>NC_091283.1:210771339-211399553 GCF_032444005.1 Ranitomeya imitator | reverse complement strand
CCTGGTGTTGAGGCTTTTGCAGTTCATTCTAACACACAACTGTTTTACTTTTAAGGACCGATACTACCTCCAGAGTCGCGGGACCGCGATGGGGGCGGCGTGTGCGCCCTCGTATGCAAATTTATTTTTGGGATATTGGGAGAGAATGATATTCGGGGGCGCACACTCCGCCCCCCAGGTACTGGGGTGGTATCGGTACATTGATGACATTTTGTTTATTTGGCAAGGGTCTGTTGATCAACTTCATACATTTATGAAAGAGTTGAACCGTAACAGCCTCAACATCAGGCTCACCTATAACTTTGGTAGAGAGAATATCTCATTTCTCGACATCTTGCTGCAGACCCAGCTGGATGGCTCCATACACACGGATGTTTTCAGGAAGGAAACCTCAGTCAATGCACTCCTCCATGCTTCCTCATCCCATAACAGTTCCACCATAAGTGCAATTCCAATAGGACAATTCTTAAGGATGAGGAGGATTTGTTCTTCAGAGGAGGCGTTTGCTAGGCAATCTGTGGACCTTGGGGAGAGATTTAAATCACGTGGATACAGTAACAGGAGCATCAAACGTGGATTTTCCCGGGCTAAAAACCAGAAAAGGTGTGACTTACTGTCACAGACAGTGAGAACAAAGAAACAAGATGATGAAAAAAATTCGATATATCTCGACTTTTAACCACCAGTGGGGGACAATGAGAAAGATCTTGAGGAGACATTGGCCTATTCTGAAGACTGAACCTACCTTGGCCAAGTATCTCTCGGATGAACCATTAATGACAGCAAGAAGATCAAAAAATCTGAGAGATATGTTGGTCAAGAGTCACTATATCTCCAAGAGTCCATCGATTTTTGGAGGTGGGAGAAAAAAATGGGGTTTCTTTCCATGTGGTGACTGCCTGGCTTGTCGGAATCATGTGAGGACGATATCCTTCACCTCCGCAGATAATATAAAAGAATTTAAAATAACGGATTACATCTCATGTAGTACCACTTATGTGGTCTATATGGCAAGATGTACATGTGGTCTGGCATATGTGGGACTAACTTCACGGGAATTGAGGGTTCGAACCCGTGAACATGTCAGAGACATTATGGCGGCTAAAGAGGTGAAGGACGTCGTGTCCCTAAAGACGATTCCCAGACATTTCAGGCAGCACCACAAATGTAATCCCAAAGATCTGAGTGTCTTTGGAATAGACCATGTTAGGAGTGGAATAAGAGGCGGAGATTTGAAGAAAAAGCTTGCACAACTAGAATGCCGCTGGATTACGGTGCTGGGCACGTTGGCCCCACATGGCCTTAATGAACAAATTAGTTTGGCTCCATTTTTATAGATCAAATTTATCAGGTTCATGTACTCATCTCTTGTCTAGATTTTAATTGTGTGTGTCTTATGTTTTTTTGTAGTACCTGTATCACGTGTATTCACTTCACCATCCGTTTGTCTTTGGGGCTGTATGAAGACATCTGGACATCTGGACAGCGGCATCTCGTTACTAAAGAAAAAGATTGAAGAATTACATATACTGTTGGCGGTGGTTTATGCTGCTACAAAGTGATAGTAGCAGGACAAATATTAGGTTTTCCATATATGACAGCAGTTATGTATTGACAGGATTTGCTGTTCTTTACTGTGTTTTTACTTTTTTGTTTTTCTTTTCCTTTTTTTCTTATACACTTTTTCTTGTATTATAGGTGTCGATTATATGTTTTTTCTTGTAGTAATAATCATATGGTTGTCTAGTGATGATAATAGGGGTATTTATTCTAATAGGTACTGTACCTCTATCACATAGTAATAGTGGCATGTTATGCACGTATTCACATTTATTGTTATCCATGTATGTAGGGGCTGTCCCGTATTATACATTTATAGTGGCATCTTATGCACATAATCACTTATTCCGCTGTATGTTTAAATTGGCTTCGTTTTTTATATACATCGGTAGTGGCATTTTATGCATATATTTACGGATGGTGATATATAGCCAAGTGGGTGTTGTTCCCCATTCTGTAGCAATAGCGTCATCTTGTGCATATATTTGCATATGTTGTCACTAGTTTATTATTATATTTGCTTGTTTGTAAAAAGGTAAAAAGTGGGGGTTATCTCCATATTGGGTGAGTTATGTGATAGGACACGTCCACTCTTTGTTCCACCCCCTTTAGGCATATCGCTTACTTATCAGTAATTCCTTACACTTTATCCCTATATATTCAGGTGCTTTCACGTCCCCATTTTTGAGATTGGGATACTATGTGGTGACACAGTACTGGTACGCTAGTCATATATACCTGCTGCCCTTTTCTCCGCCCACAGTAGAGATGGCCGCTGGTGCACGTGCGCATGCGTGCCGCAGTGGGATATTCCGACCATCTTCCCCGCCGCTCACAAGCGCCGAAGCAGGACATGACGTCACGAGGGATTTCCCTCTTCCTGCTTCTAGCGCCGGAGACGCCGGGGTTTATGTTACGGAGGTTTCACATATCGCGGTGCGCATGCGCTAATTACGTAGCGCCAATTAAGATCCAGCTGGACACGTCTCTTTATATAGTGCCCCAGTACACACACAAACACGACCCCCCGAGGAAGCCAACGCGAAACGCGCGTCGGGGCCGCCGGACGGACGCTGACACCTGAACTAACGCGGGTAAGACAGGCTATGCACCTTTCTACTATTCTAAGATGCCATTCAGTTTATAAGATGTAGTGCTATTGGGCAGATGTAGGAGGCACTATGCACTTTATATAGGAAAGGATATTTTGAAGGACTACTACATCCCTGATAGGCTTTTGGGTATATGCCTAGTCTGCACCCGAGGTGGTATATGTGGCGTGTTCTGTCTGCCGCACATGAACTACTCGTGTACATTTTATGTCAAGTCTGTGACTTTTTTGTAATTGTGTCATTTATGTAACAGGAGATTTAATAAATTTGTTAGCAACTTTTACATTTGGGTGTGTTAATACTCCGTAAGTTATCTGTAGGATTAATCATAAAGAGATGGGTGGATAAACAAAAACCAACAAATTCTGGCAAAATGCAAGCATTGATTATGCAAGAATGGACTGCTATCAGTCAGGATTTGGTCCAGAAGTTGATTGAGAGCATGCCAGGGAGAATTGCAGAGGTCTTGAAGAAGAAGAGTCAACACTGCAAATATTGACTTGCTGCATTAACTCATTCTAACTGTCAATATATCCTATTGGTACTCATAATATGATTGCAATTATATTTCTGTATGTGATATAAACATCAGACAAACACTAATAAAAACCAGAGGGCAGCAGATCATGTGAAAATATAATTTTGGTGTCATTCTCAAAACTTTTGGCCATGACTGTATGTCAAATTTCACTGCATCTAATCCAGTTATTAGTTTTGGGCCTAGGAGCAGTGTCTGCATGTCAGCAGAGTAGCCCGCCTGTGAAGCTAACTACACCGCCTGTGTATCTCTATTTTCACTGCATCTAATCCAATTAATAGTTTACAGCCTAGAAGAAGTGTCTGCATGTCAGCAGAGTAGCCCGCCTGTGAAACAAACTACACCACCTGCGCATCTCTATCTTCACTGCATCTAATCCAGTTAATAGTTTAGGGCCAAGGAGCAGTGTCTGCACGTCAGCAAAGTAGCCCGCCTGTGAAACAAATTATACCAGCTGTGTATCTCAATTTTCACTGCATCTAATCCAGTTAATAGTTTAGGGCCAAGGAGCAGTGTCTGCACGTCAGCAAAGTAGCCCGCCTGTGACTCTAACTACACTGCCTGTGTATCTCTATTTTCACTGCATCTAATCCAGTTAATAGTTTAGGGCCTAGGAGCAGTGTCTGCACGTCAGCAAAGTAGCCCGCCTGTGAAACTAACTACACCACCTTTGTATCTCAATTTTCACTGCATCTAATTCAGTTAATAGTTTAGGGCCTAGGAGCAGTGTCTGCACGTCAGGAAAGTAGCCCGCCTGTGAAACTAACTACATCGCCTGTGTATCTCAATTTTCACTGCATCTAATCCAGTTAATAGTTTAGGGCCTAGGAGTAGTGTCTACACGTCAGCAGAATAGCCTGCCTGTGCAACAAACTATACCGCCTGTGTATCTCAATTTTCACTGCATCTAATCCAGTTTTTAGTTTTGGGTCTAGTACCACAGTTTGGCCACTCAGTTCTGCTCGGTTTTCATCCATCGGTTGTGGTGCAACCAACTACAGATACAGAGTTGCCAATTAGTTAAGCACTAAAATGAGTGGCAAAAGGCCTGCTGCTGGTGGAAAGGGGAATAGGCGTGTTGGAAAGGGAAAAAAAGGTTGTGTCCATGGGGTAGGTGGTAAAGCAACAGTAATATCTGCAGAAGAAAGACCATCTTTCCAGCTAAAGTAAGATGTCTACTTTTTTTCGTGGACAATCTGATATGATCCCTTTCTTACGACCATCGCTAAAAGCATCGCCAAAAATTCCAGATGAGGCACAAAAACAGCAGGTGCTTGAACAGATATCAAGTGCTCGTTCAAGTGGGCTCTCCTCCATGTCAACTTCAACATCACAACTACTCCAGTCCTCAGAGTTGTCACCCCAATCGTACTTGCTTCCTCACAGCTCTCAAGTCCACAGCTGCCCGTCTGAGCATGGGGTAACACACATGGTTGAGTCTGTAGAGCTGTTTACGCATACTATAGCCTGGGAATCAAAGGTCTGCTCCAGAGCTTCTGTCAATCCAGACGAGGAAATGATCTGTACTGATGCTAAGAATCTTTGTAATTCAGATCTAGGCCCAGATGAAGAAGGTTCTGAGCATAATGTAGACCCTCGTTCCCAAACTGTAACTCCTGTTGGTGGAGACAAAGAGGAAGATGATGATGAGACTGAGATACCTAATTGGAACCAAACCTTGACTTTTCGGTCGGGGCAGGAAGAGGTTGGCTCTGAGGACGACGGGTGTGAGAACACACAGGATGATGACGATGACGAGGTTGTAGACCCCACTTACTGTCAACCCCCAGTCCGCCACTCTATGAGGTCAGCAGAGGAGGTGGAGGAGGATGCTAGAGACGAGTCTGACGATGAGGTAACAGTGCGCCTTCCTGGACAGAGACGGAGTACTGGGAGCACGTCAACAACTGCATCCTCAACCCCAACTGTGCCTCAGACCAGAAGTCGTGGTGGCTCTTCAAGTCGCAAGGGCTCTAAGCCTTGCATAGCCTGGGCATTTTTTGACATTGCAAAGGATGACCCAACTCATGTTGTCTGTAAGATTTGTCAACAAAATCTCAGTAGAGGCCAAAAAATCACTAGCTTGAGTACTTCATGCATGAACCGTCACATGGATATGAGGCATAAGTTGCAGTGGGAAGCTCACTGTGCTACAGTGCGGCCTAGTGGGCCGGGTCAACCACCGTCTGCTCCATCAAGTGCATCCGCGTCCTCTTCATCCTCTGTGACTGTGGGGACAGCAGTCACACATGGTTTTGGATGCAGACCTTCCACCTCTTTACCCGCAACAGCCAGTGTGATTGGCAGGTAGTCAGGACATTTGCAAGTGGAAACACATGCTGGTCTTGAGCGCTCTCCAACATCGACACCACATTTTGATCAATGCAACATAACATCTCCGCCTGCACCTTCCTCTCAGACCAGAAGTTTGCCGGGGACACCCTACTCAACTCCGTCTAAGCACGGCAGCCAGCCCTTAGTCCCTCAGATGTGGACAAGTAAAAGACCATTTCCTCCCAGCCATGACAAAGCTAAGAGGTTGAATTTCTCCATCTGCAAGCTGTTGGCTACAGAAATGCTGCCTTTCCGCCTGGTGGACACAGAGGATTTTCGAGACCTTATGTCTGTCGCAGTGCCCCAGTACCAGATGCCCAGTCGCCACTACTTCTCTAAGAAAGCTGTGCCTGCACTACACCAGCATGTCGCACATAACATTACTGCTTCCTTGAGAAACTCTGTGTGTGACAGGGTGCATTTCACCACAGACACTTGGACGAGTAGACATGGACAGGGGCGTTACATGTCGGTGACTGGGTACTGGGTAACTACGGCGACATCAGGAGAAGGGGCTGCTGTCCAAGTCTTGCCATCGCCACGAGTTGCTCGTCGATCCTCTGTATCTAGAAGTTCCTCCACTGCTTCTGCCTCCTCAACCTCCTCTCGGTCCTCCACCTGCACCCAAAGCCTGTCTGGTAATGCCACCCGTGTTGTAACTGTGCAGAAGGAATCCTGCACACCTCCTCACTATGATGTCACCAGGGCTCAAGGGCATCAGGCAGTGTTTACATTGAAATGTCTGGGAAATGTGAGTCACACAGCTGAGGAGTTGTGGTCAGCTCTGGAGACCGAGTTCCATCAATAGGTGTCTCCACTCAACCTGCAGCCAGGGAAGGCTGTGGGCGACAATGCTGAAAACCTGGGTGCAGCCCTTCGCTGGGGCAAGGTCACACACGTGCCTTGTATGGCTCACATTCTGAACCTGGCTGTCCAGCAATTTTTATCCCACTATCCGGGACTAGATGGGCTTCTGCAGAGGGCACGGTCGCTGTGTGCTCACTTCCGCTGTTCGCATCCCGCAGCTCAACGACTTGCATCTCTACAGAAGTCGTTGGGCCTGCCAATTCGCCGGCTGAAATGCGATGTGCCCACACGGTGGAATTCAACTCTGCACATGTTGCAGCGACTGTGGCAGCACCGACGAGCCCTGGTGCAATACGTTATGATGTATTGCCTGGGCCAACAAGATCAAGAGGTGGGGCAAAGAACGCTGCAGGAGTGGTCTCAGATCAATGACCTATGCACCCTTCTGCGCAGTTTTGAAATAGCGACAAAGATGTTTAGTGCTGACGATGCCATTATCAGCATGACCATTCCGGTGATTTACTTGCTGGAGCACATCTTACACAGTTTTCGGAGTCAGGTGGTGGAGCAAGAGGAGGAGGAGGAGGAACAGGAGGAGTCGTATGCGGAAGGGATCATATCTCCAAGGTCAAGAAGGTTGGCAGGACCAAGGCGGCTGGCATTGGAGGCTGGGGGAGAGGGATTACCAAGGGTGCATGGTAGCAGCCAAGCTGTTGAGGAAGGTGCAGGAGGCGAGCAAGAAGTGGAGGACGAACTGGTGCTGGGCATGGAAGACTCATCAGAAGAGGGAGACCTTGATCAAATTTCTGTTGTGCGAGTTTGGGGGGAGAGGGCTGACGAAGGAAGCGTGATTCTCACCTCGCCACCACCAAGACAACAAGGACTTGGTCCTCCTGGGTGCGCAAGACACATGAGTGCCTTCTTGCTGCACTACCTGCAACATGACCCTCGGAATGTCAGAATCGAAAGTAATGCCGACTACTGGGTTGCCACACTCTTAGATCCCCGGTACAAAAGCAAATTTGGTGAAATAATTCCTGCCATAGAAAGGGATTCACGCATGCAGGTGTATCAGCAGAGACTGTTACAGAATCTAACATCTGCTTTTCCACAAAACACCAGTGGTGCACGTAGTGAATCTCTGAGTTCTAACTTGCCAACCGTGGGACTATCGAGTCATTACTTAAACCGTAACAGTAACATCGTATCTTGTGGTAACAGCAATTTTTTGCAATTGTTTCAAGATTTTTTTTAGACCATCCTTTGTAAGGCCATATTAGACAAGAAGTCTGATGCACAACCAACGCCTAGAGAGGATGGTACAAGAGTATCTCCAAGTTAACATTGATGCCATGACTGTGGAACTGGACCCTTGCTCATTTTGGGCTTCCAATCTTGAAAAATGGCCTGAGCTCGCCACTCACGCCATGGAGATCTTGTGCCCCGCAGCCAGCGTTCTTTCTGAACGTGTGTTCAGCGCTGCTGGTGGTGTGCTGACAGATAAGAGCACGCGGCTGTCCAGTGACAATGTAGACAGACTAACATTCATCAAGATGAACAAATCCTGGATCCGCAAGGACTTTTCTACCCCTGTGTCATCTTGGGGAGATTAAAAGCTTGATGATTTTTGAAAATCACCTCACCAACCGTTTTAAAAAGCTCTGGCGAAATTGATGCCACTTAAGTGGTGTCTGTGGCCGAAATTTTGGAAAAAATGGAGACTCTTTTATTTAGTCCCCTTGCTGAGTTTTACATGACGTTGCCATTGTCAATTCCATGTGGGTGGGGTCGTCTGCAAAGTTTTTTCCTCATTCTATGGCCTGGGATTCAGAGGTCTGCTCCAAAGCTTCAGTGTCTGCTAGTCACTGCCTGTTTACTTAAGTACTATTTTTTAATGGCAAATAGTTAAAATTGAACCCGCGCGTAAGGAGTAAAAGCTAGATCTGGGATACTCCAAAGATGTCCCAACAAAAGTAACAATACTGCTCCACTGGAGGAACAGCAGTAACAGTAGGCTATTACTAAGATTGCGATCAATCACTAAGCTGCCCACCTCTTAAATATGCAATCATGCCACTACAAAACCAAATGCGGCTGTCAGCTTACCTAGATGTTCAAAGTGCTGTGGCGTGCTGATTCCAGGCTGTCGGTACCCAGGGCTGTGGCCCTATCTATATCCGGCAGTAAAGCACTCCTAGCGGTGCACTATCGGGGAGGAACTGTCTGGATGTATAGGGTTACGGCACTGCTTGTGCCGGATGGTGGAACACACTCGTGGGACCAGGTGCCCTCCGGCCGGTAGCGCTTCCTGGAATACCACGAGGAAAGAAAAAAATGGCCGTTAGGCTCCTCCTACCAGTGACGTCACCTGTAGTATGGATCACCGAAGCGCTCACAAAAGGAAGGGAACTAACCAATGCGTTTCGAAGAGGCTAAGCTCTGGAAATCCTTTTGAGCCTAATAGAATTTGGTGCTACTCAGCAGTGTACTTCACCAATGAAGCTAGCTACACCACCTGTTTACCTAAGTACTATTTTTTAACGGCATTTGGCCCAGGAAATCCTTTTGGGCCTAGTAGCAATTTCTGCTACTCAGCAGAGTACCCCACCCATGAAGCAAGCTGCACCGCCTTGTTTCTTTCTCAATGTAACCCCTTGGCTCTGGGGTGTCCACTCTCCCTCCAGCTCTCTCCTTCTCACAGGTGAACCACCGCGTGTTTTCACACTGTGGCAAATCTTTTGGGCCCAGGCATAAGAAGTCGTCGAGGTAATGGATAATATGTGCCGCCTTACAAATGTCCATGACGATACATTTGAGGAAGCAACTAAACGCCTCAAATAGTGAGCAGGATATGGAGCACCCCATGGGCAAACAGCGATCTGTGTAGTATGCTCCTTCACAGAAGCAGCCCAATGGGAGGACACTATTCAGAGGCACAGGTAGTAACCGGAACGCCCCCTCAATGTCTGTTTTGGCCATTAGGGTGCCCCTTACCAGATTCTTGACCCGCCTGATTGCCTCGTTAAAGGAGGTACATTACATAGTACTGTACTTGGTTCCGCGTCGATGTTGTTGTTTACTGACCTGCCCCTTGGATATGACAAATGGTGGATTAGTCTGGGTTCATTTTTTGGCACAACTCCCAATGGGGGTACCACTACGTCTGCTAACGAAAGTGTTCTGAATGGACCTGCCGCCATTCTACCTAAAGATATTTCTTTTTTTCTTTTTTTCTCAAGACGTCTGGGTGTTGGTAGAATGAGTTTACATTTTAACTCCAGCCTTTCTTGATTTTAGAAGGGCATGACATGCCTATATCTGTGTCTCCTCCTCCTTTTACTCCTCCACCTCTTTTCTTTTCGCATGACTAGGGTTGAGCGAAACGGGTCGAAATTTTTCAAAAGTCGCCGACTTTTGGCAAGGTCGGGTTTCATGAAACCCGACCCGACCCCAGTGTGGGGTCGGCCATGAAGTCGGCGATCTTTTGAATCTAGAATCGGAATTCCGATACCGATTCCCGATATGTTTAAGATATCGGGAATTGGTATCGGAATTCAGATTTAAGTGTAAAATAAAGAATTAAAATAAAAAATATCGCAATACTTACCCTCTGACGCGCCCTGGTACTAACCGGGAACCTTCCTTCCTTAGAATCAGCCTTCCAGGACCTTGCGGTGACGTCGCGGTGACGTCGCGGCTTGTGATTGGCCGCGCGGCCGCCCATGTGACCGCTCGCGCGGCCAATCACAAGCCGCGACGTCACCCGCGACGTCACCGAAGGTCCTGGAAGGGCTGATTCTTAGGAAGGAAGGCTGCCGGAAAGAAGCAGGGCGCGTCCGAGGGTGAGTATATACCTAATTTTACACTAAAATATGGATCGCAGGGCCTGAAGGAGAGTTTCCGCTCCTTCAGACCCTGGGAACCATGGAAACCCAATGCACTGCATTGGGTTTCGGGTTTCGTCCGACCCCGACTTTTTTATAGGATCGGCCGATTTCACTCGACCCGACTTTTTCAAAAGTCGGGTTTCTTGAAACCCGACCCGATCGTATAAAAGTAAAGGTCGCTCAACCCTACGCATGACTATATGTAGTTGTGACTTTTCCATGTGTTTGTTGTGTCTTCTGAGCAGTTTGTCAGCTTTTGGATACCTTTTAAGGTGTTTTCTATGTGTTTTCCATGTGTTTGTGTTTGCCTGCCATTGGTTTCAATGGGGTTCGACGGTGTTCGTCGAACATTCGACGAACAATTCGTCGAACACGTCCCTGTTCGACGAACCGAACTGAACCCGAACACTAGAGAGGTGGCTTAACACTATGCCCTAGCCACCAGGCAACCCCCACATGTACTCAGGCTGGCTAGCAGCCGTAAATCATGCAGCTGAGTCAACAAAAACTAAATCTCCGAGCACACCAAAATACTCGGAGATCACCCGAACGTGCTTAAGAAAACCCGAGCAACGAGTACACTCGCTCAACACCAGTCATAGCCAATCACAGTAATGCCACCACTATGATGGCTAGGGCAGTACAGTGAGTAGCAGACAATCTCCACAAGCCTATTGGCTGTGTAGCTGGCGCCAAACACGCAGAGCAGGGTTTCAAATTTCAAATTGGAGCACCGACTAATGCTTGCTGAGTGCTGAGCACATCGAAACACCCAGATACTCAAGTGATATCCCAGACACTCAAGTGATATTTCTAGTGATGAGCACTAGGGTTGAGCGAAATGGATCGGTCATTTTCAAAAGTCGCCGACTTTTGGCACAGTTGGGTTTCATGAAACCCGACCCGATCCCTGTGTGGGCTCGGCCATGCGGTACGCGACTTTCGCGCCAAAGTCGCGTTTCAATGATGCGAAAAGCACCATTTCTCAGCCAATGAAGGTGGACGCAGAGTTTGGGCAGCGTGATGACATAGGTCCTGGTCCCCACCATCTTACAGAAGGGCATTGCAGTGATTAGCTTGCTGTCTGCGGCGTCACAGGGGCTATAAAGAGGCGTTCCCGCCGACCGCCATCTTACTGCTGCTGATCTGAGCATAGGGAGAGGTTGCTGCCGCTTCGTCAGAAGCAGGGATAGCGTTAGGCAGGGTACATTAACCCTTAAACCACCTGTGCTGTAGCGATTTCCACTGTCCAACACCACCTTTTGTTTGCAGGGACAGTGGAAGCTACATTTTTTTTTCCTCAGCGCTGTAGCTCATTGGGCTGCCCTAGAAGGCTCCCTGATAGCTGCATTGCTGTGTGTACGCCGCTGTGCAAACCAACTGCTTTTTTTCAAAGCACAAATCCTGTTGTTTAGGGTTGAGCGAAACGGGTCGTTCATTTTCAAAAGTCGCCGAAACCCGATCCGACCCCTGTGTGGGGTCGGCCATGCGGTACGCGACTTTCGTGCCAAAGTCGCGTTTCAATGATGCTAAAAGCGCCATTTCTCAGCCAATGAAGGTGAACGCAGAGTGTGGGCAGCGTGATGACATAGGTCCTGGTCCCCCCATCTTAGAGAAGGGCATTGCAGTGATTGGCTTGCTGTCTGCGGCGTCACAGGGGCTATAAAGAGGCGTTCCCGCCGACCGCCATCTTACTGCTGCTGATCTGAGCTTAGGGAGAGGTTGCTGCCGCTTCGTCAGAAGCAGGGATAGCGTTAGGCAGGGTCCATTAACCACCAAACCGCTTGTGCTGTAGCGATTTCCACTGTCCAACACCACCTTCGGTTTGCAGGGACAGTGGAGGCTACATTTTTTTTTTTTTTCTCAGCGCTGTAGCTCATTGGGCTGTCCTAGAAGGCTCCCTGATAGCTGCATTGCTGTTTGTACGCCGCTGTGCAAACCAACTGCTTTTTTCAAAGCACAAATCCTCTTGTTCCTTCCTTTCTGCACAGCTATCTTTTTTGTTTGTCCACACTTTTTATTTAATTTGTGCATCAGTCCACTCCTTATTGCTGCCTGCCATACCTGGATGAGATTACTGCAGGGAGATACATAGTGGATGCTTTCCTGAAACGGAAAGTACTTGCAAGCAGCATAATACAAAGAATAGCAGGTTTGCCCAGAATCCTTTGCAGTAGGCGGAGCTATGCAAATCATCTCTTTCCACCCCAGTCTAATCCACAGCGCTTGGAATCGCCAAGCGTGCAATGCTGCGGATTAGTTTCTAAATTTACACAGCCAACCAATTCCTACCTATGGACACGTGTTTCGGGCTTTAGGCCCTCATCAGCACAGGGCTGGAATTGGTTGGCTGTATGGAGTGGGGCTCGGTGAGCAAGCGATACATACATGGTATTTTTTTGTTTGGTTGTATTTCCTTTAAGTAGAGGGCTTTTCGGTCTCTTTCGTCCCGCTACATTTAGCCCAACTTGGGTCTCTCCCTAAGGTGGCTAGCATGTATGTATCGCTTGCTCACCGAGCCCCACTCCATACAGCCAACCATTTCTAGCCCTGTGCTGATGAGGGCCTAAAGCCCGAAACACGTGTCCACAGGTAGGAATTGGTTGGCTGTGTAAATTTAGAAACTAATCCGCAGCATTGCACGCTTGGTGATTCCAAGCGCTGTGGATTAGACTGGGGTGGAAAGAGATGATTTGCATAGCTCCGCCTACTGCAAAGGATTCTGGGTAAACCTGCTATTCTTTGTACTATGCTGCTTGCAAGTACTTTCCGTTTCAGGAAAGCATCCACTATGTATTTCCTTTAAGTAGAGGGCTTTTGTCCCGCTACATTTAGCCCAACTTGGGTCTCTCCCTAAGGTGGCTAGCATGCAGGGAGATAGTAATTGTAGGACAGTCCCTGTTTTTTTTTTTTTTGTGGGAGATTAAGATTGGCATTTCTGCTAGAGTGCCATCCCTGTGTGTGCCATCTCTCACTCAGTGTGCCATAGAAAGCCTATTTATTTTTTTGGTTGATTTGGGTTCTAAATTCTACCTGAAAAAATAAATCAATCAGTGGGAGATAAATATTGGCCTCTGGGCTTGTGTGCCACTCCTGACTCCTGTGTGTGCCATCTCTCACTCAGTGGGCCATAGAAAGCCTATTTATTTTTTTGGTTGATTTGGGTTCTAAATTCTACCTGAAAAAATCAATAAATCAATCAGTGGGAGATAAATATTGGCCTCTGGGCTTGTGTGCCACTCCTGACTCCTGTGTGTGCCATCTCTGACTCAGTGGGCCATAGAAAGCCTATTTATTTTTTTGGTTGATTTGGGTTCTAAATTCTACCTGAACAAATCAATAAATCAATCAGTGGGAGATAAATATTGGCCTCTGGGCTTGTGTGCCACTCCTGACTCCTGTGTGTGCCATCTCTCACTCAGTGGACCATAGAAAGCTTATTTATTTTTTTGGTTGATTTGGGTTCTAAATTCTACCTGAAAAAATCAATAAATCAATCAGTGGGAGATAAATATTGGCCTCTGGGCTTGTGTGCCACTCCTGACTCCTGTGTGTGCCATCTCTCACTCAGTGGGCCATAGAAAGCCTATTTATTTTTTTGGTTGATTTGGGTTCTAAATTCTACCTGAAAAAATCAATAAATCAATCAGTGGGAGATAAATATTGGCCTCTGGGCTTGTGTGCCACTCCTGACTCCTGTGTGTGCCATCTCTCACTCAGTGGGCCATAGAAAGCCCATTTATTTTTTTGGTTGATTTGGTTTCTAAATTCTACCTGTAAAAATCAATAAATCAATCAGTGGGAGATAAATATTGGCCTCTGGGCTTGTGTGCCACTCCTGACTCCTGTGTGTGCCATCTCTCACTCAGTGGGCCATAGAAAGCCTATTTATTTTTTTGGTTGATTTGGGTTCTAAATTCTACCTGAAAAAATAAATCAATCAGTGGGAGATAAATATTGGCCTCTGGGCTTGTGTGCCACTCCTGACTCCTGTGTGTGCCATCTCTCACTCAGTGGGCCATAGAAAGCCTATTTATTTTTTTGGTTGATTTGGTTTCTAAATTCTACCTGTAAAAATCAATAAATCAATCAGTGGGAGATAAATATTGGCCTCTGGGCTTGTGTGCCACTCCTGACTCCTATGTGTGCCAGCTCTCACTCAGTGGGCCATAGAAAGCCAATTTATTTTTTTGGTTGATTTGGGTTCTAAATTCTACCTGAAAAAATTAATAAATCAATCAGTGGGAGATAAATATTGGCCTCTGGGCTTGTGTGCCACTCCTGACTCCTGTGTGTGCCATTTCTCACTCAGTGGGCCATAGAAAGCCTATTTATTTTTTTGGTTGATTTGGGTTCTAAATTCTACCTGAAAAAATCAATAAATCAATCAGTGGGAGATAAATATTGGCCTCTGGGCTTGTGTGCCACTCCTGACTCCTGTGTGTGCCATCTCTCACTCAGTGGGCCATAGAAAGCCTATTTATTTTTTTGGTTGATTTGGGTTCTAAATTCTACCTGAAAAAATCAATAAATCAATCAGTGGGAGATAAATATTGGCCTCTGGGCTTGTGTGCCACTCCTGACTCCTGTGTGTGCCATCTCTCACTCAGTGGGCCATAGAAAGCCTATTTATTTTTTTGGTTGATTTGGGTTCTAAATTCTACCTGAACAAATCAATAAATCAATCAGTGGGAGATAAATATTGGCCTCTGGGCTTGTGTGCCACTCCTGACTCCTGTGTGTGCCATCTCTCACTCAGTGGGCCATAGAAAGCCTATTTATTTTTTTGGTTGATTTGGGTTCTAAATTCTACCTGAAAAAATCAATAAATCAATCAGTGGGAGATAAATATTGGCCTCTGGGCTTGTGTGCCACTCCTGACTCCTGTGTGTGCCATCTCTCACTCAGTGGGCCATAGAAAGCCTATTTATTTTTTTGGTTGATTTGGTTTCTATATTCTACCTGAAAAAATCAATAAATCAATCAGTGGGAGATAAATATTGGCCTCTGGGCTTGTGTGCCACTCCTGACTCCTGTGTGTGCCATCTCTCACTCAGTGGGCCATAGAAAGCCTATTTTTTTTATTTGGTTTCTAAATTCTCCCTGAAAAAATCATTTTATTTTATTTGGTTTCTAAATTCTCCCTGAAAAAATCATTTTATTTTATTTGGTTTCTAAATTCTTCCTGAAAAAAATCATTTTATTTTATTTTGTTTCTAAAGTCTCCCTGAAAAAAAAAAAAAATCAGTGGGAGATTAATATTGCCCTTTCTGCTTGTGTGCCAGTCTTGACTCCTGGGTGTGCCATCTCTCTCTCTCAAATAGTGGGCCATAGAAAGCCTATTTATTTTTTTGGTTGATTTGGTTTCTAAATTCTACCTGAAAAAATCAATAAATCAATCAGTGGGAGATAAATATTGGCCTCTGGGCTTGTGTGCCACTCCTGACTCCTGTGTGTGCCATCTCTCACTCAGTGGGCCATAGAAAGCCTTTTTTTTTTTATTTGGTTTCTAAATTCTCCCTGAAAAAATCATTTTATTTTATTTGGTTTCTAAATTCTTCCTGAAAAAATCATTTTATTTTATTTTGTTTCTAAAGTCTCCCTGAAAAAAAAAAATCAGTGGGAGATTAATATTGCCCTTTCTGCTTGTGTGCCAGTCTTGACTCCTGGGTGTGCCATCTCTCTCTCTCAAATAGTGGGCACTGGGCCATAGAAAGGCAATTTTTTTTAATTTGGTTTCTAAATTCTCCCTGAAAAAATCATTTTATTTTATTTTGTTTCTAAATTCTCCCTGAAAAAAAAAAAAAATGGGAGATTAATATTGACATTTGTGCTTGAGTGACAGTCCTGCGTGTGTGGCATCTCTGTGATTTGGTGCCACAGAAAACAGAGTGTGTAACATTGTGCCTGATTTTCCTTGCGGTCTCACCAACCTGTAAAGGGATATCGAAATCATACTGAAGTTATAGCTCACCGTGTAAGTTTTTTGACAGCAACAAATAAAGTTACTTTGGTTAAGTTTTTAAAACAATGAGGAAGTCTGGTGCAAGAGGTCGTGGCCGTGGGCGTTCATTGTCAGCTGGTAATGAGGGTAGTGGTAGTGGAGCATCAGGTGGTCGTGGGAAAAAAAATATTCCACCTAAGTCTGGAGCTGTGGAGCCAGGTTCGTCGTCTGGCTACACAAGGCCTCAAACGCTCTCTTTTCTGGGAGTAGGAAAACCGCTTTTAAAGCCGGAGCAGCAACAGCAAGTTTTGGCTTACCTTGCTGACTCAGCCTCTAGCTCTTTTGCCTCCTCTTCTGAAACTGGTAAATGTAAAAGCAGCGCGTCGTTTGTGAATGTTCACGGTCAGGGACAAGTCGCTTCCTTGTCCTCTTCAGCAAAAACAACAACAAGAGAGAAGGATGCAGCAGGCGACACAACGGGTTACTCCAAGGAGCTCTTTACACATACCGTCCCTGGCTTAGAAAGTGAAACAGTTAACAGGCCATGCCCATTACAAGTAGATTCTGACATGGAGTGCACTGATGCACAGCCACAGCCAGACTACTATGCTGGTCCTTTGACTCAGACCACAACATTGCCCTCTCAGGGTACTGATCCACAATCAGACCCTGATGAGACTATGTTGCCCCGTCACGAACGCTATACCACCGACCGACACGGTGACACAGACGAAGTTGCACACGAGCTAGAAGAGGAGGTTATAGATGACCCAGTTGTTGACCCCGATTGGCAGCCATTGGGGGAACAGGGTGCAGGCGGCAGTAGTTCTGAAGCGGAGGTGGAGGAGGGGCCGCAGCAGGCATCAACATCGCAACAGGTTCCATCTGCCGGGCCCATATCTGGCCCAAAACGCGTGGCAAAGCCAAAACCTGTTGGAGGACAGCGTGGCCATCCGGTTAAAGCTCAGTCTGCAATTCCTGAAAAGGGATCCGATGCTAGGAAGAGTGCAGTCTGGCATTTTTTTAAACAACATCCAATTGATCAGCGCAAAGTCATCTGTCAAAAATGTTCAACTAGCTTAAGCAGAGGTCAGAATCTGAAAAGTCTCAATACAAGTTGCATGCATAGACATTTAACCACCATGCATTTGCAAGCCTGGACTAACTACCAAACGTCCCTTAAGGTTGTAGCACCCTCGGCCAATGAAGCTAGTCAGCAACGCAACATCCCTTCCGTCACTGTAAGGCCACCATTTTCCGCACCACCGGCAGTATCTGTGCAGGTTTCTTTGCCAGCCCAAAGCAGTCAGGGTCAGGGAATCACCAGTTTTGTAGGAGGAAATACTGCATCTAGGGCATCGGCGGAAACAATACTGTCTCCAACCGTCTCTCAGTCTGCCATGTCCAACGGCACACCCGCTAGTTCCACGATCTCCAGCTCTCCAGTCCAGCTCACCCTACATGAGACTCTGGTTAGAAAAAGGAAGTACTTATCCTTGCATCCGCGTACACAGGGTTTGAACGCCCACATAGCTAGACTAATCTCGTTAGAGATGATGCCCTACCGGTTAGTTGAAAGCGAAGCTTTCAAAGCCCTGATGGAGTATGCTGAACCACGCTATGAGCTACCCAGTCGACACTTTTTTTCCAGAAAAGCCATCCCAGCCCTGCACCAGCATGTTAAACAGCGCATCGTCCATGCACTCAGGCAATCTGTGAGTACATAGGTGCACCTGACTACAGATGCATGGACCAGTAGGCATGGCCAGGGACGTTATGTGTCCATCACGGCACACTGGGTGAATGTGGTGGATGCAGGGTCCACAGGGGACATCAATTTCGGGACAGTTGTGCCTAGCCCACGGTCTAGGAAACAGTTGGCTGTAGGCGTTCGCACCCCCTCCTCCTCCTCGTCCTCCTGCAGAAGCGAGAGCTCTTCCACAGACCGCAATCGCCCAACCACTCCATCGGCAGCTGTCACTGTTGCACACCAGTTGTCCCATTATGGGCCAGCTACTGGCAAGCGTCAGCAGGCTGTATTGGCTATGAAGTGTTTGGGCGACAACAGATAGAAGTTCTGTCCGAGTTCTTGCAGCAAGAAATGCAGTCGTGGCTGGGCACAGTAGATCTTGAGGCAGCCAAGGTAGTGAGTGATAACGGAAGGAATTTCATGGCTGCCATCTCCCTTTCCCAACTGAAACACATTCCTTGCCTGGCTCACACCTTAAACCTGGTGGTGCAGTGCTTATTGAAAACTTATCCTGGGTTCTCCGACCTGCTCCTCAAAGTGCGTGGACTTTGCTCACATATCCGCCGTTCGCCTGTACACTCAAGCCGTATGCAGACCTATCAGCGGTCTTTGAACCTTCCCCAGCATCGCCTAATCATAGACGTTGCAACAAGGTGGAACTCAACACTGCACATGCTTCAGAGACTGTGCGAACAGAGGCAGGCTGTTATGTTTTTGTGGGAGGATACACATACACGGGCAGGCAGTAGGATGGCAGACATGGAGTTGTCAGGTGTGCAGTGGTCGAAGATAAAAGACATGTGTCAAGTCCTTCAGTGTTTTGAGGAATGCACATGGCTGGTTAGTGCAGACAACGCCATAATAAGCATGAGCATCCCCCTAATGTGTCTGCTGATGCAAAGTTTGACGCACATAAAGGATCAGGCGTCAGCACCAGAGGAAGAGAAAAGCCTTGATGACAGTCAGCCATTGTCTGGTCAGGGCAGTGTACAGGACGAGGTAGCGGGCAAAGAGGAGGTGGAGGACGAGGAGGATAATGGGGATGAGTATATTTTTAATGAGGAAGCTTTCCCAGGGGCACTGGAAATTGGTTGCGTGGCAAGGCCGGGTTCTGGTTTTTTGAGGGACACAAGTGACGTAGATTTGCCTGAAACTGCCCCTCAACCAATCACAACCGCAGATTTGACAACTGGAACTTTGGCCCACATGGCAGATTATGCCTTACGTATCCTCAAAAGGGACACACGCATTACTAAAATGATGAACGATGACGATTACTGGTTGGCCTGCCTCCTTGATCCTCGCTATAAAGGCAAATTGCAAAATATTATGCCACATGAGAACTTGGAACTAATATTAGCAACCAAACAATCAACTCTTGTTGACCGTTTGCTTCAGGCATTCCCAGCACACAGCGCCCGTGATCATTCTCACACGAGCTCCAGGGGGCAGCAGACCAGGAGTGTTAGGGGTGCACACATCAGAAGTGGCGTTGGACAGAGGGGTTTTCTGACCAGGTTGTGGAGTGATTTTGCTATGACCGCAGACAGGACAGGTACTGCTGCATCAATTGAAAGTGACAGGAGACAACATTTGTCCAGTATGGTTACTAACTATTTTTCATCCCTTATCGATGTTCTCCCTCAACCGTCATTCCCATTTGATTACTGGGCATCCAAATTAGACACCTGGCCAGAATTGGCAGAATATGCATTGCAGGAGCTTGCTTGCCCGGCAGCTAGTGTCCTATCAGAAAGAGTATTCAGTGCTGCAGGTTCAATATTAACTGAAAAAAGGACTCGTCTGGCTACCCAAAATGTTGATGATCTAACATTCATTAAAATGAACCACAACTGGATTTCGAATTCTTTTGCCCCACCTTGCCCGGCCGACACCTAGCTTTCCTATGAAAAGCTCTTGCCTGTGGACTACTGTGAATTACTTTTCTAATGTCTTAATTTGCTGCAGCTGATTGTCCAGCATACGACATGTTTACACCTCCCTAAATGGCCAAACTCCCCACACGGGGCCGTGGTATTGCGACTTGGCGCAAGCACCCGTGAGAGTGCTGTTTGTCTGAAGAGGTGGGTGTGTCCGCTTTTGGTCGACAGCACTGCCAGTGGGTCCCTCATAGTACAATAAAGTGTCTCTGGCGGTGGTGGTGCGCACCCAACGTCAGACACACTGTTGTAACATGAGGGGCCCTGGGCCTGTACCGCCGGCCACAAGAGAGTTCACCCACCCCCAGGTCAAACATTGCTCTACCACTTCCACAGTTATCTCTCACACTTCCACCAATGTTTAGTCTATGCGCTGACATCCTTCCATTCCTGCCACTGACAATACCATTGTGTTGACATGTATGATGGTACTTAACATAGTCAGGGGCAGTGTCCTCTATTTACCAAAGTAAATACTTTGCGCCAAATTAGTAGGTCTGAAACTACGCAGAGGATCCCACCCCTGTACCTAATGATTGCACCCTTAAGTGTTTTCGTTTTGTTTTAATGCGAGACATTCACATTTATTTATTGTTTTGGACTACTAACTGGCAGACAATCATTACAATCGGCCTCCGCTGACCAGACCACTGCTGCCCGTGTACCCCTTGGAACCAATTTTAAATTGCCTACAGCCAGCCCAATTTTATTATGTTAGGCCTTCGAAGCCTGTCTGCGGTCCCTCCTTCCACTAGGCCTCCACTGACCTGTCTACTGCTGCCCGTGTACCCCTGGAACCAATTATAAAGTGCCTACAGCCATATGTTATTATGTTAGGCCTTCGAAGCCTGTCTGCGGTCCATTCTTTCTACTACTCCTCCACTGACCAGACCACTGCTGCCCGTGTACCCCTGGAACCTATTTAAAAGTGCCTACAGCCCAATTTTATTATGTTAGGCCTTAGAAGCCTGTCTGCGGCCCGTTCTTTCTACTACTCCTACACTGACCAGACCACTGCTGCCCGTGTACCCCTGGAACCTATTTAAAAGTGCCTACAGCCCATTTTTTTTATGTTAGGCCTTCGAAGCCTGTCTGCGGTCCCTCCTTCCACTAGGCCTCCACTGACCATACCACTGCTGCCCGTGTACCCCTGGAACCAATTATAAAGTGCCTACAGCCATATGTTATTATGTTAGGCCTTCGAAGCCTGTCTGCGATCCGTTCTTTCTACTACTCCTCCACTGACCAGACCACTGCTGCCCGTGTACCCCTGGAACCTATTAAAAAGTGCCTAAAGCCCAATTTTATTATGTTAGGCCTTAGAAGCCTGTCTGCGGCCCGTTCTTTCTGCTACTCCCACACTGACCAGACCACTGCTGCCCGTGTACCCCTGGAACCTATTTAAAAGTGCCTACAGCCCAATTTTTTTTATGTTAGGCCTTCGAAGCCTGTCTGCGGTCCCTCCTTCCACTAGGCTCCCACTGACCAGACCACTGCTGCCCGTGTACCCCTGGAACCAATTAGAAAGTGCCTACAGCCATATGTTATTATGTTAGGCCTTAGAAGCCTGTCTGCGGCCCGTTCTTTCTACTACTCCTACACTGACCAGACCACTGCTGCCCGTGTACCCCTGGAACCTATTTAAAAGTGCCTACAGCCCAATTTTTTTTTATGTTAGGCCTTCGAAGCCTGTCTGCGGTCCCTCCTTCCACTAGGCCTCCACTGACCAGACCACTGCTGCCCGTATACCCCTGGAACCAATTATAAAGTGCCTACAGCCAGTCCAATTTTATTATGTTAGGCCTTTTAAGCCTGTCTGCGGTCCGTTCTTTCTACTACTCCTCCACTGACCAGACCACTGCTGCCCGTGTACCCCTGGAACCAATTTTAAATTGCCTACAGCCAGCCCAATTTATTATGGTAGGCCTTCGAAGCCTGTCTGCGGTCCCTCCTTCCACTAGGCCTCCACTGACCAGACCACTGCTGCCCGTGTACCCCTGGAACCAATTATAAAGTGCCTACAGCCAGTCAAATTTTATTATGTTAGGCCTTCGAAGCCTGTCTGCGGTCCGTTCTTTCTACTACTCCTCCACTGACCAGACCACTGCTGCCCGTGTACCCCTGGAACCAATTATAAAGTGCCTACAGCCATATGTTATTATGTTAGGCCTTAGAAGCCTGTCTGCGGCCCGTTCTTTCTACTACTCCTACACTGACCAGACCACTGCTGCCCGTGTACCCCTGGAACCTATTTAAAAGTGCCTACAGCCCAATTTTTTTTTATGTTAGGCCTTCGAAGCCTGTCTGCGGTCCCTCCTTCCACTAGGCCTCCACTGACCAGACCACTGCTGCCCGTGTACCCCTGGAACCAATTATAAATTGCCTACAGCCATATGTTATTATGTTAGGCCTTAGAAGCCTGTCTGCGGCCCGTTCTTTCTACTACTCCTACACTGACCAGACCACTGCTGCCCGTGTACCCCTGGAACCTATTTTTAATTGCATAGAGCATCCTTTTTTTAATAGTAGGCGTACAAAGTCTGTCTGCGGTCCACTATTGAAATTGTCCTCCACTGCCCAGAGCAATGCTGCCTGTGTACCCCTGTAACCTTTTTTAAACTGCAGTGAGCCACATTTTTGGTTTAAGGCCTACTACCTGTGTCTGTCTGCGCCACTCAATACAGCTGTCTTCCTTTGAAAAAAGCAGAGCGTCAATAGTCTTGTTTTCAGCCTCTAGGAATTGTAAAACTGCATTGGGGCTACAACTTTGGTGGGACCTACTAACGGTGTCTGCCGCCCCAAGGTGTGCCCCATGTTTCGTCCACATTGCTTCGATCTTCCTACTCTCGTTTAGTAGTTGTTGCAAACTACACTGCATTAGGCCTACAAATTTGGTATGGGGTGTAGAGAGACGGTGTGTTACACTCCAAGGTGTTCCCCATGTTTCGTCCACATTGCTTCGATCTTCCTACTCTCGTTTAGTAGTTGGTGAAAACTACACTGCATTAGGCCTACAAATTTGGTATGGGGTGTAGAGAGACGGTGTGTTACACTCCAAGGTGTTCCCCATGTTTCGTCCACATTGCTTCGATCTTCCTACTCTCGTTTAGTAGTTGGTGAAAACTACACTGCATTAGGCCTACAAATTTGGTATGGGGTGTAGAGAGACGGTGTGTTACACTCCAAGGTGTTCCCCATGTTTCGTCCACATTGCTTCGATCTTCCTACTCTCGTTTAGTAGTTGGTGAAAACTACACTGCATTAGGCCTACAAATTGGGTATGGGGTGTAGAGACGGTGTCTTCCGCTCCAAGGTGTTCTCCAGGTTGCCTTTCCTAAGCTTCTATCTTCAGGCTCTTGTTAAATAGTGCTTAAATGGAACAACTGCATTTGGCGTACTAGTTGGTTTGGGGCCTACTAACAGTGTCTGCCGCTCCTTGCTGTTCTCCTGGTTTCCTGTCCTGAAATTCCATTTTCAGGCTCTCGTTAAGTAGTTGTTAATGTTAGACTGCATTTGGCCTACTAGTTGGGTTGGGGCCTACTATCGGTGTCTGCCACTCCTTGCTGTTCTCCTCCACTGAACAAGGCTGTGCCGCCTGTTCACTACTGTTGCCAATTTTGAACTGCATTTCGACTACTTACTGATTTGGGCCTACTCTCTGTGTCAGCCTCTCATTCCAGTTGTCCTCCACTGCAATGCCCCCTGATTAGTCCTGTGTTACCAATTTTGAACTGCATTTATCCCACTTTATTCTTTGGGCCTATATCTGTGTTTCCTCCTCATCCTGCCCATTGCCCAGTCAGTGATAGATGAGTCTGCTGGTACATTGACCCATAACGCAACATTTCCCGTGCACGCTACACTGCAAGATTGTGACCCTGCTGAAAGTCAGGTCCCCCTTCCCGCATACCATACTATCTTACACGGGGACAAAGAGGAAGGTGCAGATGAAAGTGCAGGTTCCTTCATCAGGTGGGGGGAGGAATACTAGTTGGCGACGTCACTGGCACAGGGCCTCTCATAGTACGTAAAAGTGTTGCTGCCGGTGGGAGGCGCCCCCCCGCCGTGCAAACACACCGCTGTACTTTGAGGGGCCCTGTGCCAGTGCCAATGCCAACGAGTGGGCCCCCCCTGCTTGCTCAGGATCACAGCACTTGCAAAGTTGAAATACTTACCTCTCCCTGCTCCACTGCCGTGACGTGGTCCAGATTTACTGGGCCCACTAATTACTTGAACCAGCCCTACCCCCCACAACTTTAGACAAATGACCCCCAATTTCAAATGCCTTCCAATTATTATAAGCTAAATTACGATTGACAAGCTTCTGTACCAAGAATGGATGTTTTTGCCTTTAAAATGGGCAGTGTAGGTGTTTTCCTGGCCTCCACTCACTGCCGACTATGCTCCCCCATTGACTTGCATTGGGTTTCGTGTTTCGGTCGATACCCGACTTTTCGCGATAATTGGCCGATTCCACTCGACTCGACTTTTAAGATAGTCGGGTTTCGCGAAACACGGCTCGACTCCAAAAAGGTCAAGGTCGCTCAACCCTACTGTTGTTCCTTCCTTTCTGCACAGCTATCTTTTTTGTTTGTCCACACTTTTGATTTAATTTGTGCAGCAGTCCACTCCTTGTTATTGCTGCCTGCCATACCTGGCTGAGATTACTGCAGGGAGATAGTAATTGTAGGACAGTCCCTGTTTTTTTTTTGTTTTTTTTAATTCTCCCTGAAAAAAAATCAATAGTGGGAGATTAATCTTGGCATTTGTACTTGAGTGCCAGTCGTGTGTGCCATCTCTCTCCAATTGAGGGGCACAGAAAGCCTAGTGTCTATAATCCTTTTTTTTTTTTTTTTTTTTTTAATTCTCCCTAAAAAAAAAAGTAGTGGGAGACTAAGATTGGCATTTCTGCTAGAGTGCCAGTCCTGTGTGTGCCATCTCTCTCCAATTTTGGGGCACAGAAAGCCTAGTGTGTAATACTGGCCCTGATTTTTTGGCAATTCTCCCTAACCAAAAAAAGCAGTGGGAGATTAAGATTGGCATTTCTGCTAGAGTGCCAGTCCTGTGTGTGCCATCTCTCTCCAATTTTGGGGCACAGTAAGCCTAGTGTGTAATACTGGCCCTGATTTCTTGGCAATTCTCCCTAACAAAAAAAAGGAGTGTGAGATTAAGATTGGCATTTCTGCTAGAGTGCCAGTCCTGTGTGTGCCATCTCTCTCCAATTTTGGGGCACAGAAAGCCTAGTGTGTAATACTGGCCCTGATTTCTTGGCAATTCTCCCTAACAAAAAAAAGGAGTGGGAGATTAAGATTGGCATTTCTGCTAGAGTGCCAGTCCTGTGTGTGCCATCTCTCTCAAATTGTGGGCCACAGAAAGCCTAGTGTCTGTTTTTTTTAAAAATTTGGTTTATAAATTCTCCCTGACAAAAAAAAATAAACAGTGGGAGATTAATATTGGCCTTTGTGCTTGTGTGCCAGTCCTGTGTGCCATCTCTCTCAAATAGTGGGCCACAGAAAGCCTAGTGTCTGTTTTTTTTTTCATTTTGGTTTTTAAATTCTCCCTGAAAAAAAAAAAAACAGTGGGAGAATAATATTGGCCTTTGTGCTTGTGTGCCTCTCCTGTGTGTGCCATTTCTCTCAAATAGTGGGCCACAGAAAGCCTAGTGTCTGTTTTTGGTTTTTAAATTCTCCCTGAAAAAAAAAAAACAGTGGGAGATTAATATTGGCCTTTGTGCTTGTGTGCCAGTCCTGTGTGCCATCTCTCTCAAATAGTGGGCCACAGAAAGCCTAGTGTTAGGGTTGGCGGAACGCACCAAATATATCATTTATTAAATGGAATTGGTGCGTTCGCAACCCGGGATCCACTGTGCAGGAAAGCACCTGCTGCTAAATAATGGCGGCTCTATATGGCGGTATATACCAACTCTGTTAGCTTCACAGAGTAACCGCGAGAGGAAAGCTCTGTGCCCTGTTAGACTTTCACAGAGGCACAGGCCAACTACCCAGATGTGAGCAGTGAGTGGTCATGCATGCATACAAAACTCCTCGCCGGAGATGCCAGCATTCTAGGGGCTTATTTCAGCCGGGTCCCTGAACACACTTAAACACAATCTCCTCGCCGGAGGTGCCAGCATTCTAGGGGCTTATTTCAGCCGGGTCCCTGAACACATTCAAACACATGACCACATTGGCGCAAAGCATATAGCATAAGACGATACTAGCGCATGGCCGTGCGGTCATGCGCAGTTTATATAGTTGCAGCACAGGAAGCTGCTACTGAAGTTTTTGCCCTTTCAGGACCTTCCAGAAGGACCAATGGAAAGTGCTGCAGTACCTGAGCATGTTTTGCCCTTTCAGGGCCTTCCAGAAGGACCAATGGAATGTACTGCAGCACCTGAGCATGTGACCGAACATGTGGCCCTCGACCTCCAATGGGAGACCCTGCCCTGGGCATGCTCAGTGTGTGTAAATAAGGACTTAGTCCCAGAGAGGCCTGCTCGCCGCAGATCAGTGCAGGGTACCATAGGAAAGCCAGAAAAGGCAGTAGTGACCCTATGCACAGAATCAGCCTCAGCGAGACGCTGGAAGCGACGTCTCCGCTGAGCAGACCCCACTGCGGCCGATGCTGGATGGGAGACCGCAGCAGACACGGATTGAGATTCCCCCTGTGCAGCAGAGGAAACTCGACTCCTAACATTACCCCCCCTCCTAGGGCCCCCCCCTCCTTGAGCCTCACTACGCTCAAAAGCCGCAATAAGCAGCGGAGCCCGAATGTGCTCCACAGGCTCCCAGGTTCTATCCTCTGGGCCGTGACCCTTCCAGTCCACCAGATAAAATTTCTTGCCACGTACCACCTTGCACCCCACAATAGCATTCACCTCAAAGTCATCCGTGGATGAACCCGATGTCCCAGCAGATGACTCAGAAAACCAGGACAAACGAACGGGCTTTAAGAGGGAAACGTGAAAAGTATCGGTGATACCAAGGCGTGGAGGAATAGCCAAACGGTAGACCACAGGGTTGACCTGTTCCAGAACCTTAAACGGGCCAATGTAGCGAGGAGCAAACTTAGTGGACTCAACTCGCAGCCTGATATTACGGGCAGAGAGCCACACTAAGTCGCCAGGAGCAAAGACCGGAGCGGGGCGCCGGTGTGTATCAGCCGAAACCCTCATTCTCTCCTTGGAGGCCCGGATGGCATCCTGTGTGCGGTCCCAGATGTCACGTGCCTCCACCGCCCAGTCTGCCACCCTAGAATCGGTGGATGACACGGGCATGGGCACAGGGACACGCGGATGCTGGCCGTAATTAAGGAGAAAAGGAGTCTGACCAGTGGAATCGGCTACGGCGTTGTTCAAGGCAAATTCCGCCCAAGGTAGCAAAGATGCCCAGTCATCCTGCCTAGCAGAGACGAAATGTCGCAAATATGTCACCAGAGTCTGGTTGGTTCTCTCCACCAACCCATTCGTCTCGGAATGATATGCAGAGGAGAGGTTCAACTCTATGCTGAGTAAACGGCAGAGCTCTCTCCAAAACCGAAACGCGAACTGGGGACCCCGATCGCTGACAATCTTATCAGGCATACCATGTAATCGGAAAATGTGCTTAATGAACAAAACCGCCAAGGCCCGTGCAGAAGGTAACCGAGGGAGCGGCACCAAATGCACCTTCTTAGAGAAATGGTCGGTGACAACCCAAATAACCAAATAACGGAGCAGCCACGCGACTTGGGTAAGCCCACCACAAAGTCCATCCCGACCATCTCCCAGGGCCTGTCTGCCACCGGTAGAGGGTAAAGCAACCCAGCAGGCCGTTGCCGAGGAGACCGATTCTGGGCGCAAGAAACGCACGCCTGAATATAGTCCCTGACATCTCGGGCCATATGCGGCCACCAGTATGTTCTCGCCAAAAGCTCAGATGTCCTCTTGGTCCCAAAATGCCCACCCACTCTGGAGGAGTGAGCCCAAGAGAGAACCTCCGGTCGCAAGTTAGCTGGCACGAAAGTCTTGCCCGGGGGCACAGACTCTAGCGAAACCGGAGCTACAGTTCTCAGGCTCTCAGAAGGGACAATAAGCCGAGGCTCCTCCTCCTCCTCCTCAGATGACATTACGGAGCGGGAGAGAGCGTCGGCACGAACGTTCTTCTCCCCGGAGAGAAAATGGAGAGTAAAATGGAATCGGGAGAAGAACAGGGACCATCTAGCCTGGCGAGAATTCAGCCGCTGGGCCGTCTGTATATACACCAAGTTCTTGTGGTCAGTGAAGACTTGGAAGGGAAAGCGAGCTCCCTCCAAGAGGTGTCTCCACTCTGAAAAAGCCAACTTCATGGCTAGCAACTCCCTGTCCCCGATGGAATAATTCCTCTCCGCTGGTGTGAAGGTCTTGGAGAAGAAGAAGCAAGGATGCTTCCGACCTTGAGCATCCTTTTGGAAAAGGACTGCTCCAGCACCAACGGATGAGGCATCCACCTCCAAGATAAATGGTTTATCTACATCGGGGCGATGTAGGATGGGAGCGCTAGCAAAGTGTGACTTAATCGAGAGAAAGGCCTTGGAGACCTCCTCTGACCACAACTTGGGATTTGCTCCCTTCTTGGTGAGGGCAACCAAGGGAGCTACCAAAGTTGAGAAGTGTGGAATGAACTGGCGATAGTAATTGATGAACCCCATAAAGCGCTGCACCGCTTTAAGAGAATGGGGTTCCTGCGAGTCCATTACAGCCTGTAGCTTGGCAGGATCCATAGCCAAACCCTAGGCAGAGATGATATAACCAAGGAAAGGCAAGGACTCCTGCTCAAACACACACTTCTCCAACTTGGCGTAGAGGGAGTTTGCCCGTAAGAGGTCGAAGACTTTGCGAACATCTCTCCGATGGGAGTCAATATCTGGAGAGTAGATGAGAATATCATCCAGATAGACTACGACCGAGGTGGTGAGCATATCTCGGAAGATGTCGTTCACAAAGTCTTGGAAAACGGCTGAGCCCGAAGGGCATCACCAGATATTCATAGTGCCCATCCCTGGTGTTAAAAGCCGTCTTCCATTCATCCCCCTCACGGATGCGAATCAGGTTGTAAGCACCCCGCAGATCTAACTTTGTAAATACCCTTGCTCCCCATAGCCTATCAAAAAGCTCAGATATTAGGGGTAATGGTACTTGTTCTTAACGGTGATGGCGTTAAGACCCCTGTAGTCTATGCATGGACGTAAGTCTCCAGTCTTCTTCTGTACGAAGAAGAACCCAGCCCCTGCCGGTGACACTGACTTCCTAATGAATACTCTTGCCAGATTCTCTTGGATGTACTGGGATATTGCCTCCGTCTCCGGGAGAGATAACGGATAGACTCGACCCCGGGGAGGCTCAGCACCAGGCAAGAGGTCAATAGGCCAGTCATAGGGGCGGTGAGGCGGAAGGGTCTCCGCAGCTCTTTTGGAGAACACGTCTGCATAGGGCCTATAGTGCTTGGGGAGAGAGGAAAGATCTGCGGGTACCTGTGTAGTAGCAACCTGAACGCACTCCCTCTGACATCTACCCTCGCAGGATTTACTCCATCCCAAAATTCTCCCAGAGGACCACTCAATATGAGGAGAATGGTAGCGAAGCCATGGTATCCCCAACAGGACCTCATCAATTCCCTCAGGAATGACTAATAGGGAGATTATCTCCTGATGTGATGGAGACACAGATAGCGTGAAAGGAATGGTTTGGTGGGTAATCTGTGAAGGTAGTGTTGACCCGTTTACTACTCGAACGGTTACTGGCTTGGCGAGCATCACCAAGGGTATTGCGTGACGCTGGGCAAAAGCGGAAGACATAAAGTTACCCTCTGCCCCAGAATCCACGCATAGCTCGACCATAAGAGTGGATGGGACTATGGTAATTGTCCCCTTGAAGGACAACTTTGAGGCAAACGTCGCCGTGTCTAGTGTACCTCCTCCAACTGCCACTAGACGCTGACGTTTCCCCGACCGCTGAGGACCCTTGGAGGCAAGATGTCCTGACTGCTGGCAAACATGATGAACCTTATGTGCACGGGCGGACTGAGACTTGGATCCCGCTCGTGTCACCTCTAAGGCCTCATGTGACTCGGACGCCTGGACTGGAGATTCCAAAGGTTTGGCGAAGGTGGGAGCCAGCCGAAACCTGTGCCTACACTGGGCTCGCTCCAACCTTCGCTCGTGAAAACGAAGGTCTATGCGAGTAGATACGGCTATGAGCTCCTCCAGTGTGGCGGGAATCTCCCTAGTGGCCAAAGCGTCCTTCACATGGTCAGCCAGCCCCCTCCAAAATACGGGAATGAGGGTTTTATCTGGCCATTCCAACTCAGACGCTAATGTCCGGAATTGAACAGCAAAATGGCTGACCATGGTTGAACCCTGAGTCAAAGCCAGCAGTTGGAGCGCTGTATCATGGGTGACTTGAGGTCCTAAAAAGACCTGTTTCAGAGTGTCCAGAAACCTAGGAACACTCCGCACCACATGATCGTTGCGCTCCCACAGCGGCGTAGCCCACTCCAACGCTCTGTCCGACAGGAGAGAGATTATGAATCCCACCTTTGCCCTCTCAGTAGGGAAACGTGCAGCCAGAAGCTCGAGGTGTATACCACATTGGCTCACGAATCCCCTACAGGACTTACTGTCCCCAGAGTATCTCTCAGGCAAAGGAAGGTGAGATAGGGTCGGAACAGAGGTGGCAGTGGGTAAAGCTGCTGCAGCCACGCTAGCAGCCTGAACAGCTATTGCGGTAACATCCACCGCCGAGGTTGCACGTTCAAGAGACGCCAACCGGCCCTCCAGCAGCTGGATGTACCCCTGCAATCGCTGTTCATCCGCCATTACTTAGCCAGATCCTGGTGCTAGTATACTATTAGGGTTGGCGGAACGCACCAAATGTATAATTTATTAAATGGAATTGGTGCGTTTGCAACCCGGGATCCACTGTGCAGGAAAGCACCTGCTGCTAAATAATGGCGGCTCTATATGGCGGTATATACCAACTCTGTTAACTTCACAGAATAACCGCGAGAGGAAAGCTCTGTGCCCTGTTAGACTTTCACAGAGGCACAGGCCAACTACCCAGATGTGAGCAGTGAGTGGTCATGCATGCATACAAAACTCCTCGCCGGAGATGCCAGCATTCTAGGGGCTTATTTCAGCCGGGTCCCTGAACACACTTAAACACAATCTCCTCGCCGGAGGTGCCAGCATTCTAGGGGCTTATTTCAGCCGGGTCCCTGAACACATTCAAACACATGACCACATTGGCGCAAAGCATATAGCATAAGACGATACTAGCGCATGGCCGTGCGGTCATGCGCAGTTTATATAGTTGCAGCACAGGAAGCTGCTACTGAAGTTTTTGCCCTTTCAGGACCTTCCAGAAGGACCAATGGAAAGTGCTGCAGTACCTGAGCATGTTTTGCCCTTTCAGGGCCTTCCAGAAGGACCAATGGAATGTACTGCAGCACCTGAGCATGTGACCGAACATGTGGCCCTCGACCTCCAATGGGAGACCCTGCCCTGGGCATGCTCAGTGTGTGTAAATAAGGACTTAGTCCCAGAGAGGCCTGCTCGCCGCAGATCAGTGCAGAGTACCATAGGAAAGCCAGAAAAGGCAGTAGTGACCCTATGCACAGAATCAGCCTCAGCGAGACGCTGGGAGCGATGTCTCCGCTGAGCAGACCCCACTGCGGCCGATGCTGGATGGGAGACCGCAGCAGACACGGATCGAGATTCCCCCTGTGCAGCAGAGGAAACTCGACTCCTAACACCTAGTTTCTGTTTTTGGTTTTTAAATTCTCCCTGAAAAAAAAACAGTGGGAGATTAATATTGGCCTTTGTGCTTGTGTGCCAGTTCTGTGTGCCATCTCTCTCAAATATTGGGCCACAGAAAGCCTAGTGTCTGTTTTTGGTTTTTAAATTCTCCCTGAAAAAAAAACAATAAACAGTGGGAGATTAATATTGGCCTTTGTGCTTGTGTGCCAGTCCTGTGTGCCATCTCTCTCAAATAGTGGGCCAAAGAAAGCCTAGTGTCTGTTTTTAGTTTTTAAATTCTCCCTTAAAAAAAATTAATCAGTGGGAGATTAATATTGGCCTTTGTGCTTGTGTGCCAGTCTTGTGTGTGCCATCTCTCTCAAATTGTGGGCCACAGAAAGCCTAGTGTCTGTTTTATTTTTTATTTTATTTTGGTTTTTAAATTGTCCCTGAAAAAAAAAATAAACAGTGGGAGATTAATATCGGCCTTTGTGCTTCTGTGCCAGTCGTGTGTGCCATCTCTCTCAAATAGTGGGCCACAGAAAGCCTAGTGTCTGTTTTTGGTTTTTAAATTCTCCCTTAAAAAAAAATAAATAGTGGGAGATTAATATTGGCCTTTGTGCTTGTGTGCCTGTCCTGTGTGTGCCATCTCTCTCAAATAGTGGGCCACAGAAAGCCTAGTGTCTGTTTTTGGTTTTTAAATTCTTCCTGAAAAAAAAAATGAACAGTGGGAGATTAATATTGGCCTTTGTGCTTGTGTGCCAGTCCTGTGTGCCATCTCTCTCAAATAGTGGGCCACAGAAAGCCTAGTGTCTGTATTTTTTTTTTTTTTGGTTTTTAAATTCTCCCTGAAAAAAATAAATAAACAGTGGGAGATTAATATTGGCCTTTGTGCTTGTGTGCCAGTCCTGTGTGCCATCTCTCTCAAATAGTGGGCCACAGAAAGCCTAGTGTCTGTTTTTGGGTTTTAAATTCTCCCTAAAAAAAAAAATAAACAGTGGGAGATTAATATTGGCATTTGTGCTTGTGTGCCAGTCCTGTGTGCCATCTCTCTCAAATAGTGGGCCACAGAGAGCCTAGTGTCTTGTTTTTGGTTTTTAAATTCTCCCTGAAAAAAAAAACCAGTGGGAGATTAATTTTGGCCTTTGTGCTTGTGTGCCAGTCCTGTGTGCCATCTCTCTCAAATAGTGGGCCACAGAAAGCCTAGTGTCTGTTTTTGGTTTTTAAATTCTCCCTGAAAAAAAAATAAACAGTGGGAGATTAATATTGGCCTTTGTGCTTGTGTGCCAGTCCTGTGTGCCATCTCTCTCAAATAGTGGGCCAAAGAAAGCCTAGTGTCTGTTTTTGGTTTTTAAATTCTCCTTTAAAAAAAATTAAACAGTGGGAGATTAATATTGGCCTTTGTGCTTGTGTGCCAGTCTTGTGTGTGCCATCTCTCTCAAATTGTGGGCCACAGAAAGCCGAGTGTCTGTTTTATTTTTTATTTTATTTTGGTTTTTAAATTGTCCCTGAAAAAAAAATAAACAGTGGGAGATTAATATTGGCCTTTGTGCTTCTGTGCCAGTCGTGTGTGCCATCTTTCTCAAATTGTAGGGCCACAGAAAGCCTAGTGTCTGTTTTTGGTTTTTAAATTCTCCCTTAAAAAAAAATAAATAGTGGGAGATTAATATTGGCCTTTGTGCTTGTGTGCCTGTCCTGTGTGTGCCATCTCTCTCAAATAGTGGGCCACAGAAAGCCTAGTGTCTGTTTTTGGTTTTTAAATTCTTCCTGAAAAAAAAAATGAACAGTGGGAGATTAATATTGGCCTTTGTGCTTGTGTGCCAGTCCTGTGTGCCATCTCTCTCAAATAGTGGGCCACAGAAAGCCTAGTGTCTGTTTTTTTTTTTTTTTTTGGTTTTTAAATTCTCCCTGAAAAAAAAAAAAAACAGTGGGAGATTAATATTGGCCTTTGTGCTTGTGTGCCAGTCCTGTGTGCCATCTCTCTCAAATAGTGGGCCACAGAAAGCCTAGTGTCTGTTTTGGGGTTTTAAATTCTCCCTGAAAAAAAAAGTAAACAGTGGGAGATTATCATTGGCCTTTGTGCTTGTGTGCCAGTCCTGTGTGCCATCTCTCTCAAATAGTGGGCCACAGAAAGCCTAGTGTCTGTTTTTGGTTTTTAAATTCTCCCTGGAAAACAAAAACAGTGGGAGATTAATTTTGGCCTTTGTGTTTGCGTGCCAGTCCTGTGTGCCATCTCTCTCAAATAGTGGGCCACAGAAAGCCTAGTGTCTGTTTTTGGTTTTTAAATTCTCCCTGAAAAAAAAAATAAACAGTGGGAGATTAATATTGGCCTTTGTGCTTGTGTGCCAGTCCTGTGTGCCATCTCTCTCAAATAGTGGGCCACAGAAAACCTAGTGTCTGTTTTTGGTTTTTAAATTCTCCCTGAAAAAAAAAATAAACAGTGGGAGATTAATATTGGCCTTTGTGCTTGTGTGCCAGTCCTGTGTGCCATCTCTCTCAAATAGTGGGCCACAGAAAGCCTAGTGTCTGTTTTTGGTTTTTAAATTCTCCCTGAAAAAAGAAAAGACAGTGGGAGATTAATATTGGCCTTTGTGCTTGTGTGCCAGTCCTGTGTGCCATCTCTCTCAAATAGTGGGCCACAGAAAGCCTAGTGTCTGTTTTTGGTTTTTAAATTCTCCCTTAAAAAAAAAAAACAGTGGGAGATTAATATTGGCATTTGTGCTTGTGTGCCAGTCCTGTGTGTGCCATCTCTCTCAAATTGTGGGCCACAGAAAGCCTAGTGTCTGTTTTATTTTATTTTTTATTTTGGTTTTTAAATTGTCCCTGAAAAAAAAAATAAGCAGTGGGAGATTAATATTGGCCTTTGTGCTTCTGTGCCAGTTGGGTGTGCCATCTCTCTCAAATAGTGGGCCACAGAAAGCCTAGTGTCTGTTTTTGGCATTTAAATTCTCACTTAAAAAAAAAAATAAACAGTGGGAGATTAATATTGGCATTTGTGCTTGAGTGACAGTCCTGCGTGTGTGGCATCTCTCTCATTTGGTGCCACAGAAAACCGACTGTGCAACATTGTGCTTGATTTTCCTTGCAGTCTCACCCACCTATAAAGGGATATCTAAATCCTACAGAAGTTTGAGTTCACCTTGTAAGTTGTTTTACAGTAACAAATACCGTTACTTTGGTTACGTTTTTAAAACAATGAGGAAGTCTGGTGGAAGAGGTCGTGGCGGTGGGCGTTCATTGCCAGCTGGTAATGATGGTAGTGGTGGTGGAGCATCAGGTGGTCGTGGGAAAAACAATATAGCACCTAAGTCTCGAGCTGTGGAGCCAGGTTCGTCGTCTGGCTACACAAGGCCTCGAACGCTCCCTTTTCTGGGAGTGGGAAAACCGCGTTTAAAGCCGGAGCAGCAACAGCAAGTTTTGGCTTACCTTGCTGACTCAGCCTCTAGCTCTTTTGCCTCCTCTTCTGAAACTGGTAAATGTAAAAGCAGCGCGTCGTTAGTGGATGTTCACGGTCAGGGACAAGTCGCTTGCTTGTCCTCTTCAGCAAAAACAACAACAGAGAAGGATGCGGCAGGCGACACAATGGGTTACTCCTTGGAGCTCTTTACACATACCGTCCCTGGCTTAGAAAGTGAAACAGTTAACAGGCCATGCCCATTACAAGTTGAATCGGACATGGAGTGCACTGATGCACAGCCACAGCCAGATTACTATGCTGTTCCTTTGACTCAGACCACAACATTGCCCTCGCAGTGTACTGATCCAGAATCAGACCCTGATGAGACTATGGTGCCCCGTCACGAACGCTATACCACCGACTTACACGGTGACACAGACGAAGTTGCACACGAGATAGAAGAGGAGGTTATAGATGACCCAGTTGTTGACCCCGATTGGCAGCCATTGGGGGAACAGGGTGCAGGCAGCAGTAGTTCTGAAGCGGAGGAGGAGGGGCCACAGCAGGCATCAACATCGCAACAGGTTCCATCTGCCGGGCCCGTATCTTGCCCAAAACACGTGGCAAAGCCAAAACCTGTTGGAGGACAGCGTGGCCATCCGGTTAAAGCTCAGTCTGCAATGCCTGAAAAGGTATCCGATGCTAGAAAGAGTGCAGTCTGGCATTTTTTTAAACAACATCAAATTGATCAGCGCAAAGTCATGTGTCAAAAATGTTCAACTACCTTAAGCAGAGGTCAGAATCTGAAAAGTCTAAATACAAGTTGCATGCATAGACATTTAACCACCATGCATTTGCAAGCCTGGACTAACTACCAAACGTCCCTTAAGGTTGTAGCACCCTCGGCCAATGAAGCTAGTCAGCAACGCAACATCCCTTCCGTCACTGTAAGGCCACTATTAGGTTCTGTAGAAGGACGTAGATCTGGGGATTTATTATGATGGAATATAGGCTGGACTGGATGGACAAATGTCTTTTTTCGGCCTTACTAACTATGTTACTATGTTACTATTTTCCGCACCACCTGCAGTATCTGTGCAGGTTTCGTTGCCAGGCCAAAGCAGTCAGGGTCAGGGAATCACCAGTTTCGTAGTAGGAAACACTGCATCTAGGGCACCGGCGGCAACAATACCGTCTCCAACCGTCTCTCAGTCTGCCATGTCCACCAGCACCCCCGCTAGTTCCACGATCTCCAGCTCTCCAGTCCAGCTCACCCTACATGAGACTCTCTTTAGAAAAAGGAAATACTTAGCCTCGCATCTGTGTACACAGGGTTTGAACGCCCACATAGCTAGACTAATCTCGTTAGAGATGATGCCTTACCGGTTAGTTGAAAGCGAAGCTTTCAAAGCCCTGATGGACTACGCTGTACCACGCTACGAGCTACCCAGTCGACACTTCTTTTCGAGAAAAGCCATCCCAGCCCTCCACCAGCATGTTAAAGAGCGCATCGTCCATGCACTCAGGCAGTCTGTGAGTACAAAGGTGCACATGACAACAGATGCATGGACCAGTAGGCATGGGCAGGGACGTTACGTGTCCATCACGGCACACTGGGTGAATGTGGTGGATGCAGGGTCCACAGGGGACAGCAACATTGGGACAGTTCTGCCTAGCCCACGGTCTAGGAAACAGTTGGCTGTAGCCGTTCGCACCTCCTCCTCCTCCTCCTCGTCCTCCTGCAGAAGCGAGAGCTCGTTCACATACCGCAGTCGCACAACCACTCCATCCGCAGCTGCCACTGTTGCACACCAGGTGTCCCATTATGGGGCAGCTACTGCCAAGCGTCAGCAGGCTGTATTGCCTACGAAGTGTTTGGGCAACAACAGACACACCGCGGAAGTTCTGTCCGAGTTCTTGCAGAAAGAAACGCAGTCGTGGCTGGGCACTGTAGATCTTGAGGCAGGCAAGGTAGTGAGTGATAACGGAAGGAATTTCAAGGCTGCCATCTCCCTTTCCCAACTGAAACACATTCCTTGCCTGGCTCACACCTTAAACCTGGTGGTGCATTCCTTCCTGAAAAGTTATCCGGGGTTATCTGACCTGCTCCTCAAAGTGCGCGGACTTTGCTTGCATATCCGCCGTTCGCCCGTACACTCCAGCCGTATGCAGACCTATCAGCGGTCTTTCAACCTTCCCCAGCATCGCCTAATCATCGACGTTGCAACAAGGTGGAACTCAACACTGCACATGCTTCAGAGACTGTGCGAACAGAGGCGTGCTGTTATGTATTTGTGGGAGGATACACATACACGGGCAGGCAGTAGGATGGCAGACATGGAGTTGTCAGGTGTGCAGTGGTCGAAGATACAAGACATGTGTCAAGTCCTTCAGTGTTTTGAGGAATGCACACGGCTGGTTAGTGCAGACAACGCCATAATAAGCATGAGCATCCCCCTAATGCGTCTGCTGATGCAAAGTTTGACACACATAAAGGAGCATGCATCTGCAGCAGAGGAAGAGGAAAGCCTTGATGACAGTCAGCCATTGTCTGGTCAGGGCAGTGTACAGGACGAGGTAGCAGGCGAACAGGAGGAGGATGAGGACGAGGAGGATGATGGGGATGATTATTTTTGTAATGAGGAAGCTTCTCCGGGGCCAATAGCAACTGGTGGCGTTGCAAGGCCGGGGTCTGATTTTTTTAGGGAGACAAGTGACTTAGATGTGCCTGAAACTGCCCCTCAACCCAGCACAACCGCAGATTTGACAACTGGAACTTTGGCCCACATGGCGGATTATGCCTTGCGAATCCTCAAAAGGGACACACGTATTTGTAAAATGATGGCCGATGACGATTACTGGTTGGCCTGCCTCCTTGATCCTCGCTATAAAGGCAAATTGCAAAATATTATGCCACATGAAAACCTGGAACAAATATTAGCAACCAAACAATCAACTCTTGTTGACCGTTTGATTCAGGCATTCCCAGCACACTGCACCGGTGATCGTTATCACATGAGCTGCAGGGGGCAGCAGGCCAGAGGTGTTAGAGGTGCACAAATCAGAAGTGGCGTTGGACAGAGGGGTTTTCTGACCAGGTTGTGGAGTGATTTTGCTATGACCGCAGACAGGACAGGTACTGCAGCATCAATTCAAAGTGACAGGAGACAACATTTGTCCAGTATGGTTACTAACTATTTTTCATCCCTTATCGACGTTCTCCCTCAACCCTCATTCCCATTTGATTACTGGGCATCCAAATTAGACACCTGGCCAGAATTGGCAGAATATGCATTGCAGGAGCTTGCTTGCCCAGCAGCTAGTGTCCTATCAGAAAGAGTATTCAGTGCTGCAGGTTCAATATTAACTGAAAAAAGGACTCGTCTGGCTACCCAAAATGTTGATGATCTAACCTTCATTAAAATGAACCACAACTGGATTTCGAATTCTTTTGCCCCACCTTGCCCGGCTGACACCTAGCTTTCCTATGAAAAGGTCTTGCTTGTGGATTGCTGTGACTGACTTTTCCAATCTCGTAATTTGCAGCAGCTGTTTGTCCAGCATACGACATGTTTACACCTCCCTAAATGGCCAAACTCCCCCCACGGGGCCGTGGTCTCACCACTTGGCGGAAGCACCCGTGAGAGTGCCGTTTGTCTGAAGAGGTGGGTGTGCACGCTTTTGGTCGACGGCACTGCCACTGGGTCCCTCATAGAACAATAAAGTGTCTCTGGCGGTGGTGGTGCGCACCCAACGTCAGACACACCGTTGTAACATGAGGGGCCCTGGGCCTGTACCGCCGGCCACAAGAGAGTTCCCCCCTCCCCAGCTCAAACAGTGCTCTACCGCTTGCAAAATTATCTCTCACAGTTCCACCAATGTTTAGTCTATGCGCTGACATCCTTCAATGCCTGGCACTGACAATACCAATGTGTTGACATGTATGATGGTACTTAAAATAGTCAGGGGCAGTGTCCTATATTTACACCAGTAAATACTTAGCGCCAAATTACTAGGTCTGAAACTCAGCAGAGTACCTTATTATTCCACCCATTTGTGTTTTGGTTTTGTTGTATTGCGAGACATTAACATCTATTTATTTTTTGTGCGTACTAACTGTCAGACACTCATTACAATCGGCCTCTGCTGACAACACCAATGCTGCCTGTGTACCCCTGCAAGAGAATTCCAAGTGTCTACAGCCCACTTTTGTTATGTTAGGTCTACTAAGCCTGTCTGCTGTCCCTCCTTCCACTAGTCCTCCACTGACCAGACCACTGCTGCCCGTGTACCTCTGGAACCTATTTTAAAGTGCCTACAGCCTAATTTTGTTATGTTAGGCCTACTAAGCCTGTCTGCGGTCCCTACTTCCAATAGTCCTCCACTGACCAGACCAATGCTGTCCGTGTACCCCTGGAACCTATTTTAAAGTGCCTACAGCCTAATTTTGTTATGTTAGGCCTACTAAGCCTGTCTGCGGTCCCTCCTTATAATAGTCCTCCACTGACCAGACCACTGCTGCCCGTGTACCCCTAGAACCTATTTTAAAGTGCCTACAGCCTAATTTTGTTATGTTAGGCCTACTAAGCCTGTCTGCGGTCCCTCCTTCCAATAGTCCTCCACTGACCAGACCAATGCTGTCCGTGTACCCCTGGAACCTATTTTAAAGTGCCTACAGCCTAATTTTGTTATGTTAGGCCTACTAAGCCTGTCTGCGGTCCCTCCTTCCAATAGTCCTCCACTGACCAGACCACTGCTGCCCGTGTACCCCTGGAACCTATTTTAAAGTGCCTACAGCCTAATTTTGTTATGTTAGGCCTACTAAGCCTGTCTGCGGTCCCTCCTTCCAATAGTCCTCCACTGACCAGACCACTGCTGCCCGTGTACCCCTGGAACCTATTTTAAAGTGCCTACAGCCTAATTTTGTTAGGTTAGGCCTACTAAGCCTGTCTGCGGTCCCTCCTTCCACTAGTCCTCCACTGACCAGACCACTGCTGCCAGTGTACCCCTGGAACCTATTTTAAAGTGCCTACAGCCCACTTTTGTTAGGTTAGGCCTACTAAGCCTGTCTGCGGTCCCTCTTCCACTAGTCCTCCACTGACCAGACCACTGCTGCCCGTGTACCCCTGGAACCTATTTTAAAGTGCCTACAGCCTAATTTTGTTATGTTAGGCCTACTAAGCCTGTCTGCGGTCCCTCCTTCCAATAGTCCTCCACTGACCAGACCACTGCTGCCCGTGTACCCCTGGAACCTATTTTAAATTGCATAGAGCATCCTTTTTTTAATAGTAGGCGTACAAACTCTGTCCTGCGGTCCATAATTGAAATTGTCCTCCACTGAACAGACCAATGCTGCCTGTGTACCCCTGTAACCTTTTTTAAACTGCATTAAGCCAAATTTTGAGTTTAAGGCCTACTACCTGTGTCTGTCTGCGCCACTCAATACAGCTGTCCTCCTTTTAAAAAAGCTGAGCGTCAATAGTCTGGTTTTCAGCCTATAGGAATTTGAAAACTGCATTGGGGCCACTACTACTACTTCGGTAGGGCCTACTAACGGTGTCTGCCGCTCCAAGGTGTTCCCCAGGTTTCCTCTCCATAGCTTCGAGCTTCTAGCTCTCGTTTAGTAGTTGTTGAAAACAACACTGCATTAGGCCTACAAGTTGGGTCTGGGTTGTAGAGACGGTGTCTTCCACTCCAAGGTGTTCCCCAGGTTTCCTCTCCATAGCTTCGAGCTTCTAGCTCTCGTTTAGTTGTTGTTGAAAACAACACTGCATTAGGCCTACAAGTTGGGTCTGGGTTGTAGAGACGGTGTCTTCCACTCCAAGGTGTTCCACAGGTTTCCTCTCCATAGCTTCGAGCTTCTAGCTCTTGTTTAGTAGTTGTTGAAAACAACACTGCATTAGGCCTGCAAGTTGGGTCTGGGTTGTAGAGACGGTGTCTTCCGCTCCAAGGTGTTCTCCAGGTTTCCTCTCCATAGCTTCGAGCTTCTAGCTCTCGTTTAGTAGTTGTTGAAACAACACTACTTTAGGCCTACAAGTTGGGTCTGGGTCGAAGAGACGGTGTCTGCCGCTCCAAGGTGTTTTCCAGGTTGCCACATAATCGAAGCTGCATAGAGCCTATTTTGTAATTTTACGCCTACAAAGTCTTTCTGCGGTCCCTCCTTCCAATTGTCCTCCACTGAGCACACCAATGCAATCCGTGTACCCATGTAACCTTTTTTAAACCTGCGTCGAGCCAACTTTGTGGTTTAAGGCCTACTTGTAGTGTCTGGCTGCGCCACTCAATACAGCTGTCCTCTTTACAAAACATGACCTACAATTATCTGGTTTTCAGCCTATCGGAATTTTAAAAATGCAGTGGGCCTACTAGTTGGGTTGGGGCCTTCTATCGGTGTCTGCCGCTCCTTGCTGTTCTCCTCCAGTGAACAAAGCTGTGCCGCCTGTTTACTACTGTTGCCAATTTTGAACTGCATTTAGACTACTTACTGATTTGGGCCTACTCTCTGTGTCAGCCTCTCATTCCAGTTGTCCTCCACTGAACAAAGCAATGCCCCCTGGTTAGTCCTGTTACCAATTTTGAACTGCATTTAGCCCACTTTATTCTTTGTGCCCATATCTGTTTGCCCCTCATCCTGCCCATTGCCCAGCCAGTGATAGATGAGTCTGCTGGTACATTGACCCATAATGCAACATTCCCCGTGCACGCTACACTGCAAGATTGTGACCCTGCTGAAAGTCAGGTTCCCCTTCCCGCATACCATACCACCTTACATGGGGACAAAGAGGAAGGTGCAGGTTCCTTCATCAGGTGGGGGGAGGAATACTCATTGGCGACGTCACTGGCACAGGGCCCCTCATAGTACGCAAAAGTGTTGCTGCCGGTGGGAGGCGTCCCCGCCGTGCAAACACACCGCTGTACTTTGAGGGGCCATGTGCCAGTGCCAATGCCAACGAGTGGGCCCCCCCCTGCTTGCTCAGGATCACAGCACTTGCAAAGTTGAAATACTTACCTCTCCCTGCTCCACTGCCGTGACGTGGTCCAGATTTCCTGGGCCCACTAATTACTTGAACCAGCCCTACCCCCCACAACTTTAGCCAAATGACCCCCAATTTCCAATGCCTTACTATTATTATAAGGTAAATTAAGATTGACAAGCTTCAGTAACAAGAATGGATGTTTTGCCATTAAAATGGGCTCTGTACATGTTTTCCTGGCCTCCACTCACTGCCGACTATGCTCCCCCATTGACTTGCATTGGGTTTCGTGTTTCGGTCGATCCCCGACTTTTCGCGATATTCGGCCGATTCCACTCGACTCGACTTTTGAGATAGTCGGGTTTCGCGAAACCCGACTCGACTCTAAAAAAGTCAAGGTCGCTCAACCCTAATGAGCACATTCACTCATCCCTAGTATTAGATCCTCCTGTGCACATGGGTTGCCGCTTTTATCATCTGTTGGGTGATCGACAGCCTGTTTACACTTGCTAAATTTTTGCAAGATGAGGGTTCCTAGAAACACTTATTCCAAATTAGTGTTGAGTCACCTCCCTAGTGCTCGGGTTCGGTTCGTCGAACAGGGACGTGTTCGACGAATTGTTCATCGAACGTTCGACAAACACCATCGAACCCCATTGAAACCAATGGCAGGCAAACACAAACACATACAAACACATAGAAAACACATAGAAAACACCTTAAAAGGTGTCCAAAAGCTGACAAACTGCTCAGAAGACACAGCAAACACATGGAAAAGTCACAACTACATATAGTCATACGAAAAGGAAAGAGGTGGAGGAGTAAAAGGAGGAGGAGACACAGATATAGGCATGTCATGCCCTTCTAAAATCAAGAAAGGCTGGAGTAAAAATGCAAACTCACTCTACCAACACCCAGGCGTCTTGAGAAAAAAAAGAAAAAAAGAAATATCTTTAGGTAGAATGGCGGCGGGTCCATTCAGAACACTTTCCTTAGAAGACGTAGTTGTACCCCCATTGGGAGTTGTGCCAAAAAATGAACCCAATACTACATTCAGACTAATCCACCATTTGTCATATCCAAGGGGCAGGTCAGTAAACAACAACATCGACGCGGAACCAAGTACAGTACTATGTACGGTACCTCCTTTGACGAGGCAATCAGGCGGGTCAAGAAGTTGGTAAGGGGCACCTTAATGGCCAAAACAGATATTGAGGGGGCGTTCCGGTTACTACCTGTGCCTCCGAATAGTGTCCTCCCATTGGGCTGCTTCTGTGAAGGAGCATACTACATGGATCGCTATTTGCACATGGGGTGCTCCATATCCTGCTCACTATTTGAGGCGTTTAGTTGCTTCCTCGAATGTGCTGTCATGGACGTTTGTAAGACGGCACATATTATTATTTATTACCTCGATGACCTCTTATGCCTGGGCCCAAAAGATTTGCCACAGTGTGAAAACACGCGGTAGTCCGCCTGTGAGAAGGAGAGAGCTGGAGGGAGAGTGGAAACCCCAGAGCCAAGGGGTTAGATTGAAAAAGAAGGAAGACGGTGTAGCTTGTTTCATGGGTGAAGTACGCTGCTGAGTAGCACCAATTTCTATTTAGTCTAAAAGGATTTCCTGGGCTAGATGCCGTTACAAAATAGTACTTAGGTAAACAGGCGGTGTAGCTTGCTTCATGGGTGGGGTACGCTGCTGAGTTGCACCAAATTCTACTAGGCCCAACAGGATTTCCTGGGCTAGATGCTGTTACAAAATAGTAGTTAGGTAAACAGGCAGTGTAGCTTGCTTCATGGGTGAAGTACGATGCTGAGTATCACCAACTTCTATTAGACCCAAAAGGATTTCCTGGGCTAGATGCCGTTACAAAATAGTAGTTAGGTAAACAGGCAGTGTAGCTGGCTTCATGGGTGGGGTACTGTGCTGAGTAGCCCAAAATGCTATTAGATACAAAATGATTTCCTGGGCTAGATGCAGTTAAAAATTAGTAATTAGATCAACAGGTGGTGTAGCTTGCTTCATAGGTGAAGTACGCTGCTGAGTAGCACCAAATTCTACTAGCCCAAAAGGATTTCCTGGGCTAGATGCCGTTACAAAATAGTAGTTAGGTAAACAGGCTGTGTAGCTTGCTTCATGGGTGGGGGACGCTGCTGAGTAGCACCAAATTCTACTATTCCCAAAAGGATTTCCTGGGAAAGATGCTGTTAAAAGATAGTACTTAGGTAAACAGGCAGTGTAGCTTGCTTCATGGGTGGGGTACGCTGCTGAGTTGCACCAAATTCTACTAGGCCCAAAAGTATTTCCTGGGCTAGATGTCTTTAAACATTAGTACTTAGGCAAACAGGCCGTGTAGCTTGCTTCATGGGTGGGGTACGCTGCTGAGATACACCAAATTCTACTAGGCCCAAAAGGCTTTCCTGGGCCAGATGCCATTAAAAATAGTACTTAGGTAAACAGGCGGTGGGTGGCAGGGCTACTCTGCTGACTAGCAGATACTGAAGCTTTGGAGCAGACCTCAGAATCCCAGGCTATAGTATGAGGAAACAACTCTGCAGACAACCCCACCCACCTGGAATTGACCAATGTAGAAAAATCAGCCGCACTCTTATGGTATATCTTTGCAAAAATGTGATGTATTTATTCACATGTGTTGAGACAAAATTTTCATATATATACACACCGCAGGGAGTATAAACGAAGTAGTAACGTTTCGACCCTGCCTCGGGTCTTTCTCAAACTGCGTTTTCTAGATAGTGTGAAAAATAAGAAGTGTGGTCCCTTTAAGGGCTCCTATTGTTGTGGTGTCAGGTCTTCCTGCTTCTGTGGGCGTGTGTCACACGCCCACAGAAACAGAAGCAGGAAGACCTGACACCACAACAATAGGAGCCCTTAAAGGGACCACACTTCTTATTTTTCACACTATCTAGAAAACGCAGTTTGAGAAAGACCCGAGGCAGGGTCGAAACGTTACTACTTCGTTTATACTCCCTGCTGTGTGTGTATATATATGAAAATTTTGTCTCAACACATGTGAATAAATACATCACATTTTTGCAAAGATATACCATAAGAGTGCGGCTGATTTTTCTATATTGGACTTGTTGTTGGGTTTTTCCCAAGTACAGCCAGCACCAACCTAAGATAGCTGAGTGCGCTCCTTTTTTCTTAATATATCACCTGGAATTGACGATGGCAATGTCATGTAAAACTCAGCAAGGGGACTAAATAAAAAAATAAAAGAGTCTCCAATTTTTCCAAAAATTCGGCCACAGACACCACTTAAGTGGCATCAATTTCGCCAGAGTTTTTTAAAATGGTTGGTGAGGTGATTTTCAAAAATCATCAAGCTTTTAGTCTCCCCAAGATGACACAGGGGTAGAAAAGTCCTTGTGGATCCAGGATTTGTTCATCTTGATGAACGTTAGTCTGTCTACATTGTCACTGGACAGCACCAGCAGCGCTGAACACTAGGGTTGAGCGAAACGGGTCGTTCATTTTCAAAAGTCGCCGACTTTTGGCAAAGTCGGGTTTCATGAAACCCGATCCGACCCCTGTGCGGGGTCGGCCATGCGGTACGCGACTTTCGCGCCAAAGTCGCGTTTCAATGACGCGAAAAGCGCCATTTCTCAGCCAATAAATGTAAACGCAGAGTGTGGGCAGCGTGATGACATAGGTCCTGGTCCCCACCATCTTAGAGAAGGGCATTGCAGTGATTGGCTTGCTGTCTGCGGCGTCACAGGGGCTATAAAGGGGCGTTCCCGCCGACCGCCATGTTACTGCTGCTGATCTGAGCTTAGGGAGAGGTTGCTGCCGCTTCGTCAGAAGCAGGGATAGCGTTAGGCAAGGTCCATTAACCACCAAACCGCTTGTGCTGTAGCGATTTCCACTGCCCAACACCACCTTCGGTGTGCAGGGACAGTGGAAGCTACTTTTTTTTTTTTTTTTTTCCCTCAGCGCTGTAGCTCATTGGGCTGCCCTAGAAGGCTCCCTGATAGCTGCATTGCTGTGTGTACGCCGCTGTGCAAACCAACTGCTTTTTTCAAAGCACAAATCCTCTTGTTCCTTCCTTTCTGCACAGCTATCTTTTTTGTTTGTCCACACTTTTTATTTAATTTGTGCATCAGTCCACTCCTTATTGCTGCCTGCCATACCTGGCTGAGATTACTGCAGGGAGATAGTAATTGTTGGACACTCCCTGTTTTTTTTTTTTTTGTGGGAGATTAAGATTGACATTTCTGCTAGAGTGCCATCCCTGTGTGTGCCATCTCTCACTCAGTGGGCCATAGAAAGCCTATTTATTTTTTTGCTTGATTTGGGTTCTAAAATCTACCTGAAAAAATCACTACATCAATCAGTGGGAGAAAAATATTGGCCTCAGGGCTTGTGTGCCACTCCTGACTCCTGTGTGCATCATCACTCACTCAGTGGGCCATAGAAAGCCCATTTTTTTTTTTTTTGCTTTATTTGGGTTCTAAATTCTACCTGAAAAAATCAATAAATCAATCAGTGGGAGATTAATATTGGCCTTTGGGCTTGTGTGCCAGTCCTAAGCGTGCCATCTCTCTCTCTCTCAGATAGTGGGCCATAGAAAGCCTATTTATTATTTTTTCTATTGGGTTTATAAATTTTCCCTGGAACAAAAAAAAAAAAAGTGGGAGATTAATATTGGCCTCTGGGCTTGTGTGCCAGTCCTGAGCGTGCCATCTCTCTCACAAATAGTGGGCCATAGAAAGCCTATTTATTTTTTTGCTTGATTTTGGTTCTAAAATCTACGTAAAAAAATCACTACATCAATCAGTGGGAGAAAAATATTGGCCTCAGGGCTTGTGTGCCACTCCTGACTCCTGTGTGCATCATCACTCACTCAGTGGGCCATAGAAAGCCCATTTTTTTTTTTTTTTGCTTTATTTGGGTTCTAAATTCTACCTGAAAAAATCAATAAATCAATCAGTGGGAGATTAATATTGGCCTTTGGGCTTGTGTGCCAGTCCTAAGCGTGCCATCTCTCTCTCTCAGATAGTGGGCCATAGAAAGCCTATTTATTATTTTTTTATTGGGTTTACAAATTTTCCCTGGAACAAAAAAAAAAAAAGTGGGAGATTAATATTGGCCTCTGGGCTTGTGTGCCAGTCCTGAGCGTGCCATCTCTCTCACAAATAGTGGGCCATAGAAAGCCTATTTATTTATTTTTTTTTGGTTTTATAAATTCTCCCTGAAAAAAAAAAGGGAGATTAATATTGGCCTTTGGGCTTGTGTGCCAGTCCTAAGCGTGCCATCTCTCTCTCTCAGATAGTGGGCCATAGAAAGCCTATTTTTTTTATTTTTTTATTGGGTTTATAAATTTTCCCTGAAAAAAAATAAAAAGTGGGAGATTAATATTGGCCTCTGGGCTTGTGTGCCAGTCCTGAGTGTGCCATCTCTCTCACAAATAGTGGGCCAAAGAAAGCATATTTATGTTTTTGGTTGATTTGGGTTCTAAATTCTACCTGAAAAAATCAATAAATCAATCAGTGGGAGATAAATATTGGCCTCTGGGCTTGTGTGCCACTCCTGACTCCTGTGTGCGTCATCTCTCACTCAGTGGGCCATAGAAAGCCTTTTTTTGTTTTATTTGTTTTCTAAATTCTCCCTGAAAAAATCATTTTATTTTATTTGGTTTCTAAATTCTTCCTGAAAAAATCATTTTATTCTATTATTTTTTTTTCCTAAAGTCTCCCTGAAAAAAAAAAAAAACAAATCAGTGGGAGATTAATATTGCCCTTTCTGCTTGTGTGCCAGTCTTGACTCCTGGGTGTGCCATCTCTCTCTCTCTCTCCAATTGTGGGCCATAGAAAGCCTATTATTTTTTTAGCTTGATTTGGGTTCCAAAATCTACCTGAAAAAATCACTACATCAATCAGTGGGAGATAAATATTGGCCTCTGGGCTTGTGTGCCACTCCTGACTCCTGTGTGCGTCATCTCTCACTCAGTGGGCCATAGAAAGCCTTTTTTTGTTTTATTTGCTTTCTAAATTCTCCCTGAAAAAATCATTTTATTTTATTTGGTTTCTAAATTCTTCCTGAAAAAATCATTTTATTCTATTATTTTTTTTTCCTAAAGTCTCCCTGAAAAAAAAACAAAAACAAATCAGTGGGAGATTAATATTGCCCTTTCTGCTTGTGTGCCAGTCTTGACTCCTGGGTGTGCCATGTCTCTCTCTCTCTCCAATTGTGGGCCATAGAAAGCCTATTATTTTTTTAGCTTGATTTGGGTTCCAAAATCTACTTGAAAAATTCACTACATCAATCAGTGGGAGATAAATATTGGCCTCTGGGCTTGTGTGCCACTCCTGACTCCTGTGTGCGTCATCTCTCACTCAGTGGGCCATAGAAAGCCTTTTTTTGTTTTATTTGTTTTCTAAATTCTCCCTGAAAAAATCATTTTATTTTATTTGGTTTCTAAATTCTTCCTGAAAAAATCATTTTATTCTATTATTTTTTTTTCCTAAAGTCTCCCTGAAAAAAACAAAAAAAAAACAAATCAGTGGGAGATTAATATTGCCCTTTCTGCTTGTGTGCCAGTCTTGACTCCTGGGTGTGCCATCTCTCTCTCTCTCTCTCTCTCTCTCTCTCCAATTGTGGGCCATAGAAAGCCTATTATTTTTTTAGCTTGATTTGGGTTCCAAAATCTACCTGAAAAAATCACTACATCAATCAGTGGGAGATAAATATTGGCCTCTGGGCTTGTGTGCCACTCCTGACTCCTGTGTGCGTCATCTCTCACTCAGTGGGCCATAGAAAGCCTTTTTTTGTTTTATTTGTTTTCTAAATTCTCCCTGAAAAAATCATTTTATTTTATTTGGTTTCTAAATTCTTCCTGAAAAAATCATTTTATTCTATTATTTTTTTTTCCTAAAGTCTCCCTGAAAAAAACAAAAAAAAACAAATCAGTGGGAGATTAATATTGCCCTTTCTGCTTGTGTGCCAGTCTTGACTCCTGGGTGTGCCATCTCTATCTCTCTCTCTCTCTCCAATTGTGGGCCATAGAAAGCCTATTATTTTTTTAGCTTGATTTGGGTTCCAAAATCTACCTGAAAAAATCACTACATCAATCAGTGGGAGATAAATATTGGCCTCTGGGCTTGTGTGCCACTCCTGACTCCTGTGTGCGTCATCTCTCACTCAGTGGGCCATAGAAAGCCTTTTTTTGTTTTATTTGTTTTCTAAATTCTCCCTGAAAAAATAATTTTATTTTATTTGGTTTCTAAATTCTTCCTGAAAAAATCATTTTATTCTATTATTTTTTTTTCCTAAAGTCTCCCTGAAAAAAAAAAAAACAAATCAGTGGGATATTAATATTGCCCTTTCTGCTTGTGTGCCAGTCTTGACTCCTGGGTGTGCCATCTCTCTCTCTCTCTCCAATTGTGGGCCATAGAAAGCCTATTATTTTTTTAGCTTGATTTGGGTTCCAAAATCTACCTGAAAAAATCACTACATCAATCAGTGGGAGATAAATATTGGCCTCTGGGCTTGTGTGCCACTCCTGACTCCTGTGTGCGTCATCTCTCACTCAGTGGGCCATAGAAAGCCTTTTTTTGTTTTATTTGTTTTCTAAATTCTCCCTGAAAAAATCATTTTATTTTATTTGGTTTCTAAATTCTTCCTGAAAAAATCATTTTATTCTATTATTTTTTTTCCTAAAGTCTCCCTGAAAAAAAAAAAAAACAAATCAGTGGGATATTAATATTGCCCTTTCTGCTTGTGTGCCAGTCTTGACTCCTGGGTGTGCCATCTCTCTCTCTCTCTCCAATTGTGGGCCATAGAAAGCCTATTATTTTTTTTGCTTGATTTGGGTTCCAAAATCTACCTGAAAAAATCACTACATCAATCAGTGGGAGATAAATATTGGCCTCTGGGCTTGTGTGCCACTCCTGACTCCTGTGTGCGTCATCTCTCACTCAGTGGGCCATAGAAAGCCTTTTTTTGTTTTATTTGTTTTCTAAATTCTCCCTGAAAAAATCATTTTATTTTATTTGGTTTCTAAATTCTTCCTGAAAAAATCATTTTATTCTATTATTTTTTTTTCCTAAAGTCTCCCTGAAAAAAAAACAAAAACAAATCAGTGGGAGATTAATATTGCCCTTTCTGCTTGTGTGCCAGTCTTGACTCCTGGGTGTGCCATGTCTCTCTCTCTCTCCAATTGTGGGCCATAGAAAGCCTATTATTTTTTTAGCTTGATTTGGGTTCCAAAATCTACCTGAAAAAATCACTACATCAATCAGTGGGAGATAAATATTGGCCTCTGGGCTTGTGTGCCACTCCTGACTCCTGTGTGCGTCATCTCTCACTCAGTGGGCCATAGAAAGCCTTTTTTTGTTTTATTTGTTTTCTAAATTCTCCCTGAAAAAATCATTTTATTTTATTTGGTTTCTAAATTCTTCCTGAAAAAATCATTTTATTCTATTATTTTTTTTTCCTAAAGTCTCCCTGAAAAAAACAAAAAAAACAAATCAGTGGGAGATTAATATTGCCCTTTCTGCTTGTGTGCCAGTCTTGACTCCTGGGTGTGCCATCTCTCTCTCTCTCTCCAATTGTGGGCCATAGAAAGCCTATTATTTTTTTAGCTTGATTTGGGTTCCAAAATCTACCTGAAAAAATCACTACATCAATCAGTGGGAGATAAATATTGGCCTCTGGGCTTGTGTGCCACTCCTGACTCCTGTGTGCGTCATCTCTCACTCAGTGGGCCATAGAAAGCCTTTTTTTGTTTTATTTGTTTTCTAAATTCTCCCTGAAAAAATAATTTTATTTTATTTGGTTTCTAAATTCTTCCTGAAAAAATCATTTTATTCTATTATTTTTTTTTCCTAAAGTCTCCCTGAAAAAAAAACAAACAAATCAGTGGGATATTAATATTGCCCTTTCTGCTTGTGTGCCAGTCTTGACTCCTGGGTGTGCCATCTCTCTCTCTCTCTCCAATTGTGGGCCATAGAAAGCCTATTATTTTTTTAGCTTGATTTGGGTTCCAAAATCTACCTGAAAAAATCACTACATCAATCAGTGGGAGATAAATATTGGCCTCTGGGCTTGTGTGCCACTCCTGACTCCTGTGTGCGTCATCTCTCACTCAGTGGGCCATAGAAAGCCTTTTTTTGTTTTATTTGTTTTCTAAATTCTCCCTGAAAAAATCATTTTATTTTATTTGGTTTCTAAATTCTTCCTGAAAAAAACATTTTATTCTATTATTTTTTTTTCCTAAAGTCTCCCTGAAAAAAAAAAACAAACAAATCAGTGGGAGATTAATATTGCCCTTTCTGCTTGTGTGCCAGTCTTGACTCCTGGGTGTGCCATCTCTCTCTCTCTCTCCAATTGTGGGCCATAGAAAGCCTATTATTTTTTTAGCTTGATTTGGGTTCCAAAATCTACCTGAAAAAATCACTACATCAATCAGTGGGAGAAAAATATTGGCCTCAGGGCTTGTGTGCCACTCCTGACTCCTGTGTGCATCATCACTCACTCAGTGGGCCATAGAAAGCCCATTTTTTTTTTTTCTTTATTTGGGTTCTAAATTCTACCTGAAAAAATCAATAAATCAATCAGTGGGAGATTAATATTGGCCTTTGGGCTTGTGTGCCAGTCCTAAGCGTGCCATCTCTCTCTCTCAGATAGTGGGCCATAGAAAGCCTATTTATTATTTTTTTTATTGGGTTTATAAATTTTCCCTGGAACAAAAAAAAAAAAAGTGGGAGATTAATATTGGCCTCTGGGCTTGTGTGCCAGTCCTGAGCGTGCCATCTCTCTCACAAATAGTGGGCCATAGAAAGCCTATTTATTTTTTTTTTTTTGGTTTTATAAATTCTCCCTGAAAAAAAAAAGGGAGATTAATATTGGCCTTTGGGCTTGTGTGCCAGTCCTAAGCGTGCCATCTCTCTCTCTCAGATAGTGGGCCATAGAAAGCCTATTTTTTTATTTTTTTATTGGGTTTATAAATTTTCCCTGAAAAAAAATAAAAAGTGGGAGATTAATATTGGCCTCTGGGCTTGTGTGCCAGTCCTGAGTGTGCCATCTCTCTCACAAATAGTGGGCCAAAGAAAGCATATTTATGTTTTTGGTTGATTTGGGTTCTAAATTCTACCTGAAAAAATCAATAAATCAATCAGTGGGAGATAAATATTGGCCTCTGGGCTTGTGTGCCACTCCTGACTCCTGTGTGCGTCATCTCTCACTCAGTGGGCCATAGAAAGCCTTTTTTTGTTTTATTTGTTTTCTAAATTCTCCCTGAAAAAATCATTTTATTTTATTTGGTTTCTAAATTCTTCCTGAAAAAATCATTTTATTCTATTATTTTTTTTTCCTAAAGTCTCCCTGAAAAAAAAAAAAAACAAATCAGTGGGAGATTAATATTGCCCTTTCTGCTTGTGTGCCAGTCTTGACTCCTGGGTGTGCCATCTCTCTCTCTCTCTCCAATTGTGGGCCATAGAAAGCCTATTATTTTTTTAGCTTGATTTGGGTTCCAAAATCTACCTGAAAAAATCACTACATCAATCAGTGGGAGAAAAATATTGGCCTCAGGGCTTGTGTGCCACTCCTGACTCCTGTGTGCATCATCACTCACTCAGTGGGCCATAGAAAGCCCATTTTTTTTTTTTTTTCTTTATTTGGGTTCTAAATTCTACCTGAAAAAATCAATAAATCAATCAGTGGGAGATTAATATTGGCCTTTGGGCTTGTGTGCCAGTCCTAAGCGTGCCATCTCTCTCTCTCAGATAGTGGGCCATAGAAAGCCTATTTATTATTTTTTTTATTGGGTTTATAAATTTTCCCTGGAACAAAAAAAAAAAAAGTGGGAGATTAATATTGGCCTCTGGGCTTGTGTGCCAGTCCTGAGCGTGCCATCTCTCTCACAAATAGTGGGCCATAGAAAGCCTATTTATTTTTTTTTTTTTGGTTTTATAAATTCTCCCTGAAAAAAAAAAGGGAGATTAATATTGGCCTTTGGGCTTGTGTGCCAGTCCTAAGCGTGCCATCTCTCTCTCTCAGATAGTGGGCCATAGAAAGCCTATTTTTTTATTTTTTTATTGGGTTTATAAATTTTCCCTGAAAAAAAATAAAAAGTGGGAGATTAATATTGGCCTCTGGGCTTGTGTGCCAGTCCTGAGTGTGCCATCTCTCTCACAAATAGTGGGCCAAAGAAAGCATATTTATGTTTTTGGTTGATTTGGGTTCTAAATTCTACCTGAAAAAATCAATAAATCAATCAGTGGGAGATAAATATTGGCCTCTGGGCTTGTGTGCCACTCCTGACTCCTGTGTGCGTCATCTCTCACTCAGTGGGCCATAGAAAGCCTTTTTTTGTTTTATTTGTTTTCTAAATTCTCCCTGAAAAAATCATTTTATTTTATTTGGTTTCTAAATTCTTCCTGAAAAAATCATTTTATTCTATTATTTTTTTTTCCTAAAGTCTCCCTGAAAAAAAAACAAAAACAAATCAGTGGGAGATTAATATTGCCCTTTCTGCTTGTGTGCCAGTCTTGACTCCTGGGTGTGCCATCTCTCTCTCTCTCTCCAATTGTGGGCCATAGAAAGCCTATTATTTTTTTAGCTTGATTTGGGTTCCAAAATCTACCTGAAAAAATCACTACATCAATCAGTGGGAGATAAATATTGGCCTCTGGGCTTGTGTGCCACTCCTGACTCCTGTGTGCGTCATCTCTCACTCAGTGGGCCATAGAAAGCCTTTTTTTGTTTTATTTGTTTTCTAAATTCTCCCTGAAAAAATCATTTTATTTCATTTGGTTTCTAAATTCTTCCTGAAAAAATCATTTTATTCTATTATTTTTTTTTCCTAAAGTCTCCCTGAAAAAAAAACAAAAACAAATCAGTGGGAGATTAATATTGCCCTTTCTGCTTGTGTGCCAGTCTTGACTCCTGGGTGTGCCATCTCTCTCTCTCTCTCCAATTGTGGGCCATAGAAAGCCTATTATTTTTTTAGCTTGATTTGGGTTCCAAAATCTACCTGAAAAATTCACTACATCAATCAGTGGGAGATAAATATTGGCCTCTGGGCTTGTGTGCCACTCCTGACTCCTGTGTGCGTCATCTCTCACTCAGTGGGCCATAGAAAGCCTTTTTTTGTTTTATTTGTTTTCTAAATTCTCCCTGAAAAAATCATTTTATTTTATTTGGTTTCTAAATTCTTCCTGAAAAAATCATTTTATTCTATTATTTTTTTTTCCTAAAGTCTCCCTGAAAAAAACAAAAAAAAAACAAATCAGTGGGAGATTAATATTGCCCTTTCTGCTTGTGTGCCAGTCTTGACTCCTGGGTGTGCCATCTCTCTCTCTCTCTCTTTCTCCAATTGTGGGCCATAGAAAGCCTATTATTTTTTTAGCTTGATTTGGGTTCCAAAATCTACCTGAAAAAATCACTACATCAATCAGTGGGAGATAAATATTGGCCTCTGGGCTTGTGTGCCACTCCTGACTCCTGTGTGCGTCATCTCTCACTCAGTGGGCCATAGAAAGCCTTTTTTTGTTTTATTTGTTTTCTAAATTCTCCCTGAAAAAATCATTTTATTTTATTTGGTTTCTAAATTCTTCCTGAAAAAATCATTTTATTCTATTATTTTTTTTTCCTAAAGTCTCCCTGAAAAAAACAAAAAAAACAAATCAGTGGGAGATTAATATTGCCCTTTCTGCTTGTGTGCCAGTCTTGACTCCTGGGTGTGCCATCTCTCTCTCTCTCTCCAATTGTGGGCCATAGAAAGCCTATTTTTTTTTAGCTTGATTTGGGTTCCAAAATCTACCTGAAAAAATCACTACATCAATCAGTGGGAGATAAATATTGGCCTCTGGGCTTGTGTGCCACTCCTGACTCCTGTGTGCGTCATCTCTCACTCAGTGGGCCATAGAAAGCCTTTTTTTGTTTTATTTGTTTTCTAAATTCTCCCTGAAAAAATAATTTTATTTTATTTGGTTTCTAAATTCTTCCTGAAAAAATCATTTTATTCTATTATTTTTTTTTCCTAAAGTCTCCCTGAAAAAAAAACAAACAAATCAGTGGGATATTAATATTGCCCTTTCTGCTTGTGTGCCAGTCTTGACTCCTGGGTGTGCCATCTCTCTCTCTCTCTCTCCAATTGTGGGCCATAGAAAGCCTATTATTTTTTTAGCTTGATTTGGGTTCCAAAATCTACCTGAAAAAATCACTACATCAATCAGTGGGAGATAAATATTGGCCTCTGGGCTTGTGTGCCACTCCTGACTCCTGTGTGCGTCATCTCTCACTCAGTGGGCCATAGAAAGCCTTTTTTTGTTTTATTTGTTTTCTAAATTCTCCCTGAAAAAATCATTTTATTTTATTTGGTTTCTAAATTCTTCCTGAAAAAATCATTTTATTCTATTATTTTTTTTTCCTAAAGTCTCCCTGAAAAAAAAAAACAAACAAATCAGTGGGAGATTAATATTGCCCTTTCTGCTTGTGTGCCAGTCTTGACTCCTGGGTGTGCCATCTCTCTCTCTCTCTCCAATTGTGGGCCATAGAAAGCCTATTATTTTTTTTAGCTTGATTTGGGTTCCAAAATCTACCTGAAAAAATCACTACATCAATCAGTGGGAGATAAATATTGGCCTCTGGGCTTGTGTGCCACTCCTGACTCCTGTGTGCGTCATCTCTCACTCAGTGGGCCATAGAAAGCCTTTTTTTGTTTTATTTGTTTTCTAAATTCTCCCTGAAAAAATCATTTTATTTTATTTGGTTTCTAAATTCTTCCTGAAAAAATCATTTTATTCTATTATTTTTTTTTCCTAAAGTCTCCCTGAAAAAAACAAAAAAAAACAAATCAGTGGGAGATTAATATTGCCCTTTCTGCTTGTGTGCCAGTCTTGACTCCTGGGTGTGCCATCTCTCTCTCTCTCTCTCCAATTGTGGGCCATAGAAAGCCTATTATTTTTTTAGCTTGATTTGGGTTCCAAAATCTACCTGAAAAAATCACTACATCAATCAGTGGGAGATAAATATTGGCCTCTGGGCTTGTGTGCCACTCCTGACTCCTGTGTGCGTCATCTCTCACTCAGTGGGCCATAGAAAGCCTTTTTTTGTTTTATTTGTTTTCTAAATTCTCCCTGAAAAAATAATTTTATTTTATTTGGTTTCTAAATTCTTCCTGAAAAAATCATTTTATTCTATTATTTTTTTTTCCTAAAGTCTCCCTGAAAAAAAAACAAACAAATCAGTGGGATATTAATATTGCCCTTTCTGCTTGTGTGCCAGTCTTGACTCCTGGGTGTGCCATCTCTCTCTCTCTCTCCAATTGTGGGCCATAGAAAGCCTATTATTTTTTTAGCTTGATTTGGGTTCCAAAATCTACCTGAAAAAATCACTACATCAATCAGTGGGAGATAAATATTGGCCTCTGGGCTTGTGTGCCACTCCTGACTCCTGTGTGCGTCATCTCTCACTCAGTGGGCCATAGAAAGCCTTTTTTTGTTTTATTTGTTTTCTAAATTCTCCCTGAAAAAATCATTTTATTTTATTTGGTTTCTAAATTCTTCCTGAAAAAATCATTTTATTCTATTATTTTTTTTTCCTAAAGTCTCCCTGAAAAAAACAAACAAACAAATCAGTGGGAGATTAATATTGCCCTTTCTGCTTGTGTGCCAGTCTTGACTCCTGGGTGTGCCATCTCTCTCTCTCTCTCCAATTGTGGGCCATAGAAAGCCTATTATTTTTTTAGCTTGATTTGGGTTCCAAAATCTACCTGAAAAAATCACTACATCAATCAGTGGGAGATAAATATTGGCCTCTGGGCTTGTGTGCCACTCCTGACTCCTGTGTGCGTCATCTCTCACTCAGTGGGCCATAGAAAGCCTTTTTTTGTTTTATTTGTTTTCTAAATTCTCCCTGAAAAAATCATTTTATTTTATTTGGTTTCTAAATTCTTCCTGAAAAAATCATTTTATTCTATTATTTTTTTTTCCTAAAGTCTCCCTGAAAAAAAAACAAAAACAAATCAGTGGGAGATTAATATTGCCCTTTCTGCTTGTGTGCCAGTCTTGACTCCTGGGTGTGCCATCTCTCTCTCTCTCTCAAATTGTAGGCCATAGAAAGCCTATTATTTTTTTAGCTTGATTTGGGTTCCAAAATCTACCTGAAAAAATCACTACATCAATCAGTGGGAGATAAATATTGGCCTCTGGGCTTGTGTGCCACTCCTGACTCCTGTGTGCGTCATCTCTCACTCAGTGGGCCATAGAAAGCCTTTTTTTGTTTTATTTGTTTTCTAAATTCTCCCTGAAAAAATCATTTTATTTTATTTGGTTTCTAAATTCTTCCTGAAAAAATCATTTTATTCTATTATTTTTTTTTCCTAAAGTCTCCCTGAAAAAAAAAAAAAAATCAAATCAGTGGGAGATTAATATTTACATTTGTGCTTCAGTGACAGTCCTGCGTGTGTGGCATCTCTCTCATTTGTTGCCACCAACAACAGAGTGTGTAACATTGTGCCTGATTTTCGTTGTGGTCTCACTCACCTGTAAAGGGGTAGCTAAATTATACTGAAGTTATAGCTCACCGTGTAAGTTGTGTGACAGCAACAAATACCGTTAGTTTGTTTACGTTTTTAAAACAATGAGGAAGTCTGGTGGAAGAGGTCGTGGCCGGGGGCGTTCATTGTCAGCTGGTAATGAGGGTAGTGGTAGTGGTGGAGCATCAGCTGGTCGTGGGAAAAAAAATATTGCACCTAAGTCTGGAGCTGTGGAGCCAGGTTCGTCGTCTGGCTACACAAGGCCTCGAACGCTCCCTTTTCTGGGAGTAGGAAAACCGCTTTTAAAGCCGGAGCAGCAAGAGCAAGTTTTGGCTTATCTTGCTGACTCAGCCTCTAGCTCTTTTGCCTCCTCTCGTGAAACTGGTAAATGTCAAAGCAGCGCGTCGTTAGTGGATGTTCACGGTCAGGGACAAGTCGCTTCCTTGTCCTCTTCAGCAAAAACAACAACAGAGAAGAATGCAGCAGGCGACACAACGGGTTACTCCATGGAGCTCTTTACACATACCGTCCCTGGCTTAGAAAGTGAAGCAGTTAACAGTCCATACCCATTACAAGTTGAATCTGACATGGAGTGCACTGATGCACAGCCACAGCCAGACTACTATGCTGGTCCTTTGACTCAGACCACAACATTGCCCTCGCAGGGTAATGATCAAGAATCAGACCCTGATGAGACTATGTTGCCCCATCACGAACGCTATACCACCGACCGACACGGTGACACAGACGAAGTTGCACATGAGCTACAAGAAGAGGTAATAGATGACCCAGTTCTTGACCCCGATTGGCAGCCATTGGGGGAAGAGGGTGCAGGCGGCAGCAGTTCTGAAGCGGAGGAGGAGGGGCCGCAGCAGGCATCAACATCGCAACAGGTTCCATCTGCCGGGCCCGTATCTTGCCCAAAACGCGTGGCAAAGCCAAAACCTGTTGGAGAACAGCGTGGCCATCCGGTTAAAGCTCAGTCTGCAATGCCTGAAAAGGTATCCGATGCTAGAAAGAGTGCAGTCTGGCATTTTTTTAAACAACATCCAATTGATCAGCGCAAAGTCATCTGTCAAAAATGTTCAACTACCTTAAGCAGAGGACAGAATCTGAAAAGTCTCAATACAAGTTGCATGCATAGACATTTAACCACCATGCATTTGCAAGCCTGGACTAACTACCAAACGTCCCTTAAGGTTGTAGCACCCTCGGCCAATGAAGCTAGTCAGCAACGCAACATCCCTTCCGGCAGTGTAGGGCCACCATTTTCCGCACCACCTGCAGTATCTGTGCAGGTTTCTTTGCCAGGCCAAAGCAGTCAGGGTCAGGGAATCACCAGTTTCGTAGTAGGAAACACTGCATCTAGGGCACCGGTGGCAACAATACCATCTCCCACCGTCTCTCAGTCTGCCATGTCCACCGGCACCCCCGCTAGTTCCACGATCTCCAGCTCTCCAGTCCAGCTCACCCTACATGAGACTATGGTTAGAAAAAGGAAGTACTTAGCCTCGCATCCGCGTACACAGGGTTTGAACGCCCACATAGCTAGACTAATCTCGTTAGAGATGATGCCCTACTGGTTAGTTGAAAGCGAAGCTTTCAAAGCCCTGATGGACTACGCTGTACCACGCTACGAGCTACCCAGTCGACACTTTTTTTCCAGAAAAGCCATCCCAGCCCTCCACCAGCATGTTAAAGAGCGCATCGTCCATGCACTCAGGCAATCTGTGAGCACAAAGGTGCACCTGACAACAGATGCATGGACCAGTAGGCATGGCCAGGGACGTTACGTGTCCATCACGGCACACTGGGTAAATGTGGTGGATGCAGGGTCCACAGGGGACAGCAAGTTTGGGACAGTTCTGCCTAGCCCACGGTCTAGGAAACAGTTGGCTGTAGCCGTTCGCACCCCCTCCTCCTCTTCGTCCTCCTGCAGAAGCGAGAGCTCGTCCACAGACCGCGGTCGCACAACCACTCCATCCGCAGCTGCCACTGTTGCACACCAGGTCTCCCATTATGGGGCAGCTACTGGCAAACATCAGCAGGCTGTATTGGCTATGAAGTGTTTGGGCGACAACAGACACACCGCGGAAGTTCTGTCCGAGTTCTTGCAGAAAGAAAGGCAGTCGTGGCTGGGCACTGTAGATCTTGAGGCAGGCAAGGTAGTGAGTGATAACGGAAGGAATTTCATGGCTGCCATCTCCCTTTCCCAACTGAAACACATTCCTTGCCTGGCTCACACCTTAAACCTGGTGGTGCAGTGCTTCCTGAAAAGTTATCCGGGGTTATCCAACCTGCTCCTCAAAGTGCGTGGACTTTGCTCACATATCCGCCGTTCGCCCGTACACTACAGCCGTATGCAGACCTATCAGCGTTCTTTGAACCTTCCCCAGCATCGCCTTATCATAGACGTTGCAACAAGGTGGAACTCAACACTGCACATGCTTCAGAGACTGTGCGAACAGAGGCGGGCTGTTATGTTTTTGTGGGAGGATACACATACACGGGCAGGCAGTAGGATGGCAGACATGGAGTTGTCAGGTGTGCAGTGGTCGAAGATTCAAGACATGTGTCAAGTCCTTCAGTGTTTTGAGGAATGCACACGGCTGGTTAGTGCAGACAACGCCATAATAAGCATGAGCATCCCCCTAATGCGTCTGCTGATGCAAAGTTTGACGCACATAAAGGATCAGGCGTCTGCAGCTGAGGAAGAGGAAAGCCTTGATGACAGTCAGCTATTGTCTGGCCAGGGCAGTGTACAGGACGAGTTAGCGGGCGAAGAGGAGGAGGAGGACAAGGAGGATGATGGGGATGATTATATTTTTAATGCGGAAGCTTTTCCGGGGCCACTGGAAATTGGTGGCGCGGCAAGGCCGGGTTCTGGTTTTTGGAGGGACACAAGTGACGTGGATTTGCCTGAAACTGCCCCTCAACCAAGCACAACCGCAGATTTGAGAACTGGAACTTTGGCCCACATGGCGGATTATGCCTTACGTATCCTCAAAAGGGACACACGCATAACTAAAATGATGAACGATGACGATTACAGGTTGGCCTGCCTCCTTGATCCTCGCTATAAAGGCAAATTGCAAAATATAATGCCACATGAGAACTTGGAACTAATATTAGCAACCAAACAATCAACTCTTGTTGACCGTTTGCTTCTGGCATTCCCTGCACACAGCGCCCGTGATCGTTCTCACACGAGCTGCAGGGGCCAGCAGACCAGAGGAGTTAGAGGGGCAGAAATCAGAAGTGGCGTTGGCCAGAGGGGTTTTCTGACCAGGTTGTGGAGTGATTTTGCTATGACCGCAGACAGGACAGGTACTGCAGCATCAATTCAAAGTGACAGGAGACAACATTTGTCCAGTATGGTTACAAACTATTTTTCATCCCTTATCGATGTTCTCCCTCAACCGTCATTCCCATTTGATTACTGGGCATCAAAATTAGACACCTGGCCAGAATTGGCAGAATATGCATTGCAGGAGCTTGCTTGCCCGGCAGCTAGTGTCCTATCAGAAAGAGTATTCAGTGCTGCAGGTTCAATACTAACAGAAAAAAGGACTCGTCTGGCTACCCAAAATGTAGATGATCTAACCTTCATTAAAATGAACCACAACTGGATTTCGAAATCTTTTGCCCCACCTTGCCCGGCTGACACCTAGCTTTCCTATGAAAAGGTCATGCCTGTGGACTATTCTGAATGCCTTTTCCAATCTCGTAATTTTCTGCACCTGATTGTCCAGCATATGACATGTTTACACCTCACTAAATGGCCAAACTCCCCACACGGGGCCGTGGTATCGACACTTGGCGACAGAACCCGTGAGAGTGCTGTTTGTCTGAAGAGGTGGGTGTGCCCGCTTTTGGTCGACGGCACTGCCACTGGGTCCCTCCTAGTACAATAAAGTGTCTCTGGCGGTGGTGGTGCGCACCCAACGTCAGACACACCGTTGTAATATGAGGGGCCCTGGGCCTGTACCGCCGGCCACAAGACAGTTCCCCCCCAGCTCAAACAGTGCTCTACCACTTGCAAAATTATCTCACAGCTCCACCAATGTTTAGTCTATGCGCTGACATCCTTCAATGCCTGCCACTGACAATACCATTGTTTTGACATTTTTGTTATGTTAGGCCTTCGAAGCCTGTCTGCGGTCACTCCTTCCACTATGCCTCCACTGACCACACCACTGCTGCCCGTGTACCCCTGGAACCAATTTAAAATTGCCTACAGCCAGCCCAATTTTTTTATTTTAGGCCTTCGATGCCTGTCTGCGGTCACTCCTTCCACTAGGCCTCCACTGACCACACCACTGCTGCCCGTGTACACCTGGAACCAATTTAAAATTGCCTACAGCCATGTGTTATTATTTTAGGCCTTCGATGCCTGTCTGCGGTCACTCCTTCCACTAGGCCTCCACTGACCACACCACTGCTGCCCGTGTACCCCTGGAACCAATTTAAAATTGCCTACAGCCAGCCAAATTTTTTTATTTTAGGCCTTCGATGCCTGTCTGCGGTCCGTTCTTTCTACTACTACTACACTGACCAGGCCACTGCTGCCCGTGTACCCCTGGAACCAATTTAAAATTGCCTACAGCCATGTGTTATTATTTTAGGCCTTCGATGCCTGTCTGCGGTCACTCCTTCCACTAGGCCTCCACTGACCACACCACTGCTGCCCGTGTACCCCTGGAACCAATTTAAAATTGCCTACAGCCAGCCAAATTTTTTTATTTTAGGCCTTCGATGCCTGTCTGCGGTCACTCCTTCCACTAGGCCTCCACTGACCACACCACTGCTGCCCGTGTACCCCTGGAACCAATTTAAAATTGCATACAGCCATGTGTTATTATTTTAGGCCTTCGATGCCTGTCTGCGGTCACTCCTTCCACTAGGCCTCCACTGACCACACCACTGCTGCCCGTGTACCCCTGGAACCAATTTAAAATTGCCTACAGCCATGTGTTATTATTTTAGGCCTTCGATGCCTGTCTGCGGTCACTCCTTACAATATGCCTCCACTGACCACACCACTGCTGCCCGTGTACCCCTGGAACCAATTTAAAATTGCCTACAGCCAGCCCAATTTTTTTATTTTAGGCCTTCGATGCCTGTCTGCGGTCCGTTCTTTCTACTACTACTACACTGACCAGGCCACTGCTGCCCGTGTACCCCTGGAACCAATTTAAAATTGCCTACAGCCATGTGTTATTATTTTAGGCCTTCGATGCCTGTCTGCGGTCACTCCTTACAATATGCCTCCACTGACCACACCACTGCTGCCCGTGTACCCCTGGAACCAATTTAAAATTGCCTACAGCCAGCCCAATTTTTTTATTTTAGGCCTTCGATGCCTGTCTGCAGTCCATTCTTTCTACTACTACTACACTGACCAGGCCACTGCTGCCCGTGTTCCCCTGGAACCAATTTAAAATTGCCAACAGCAATGTGTTATTATTGTTAGGCCTTCGATGCCTGTCTGCGGTCACTCCTTCCACTAGGCCTCCACTGACCACACCACTGCTGCCCGTATACCCCTGGAACCAATTTAAAATTGCCTACAGCCAGCCCAATTTTTTTATTTTAGGCCTTCGATGCCTGTCTGCGGTCCGTTCTTTCTACTACTACTACACTGACCAGGCCACTGCTGCCCGTGTTCCCCTGGAACCAATTTAAAATTGCCAACAGCAATGTGTTATTATGTTAGGCCTTCGATGCCTGTTTGCGGTCACTCCTTCCAATAGTTCTCCACTGACCAGACCAATGCTGGCCGTGTACCCCTGGAACCCAGCTGAAAGTGCATGTAGCCTCCTTTTTTTCTTTGTTTTATATTTAGAAAGCCCAGATGAACTACACTGTGCAACGGTTCAAGCTACCCAGTCGACATTTCTTTTGCGAGAAAAGCCATCCCAGCCCTCCACCGGCATGAAAAAGTCTGCATTGTCATAGCACTCAGGCAATCAAACAGTAGAAAGGTGCACCTGACAAGAGACGCATGGACCAGTAGGCATGTCCACAAAAAGTTACGTGTCCATTACGGCGCACTGGGTTAATGTGTTGGATGCATGGTCCACAGGGGACAGCCTACAAAGTCTGTCTGCAGTCCCTAATTCCAATTTTCCTCTGCTGACCACACCACTGCTGCCCGTGTACCCCTGGAACCAATTTTACAGTGTCTACAGCCTAATTTTGTTATGTTAGGCCTACTACGCCTGTCTGCGGTCCCTCCTTCCAATACTCGTCCACTGACCACACCACTGCTGCCCGTGGACCCCTGGAACCTATTTTTAATTGCATAGAGCATCCTTTTTTTAATAGTAGGTGTACAAAGTCTGTCTGCGGTCCACTATTGAAATTGTCCTCCACTGCCCAGAGCACTGCTGCTTGTGTACCCCTGTAACTTTTTTAAGCTGCAGTGAGCCACATTTTTGGGTTAAGACCTACTACCTGTGTCTGTCTGCGCCACTCAATTCAGCTGTGTTCCTTTGAAAAAAGCTGAGCATCAATAGTCTTGTTTTCAGCCTCTAGGAATTTTAAAACTGCATTGGGGGTACAACTTTGGTAGTGCCCACTAATGGTGTCTACCTCCCCAAGGTGTGCCCCAGGTTTCCTCGCCATTGCTTCGATCTTAATGCTCTCGTTTAGTAGTTGTTGGAAACTACACTGCATTAGGCCTACAAATTGGGTATGGGGTGTAGAGAGATGGTGTGTTCCACTCCAAGGTGTTCTCCAGGTTACCTTTCCTGAGCTCCGATCTTCCGGCTCTCGTTTAGTAGTTGTTGGAAACTACACTGCATTAGGCCTACAAATTGGGTATGGGGTGTAGAGAGATGGTGTGTTCCACTCCAAGGTGTTCTCCAGGTTGCCTTTCCTGAGCTTCGATCTTCCGGCTCTCGTTTAGTAGTTGTTGGAAACTACGCTGCATTAGGCCTACAAATTGGGTATGGGGTGTAGAGAGATGGTGTGTTTCACTCCAAGGTGTTCCCCAGGTTTCCTCGCCAATGCTTCGATCTTCATGCTCTCGTTTAGTAGTTGTTGGAATCTACACTGCATTAGGCCTACAAATTGGGTATGGGGTGTAGAGAGATGGTGTGTTCCACTCCAAGGTGTTCTCCAGGTTGCCTTTCCTGAGCTTCGATCTTCCGGCTCTCGTTTAGTAGTTGTTGGAAACTACGCTGCATTAGGCCTACAAATTGGGTTTGGGGTGTAGAGAGATGGTGTGTTACACTCCAAGGTGTTCTCCAGGTTGCCTTTCCTGAACTTCTATCTTCAGGCTCTCATTAAATTGTGGTTAAACGGAACAACTGCATTTGGCGTACTAGTTGGTTTGGGGCCTACTATCGGTGTCTGCCACTCCTTGCTGTTCTCCTGGTTTCCTGTCCTGACATTCCATTTTCAGGCTCTCGTTAAGTAGTTGTTAATGTTAGACTGCATTTGGCCTACTAGTTGGGTTGGGGCCTACTATCGGTGTCTGCCACTACTTGCTGTTCTCCTCCACTGAACAAAGCTGTGCCGCCTGTTTACTACGGTTGCCAATTTTGAACTGCATTTCGACTACTTACTGATTTGGGCCTACTCTCTGTGTCAGCCTCTCATTCCAGTTGTCCTCCACTGCAATGCCCCCTGGTTAGTCCTGTGTTACCAATTTTGAACTGCATTTAGCCCACTTTATTCTTTGGGCCTATATCTGTGTTTCCTCCTCATCCTGCCCATTGCCCAGCCAGTGATAGATGAGTCTGCTGGTACATTGACCCATAACGCAAAATTCCCCGTGCACGCTACACAGCAAGATTGTGACCCTGCTGAAAGTCAGGTTCCTCTTCCCGCATACCATACCACCTTACACGGGGACAAAGAGGAAGGTGCAGATGAAAGTGCAGGTTCCTTCATCAGGTAGGGGGAGGAATACTAGTTGGCGACGTCACTGGCACAGGGCCTCTCATAGTACGCAAAAGTGTTGCTGCCGGTGGGAGGCGCCCCCGCCATGCAAACACACCGCTGTACTTTGAGGGGCCCTGTGCCAGTGCCAATGCCAACGAGTGGGCCCCCCCTGCTTGCTCAGGATCACAGCACTTGCAAAGTTGAAATACTTACCTCTCCCTGCTCCACTGCCGTGACGTGGTCCAGATTTACTGGGCCCACTAATTACTTGAACCAGCCCTACCCCCCACAACTTTAGCCAAATGACCCCCAATTTCAAATGCCTTCCAATTATTATAAGGTAAATTATGATTGACAAGCTTCTTTAACAAGAATGGATGTTTTTGCCATTAAAATGGGCAGTGTAGGTGTTTTCCTGGCCTCCACTCACTGCCGAATATGCTCCCCCATTGACTTGCATTGGGTTTCGTGTTTCGGGCGATACCCGACTTTTCGCGATAATCGGCCGATTCCACTCGACTCGACTTCTAAGATAGTCGGGTTTCGCGAAACACGGCTCGACTCTAAAAAGGTCAAGGTCGCTCAACCCTACTGAACACACGTTCAGAGAGAACGCTGGCTGCGGGGCACGACAAGATCTCCAAGGCGTGAGTGGCGACCTCAGGACATTTTTCAAGATTGGAAGCCCAAAATGAGCAAGGGTCCAGTTCAACAGTCATGGCATCAATGTTAACTTGGAGATACTCTTGTACCATCCTCTCTAGGCGTTGGCTGTGCATCAAACTTCTTGTCTCCTGTGGCCTTGCACAGGATGGTCTTAAAAAATCTTGAAACGATTGGAAAAAATTGCTGTTACCACCAGATACGATGTTACTATTACGGTTTGAGTGATGACTCGATAGTCCCCTGGTTGGCAAGTTAGAACTCAGAGATTCACTATGTGCAACACTGGTGTTTTGTGGAAAAGCAGATGTTAGATTCTTTAACAGTCTCTGCTAATACTCCCGCATGCGTGAATCCCTTTCTATGGCAGGAATTATTTCGCCAAATTTGCTTTTGTACTAGGGATCTAAGAGTGTGGCAACCAATTAGTCGGCATTACTTCGGATTCTGACAATCCGAGGGTCATGTTGCAGGTAGTGCAGCAAGAAGGCACTGATCTGTCTTGCACATCCAGGAGGACCAAGTCCTTGTTGTCTTGGTGGTGGCGAGGTGAGAATCATGCTTCCTTCGTCAGCCTTCTCTCCCCAACCTCGCACAACAGAAATTTGATCAAGGTCTCCCTCATCTGATGAGTCTTCCATGCCCAGCGCCAGTTTGTCCTCCACTTCTTCCTCACCTCCTGCACCTTCCACAACAGTTTGGCTGCTACCATGCGTCCTCGGTAATCCCTCTCCCCCAGCCTCCAATGCCAGCCGCCTTGGTGCTGCCAACCTTCTTGACCTTGGAGATATGATCCCATCTGCATACGAGTCCTCCTGTTCCTCCTCCTCCTCTTGTTCCACCACCTGACTCCGAATACTGTGTAAGGTGTACTCCAGCATGTAAATCACCGGAATGGTCATGCTGATAATGGCATCGACAGCACTAAACATCTTCATATCTTCGCTATGTCAAAAATGTGCAGAAGGGTGCATAGGTCCCTGATCTGAGACCACTCCTGCAGCATTCTTTGCCCCACCTCTTGATCTCGTTGGCCCCGGCTATACATCATAACGAATTACACCAGGGCTCGTTGGTGCTGCCACAGTCGCTGCAACATGTGCAGAGTTGAATTCCACCGTGTGGGCACATCGCATTTCAGCCGGTGAACTGGCAGGCCCAACGACTTCTATAGAGATGCAAGTCGTCGAGCTAAGGGATGCGAACGGCGGAAGTGAGCACACAGTGACCGTGCCCTCTGCAGAAGCCCATCTAGTCTGGGATAAAAATTGTTGGACAACCAGGTTAAAAACATGAGCCATACAAGGCACCTGTGTGACATTGCCCCGGTGAAGGGCCGCACCCAGGTTTGCAGTATTGTCGCACACAGCCTTCCCTGGCTGCAGGTTGAGTGGAGACAACTATTGATGGAACTCGGTCTCCAGAGCTGACCACAACTCCTCAGCTGTGTGACTCACATTTCCCAGACATTTCAATGTAAACACTGCCTGATGCTGTTGAGCCCTGGTGACATCATAGTGAGGAGGTGTGCAGGATTCCTTCTGCACAGTTACAATGCGGGTGGCATTACCAGACAGGCTTTGGGTGCAGGTGGAGGACCGAGAGGAGGTTGAGGAGGCAGAAGCAGTGGAGGAACTTCTAGATACAGAGGATGGACGAGCAACTCGTGGCGACGGCAAGACTTGGCAGCATCCCCTTCTCCTGATGTCGCCGTAGTTAGCCAGTGCCCAGTCACTGACATGTAATGCCCCTGTCCATGTCTACTTGTCCAAATGTCTGTGGTGAAATGCACCCTGTCACACACAGAGTTTCTCATGGAAACGGTGATGTTGTGTGCGACATGCTGGTGTAGTGCAGGCACAGCTTTCTTTGAGAAGTAGTGGCGACTGGGCATCTGGTACTGGGGCACTGCGATGGACATAAGGTCTCGAAAATCATCTGTGTCCACCAGGCGGAAAGGCAGCTTTTCTGTAGCTAGCAGCTTGCAGATGGAGAAATTCAACCTCTTAGCTTTGTCATTGCTAGGAGGAAATGGTCTTTTACTTGTCCACATCTGAGGGACTGAGGGCTGGCTGCCGTGCTTAGATGGAGTTGAGTAGGGTGTCCCCGGCAAACTGCTGGTCTGTGAGGAAGGTGTAGCCTTGATCAAAATGTGGTGTTGATGTCGGAGAGCGCTCAAGACCAGTAGGTGTTTCCACTTGAAAATGTCCTGACGTCCTGTCATTCACACTGGCTGTTGCGGGTAAAGAGGTGGAAGGTCTACATCCAAAACCATGTGCGACTGCTGTCCCCACAGTAACAGAGGATGAATAAGACATGGATGCACATGATGGGGCAGACGGTGCTTGACCCGGCCCACTAGGCCGCATTGTAGCACAGTGAGCTTCCCACTGTAACTTATGCCTCATATCCATGTGACCGTTCATGCATGAAGTACTCAAGCTAGTAATTTTTTGGCCTCTACTGAGATTTTGTTGACAAGTCTTACAGACAACATGAGTTGGGTCATCCTTTGCGTTGCCAAAAAATGCCCAGGCTATGCAAGGCTTAGAGCCCATGTGACCCGAGGAGCCACCACGACTTCTGGTCTGAGGCACAGTTGGGGTTGAGGATGCAGTTGTTGACGTGCTTCCAGTACTCCGGCTCTGTCCAGGAAGGCGCACCATTACCTCGTCGTCAGACTCGTCACTAGCATCCTCCTTCACCTCCTCTGCTGACCTCATGGAGCAGCGGACTGGGGGTTGACAGTAAGTGGGATCTACAACCTCGTTATCATCATCCTGTGTGTTCTCACACCTGTTGTCCTCAGAGCCAACCTCTTCCTGCCCCGACCGAAAAGTCAAGTTTTGGTTCCAATTAGGTATCTCAGTCTCATCATCATCTTCCTCATTGTCTCCACCAACAGGAGTTACAGTTTGGGAACGAGGGTCTACATTATGCTCAGAACCTTCTTCATCTGGGCCTGGATCCGACTCACAAAGATTCTGGGCATCAGTGCAGATCATTTCCTCATCTAGATTGACAGAAGCTCTGGAGCAGACCTCTGATTCTCAGGCTATAGTATGCGTAAACAGCTCTACAGACTCAACCATGTGTGTTACCCCATGCTCAGACAGGCAGCTGGAGACTTGGGAGCTGTGAGGAAGAAAGTGCGATTGGGGTGACAACTCTGAGGACTGGAGTAGTTGTGATGTTGAAGTTGACATGGAGGAGAGCCCACTTGAACGGGCACTTGATATCCATTCAAGCACCTGCTGTTTTTGTGCCTCATCTGGAATTTTTGGCGATGCTTGTAGCGATGGTCGTAAGAAAGGGATCATATCAGATTGTCCACAAAAAGAAGTAGACATCTTACTTTGGCTGGAAGATGGTCTTTCTTCTGCAGATGTTACTGTTGCTTTACCACCTACCCGACGGACACAACCTTTTTTTCCCTTTCCAACACACCTATTCCCCTTTCCACCAGCAGCAGGCCTTTTGCCACTCATTTTAGTGCTTAACTAATTGGCAACTCTGTATCTGTAGTTGTTGGCACCACAACCGATGGATGAAAACCGAGCAGAACTGAGTGGCCAAACTGTGGTACTAGGCCCAAAACTATTAACTGGATTAAATGCAGTGAAAATAGAGATACACAGGCGGTGTAGATAGTTTCACAGGCGGGCTACTCTGCTGACATGCAGACACTGCTCCTAGACCCAAAACTATTAACTGGGTTAGATGCAGTAAAAATTGAGATACACAGGCGGTGTAGTTAGTTTCACAGGCGGGCTACTCTGCTGACGTGCAGACACTGCTCCTAGGCCCAAAACTATTAACTGGGTTAGATGCCATAAAAATTTAGATACACAGGCGGTATAGCTAGCTTCACAGGCGTGCTACTCAGATGACTATCAGACAATGCTACTAGCCCAAAAGGATTGGCTGAGCTAGATTACACATACACAGTGCTATGAACTGCTGTAATCTACCCTGAAAAGGGCTGATATTACAACTAGTCCCAACTCCTCCTGACTCCCTAAACCTATCTCTCTGACAATTCGCTCCAAAAAAACACTCTTAGTCTGTATAGCACCCACAGCAGCAGCGGTGCCGTCTAACACTAAGCTGCAGCAGTGAGGAAATGGTGGCGACGGGGCAAATGGCTGGTTGTTATAGGGCAAGGAGGACATGTGACATACACAGCCATTGACACATGCCCTTGCTTGCGTGCATCACATGCACATTGCTGTGTGTGCGCACTGCTGATAGGCTGAGAGACTGCACCGCCCCACTGTAAATGGGGAAAGAAAAAAAAATGGAGATCGGCGTTATTTTAGCACAGATCTATCCCCCGCACCCCTCCGCCCACTATACACTGAAACAGTCTATTAACAATGATAAACAGTTTTAATGTGCAAATCAAGCGAGGCTTTTGGTGAACGAACAGTTATCGAACAGAAACTCGAACAGCCGAATTTTAAGCAAATTGTTCGAGTTCGACAAACGACTCGAACACCGCCCAAAACAGCTCGAATTTGAAATTGGCGAACAGTTTGACTCGAGCACCGCTCATCTCTATTCCAAATAACTGGCTGGTGAAAATCCACCTTTTTTACTCAAACGAAATGTTTTGCAAATAAAAACTTTTCCCCTCACAGACAACCTGTTTGCACACTATTCTACTCACATCAGGAATCCCTCCTTGCTTCTCCTGACTGATGCTGATGTATCTCCCAATCTTAGGCCCCTCAACAAATTCCCATTTTCATATCTGGCTTTTGTCACTGATAAACCACAAATTCTTGTTATCTCTCAAATCTCAAATATATAAAAAAGCAACTGAGGCATGCTTCCAATATTACAGAGCAGCTTTGGAAGAAAACATACTTCAAGGAAGAACATATTACATAAAATCATCTCTCAGTTTAAAGTTCATACTTACTTCTGCTAGACAGGACTGCTGAGTTGTTGAAATATACTCTATATTTCAGAATCCCAAACAATTAATACTAGAGATTTGTGAGCTCTAAAATGCTCGGGTGCTCGTTGCTCAAACCAAGCAATTCCTAATACTCGCAAGGTCATTTCGAGTAGCAAGTATAATGACAGTTAATGGGAAAGCCAAGCTTTTTTCCAGCAGACCCTACAAAAAGGTTTGGGGGACAGTGAAAATGTTCAAATGGATGGGAAAAGTGCTGAATGAAAGGAAAACAGCATGGGGATGACCCCTGGAAGCATCTCTGACCCCCAGATTGCTGCTGAGAATAATGGTGTCACACTTTTACTCCACTTTAACACCTTAATGACGGAGGCAATTTTGTGCTTAATGACTAAGCCAATTTTTACAATTCTGACCACTATCACTTTATGAAGTTATAGTTCAGGAACGCTTCAACCTGTCCCACTGATTCTGAGATTTTTTTTGTGACATATAGTACTTCATGTTAGTGGTAAAATTTCTTCAATATAACTTGCACTTATTTTTGAAAAAAAAAAACGGAAATTTGACAAAAATGTTGAAAATTTTGCAATTTTCAAACTTATAATTTTCGTACACTTAACCCCTTTCTGACCTTTGACGTACTATCCCGTCTGTTAGGTAAACTTATAATTTTCGTACACTTAACCCCTTTCTGACCTTTGACGTACTATCCCATCTATTAGGTGTCGAGTTCCCACCTCTGCGCAGGGGGAATCTTGAACCATCTCTGCTGCGGTTTCCCAGTCTTCTCCAGCCACAGTGGAGTCTGCTCAGCAGAGACATCGTTCCCAGCATCTTGCTCAGTCTCACTCTGTGTATAGGACAACTGCTGCTTTGCCTGCTTCTGCCATAGAAGCCAGTGCTGGGCAGCGGCGAGCAGATGCTTTTGGGATCTAAGTCCTGCTTTTTCCTTTCTGAGCATGACCAGGGTGAGATCTCCCATTGGAGATCGAGGGTCACATGCTCAGATGCTGCAGCGGTTCCCATTGGTCCTTTATTGGAAGGTCCTGAACGTGCTGCAGCTATATAAGCTGCGCATGACTGCACGGCCATGCGCTAGTGTACATTTGTAAACGTGTGTTTGTTGTGAGTGAAAGTCGTTCATTAAAATCCCCTCCCTATTGGATGACTATGGGTGATTGCTATCTAGCACCCGACTTAGCTACCAGCACGTTACACACTATACAGCGTCTAATTGCTGTGACCGCCAGTGCGGCGCCGTGCGCTTTCACAGCGCTTTCCTGACCCAAGCCTGGGTGGTTAGTGGCGTCCGCCAGTGCGGCACCGCATGCACTCTCGTGCATCTTTTATTATTACTTTGGTCACACTGACACCCCATTAGCGGTGTCGAGCGCAAGTAGTCTAGTCGGACTCAGATCCCAAGTCTTTGGACTGAGCTTGGTGACTCCTTGCTTGCACACTTGTGTGAGGTACCGCGGCCCTTTGACTTAACAGGGTTCGCTTCCTTCACACAGGGTGAAGTTAACCCGTGTGTGTATTCACATTGTACCGCCATATAGTCTGTCATTACTTGACAGCAGGTTCCATCTCTGCAAGGTGAACCCCGGGCTGCGAACGCACCTTAATCTATCTTATTATTTGGTGCGTTCCGATTGCCCTAACATTACGCTAGCGCCAGGGTCTGGCTAGTAATGATGGACATACAGCAATCCTTGCGGTATATCCAGCAGCTGGAGGGTAGGTTGTCGGCTCTCGAGAGCTCAACCTCAGCTGTGGATGTTACCGCAGTTGCTGTACAGGCTGCTAGCATGGCTGCAGCAACCTTGTCCACTGCCACCCCTGTTCCGACATTATCTCGCCTCCCGCTGCCAGAAAAATTTTTCTGGAGATAGCAAATCTGGTAGGGGATTCGTGAGTCAGTGCTCTATTCATCTCAAACTCCTGGCTGCACGTTTTCCCACAGAGTGGGCTAAGGTGGGATTTATTGTCTCTCTTGTCAGACAGGGCGTTGGAATGGGCTACACCGCTGTGGGAGCGTGGCAATCATGTGGTGCAGAGTGCTCCGCTGTTTCTGAGCACTCTGAAACAGGTCTTTTTAGGACCTCAAGTCACTCATGATACTGCACTCCAACTGCTGGCATTAACTCAGGGTGAGTCCTTGGTCAGCCATTTTGCCGTCCACTTCTGCACTTTAGCTTCTGAGCTGGAGTGGTCAGATAAAGCCCTTATCCCCATATTTTGGAAGGGGCTGGCTGATCACGTGAAGGACGCTCTGGCCACTAGGGAGATTCCTGCCACACTGGAGGAGATAATAACTATCTCTACTCGTATTGACCTCCGTTTTGATGAGCGGAGGTTAGAACAAGCCCAGTGTAGGCAGAGGTTTCGGCTGGCTCCTACCTTCGCCAAACCTCTGGAATCTCCGGTCCTGGTTCCTGAGTCACATGAGGCCATGGAAGTGTCACGAGCGGTATCTAAGTCCCGGACTGCTTGTGCTCTCAAGGTCTGTCATGTTTGCCAGCAGTCAGGACATCTTGCCACCAGATGTCCCCAGCGGTCGAGGAAACGTCAGCGTCTAGTAGTAGTGGCTGGAGGTACCCTAGACACGGCGACTTTTGCCTCCAAATTGTCCTTTAAGGGGACAATTATTATAGGCTCATTCTCCCACTCGGTAGAGCTCTGCGTGGATTCTGGGGCAGAGGACAATTTTATGTCTTCTGCCTTCGCCCAATGTCACGCAATACCCCTGGTTATGCTAGCTCAACCAGTAACGATACGAGTGGTAAATGGGTCGACACTGCCCTCACAGATAACACACCAGACCATCCCTTTAACTCTGTCCTTGTCGCCATCCCATCAGGAGATTATATCTCTGCTCATCATTCCTGAGGGAATTGATGAGGTCCCGTTGGGAATACCTTGGCTACAGTACCACTCTCCTCATATCGAGTGGTCCTCTGGGAGAATTTTGGGATGGGGTGAATCTTGTGGGGGTAGGTGTCAGAGGGAGTGCGTTCAGGTTGCTACTACATAGGTACCCGCAGATCTTTCCTCTCTCCCCAGGCAATACTGGTCTTATGCAGACGTGTTCTCCAAAAAGGCGGCGGAGACCCTTCCGCCCCATCGCCCCTATGACTGTCCTATTGATCTTTTGCCTGGTGCTGAGCCTCCCCGGGGTCGAGTCTATCCGTTATCTCTCCCGGAGACGGAGGCAATGTCACAGTACATCCAGGAAAATCTGGCAAGAGGATTCATTAGGAAGTCAGTGTCACCTGCTGGGGCAGGGTTCTTCTTCGTGCAGAAGAAGAATGGGGAATTGCGTCCATGCATAGACTAAAGGGGTCTTAACGCCATCACCGTTAAGAATAAGTATCCTTTGCCCTTGATATCTGATCTCTTCGATAGGCTTCGGGGAGCAAGGGTATTTACTAAATTAGATCTGCGGGGTGCTTACAACCTGATTCGCATCCGTGAGGGGGACGAATGGAAGACGGCTTTTAACACCAGGGATGGGCACTATGAATATCTGGTGATGCCCTTTGGGCTCTGTAATGCCCCAGCCGTCTTCCAAGACTTTGTGAACGACATCTTCCGGGATATGCTCTCCACCTCGGTCATAGTCTATCTGAATGATATTCTCATCTACTCTCCAGAAATTGAATCCCACCGGAGAGATGTTTGCAAAGTCTTCGACCTCCTACAGGCAAACTCCCTCTATGCCAATTTGGAGAAGTGTATGTTCGAGCAGGAGTCCTTACCTTTCCTGGGCTATATCATCTCTGCCCAGGGATTGGCTATGGATCCTGCCAAACTACAGGCTGTGATGGACTGACAGGAACCCCATTCGCTTAAAGCGGTGCAGCGTTTTATGGGGTTCATTAACTACTATCGTCAGTTCATCCAACACTTCTCAACTTTGGTAGCTCCCTTGGTTGCCCTCACCAAGAAGGGAGCAGATCCCAAGTTGTGGTCAGAGGAGGTCTCCAAGGCCTTTCTCTCGATTAAGTCATACTTCGCTAGCGCTCCCATCCTACATCGCCCCAATGTAGATAAGCCATTTGTCATGGAGGTGGAAGCCTCTTCCATTGGTGCTGGAGCAGTCCTTTTCCAAAAGGATGCTCAAGGTCGGAAGCATCCTTGCTTCTTCTTCTCCAAGACCTTCACACCAGCGGAGAGGAATTATTCCATCGGGGACAGGGAGTTGCTAGCCATGAAGTTAGCTTTTTCAGAGTGGAGACACCTGTTGGAGGGAGCTCGCTTTCCCTTCCAAGTGTTCACTGACCACAAGAACTTGGTGTACCTGCAGACAGCCCAGCGGTTAAATTCTCGCCAGGCCAGATGGTCCTTTTTCTTCTCCCGGTTTCATTTCACCCTCCATTTTCTTTCTGGGCAGAAGAACATTCGGGCCGACGCTCTCTCTCGCTCCGATGTGTTTCGCTAGAGTCTGTGCCTCCGGGCAAGACTTTTGTACCATCCAGTTTGCGACCGGAGGTTCTCTCTTGGGCACACTCGTCCAGGGTGGGTGGACATTTCGGTTCCAAAAGGACATCTGAGTTACTGGCGAGGACATACTGGTGGCCGCATATGGCTCGTGTTGTCGCAGAATATGTTCAGGCCTGTGTCTCTTGCGCCAAGAACAAGTCCCCTCAGCAACGGCCAGCTGGTTTGCTTTACCCTCTGCCGGTGGCGGACAGTCCCTGGGAGATGGTCGGGATGGACTTTGTAGTGGGCTTACCCAAGTCTCGTAACTGCACCATTATCTGGGTGATCACCGACCATTTTTCCAAAATGGTGCACTTTGTGCCTCTTTCACGGCTACCTTCTGCACGGGCTCTGGCTGTGTTGTTCATCAAACACATCTTTCGCTTACACGGTATGCCAGACAAAATTGTTAGTGACCGGGGTCCCCAGTTTGCGTCTCGATTCTGGAGAGAGCTTTGTCGTCTACTCAGTATTGAGTTGAATCTCTCTTCCGCATATCAAACATGATTGCGGTGTGCCGGTGGTATAGGGAAGCATCGCGCAGGGAGGGGGCTCCCTGCGGGCTTCCCTGAGACCCCCGAGGCAACGCGATGTGATGGCGTTGCTGAGAGGGTCTCTTACCTCTCCTCCCTGCAGCAGGCCCGGATCCAAAATGGCTGCGGCATCCTGGTCCTGCAGGGAGGGAGGTGGCTTACCAAGTGCCTGCTCAGAGCAGGTAAGCCTGCAGTGCTGTAAGTCAGATCACTGATCTGATAGAGTGCTGTGCAAACTGTCAGATCAGCGATCTGTGATGTCCCCCCTGGGACAAAGTAAAAAAGTAAAAAAAAAAAAATTCCACATGTGTAAAAAAAAAAATAAAGAAAAAAAAAATATTATTCCCATAAATATATTTCTTTATCTAAATAAAAAAAAATAAAAGTACACATATTTAGTATTGCCTCATCCGTTACGACCCAACCTATAAAACTGTCCCACTAGTTAACCCCTTCAGTAAACACCGTAAGAAAAAAAAAAAAAAGAGGCAAAAAACAACGCTTTATTATCATACCGCCGAACAAAAAGTGGAATAACACGCGATCAAAAAGACAAATATAAATAAACATGGTACCGCTGAAAACGTCATCTTGTCCTGCAAAAAACGAGCCACCATACAGCATCATCAGCAAAAAAATAAAAAAGTTATAGTCTTCAGAATAAAGCGATGCAAAAATAATTATTTTTTCTATAAAATAGTTTTTATCGTATAAAAGCGCCAAAACATAAAAAAATTATGTAAAAGAGGTAAACGTACTGCCCCGAAGAATAAAACTGCTTTATCAATTTTACCAAACGTGGAACGGTATAGACGCCCGCCCCAAAAGAAATTCATGAATAGCTGGTTTTGGGTCATTCTGCCTCACAAAAATCGGAATAAAAAGCGATAAAAAATGTCACGTGCCCGAAAATGTTACCAATAAAAACGTCAACTCGTCCCACAAAAAACAAGACCTCACATGACTCTGTGGACTCAAATATGGAAAAATTATAGCTCTCAAAATGTGATAACGCAAAAAATATTTTTTGCAATAAAAAGCGTCTTCCAATCATAAAAATCCGCTAAAAAAACCCGCTATAAAAGTAAATCAAACCCCCCTTCATCACCCCCTTAGTTAGGGAAAAATTAAAAAATTTAAAATATGTATTTATTTCCATTTTCCCATTAGGGTTAGGGCTAGGATTAGGGTTAGGGCTAGGATTAGGGCTAGGGTTAGGGCTAGGGTTAGGGCTAGGGTAAGGGTTAGTGTTAGGGTTGGGGCTAGGGTTAGGGCTAGGGTTAGGGCTAGGGTTAGGGCTACAGTTAAGGTTGGGGCTAAAGTTAGGGTTAGGGTTAGGGTTTGGATTACATTTACGGTTGGGATTAGGGTTAGGGGTGTGTTTGGATTAGGGCTTCAGTTATAATTGGGGCTTTCCACTGTTTAGGCACATCAGGGGCTCTCCAATCGCGACATGGCGTCCGATCTCAATTTCAGCCAATTGTGTATTGAAAAAGTAAAACAGTGCTCCTTCCCTTCTGAGCTCTCCCGTGTGCCCAAACAGGGGTTTACCCCAACATATGGGGTATCAGCATACTCAGGACAAATTGGACAACAACGTTTGGGGTTCAATTTCTCCTGTTAACCTTGGGAAAATACAAAACTGGGGGCTAAAAAATAATTTTTGTGGGAAAAAAAAAGATTTTCTATTTTCACGGCTCTGCGTTATAAACTGTAGAGAAACACTTTGGGGATAAAGGTTCTCACAACACATCTAGATAAGTTCCTTGGGGGGTCTAGTTTCCAATATGGGGTCACTTGTGGGTGGTTTCTACTGTTTAGGTACATTAGGGGCTCTGCAAACGCAATGTGACGCCTGCAGACCAATCCATCTAAGTCTGCATTCCAAAGATGCTCCTTCCCTTCCGAGCTCTGCCATGCGCTCAAACAGTGGTTCCCCCCCCCACATATCGGGTATCAGCATACTCAGGACAACAACATTTAGGGTCCAATTTCTCCTGTTACCCTTGGAAAAATATAAAACTGGGGGCTAAAAAATAATTTTTGTGGGAAAAAAAATTTGTTTTATTTTTACGGCTCTGCATTATAAACTTCTGTGAAGCCCTTGATGGGTCAAAGTGCTCACCAAACATCCAGATTAGTTCCTTAGGGGGTCTACTTTCCAAAATGGTGTCATTTGTGGGGGGTTTCAATGTTTAGGCACATCAGTGGCTTTACAAACGCAACATGGTGTCCCGTCTCAATTCCTGTCAATTTTGCATTGAAAAGTCAAATTGCCCTCCTTCGCTTCCGAGCTCTGTCATCCACCCAAACAGTGGTTTACCCCCACATATTGGGTATCGGCGTACTCAGGACTAATTGTACAACAACTTTCAGGGTCCATTTTCTCCTGTTACCCTTGGTAAAATAAAACAAATTGGAGCTGAAGTAAATTTTTTGTGAAAAAAAGTTCATTTTTATTTAAACATTCCAAAAATTCCTGTGAAACACCTGAAGGCTTAATAAACTTCTTGAATGTGGTTTTGAGCACCTTGAGGGGTGCAGTTTTTAGAATGGTGTCACACTTGGGTATTTTCTATCATATAGACCTCTCAAAATGACTTCAAATGAGATGTGGTCCCTAAAAAAAATGGCGTTGTAAAAATGAGAAATTGCTGGTCAACTTTTAACCCTTATAACTCCCTAACAAAAAAAAAAATTTTGGTTCCAAAATTGTGCTGGTATAAAGTAGACATGTGAAAATGTTACTTATTAAGTATTTTGTGTGACATATCTCTGTGATTTAATTGCATAAAAATTCAAAGTTGGAAAATTGTGAAATTTTCAAAATTTTTGCCAAATTTCCATTTTTTTCACAAATAAATGCAGGTAATATCAAAGAAATTTTACCACTATCATGAAGTACAATATGTCTCGAGAAAATATTGTCAGAATCACTGGGATCCATTGAAGCATTCCAGAGTTATAACCTCATAAATGACAGTGGTCAGAATTGTAAAAATTGGCCGGGTCATTGACGTGCAAACCACCCTTGGGGGTAAAGGGGTTAAATCAGAATTGTCACACAAAATAGTTAATCAATAACATTTCCCACTTGTCATCAGCACAATATGGAAACACAATTTTTTTTCGTTAGGACGTAATAAGGGTTAAAAATTGATCAGCGTTTTCTCATTTTTCCAGCAAAATTTGCAAAACCATTTTTTTAGGGACCACCTCACATTTGAAGTGAGCTTGGGGGGTCTATATAAGAGAAAATACCCAAAAGTGACTCCATTCTAAAATCTGCACTCCTCAAGGTTTGCAAAACCACATTCAAGAAATTTATTAACCCTTCAGATGCTGCACGAGAACTAAAGCAACGTCTAAGGAAAAAATGAATATTTAACTTTTTTCACAAAAAATTAAATTCGGAGCCAATTTTTTTTATTTTCACAAGGGTATCCGGACAAAATGAACCTCAAATGTTGTTGTGCAATTTCTCCTGAGTTCGCAGATACCCCGTATATGGGGGAAAGCCACTATTTGGGGATATGGCAGGGCTCAGAAGGGAGAGAGCACCATTTGACTTTTGAACACAAAATTGGCTGAAGGCAATGGCGGCACCACGTCACATTTGGAGACCCCCTGATGTACCTAAACAGTGGAACCGCCCCAATTCTAACTTCAACCCTAACCTCAACACACCCCTAACCCTAATCCGAACCCTATCCAAAACCCTAACCACAATCCTAACCTCAACACACCTCTAACTCTAATCCCAGCCCTAACCATAACCCTAACCACAAACCTAACCCTAATACATCCCTAACCCTAATCCCAACTCTAACCATAATCCCAACCAAAACCACAACCATAACCCTAACCACAACCGTAACCCTAGCCCAACCCTAGCTTTAGTCCAACACTAACTTTAGCACAACCCTAACTTAGAAAAACCCTAACTTTAGCCCGACCCTAACCCTAGCCCCATCCCTGACCCTTGCCCAAACCGGATCCCTAGCCCAACTGTAACTTTAGCTCAACTCTAACTTAAGCCCAACCCTAACTTTAGCCCAACCCTAATTCTAGCCCAACTCCAACCCTAACCCTAGCCCTAACACTAACCCTAGCCCCAACCCTAAAGCTAGCCCAACACTAACCATAGCCCAACCCAACCCTAACTAAAAAAAAAGTCTGATTTCCCATTTAATTTCTTTCTCCTCTGATGTGATCGCACATCAGAGGAAAGAGAAATTAAATGGGAAATCAGACTTTTTTTTGTGATCACCATTATTTCGTTATTAACGGCGATCGCAACACTGGGATCGATAAAAACTGACCCAAGTCATGTTCTCTGGGGTCTCAGCTAAACCCTAGTAGCCGAGATCCCAGAGAAATTCCTATGCTGGGGGGCAATATACACTTATTTCTCAGGACCAGCGGCGCTGAGTCATAAGTACCCTTGATTGCCACCGTTAAAAGGCATATCGGTGGTTGTTAAGGGGTTAAGGAGTGATAATAAAACATTACAAACCAATGAGAAATTACATTTCACATGAAAAAAATATTAAGAAACCTTTTCTTCTATATAATAACTTGTACAGTAGTTACGAAAAGTATTCATACCTCTTTAAATTTTTCACTCTTTGTTTCACTGCAGCCATTTGGTAAATTCAACAAAGTTCATTTTTTTTCTCATGAATGTAGACTCTGCATCCCATCTTGACTGAAAAAAAACAGAAATTTAGTAATGTTTGCAAATTTATTAAAACAGAAAAACTGAACTATCACGTTGTCATAAGTATTCAGTCCCTTTGCTTAGTATTGAGTAGAAGAACCCTTTTGAGCTAGTACAGCCATAAGTCTTCTTGGGAATGATGCAACAAGCTTTTCACACCAGGATTTCGGGATCCTCTGCCATTCTTCCTTGCAGATCGTCTCCAGTTCCATCAAGTTGGATGGTGAACGTTGGTGGACAGCCATTTTCAGGTCTCTCCATAGATGCTCAATTGGGTTTAGGTCATGGCTCTGGCTGGGCCAGTCAGTTGTTCTGAAGCCACTCCTTTGTTATTTTAGCTGTGTGCTGTGTGTTATTGTCTTGTTGGAAGTAGAATCTTCAGCCAAGTCTGAGGTCTAGAACACTCTGGAAGAGGTTTTCATAAGGATATCTCTGTACTTGGCCGCATTCATGTTTCCTTCAAAGACAACCAGTTGTCCTGTCCCTGCAGCTGAAAAACACCCTTATAGCATGATGCTGCCACCACCCTGTTTCACTGTTTGGATTGTATTGGGCAGGTGATGAGTAGTGTCTGGTTTTCTCCACACATACTGATTAGAATTATCACAAAAATAGTCTATCTTCGTGTCATCAGACCAGAGAATCTTATTTCTCATAGTCTGGGAGTCCTTCATGTGTTTTTTTAGCAAACCATATGCAGGCTATCATATGTCTTGCTCTGAGGAGAGGCTTTCATCAAGCCACTATGCCATAAAAGCCCGACTGGTGGAGGGCTGCAGTTATAGTTGACTTTGTGAAGCTTTCTCCTAACTCCTAACTGCATCTCTGGAGCTCAGCCACAGAGATCTTGGGGTTTCTCTTTACCTCTTTCACCAAGGCTCTTCTCCCACGATTTCTCAGTTTGGCTGGATGGTTAGGTCTAGGAAGACTTCTGGTGGTCCCAAACTTCTTCCATTTAAGGATTATGGAGGCCACTGTGCTCTTAGGAACATTGAGTACTGCAGAAATTCTTTTGTAACCTTGGCCACATCTATGCCTTGCCACAAATCTGTCTCTTGGCCAGTTGCTTTGACCTCATGATTCTCATATGGTCAGACATGCACTGTGAGCTGTGAGGTCTCATATAGACAGATGTGCGCCTTTCCAAATCAAGACCTATCAGTTTAATTAAACACAGCTGGACTCCAATGAAGGAGAAGAACCATCTCAAGGTGGTTCACAAGGAAATAGACAGCATGTGACTTACATATGAGTGTCTGAGTAAAGGGTCTGAAAACTTATGACCATCTGATATTTCAGTTTTTCTTTTTTACTAAATTTGGAAAAAATTCTACATTTCAGTTTTTTCCAATCAAGATGGGGTGCAGTGTGTACATTAATGTGAAAAAAAATGAACTTTTCAGAATTTACCAAATGGCTGCAATGAAACAAAGAGTGAAAAATGTAAAGGGATCTGAATACTTTCCGCGCACACTGTATATATGTATATATATTACATCTATCTAAGAAAAGCCTGCAATTCAGCAGCCACATACTGTAAAATCACAGCAGAAGCTGACAGAATGGAATAGACAGATTACACACAGAATATACACATAGAATAGCTAGATATACAGATGTCAGTGACAAATACAATTAGTACAGTGTGTGTGCAGCTTACTGTACATGTATTTAATTCTCAAAATATTATTTTTCAGAAAAAATGGCATGGTCTCCCACATAATTTTTGTAACCAGGGGAAAGCCAATGGCTGGGGCTGATGTTTATAGTCTTGGAAGGGGGAATTACCCATGGAGCTTCCCAGGCTATTAATATCAGCTCACAGCTGTATACTGAGCCTTTCCTGGCTTTTAAAATGGGGGGCCCCACAAAAAAATGATGTTTGGTCCCCCTATAATTAATAACCAGCAAAGGCTTTGCAGACATCTGTGGGCTGATATAAATAGCCTAGGAAGGGGCCATGGATACTGCCCCCAGCCTAAAAACATCAGCTCTCAGCCACCCCAGAAAAGGCGCTCTCTTTAAGATGTGTCAGTTCAGGCACTTAGCCTCACTCTTCCCACTTGCCCTATAGCAGTGACAAGTGGGGTGATAGTTGGGTTGGTTGATGTCACCTTTGTATTGTCAGGTAACATCAAGCCCAGAGGTTAGTAATGGAGAGGTGTCAATAAGACTGACTCATTACTAACCCCATAGTCATGTTGTATAAAAACACAGACACACAGAAAAAGTCCTTTAATTGAAAGAATGGCACAGACGCCTTTAGTAAATCTTAATTAAACCATACTTATTACATTGCCCATTCCTCTGATGCCATTGTCTTCTGCAAAAGAGTTCAAATAAAAAACAACAATATTCCTCACCTTTCCGCAGAGAAGACGATATTCCTTTTTTTCCTCAATTGTTCTAGCTCTGCTACATCTAGATGGCAGGCTGCATGGTTGCATGATGTGACCATACAGCCATCCATCCAGCAGAGACACTGAGCAGCATCTGTTACAGTTGGCCAGTGTTTTGCGGTGAACTCTTAGGACATGTCTGACGTCACCACAAGCGTAAAAAAATTATCATGCTCTTGGTGCCTTTAGAAAGTTCCTGGGAGTTCACAGCCAATTAACTCACTTCACCAATCACTTCACCCCCAAGGGTGGTTTGCACGTTAATGACAGGGCCAATTTTTACAATTCTGACCACTGTCCCTTTATGAGGTTATAACTCTGGAATGCTTCAACAGATCCTGATGATATTGACATTGTTTTCTCGTGACATATTGTACTTCATGATAGTGGTAAAATTTCTTTGATATTACCTGCGTTTATTTGTGAAAAAAATATATTTTCAAACTTTGAATTTTTATGCCCTTAAATCACAGAGATATAGTATGTCACACAAAATACTTAATCAGTAACATTTCCCACATGTCTACTTTACATCAGCACAATTTTGGAACCAATTTGTTAGGGAGTTATAAGGATTAAAAGTTGACCAGCAATTTCTCATCTTTACAACACCATTTTTTTTAGGGACCGCATCACATTTGAAGTAGTTTTGAGGGGTCCAGATGATAGAAAATAACCAAGTGTGACAACATTAAAAAACTGCACCCCTGAAGGTGCTCAAGACCACATTCAAGAAGCTTATTAACCTTTCAGGTGTTTCACAGGAATTTTTGGAATGTTTAAAAAAAACCAAACATTTTACTTTTTTTCACAAAAAATTTACTTCAGCTCCAATTTCTTTAATTTTACCAAGAGTAACAGGAGAAAATGGATGGCAAAAATTTTTGTACAATTTGTCCTGAGTACGGCGATACCCCATATGTGGGGGTAAACCACTGTTTGGGCACGTGGCAGAGCTCGTAAGGGAAGGAGAGCCGTTTGACTTTTCAATGCAAAATTGACTGGAATTGAGATGGGACGCCATGTTGCGTTTGGAGAGTCCCTGATGTGCCTAAACACTGAAATTTCCCACAAGTGACACCATTTTGGAAAGTAGACCCCCTAAGGAACTTATCTAGATGTGTGGTATGCACTTTGACCCACCAAGTGCTTCACAAAAGTTTATAATGTAGAGCTGTAAAAATAAAAAAAATCATATTTTTTAAAAAAAAATGATCTTTTCGCCACCAATTTTTTATTTTCCCAAGGGTAAGAGAAGAAATTAGACCACAAAAGTCGTTGAGCAGTTTGTCTTGAGTACGCTGATACCCAATATGTGGGGGTAAACCACTGTTTGGGCGCATGGAAGAGCTCAGAAGGGAAGGAGCACCGTTTGACTTTTCAATGCAAAATTGACAGGAATTGAGATAGGACACCATGTCGCGTTTGGAGAGCCCCTGATGTGCCTAAACAGTGACACCTTTTTGGAAAGGAGACCCCCTAAGGAACTTATCTAGATGTTTTGTGAGAACTTTGAACCACCAAGTGTTTCACTACAATTTATAACGTAGAGCATTGAAAATAAAAATTCTTTTTTTTCACTAAAAATATTTCTTAGCCCAAGTTTTGTATTTTCCCAACAACAAGAGGGCAACAAGAGAAATTGGACCAGAAAAGTTGTTGTCTAATTTGTCCTGAGTATGCTGATACCCCATTTGTGGGGGGGGGGGAACCACCGTTTTTGTGCGGATGGCATAGCTCGAAAGGGAAGGAGCACCGTTTGGAATGCAGACTTAGATGGATTGGTCTGCAGGCATCACATTGCATTTGCAGAGACCCTGATGTACCTAAACAGTAGAAACCCCCATAAGTGACCCCATATTGGAAACTAGACCCCCCTAGGAACTTATTTAGATGTGTTGTGAGAACTTTGAACCCCCAAGTGTTGTGAGTTCCGTTCTGGAGAGGGTTCGGTGACCCCTCCTCAAGGGGGGGGGGTACTGTTGTGAGTTCCGTTCTGGAGCTCCCTCCTGTGGTGCTAATGGTGTGTTTGCGACATCTGCCCTTGGGCTCCTTCTGGTGGTTTCGAGTGGAACTGCTGCTCTGTTAGGTAGCTGTAGCAGCTGCCTTCGCGTTGCCTGGGTTTGTTATTTAAACCTGCTCTGGGCTTTAGTCCATGCCTGCTGTCAATGTTCTTGGTTGGATTTGATTCTTCCCTTGGATTTCTCATATGGCCAGTCCTTGTCTGCAAAAGATAAGTTTTGCTAGTTTGTTTGTCCATTTGTTTGGACTCTATTGCTTTGCATTTTGTCTCTTTTGTCCAGCTTGTCACTATGTCTTATTTAGGCTAGCTGGAAGCTCTGGGAAAGCAGATTTGCCCCTCCACACCGTGAGTCGGTGTGGAGTTCATTTTTGTAAACTCTGCGAGGATTTTGTAGTTTTTAATACTGACCGCACAGTATCCTTTGCTCTCTGTCTATCTAGTTTAGTATTGGCCTCCCCTTTGCTGAATTCTAATTTCATTTCTGTGTTCGTCATTTCCCTCTCCTTTCACAGTCAATATTTGTGGGGGGCTATCTTTCCTTTTGGGGGTTTCTCTGAGGCAAGATAGCTTTCTATTTCCTTCTTTAGGGGTAGTTATATCTTAGGCTGTGACGAGGTGCCTAGGGAGGGTCAGGAACATCCCACGGCTATTTCTAGTTGTGTTGCTAGGATTAGGGACTGCGGTCAGTAGAGATACCACCTTCTCAGAGCTCGTTCCATGTTGCGTTTTAGCCACCAGGTCATTTCAGTGTGGCCTCTAAACCACCAGGTCATAACACCCAAGTGTTTCACTACAGTTTATAACGCAGAGCCATGAAAATAAAAAATATTTTTTTTTCCCACAAAAATGATTTTTAAGCCCCCAAATTTTTATTTTTGCAAGGGTTACAAGTAGTGTTGAGCATTCCGATACCGCAAGTATCGGGTATCGGCCGATATTTGCGGTATCGGAATTCCGATACCGAATTCCGATACTTCCCGCGTATCGGATACCGGAATCGGAAGTTCCCAGAATTCAAATTGAACGCAGCAGCCAATGAGGAATGAATGAAAGTGTGGGCACATCCTGTTTAGCATGGTGGGCATGTTAGTACTGGCAAGGCTGGGATTGGCTGCTGAAATGATGTCACTCTGCACTATAAAAAAGCGCTGCCGCCATTTTGCGCTCACTCTGCTGTGATTTCAGTTAGGGACAGGACGCTGTGTTCTAACTGAGGGCCAGTTGAGCTTGCTAATTGCTTTATTTTCCTTTCCAAAGGCTAATTTAGCAAAACGCTGTGTGTTCTTCACTGTTCACCTTGCTCTTGCCTTGCAGCGCTGTTTTAACAGCGTTCTGCAAGGTCTCTGTGTGTGTGTGTGTGTGCAGCTCACTCTGTAGTCTGAAAGTAAAAAGAGGGAAAAATGTCAGCAACCTCAATACCACAAATATGTGGAAACATGTGCGGACCAGGCACGCGGTGGAGTTACAGAAACACACTGAAGATGTAGGCCAACCAACAGCGGCAGCTACCACCTCTTCAGCTCGTGTTGCCTCTTCCTCCAGCTCACGCACAGCTGGTTTGGCTTCCTCCCAGAGACCTTGTGTAATTCCACCCACAGCACCACCTTCCCAGTCATCCTCACACTCCCAGTCTACTCTACAGCCATCGGTAGTACAGGCTGCGCTGTGGTCATCGTCGTCACTCAGTTTCAGCAGGGAACAGTCCTTCATGCGCAGCTTTGTCGGAGAGCGCCGTGCACCGCTGCTGCGTGAAGACCAAATTGAAGCCGTTGTCGGGTGGATGGCAGCTAACGCCTCGGCATCGACTTCAGTTAGTGCCACATCCTCTCAGGCACAGAGCACTGGAGAGCAGCCATCTGTCTCTTCACCACCTGCCAAATTGGCCAGGCAGTCAGAGAGCCCAGGACAGGAGCCGTCTCTACTTCTGTTCTCTGAATCTCTTGGCTTGGAAACAGGGGGCCAGCCAAGCAGCATTGGAGAAATGGAAGAAGAGGCAGTGTGCAGTGATGCCCAACACCTTTTTCTCTCTGACTCTGAAGAGGCAGGTGGGCCAGTGCCTCCGGTGACCACAGCGCAGTACGCATCTGATGATGAAACTCAGGTGCCGCTTTCTCGTGCGTACTGTGCTGCTGAGACTACCCAGGAGGAGCAGTTGGTGGCAGAGGGTAGTGGAGATGATGAGGTCCTTGACCCATCGTGGCGTGAGGAACAGGAAGGTGGTGGGAGCAGCTCAGAGGAAGAGCTTCCTCTTACGGGCCAAAGAGGGAGAGGGAGGGGGAAGACTGCGGAGCCTGTAGCCTCCACTTTGGCACCCGTTAGGAGCCTGTCTCTTTCCAAAGCCAAAAAGGGCGCTCCCAAGACTTGCAGTGCCTGGTCCTTTTTTGACACAGTTGCAGATGACATTTGTTTTGTCAAATGCAAACTGTGTCATCAGAAAGTAAAAAGAGGGAAAAATGTCAGCAACCTCAATACCACAAATATGTGGAAACATGTGCGGACCAGGCACGCGGTGGAGTTACAGAAACACACTGAAGATGTAGGCCAACCAACAGCGGCAGCAACCACCTCTTCAGCTCGTGTTGCCTCTTCCTCCAGCTCACGCACAGCTGGTTTGGCTTCCTCCCAGAGACCTTGTGTAATTCCACCCACAGCACCACCTTCCCAGTCATCCTCACACTCCCAGTCTACTCTACAGCCATCGGTAGTACAGGCATGGGAGAAAAGGCGGGCATTCTCGGCCAACCACCCCTGAGCACAGGCTCTGAATGCAGGCATTGCCAAACTGTTGTCCCTGGAAATGCTCTCGTTCAGGCTGGTGGAGACTGACAGCTTCCGTGACTTGATGGCATTGGCAGTCCCACAGTACAAGGTGCCCAGCCGCTTTTACTTCAGCAGGCAGGCTGTCCCTGCCCTGCACAGGCATGTTGAGGCAAACATAAAACATGCGCTACTGAACGCCGTCAGTAGCAAGGTCCACCTCACCACCGATGCGTGGACCAGTCAGCATGGACAGGGGCGATATGTTTCCCTCACTGCCCATTGGGTTAATGTTGTTGAGCCAGGTACAGATCGTGCGAGTGGCGCAGGACGTGTCCTGCCCACTCCAAGGATTGCAGGAATCCAGTCTGTACGCATCGACTCCTCCTCTTACACCAGTTCCTCTGATTCCTCTCTGCAGGATCCATCACAGTCCACCCCCACATGGACCCGTGAACGTTTACCTATGACCGACATGAGCACAGCCGTGGCCAAACGTCAGCAGGCCGTCTTGAAACTAGTTTCATTGGGGCATCGAAGCCATACAGCGCAGGAGCTCTGGAATGCCATCAAGCAGGAGAGCGATGTGTGGTTACTGCCAGCGAATCTCCAGCCATGTGCTCAATTTGGTTGTGCAGAGTTTTCTGAGGGACTATCCGGATCTTGATGCCCTGCTGCACAAGGTCCGCCTAGAGTGTGCTCACTTGCGGCGTTCCAGCTTGGCCAGATCCCGCATTGCTGCTCTGCAGCGCCGATTCCGCCTTCCGGAACACCGCATCATATGTGACCTACCTACCCGGTGGAATTCCACGTTACATATGTTGGAGCGGTTGTGTGAGCAGCAGCAAGCAGTTATGGAGTACCAGCTGCATCAGGCGCAAAGAAGTCGCAGTCAGCGCCGATCAGACTTCACAACCACAGAGTGGGCCACTATGAAGGACGTCTGCCAGGTTTTGCGTCCTTTTGATTATTCCACGCGGATGGCAAGTGCAGATGATGCACTAGTCAGCATGACTGTCCCCCTTATCTGCCTGCTTCAGCAAACTTTGCAAGGGTTAAGGGATGATGTGGTGGAAGAGGTGGAGGATGAGGAGTCACCTTTTCCATCAGCTTCTGGAGAGTCAGCGCCACGTGGTTCCTCACAAAGGGGTACGCAGGGGCCAATTTGTGAGGAGGATGAGGAGGAGTCAATGGAGGAGGAAGAGCTCCGTCCAGAGGAGGGAGCGACACAATTGTCCAGTGGTCAGTGTGTACAGCGAGGGTGGGGTGATGACGAGCGGGCAGAGATCATGTCTCAAGCAGGGGACAGCGTTTCTGGGCCGGTTGGCACTCTGCAGCACATGGTGGATTTCATGCTGCAGTGCCTGAGAAACGACCGCCGCATCGACCACATTCTCAACATGCCTGATTATTGGGTGTTCACCCTCCTCGATCCTCGCTACCGGGACAACGTCCAAAACCTCATCTCTGCGTTGACCCGGGAGCGTAAATTGCGGGAGTACCACGACACACTGGTGAATTCCATCATCTTCTCCTGTCCAACTGAGAGGAGTGCTGCTAGTGCTTTACAAAGCAGCTCAGTGCGTCGAGGCAGTGGGGGAGGCTCTGCCCAAAGAGGGAGCAGAAGCAGTGCCTCTGCCCAAGGCAAGCCCAGTATGGCACAACTCTGGCACACTTTTGTGTGCCCGCCCCAAATGTCTACACCATCACCGGCGGCTCCAGTCAGCAGGAGGCAACGGTTCCGTCAGATGGTGACAGACTACATGGCTTGCCCTCTTACTGTACTCCCAGACGGCTCTTCCCCGTTCAAGTTTTGGGTCTCTAAGCTGGATACATGGCCAGAGCTAAGCCAGTATGCATTGGAGGTGCTGGCTTGCCCTGCGGCTAGTGTCTTATCGGAACGTGTCTTTAGTGCCGCAGGTGGTGTACTAACAGACCGTCGCATGCGACTATCCTCCGATAACGTTGACCGGCTTACTTTCCTGAAAATGAACCAGGCCTGGATCTCGCAGGAATTTGCCACTCCTCTGCCTGATTAAGTAATTGGGTGTCATCCAGGTCTCCTGCTGTGTTCATCTTTCTACCACCTGAACTGCTATTCCTGGGCTCCAACACCGCCAGTTGCGGCTCAGAAGTGCAGGCTGCACAGTAAAAACATACGACCCAGTGTTATTGGGTTTCAGTAACGTCAGCTGATCCCCAGCTGTGTAGCCGGCAATGTGTCCTGCGACCGCCACGCTGGCACAACAACCTAAATGTAAGGGAACCTGTCCCCCCCCCCCCCCGTCGTTTGTTACTGAAAGAGCCATCTTGTGCAGCAGTAATGCTGCACAAGGAAAAGGTAGCTCTTTTTTTTTAGCTCTTTGCACACGCAGAACTTAACACTTATAAAATGTGTTCACTGATACCGTTATACCGTCCCGGAGCTGGGACTTTCCTTCGTAATGTGACGCAGCACAGCCGTCATTCCTACCCCCTTGGTGCCATGCGCTGCCTCCTCAGCGTTGTTTTAAGCTGTCACGGAGCCTGCGCTGTTCTGTTATCCCTTGGGCATGCCCTATTTGCGCTGCCTGTCTTCTGACATAATTTGGTGTCAGGCTGGCTGCGCCTGTGCGGCCGCGGTGCCCGAGATCCCGCCTCGCAGTGTCTTCTGATTGAGTCACACTGCGGGCCTGGGATCCATGGGCATGCGCAGTGCATATCTTCCCCTCGGGCTCTCGCTCATTTCCCTCCGCCTTCTTTAGACTGTGCGCCGTCAGCTGATCCCTAGCATGCCACGGCCGTGACACCGCACAGTCTGAAGAAGAGGGAAGGAGGGGAGTGAGAGTCGAGGTTATGCACTGTGCATGCCCATGGTTCCAAGGCCCGCAGTGGGATTACGTTAGATGAGACTGCGAGGTGGGATCTGGAGCAGCGTGGACGCACAGGCACTGACAGCCTGACACCAAATTATGTCAGAAGACAGGCAGCGCTAATTGGGCATGGCCAAGGGCTAACAGAACAGCGCAGGCTCCGTGGCAGCTTAAAACAACGCTGAGGAGGCAGCGCACGGCATCAAGGGGATAGGAATGACAGCTGTGCTGTGTCCCATTACGAAGGAAATTCGCACCTCCGGAACGGTTTAACGGTATAAAGGGACACATTTTTAGTGTTTACTTCGGTGTTTGCAAGGAGCATAATTAAAAGAGCAACCTTTTCCTTTTGCATCCTTAGTGCTGCACAACATGGCTCTTTCAGCTACAAACGTCTTGGGGGGGGGGGGTTAAAGGTTTCCTTTCAACTTGCTCCAATCAGGCTTCGGCCTACACTCTGTTCCTCTGCTCCTCCTGCTGTCCCTGGGCTCTAACACCGCCAGTTGGTGCCTGGAAGTGCTGTGTGCACAGTCAACAGTCGCTCCTCTGTTATTGGGGTTCAGTAACGTCAGCTGATCCCCAGCTGTGTGTGCGGCAATACCTCCAATCTGCTCCTCCTGCTGTCCCTGGGCTCTAACACCGCCAGTTGGTGCCTGGAAGTGCTGTGTGCACAGTCAACAGTCGCTCCTCTGTTATTGGGGTTCAGTAACGTCAGCTGATCCCCAGCTGTGTGTGCGGCAATACCTCCAATCTGCTCCTCCTGCTGTCCCTGGGCTCTAACACTGCCAGTTGGTGCCTGGAAGTGCTGTGTGCACAGTCAACAGTCGCTCCTCTGTTATTGGGGTTCAGTAACGTCAGCTGATCCCCAGCTGTGTATCCGGCAACGTGTCATGCGACCGCCACGCTGGCACAACTAAAATGTAAGGGGACCTGTCCCCCCCCCCCCCCCTAGGCGTTTGTTACTGAAAGAGCCACCATGTGCAGCACTAATACTGCACAAGGGAAAGGTCGCTCTTGAAATTATGCTCCTTGCAAACGCTGAACTACACACTCATGTAATGTGTCCCCTCACACCGTCCAACCGTCCCGGAGGTGGGACTTTCCTTTGTAATGTGACGCAGCACAGCCGTCATTGCTACCCCCTTGGCACCGTGCGCTGCCTCCTTAGCGTTGTTTGATTCCGTCATGGACCCTGCGCTGTTATGTTATCCCTTGGCCATGCACAGTTTGCGCTGCCCGTCCTCTGACATCATTTGTTGTCGTCCTGGCTGCGCCTGTGCGTCCACGCTGCCCGAAATCACACCTCGCAGTGTCGTCTAATGTGATCCCACAGTGGGCCTGGTATCCATGGCCATGCGCAGTGCATATACTAGCCTCTCACTCCCCTTCTTCACGCTTCTTCAGACTAGGCGGCGTCAGCTGATCCCTAATAGCATGCCACGGCCGTGACGCCGCACAGTCTGAAGAAGCAGGAAGGAGGTGAGTGAGAGGCGATGATATGCACTGCGCATGCCCATGGATCCCTGGCCCGCAGTGGGACTACATTAGATGACACTGCAAGGTTGGATCTCGGGCAGCTTGGACGCACAGGCACTGCCAGCCTGACACCTACATGATGTCAGAAGACGGGCACCGCTAACTGTGCATGGCCAAGGGATAACATTACAGTGCGGGCTCCGTGACAGAACCAAACAACGTTGAGGAGGTGGTGCCCGGCACCAAGGGGGTTGGAATGACGGCTGTGCTGTGTCACATTACAAAGGAAAGTCCCACTTCCGGGATGGTTTGACGGTGTGAGGGGACACATTATATGAGTGTGTACTTCAGCGTTTGCAAGGAGCATAATTTTCGGAGCCACCATTTTCCATGTGCAGTATTACTACTGTACAAGATGGCTCTTTCAGCAACAAATGCCTGGGGGGGGGGGTTAAAGGTTCCCTTTCAACTTGCTCCACTGCAGGCTTCGGCCTACACTCTGCTCCTCTTTGATTCCCTGGGTTTCAACACTGTCAGTTGCCACCTGGAAGTGTTGTCTACACAGAAAAAAACACTAGGTGATGTGTCAGTGGGGTTCAGCACCGCCAGCTGTTCCCCTGCTGTGTAGTCGGCAACGTGTCCAGCACAAGCCACGCTGGCACAACAGAACAAAAGCTGCCACCAGTGCAGGCTTCGGCCTACACTCTGCTCCTCTCCTCCTCCTGCTGACCCTGGGCTCAAACACCGCTAGTTTTTGCCCGGAAGTGCTAGCTGCACAGAGAAAAACACCAGCCAATGTGTTAGTGGGGTTCAGCAACGCCAGCTGTTCCCCTGCTGTGTAGCCGGCAACGTGACCTGCAAACGCCATGCAGGCACAGGAACTGAAATTAAAAGGGAACCTGGCCCCACCCCCCCAGGTGTTTCTATGTATAACAGCCACCTAGTACAGCAGTACTGCTGCATTTGTACAAGGTGGCTGACGTTTTCTCCTTGCCCACGTGGAACTCAACACGTACAAAATGTGTCTCATTGAGACCATTCCACTGTCCCTGAGGTGTGACTTTCCTTTGTAATGATACGCAGCACCCCCCTTGGTAGCGTTTCCCGTCTTTTGTCATCATGGTTAGCTGGCTGCGCCTGTGCATCCGCCCTGCTAGAAACAACGCCCCTCGTTGTCATATTTATTTTGTCAGCGAGGGTGTGGTTTATGGGCACGAGCAGTGCATATGTTCGCCTGTCTTAACTCATCTCCTTCCGCCTTCTTCAGACTGTGCGGCCTCCTGGCCGTGGTAGGCGATAAGGGATCAGCTGAGGCCGCCCAGTCTGGAGCAGGTGTAAGGACATGTGTAAGCGGCAAACCTATTTACTGCACAAGGCCACGAATCCCAGCCACGCAGTGTGATTTTTTGAAAACACACTGTGGGTCTGGGATTCATGTCCATCGCTAACCGCAACGGCCGACATGAAATGAGGTCAGAAGACAGGAAGCGCTCACAGCGCATGGCCAAGGGATCACAATAGCGCAGACTCCTGTACAGCAAATAACAACGCTCAGGAATCTGCGCCCAGTACCTAGGTGCAAATTTTGACACCTGTGCTGCGTCTCGTTAAAAAGACAAGTCACGCCTCCACAACTGTTTGACAGTATAATGGGCTAAATAGTGTACGTGTTTTAGTCAGCGTGTGCAAGGAGCAAAACAAATAGAGCAACCTTTTACTTGTGCAGCATTAATGCTGCACAAGGTGTGGCTCTTGTACCTTGCAACACCTGAGGGGGGGGTTAAAGGTAACCTTTGAAATTGGTTCAACTAGGCTTCGGCCTACACTCTGCTCCTCTACTCCTCCTGCTGACCCTGGGCTCAAACACCGCTAGTTTTTGCCCGTAAATGCTAGCTGCACAGAGAAAAACACCAGCCAATGTGTTAGTGGGGTTCAGCACCGCCAGCTGTTCCCCTGCTGTGTAGTCGGCAACGTGTCCAGCACAAGCCACGCTGGCACAACCGACCAAAAGCTGCCACCAGTGCAGGCTTCGGCCTACACTTTGCTCCTCTCCTCCTCCTGCTGACCCTGGGCTCAAACAACGCCAGTTTCTGCCCGGACATGCTAGCTGCACAGAGAAAAACACCAGCCAATGTGTTAGTGGGGTTCAGCACCGCCTGCTGTTCCCCCGCTGTGTAGCCGGCATCGTGTCCAGCACAAGCCACGCTGGCACAACCGACCAAAAGCTGCCACCAGTGCAGGCTTCGGCCTACACTTTGCTCCTCTCCTCCTCCTCCTGCTGACCCTGGGCTCTAACACCGCTAGTTTTTGCCCGGACATGCAATCTGCACAGAGAAAAACACCAGTCAATGTGTCAGTGGGGTTCAGCAACGCCAGCTGTTCCCCTGCTGTGTAGCTTGCAACGTGACCTGCAAACGCCACGCAGGCACATGAACTGAAATTGAAGGGAGCCTGCCCCCCACCCCCCCAGGTGTTTCTATGTATAACAGCCACCTTGTACAGCAGTACTGCTGCATTTGTACGAGGTGGCTGACTTTTTCTCCTTGCCCACGTGGAACTCAACACGTACAAAATGTGTCTCATTAGAGACCATTACAATGTCCCTGAGGTGTGACTTTCCTTTGTAATGACACGCAGCACCACCCTTGTTAGCGCTGCCCGTCTTTTGACATCATTGGTTAGCTGGCTGCGCCTGTGCATCTCCCCTGCTCGAAACAACGGCCCTCGGTGTCTTATTTTTTTGGACAGCGAGGGTGTGATTGATGGGCATGTGCAGTGCATATGTTTGCCTGTGTTCACTCATCTCCTTCCGCCTTCTTCAGACTGGGTGTCCTCATGGCCGCGGCAGGCGATAAGGGATCAGATGAGGCCGCCCAGTCTGAAGCAGGTGTAAGGACATGTGTGAGCGGCAAACATATTTAGTGCACCAGGGCACGAATCCCAGCACCGCAGTGTGATTTTTTAAAAACACACTGTGGGTCTGGGATTCATGTCCATCGCTAACCGCAACGGCCGACATGAAATGAGGTCAGAAGACAGGAAGCGCTCACAGCGCATGGCCAAGGGATCACAATAGCGCAGACTCCTGTACAGCAAATAACAACGCTCAGGAATCTGCGCCCAGTACCTAGGTGCAAATTTTGACACCTGTGCTGCGTCTCGTTAAAAAGACAAGTCACGCCTCCACAACTGTTTGACAGTATAATGGGCTAAATAGTGTACGTGTTTTAGTCAGCGTGTGCAAGGAGCAAAACAAATAGAGCAACCTTTTACTTGTGCAGCATTAATGCTGCACAAGGTGTGGCTCTTGTACCTTGCAACACCTGAGGGGGGGGTTAAAGGTAACCTTTGAAATTGGTTCAACTAGGCTTCGGCCTACACTCTGCTCCTCTACTCCTCCTGCTGACCCTGGGCTCAAACACCGCTAGTTTTTGCCCGGAAATGCTAGCTGCACAGAGAAAAACACCAGCCAATGTGTTAGTGGGGTTCAGCACCGCCAGCTGTTCCCCTGCTGTGTAGTCGGCAACGTGTCCAGCACAAGCCACGCTGGCACAACCGACCAAAAGCTGCCACCAGTGCAGGCTTCGGCCTACACTTTGCTCCTCTCCTCCTCCTGCTGACCCTGGGCTCAAACAACGCCAGTTTCTGCCCGGACATGCTAGCTGCACAGAGAAAAACACCAGCCAATGTGTTAGTGGGGTTCAGCACCGCCTGCTGTTCCCCCGCTGTGTAGCCGGCATCGTGTCCAGCACAAGCCACGCTGGCACAACCGACCAAAAGCTGCCACCAGTGCAGGCTTCGGCCTACACTTTGCTCCTCTCCTCCTCCTCCTGCTGACCCTGGGCTCTAACACCGCTAGTTTTTGCCCGGACATGCAATCTGCACAGAGAAAAACACCAGTCAATGTGTCAGTGGGGTTCAGCAACGCCAGCTGTTCCCCTGCTGTGTAGCTTGCAACGTGACCTGCAAACGCCACGCAGGCACATGAACTGAAATTGAAGGGAGCCTGCCCCCCACCCCCCCAGGTGTTTCTATGTATAACAGCCACCTTGTACAGCAGTACTGCTGCATTTGTACAAGGTGGCTGACTTTTTCTCCTTGCACACGTGGAACTCAACAAGTACAAAATGTGTCTCATTACAGACCATTACAATGTCCCTGAGGTGTGACTTTCCTTTTTAATGACACGCAGCACCCCCATTGTTAGCGCTGCCCGTCTCCTGACATCATTGGTTGGCTGGCTGTGCCTGTGCGTCCCCCCTGCCCGACACAACGCCCCCCGTTGTCTCATATATTTTGACTGCGAGGGTGTGATTGATGGGCACGAGCAGTGCATATGTTCCCCTGTTTTCACTCCCCTCCTTCCGCCTTCTTCTGACTGTGCGGCCTCATGGCCGCGGCATGCGATAAGGGATCAGCTGAGGCCGCCCAGTCTGAAGCAGGTGTAAGGACATGTGTGAGCGGCGAACATATTTACTGCACAAGGCCACGAATCCCAGCACCGCAGTGTGACTTTAGGAAAAGCCACTGTGGGTCTGGGATTTATGGCCATCGTTAACCGCACCGGCCAACATGAAATGAGGTCATGAGACGGCCTGCACTAACAGGGTATTGCCAAGGGATAACACAAGAGCGCAGACTCCTGTACAGCAAATAACAACGCTCAGGAATCTGCGCCCAGTACCTAGGTGCAAATTTTGACACCTGTGCTGCGTCTCGTTAAAAAGACAAGTCACGCCTCCACAACTGTTTGACAGTATAATGGGCTAAATAGTGTACGTGTTTAATTCAGCGTGTGCAAGGAGCAAAATTAAATAGAGCAACCTTTGACTTGTGCATCATTAATGCTGTTCAAGGTGTGGCTCTTGTACCTTGCAACACCTGAGGGGGGGGTTAAAGGTAACCTTTGAAATTGGTTCAACTAGGCTTCGGCCTACACTCTGCTCCTCTACTCCTCCTGCTGACCCTGGGCTCAAACACCGCTATTTTTTGCCCGGAAATGCTAGCTGCACAGAGAAAAACACCAGCCAATGTGTTAGTGGGGTTCAGCACCGCCTGCTGTTCCCCCGCTGTGTAGCCGGCATCGTGTCCAGCACAAGCCACGCTGGCACAACCGACCAAAAGCTGCCACCAGTGCAGGCTTCGGCCTACACTTTGCTCCTCTCCTCCTCCTCCTGCTGACCCTGGGCTCTAACACCGCTAGTTTTTGCCCGGACATGCAATCTGCACAGAGAAAAACACCAGCCAATGTGTTAGTGGGGTTCAGCACCGCCAGCTGTTCCCCTGCTGTGTAGTCGGCAACGTGTCCAGCACAAGCCACGCTGGCACAACAGAACAAAAGCTGCCACCAGTGCAGGCTTCGGCCTACACTTTGCTCCTCTCCTCCTCCTGCTGACCCTGGGCTCAAACAACGCCAGTTTCTGCCCGGACATGCTAGCTGCACAGAGAAAAACACCAGCCAATGTGTTAGTGGGGTTCAGCACCGCCAGCTGTTCCCCCGCTGTGTAGCCGGCATCGTGTCCAGCACAAGCCACGCTGGCACAACCGACCAAAAGCTGCCACCAATGCAGGCTTCGGCCTACACTTTGCTCCTCTCCTCCTCCTCCTGCTGACCCTGGGCTCTAACACCGCTAGTTTTTGCCCGGACATGCAATCTGCACAGAGAAAAACACCAGTCAATGTGTCAGTGGGGTTCAGCAACGCCAGCTGTTCCCCTGCTGTGTAGCTTGCAACGTGACCTGCAAACGCCACGCAGGCACATGAACTGAAATTGAAGGGAGCCTGCCCCCCACCCCCCCAGGTGTTTCTATGTATAACAGCCACCTTGTACAGCAGTACTGCTGCATTTGTACAAGGTGGCTGACTTTTTCTCCTTGCACACGTGGAACTCAACAAGTACAAAATGTGTCTCATTACAGACCATTACAATGTCCCTGAGGTGTGACTTTCCTTTTTAATGACACGCAGCACCCCCATTGTTAGCGCTGCCCGTCTCTTGACATCATTGGTTGGCTGGCTGTGCCTGTGCGTCCCCCCTGCCCGACACAACGCCCCCCGTTGTCTCATATATTTTGACTGCGAGGGTGTGATTGATGGGCACGAGCAGTGCATATGTTCCCCTGTTTTCACTCCCCTCCTTCCGCCTTCTTCTGACTGTGCGGCCTCATGGCCGCGGCATGCGATAAGGGATCAGCTGAGGCCGCCCAGTCTGAAGCAGGTGTAAGGACATGTGTGAGCGGCGAACATATTTACTGCACAAGGCCACGAATCCCAGCACCGCAGTGTGACTTTAGGAAAAGCCACTGTGGGTCTGGGATTTATGGCCATCGTTAACCGCACCGGCCAACATGAAATGAGGTCATGAGACGGCCTGCACTAACAGGGTATTGCCAAGGGATAACACAAGAGCGCAGTTTCCTGTACTGCAAATAACAACGGTAAGGAATCTGCGCACAGCACCTAGGTGTAAATTTGTACACCTGTGCTGCGTCTCCTTAAAAAGACTAGGAGTCACGCCTCCACTACTGTTTGACAGTATAATGGGCTAAATAGTGTACGTGTTTAATTCAGCGTGTGCAAGGAGCAAAATTAAATAGAGCAACCTTTGACTTGTGCATCAATAATGCTGTTCAAGGTGTGGCTCTTGTACCTTGCAACACCTGAGGGGGGGGTTAAAGGTAACCTTTGAAATTGGTTCAACTAGGCTTTGGCCAACACTCTGCTCCTCTACTCCTCCTGCTGACCCTGGGCTCAAACACCGCTAGATTTTGCCCGGAAATGCTAGCTGCACAGAGAAAAACACCAGCCAATGTGTTAGTGGGGTTCAGCACCGCCAGCTGTTCCCCTGCTGTGTAGTCGGCAACGTGTCCAGCACAAGCCACGCTGGCACAACAGAACAAAAGCTGCCACCAGTGCAGGCTTCGGCCTACACTTTGCTCCTCTCCTCCTCCTGCTGACCCTGGGCTCAAACAACGCCAGTTTCTGCCCGGACATGCTAGCTGCACAGAGAAAAACACCAGCCAATGTGTTAGTGGGGTTCAGCACCGCCAGCTGTTCCCCTGCTGTGCAGCTTGCAACGTGACCTGCAAACGCCACGCAGGCACATGAACTGAAATTGAAGGGAGCCTGGCCACCACCCCCAGGTGTTTCTATGTATAACAGCCACCTTGTACAGCAGTACTGCTGCATTTGTACAAGGTGGCTGACGTTTTCTCCTTGCCCACGTGGAACTCAACACGTACAAAATGTGTCTCTTTGAGACCATTCCACTGTCCCTGAGGTGTGACTTTCCTTTCTAATGATACGCAGCACCCCCCTTGGTAGCGCTTCCCGTCTTCTGACATCATTGGTTGGCTACTTGCGCCTGTTCGTCCGCCCTGCCTGAATAAAATGCTCCTCGTTGTCTTAATTATTTTGACTGCGAGGGTGTGATTGATGGGCACGAGCAGTGCATATCTTCGCCTGTCTTAACTCATCTCCTTCCGCCTTCTTCAGACTGTGCAGCCTCATGGCCGCGGCATGCGAGAAGGGATCAGCAGAGGCCGCCCAGTCTGAAGCAGGTGTAAGGACGTGTGTGAGCGGCCAAAATATTTACTGCTCAAGGCCACGAATCCCAGCACCGCAGTGTGGCTTTATGAAAAGACACTGTGGGTCTGGGATTTATGGCCATCGTTAACCGCACCGGCCAACATGAAATGAGGTCATAAGATGGGCAGCGCTAACAGGGCATTGCCAAGGGATAACACAAGAGCGCAGACTCCTGTACAGCAAATAACAACGATCAGGAAGCTGCGCCAAGCACCAAGGCGTTATTTTGGACACCTGTGCTGCGTCTCATCAAAAAACCAAGTCACGCATCCACTACAGTTTGACTGTAGAATGGGGTAAATTGTGTATGTCTTTCATTCAGCGTGTGCAAGTAGACAAATTAATAGAGCAACCTTTCACTTGTGCAGCATTAATACTGCACAAGGTGTGTCTCTTGTACTTTGTAACACCTGAGGGGGGGGTTAAAGGTTTCCTTTGAAATTGGTTCAACTAGGCTTCGGCCTACACTCTGCTCCTCTCCTCCTCCTCCTGCTTCAACACGGGCTCTAACATCGCAAGTTTTTGCCCGCAAGTGCTAGCTGCACAGGTAAAAACACACGCCATTGTGTTAGTGGGGTTCAGCAACGCCAGCTGTTCCCCCAGTGTGTAGCCGGCAAAGTGTCCTGCAAACGCAACGCAGACACAAAGCTGCCTCCAGTGCAGGCTTCGGCCTACACTCATCTCCCCCTGCTTACCCTTTGCTCCAACACCGCTAGTTGGGGCTCTAGGAAGACAATCTTTAATAGGCAAGGCAACGCATCCGGGTTCCAGCACCGCCAGCTGGTTCTCGGCAGTGTTCTTGTCACAGGTACTCCCTCGTGCCAAGCCTGGTTTCAGCACCGTCAGCTGTTTCCGGGTTGTGTCAACTTCACTGAGACGCCTATGCTTGCCCCGTCGTGGGGCGGTCGAGTTAGCCAACTCCAGGGTGCCTCCAGTTTAGGAGCTTCCTATGTGGGCTGCGTGAACTGGTAGTCAAGGCTGGTTCTGTAGTGCCAGTAGGCCCAGCTCCCCCTGTAGGACTGTTGGGGTTCGGTAACTGCGGCTGCCTCGCGGCCTAGCTGTTCTCTCCTCTCCTGTGGGCCTTGGGGTCCACCACCTGGTTCCAGCACCGTCAGCTGGTTCCGGGCCGAGCCTTTGGCTTAGGTGCCTCCTCCTGGGTATCCGAGTTCCGCCAACGCCAGGCGGTCCTTGGTAGTGCTTTTAAGCGCGGGCACCTACAGCTTAGTAACCGGGTTCCAGCACCGTCAGCTGGTCCTCGGTCGTGCCATTGGCTCTTACACACTGGGGCAACGCATCCGGGTTCCAGCACCGCCAGCTGGTTCTCGGCAGTGTTCTTGTCACAGGTACTCCCTCGTGCCAAGCCTGGTTTCAGCACCGTCAGCTGTTTCCGGGTTGTGTCAACTTCACTGAGACGCCTATGCTTGCCCCGTCGTGGGGCGGTCGAGTTAGCCAACTCCAGGGTGCCTCCAGTTTAGGAGCTTCCTATGTGGGCTGCGTGAACTGGTAGTCAAGGCTGGTTCTGTAGTGCCAGTAGGCCCAGCTCCCCCTGTAGGACTGTTGGGGTTCGGTAACTGCGGCTGCCTCGCTGCCTAGCTGTTCTCTCCTCTCCTGTGGGCCTTCGGGTCCACCACCTGGTTCCAGCACCGTCAGCTGGTTCCGGGCCGAGCCTTTGGCTAAGGTGCCTCCTCCTGGGTATCCGAGTTCCGCCAACGCCAGGCGGTCCTTGGTAGTGCTTTTAAGCGCGGGCACCTACAGCTTAGTAACCGGGTTCCAGCACCGTCAGCTGGTCCTCGGTCGTGCCATTGGCTCTTGCACACTGGGGCAACGCATCCGGGTTCCAGCACCGCCAGCTGGTTCTCGGCAGTGTTCTTGTCACAGGTACTCCCTCGTGCCAAGCCTGGTTTCAGCACCGTCAGCTGTTTCCGGGTTGTGTCAACTTCACTGAGACGCCTATGCTTGCCCCGTCGTGGGGCGGTCGAGTTAGCCAACTCCAGGGTGCCTCCAGTTTAGGAGCTTCCTATGTGGGCTGCGTGAACTGGTAGTCAAGGCTGGTTCTGTAGTGCCAGTAGGCCCAGCTCCCCCTGTAGGACTGTTGGGGTTCGGTAACTGCGGCTGCCTCGCGGCCTAGCTGTTCTCTCCTCTCCTGTGGGCCTTGGGGTCCACCACCTGGTTCCAGCACCGTCAGCTGTTTCCGGGCCGAGCCTTTGGCTAAGGTGCCTCCTCCTGGGTATCCGAGTTCCGCCAACGCCAGGCGGTCCTTGGTAGTGCTTTTAAGCGCGGGCACCTACAGCTTAGTAACCGGGTTCCAGCACCGTCAGCTGGTCCTCGGTCGTGCCATTGGCTCTTGCACACTGGGGCAACGCATCCGGGTTCCAGCACCGCCAGCTGGTTCTCGGCAGTGTTCTTGTCACAGGTACTCCCTCGTGCCAAGCCTGGTTTCAGCACCGTCAGCTGTTTCCGGGTTGTGTCAACTTCACTGAGACGCCTATGCTTGCCCCGTCGTGGGGCGGTCGAGTTAGCCAACTCCAGGGTGCCTCCAGTTTAGGAGCTTCCTATGTGGGCTGCGTGAACTGGTAGTCAAGGCTGGTTCTGTAGTGCCAGTAGGCCCAGCTCCCCCTGTAGGACTGTTGGGGTTCGGTAACTGCGGCTGCCTCGCGGCCTAGCTGTTCTCTCCTCTCCTGTGGGCCTTCGGGTCCACCACCTGGTTCCAGCACCGTCAGCTGGTTCCGGGCCGAGCCTTTGGCTAAGGTGCCTCCTCCTGGGTATCCGAGTTCCGCCAACGCCAGGCGGTCCTTGGTAGTGCTTTTAAGCGCGGGCACCTACAGCTTAGTAACCGGGTTCCAGCACCGTCAGCTGGTCCTCGGTCGTGCCATTGGCTCTTGCACACTGGGGCAACGCATCCGGGTTCCAGCACCGCCAGCTGGTTCTCGGCAGTGTTCTTGTCACAGGTACTCCCTCGTGCCAAGCCTGGTTTCAGCACCGTCAGCTGTTTCCGGGTTGTGTCAACTTCACTGAGACGCCTATGCTTGCCCCGTCGTGGGGCGGTCGAGTTAGCCAACTCCAGGGTGCCTCCAGTTTAGGAGCTTCCTATGTGGGCTGTGTGAACTGGTAGTCAAGGCTGGTTCTGTAGTGCCAGTAGGCCCAGCTCCCCCTGTAGGACTGTTGGGGTTCGGTAACTGCGGCTGCCTCGCGGCCTAGCTGTTCTCTCCTCTCCTGTGGGCCTTGGGGTCCACCACCTGGTTCCAGCACCGTTAGCTGTTTCCGGGCCGAGCCTTTGGCTAAGGTGCCTCCTCCTGGGTATCCGAGTTCCGCCAACGCCAGGCGGTCCTTGGTAGTGCTTTTAAGCGCGGGCACCTACAGCTTAGTAACCGGGTTCCAGCACCGTCAGCTGGTCCTCGGTCGTGCCATTGGCTCTTGCACACTGGGGCAACGCATCCGGGTTCCAGCACCGCCAGCTGGTTCTCGGCAGTGTTCTTGTCACAGGTACTCCCTCGTGCCAAGCCTGGTTTCAGCACCGTCAGCTGTTTCCGGGTTGTGTCAACTTCACTGAGACGCCTATGCTTGCCCCGTCGTGGGGCGGTCGAGTTAGCCAACTCCAGGGTGCCTCCAGTTTAGGAGCTTCCTATGTGGGCTGCGTGAACTGGTAGTCAAGTCTGGTTCTGTAGTGCCAGTAGGCCCAGCTCCCCCTGTAGGACTGTTGGGGTTCGGTAACTGCGGCTGCCTCGCGGCCTAGCTGTTCTCTCCTCTCCTGTGGGCCTTCGGGTCCACCACCTGGTTCCAGCACCGTCAGCTGGTTCCGGGCCGAGCCTTTGGCTAAGGTGCCTCCTCCTGGGTATCCGAGTTCCGCCAACGCCAGGCGGTCCTTGGTAGTGCTTTTAAGCGCGGGCACCTACAGCTTAGTAACCGGGTTCCAGCACCGTCAGCTGGTCCTCGGTCGTGCCATTGGCTCTTGCACACTGGGGCAACGCATCCGGGTTCCAGCACCGCCAGCTGGTTCTCGGCAGTGTTCTTGTCACAGGTACTCCCTCGTGCCAAGCCTGGTTTCAGCACCGTCAGCTGTTTCCGGGTTGTGTCAACTTCACTGAGACGCCTATGCTTGCCCCGTCGTGGGGCGGTCGAGTTAGCCAACTCCAGGGTGCCTCCAGTTTAGGAGCTTCCTATGTGGGCTGCGTGAACTGGTAGTCAAGGCTGGTTCTGTAGTGCCAGTAGGCCCAGCTCCCCCTGTAGGACTGTTGGGGTTCGGTAACTGCGGCTGCCTCGCGGCCTAGCTGTTCTCTCCTCTCCTGTGGGCCTTGGGGTCCACCACCTGGTTCCAGCACCGTCAGCTGGTTCCGGGCCGAGCCTTTGGCTAAGGTGCCTCCTCCTGGGTATCCGAGTTCCGCCAACGCCAGGCGGTCCTTGGTAGTGCTTTTAAGTGCGGGCACCTACAGCTTAGTAACCGGGTTCCAGCACCGTCAGCTGGTCCTCGGTCGTGCCATTGGCTCTTGCACACTGGGGCAACGCATCCGGGTTCCAGCACCGCCAGCTGGTTCTCGGCAGTGTTCTTGTCACAGGTACTCCCTCGTGCCAAGCCTGGTTTCAGCACCGTCAGCTGTTTCCGGGTTGTGTCAACTTCACTGAGACGCCTATGCTTGCCCCGTCGTGGGGCGGTCGAGTTAGCCAACTCCAGGGTGCCTCCAGTTTAGGAGCTTCCTATGTGGGCTGCGTGAACTGGTAGTCAAGGCTGGTTCTGTAGTGCCAGTAGGCCCAGCTCCCCCTGTAGGACTGTTGGGGTTCGGTAACTGCGGCTGCCTCGCGGCCTAGCTGTTCTCTCCTCTCCTGTGGGCCTTTGGGTCCACCACCTGGTTCCAGCACCGTCAGCTGGTTCCGGGCCGAGCCTTTGGCTTAGGTGCCTCCTCCTGGGTATCCGAGTTCCGCCAACGCCAGGCGGTCCTTGGTAGTGCTTTTAAGCGCGGGCACCTACAGCTTAGTAACCGGGTTCCAGCACCGTCAGCTGGTCCTCGGTCGTGCCATTGGCTCTTGCACACTGGGGCAACGCATCCGGGTTCCAGCACCGCCAGCTGGTTCTCGGCAGTGTTCTTGTCACAGGTACTCCCTCGTGCCAAGCCTGGTTTCAGCACCGTCAGCTGTTTCCGGGTTGTGTCAACTTCACTGAGACGCCTATGCTTGCCCCGTCGTGGGGCGGTCGAGTTAGCCAACTCCAGGGTGCCTCCAGTTTAGGAGCTTCCTATGTGGGCTGCGTGAACTGGTAGTCAAGGCTGGTTCTGTAGTGCCAGTAGGCCCAGCTCCCCCTGTAGGACTGTTGGGGTTCGGTAACTGCGGCTGCCTCGCGGCCTAGCTGTTCTCTCCTCTCCTGTGGGCCTTCGGGTCCACCACCTGGTTCCAGCACCGTCAGCTGGTTCTCGGCAGTGTCTTTTGCTCTTGTACCTTCTGCTCCCCATCCTGGTTCCAGTACCGTCAGCTGGTTCCGGGCAGAGCCTTTGGCTTAGGTGCCTCCTTCTGGGTATCCAAGTTCCACCAATGTCAGGTGGTCCTTGGTAGTGCTTTCAGGCACGGGTACCTCCTGCTTAGTAACCGGGTTCCAGTAACGTCAGCTGGTCCTTGGTAGTTCCATTGGCTCTTGGACATTCGGCTACCCATCCGGGTTCCAGTACCGTCAGCTGGTTCTCGGCAGTGTCTTTTGCTCTTGTACCTTCTGCTCCCCATCCTGGTTCCAGTAACGTCATCTGGTTCCGGGCAGAGCCTTTGGCTTAGGTGCCTCCTTCTGGGTATCCGAGTTCCGCCAACGTCAGGCGGTCCTTGGTAGTGCTTTTTAGCACGGGTACCTCCTGCTTAGTAACCGGGTTCCAGTAACGTCAGCTGGTCCTCGGTAGTTCCATAGGCTCTTGAACCTTCGGGTAGCCATCCGAGTTCCAGTTCCATCAGCTGGTTCTTGGCATTTTCTCAGCCTTCTTGTACCTTCTGCTACATTTCCAAGTTGAAGACCCTAACGTCGACAACCCGGAAGACCACCCCGATGACGACGACCCGGAAGACCACCCCGATGACGACGACGACGACGACGGCGGAGACGACGACGGCTGAGACGACGACGGCGGAGATGACGACACTGGAGACGAAGACCCTGGAGACGACAACATGGAAGACCGAGAAGCAGAAGAACAAGAGGCTGCAGAACAAAGAGCAGAAGAACATTAAGCATAAGACTTAATATCAGAGCAAAAGATATTATCTAAATTATATGCAGAAGAAGACTAAGCAGTGTATGGGGGTGAGTCCGTTCCTCCTCGTGGTGCCCCTGGATAAAGCCTGATGCTGCAGGCCAAACTGAACGCGGACAAATGTAACTTTTGTGACTGGCAGAACGGAAGGTGTAATCTTCCAACTTTTATAGATAACAACTACGGGAATGCCTGTCACAAATGAGAATATGATGAAGAAGTAGAATAGGAAGAATAATAACAGTGGAATAAAAAGAATATGTAGAATAGGAAGAATAATAATAGTTGAAGAAAATGAATATGAAGAATGTAATAAAAAAAAAAATAGGTAGAAGATGAAGAAGAAGATGAATAAGGTGAAGAAGTTGATGTCAAGGATGCTGATGATGATGAAGATGAAAGTGTGGGAAAAGAAAAAAAAAAAAAAGAAAAAAAAAGAAGGGGAAGGGCGTGGAATAGTGAAACATCAATATCTGACAAAATAAAAAAAATTTACATACTCAATATCTTTTTCAATCCGAACTTCTTTAAAAAAAAAAAAAAAACATGCTATTCTATTTGATTGGACTAATCCTCATTGCCTTTAATGTCTCCGCCACCTCCCCCATACATCCTACATTATTCTTAGTTGTTTTCCTTCAGGTAGAATGAACCTACAAGGAAAGAAAGGGTTTATTTTAATTCCGATATTTTGGTCCCATTGACTTGCATTGGGATCGGGTATCGGTATCGGCGATATCCGATATTTTTTGAATATCGGCCGATCCAAACCGATACCGATACTTTCCGATATCGGAAGGTATCGCTCAACACTAGTTACTAATAATATAGGACGAGCTCTGAGACGTGGGAACTCTGCTGACCGCAATCCGTAATCCTATCACACACACTAGAAATAGCCGTGGATTGCTCCAAACGCTCCCTATGCAACTCGACACAGCCTAAGAAACTAGCTAGCACTAGAGATAGAAAAATAAAGCCTACCCTGCCTCAGAGAAATTCCCCAAAGGAAAAGGCAGCCCCCCACATATAATGACTGTGAGTAAAGATGAAAATTACAAACACAGAGATGAAATAGATTTAGCAAAGTGAGGCCTGACTTACTGAACAGGCAGAGTATAGGAAAGGTAACTTTGCGGTCAGCAAAAAAAACTACAAAAAGACCACGCAGAGGGCGCAAAAAGACCCTCCGCACCGACTCACGGTGCGGAGGCGCTCCCTCTGCGTCCCAGAGCTTCCAGCAAGCAAGACAAAAATCAAAATAACAAGCTGGACAGAAAAATAGCAAAACAGAGGAAAAACAAGCAGGAACTTAGCTTCTGCTGGGAAGACAGGTCACAAGAACGATCCAGGAGAGAACTAGACCAATACTGGAACATTGACAGGTGGCATGGAGCAATGATCTAAGTGGAGTTAAATAGAGCAGCCAGCTAACGAATTAACCTCGTCACCTGTGGAAGGAAACTCAGAAGCCGCAGCTCCACTCACAACCACCAGAGGAAGCCCATGGACAGAACCACCCGAAGTACCATTCATGACCACAGGAGGGAGCTTGACAACAGAATTCACAACACAGGGGGTTGTTATATATACTTTTTGTGCACCTTAGTTTTTCTTACCTTACGCTTTCTTTCATCTCTTTTATATGCTCATTGTTTTCCCACCTATAGTTTGCTAGTCATTTAACAGGGTGAGCAGGTGAGAGCCGCCCTGCGGAGTGGGGGCGCCAAAAATTCTATCAGGGTGCCAACCTCCACTGATAGGAAGGGATAGCAGTTAAGCGTAGGGTCATTGTATTAGGCTAGGTGCATTATTAGATCTTTTTGAGTATTTTTTTGTGTTTCACTGGGTATTGGTATTTTTAAGGTTATCTAATTAAAAATTTTATTTTTTAAGGGGACAATATGTTACACTGCTTTGCACACTCTTGGCAATCTCTTGATGAGCTTCAAGATCGAGTCACCGGAAATGGTTTTCCAACAATCTTGAAGGAGTTCCCAGAGATGCTTAGCACCTGTTGGCCCTTTTGCCTTCACTCTGCGCTCCAGCTCACCCCAAACCATTTCGATTGGATTCAGGTCTTGCGTAGCACCCCATCACTCTCCTTATTGGTCAAATAGCCCTTACACAGCCTGGAGGTGTGTTTGGGGTCATTGTCCTGTTGAAAAATAAATGATGGTCCAACTAAACGCAAACCGGATGGAATAGCATGCCGCTGCAAGATACTGTGGTAGCCATGCTGGTTCAGTATGCCTTCAATTTTGAATAAATTCCCAACAGTGTCACCAGCAAAGGACCCCCACATCATCACACCTCCTCCTCCATGCTTCACGGTGGGAACCAGGCATGTAGAGTCCATCCGTTCACCTTTTCTGCGTTGTAGAAAGACATGGTGCTTGGAACCAAAGATCTCAAATTTGGACTCATCAGACCAAAGCACAGATTTCTACTGGTCTAATGTCCATTCCTTGTGTTCTTTAGCTCAAACAAGTCTCTTCTGCTTGTTGCCTGTCCTTAGCAGTGGTTTCCTAGCAGCTATTTTACCATGAAGGCCTGCTGCACAAAGTCTCCTCTTAACAGTTGTTGTAGAGATGTGTCTGCTGCTAGAACTCTGTGTGGCATTGACCTGGTCTCTAATCTGAGCTGCTGTTAACCTGCGATTTCTGAGGCTGGTGACTCGGATAAACTTATCCTCAGAAGCAGAGGTGACTCTTGGTCTTCCTTTCCTGGGGCGGTCTTCATGTGAGCCAGTTTCTTTGAAGCGCTTGATGGTTTTTTGCAACTGCACTTGGGGACACTTTCAAAGTTTTCCCAATTTTTCGGACTGACTGACCTTCATTTCTTAACGTAATGATGGCCACTCGTTTTTCTTTACTTATCTGCTTTTTTTCTTGCCATAATACAAATTCTAACAGTCTATTCAGTAAGACTATCAGCTGTGTATCCACCAGACTTCTGCACAACACAACTGATGGTCCCAACCCCATTTATAAGGCAAGAAATCCCACTTATTAAACCTGACAGGGCACACCTGTGAAGTGAAAACTATTCCCGGTGACTACCTCTTGAAGCTCATCAAGAGAATGCCAAGAGTGTGCAAAGCAGTCATCAAAGCAAAAGGTGGCTACGCTGAAGAACCTATAATATAAGACATATTTTCAGTTGTTTCACACTTTTTTGTTAAGTATATAATTCCACATGTGTTAATTCATAGTTTTGATGCCTTCAGTGTGAATTTACACTTTTCATAGTCATGAAAAGACAGAAAAATCTTTAAATGAGAAGGTGTGTCCAAACTTCTGGTCTGTACTGTATATAGCTAAACAAACTATCATCATAACATCTAATATATATAAACATAATGTCTATTTCCTCCTATTTTATAACAGCTACTTTCTCCAATGCTTTAACAAGAGTTATATGCATGTCCATCACCATTTATAAGGATGACTTTAGAATATTTTGTGTAGAAAACAAATTGCATTATGGTCTTCTACACCCCATACTGTGACTTCAGCGCTGCATGCAAGGGGCCATACAGAAGTGCCCAGAGCTTCTGCTGTTCCAGACTGCTCTGACCACAACTATTAGTCCTATGTCTACCACTTGCAGCAACGGTGCCTTTCCTGTTTTACATATTATTCTTATCTCTTATTTTTAGGGTATGTTCACACTATGCGATTTTTACTGCGGAGCCGCCGCGATTTTGCCGCTGCGGGTGCGCAGCTGTTTTCCATGCAGGGTACAGTACAATGTTACCCTATGGAAAACAAAAACCGCTGTGCCCACATTGCGGAAAATCCCGAAAAAAACCGCACTGAATTGCTGCGGAAAAAAAGAAGGACCATGTCACTTCTTTGTGCAGAATCGCAGCGATTCTGCACCCATAGAAATGCATTGATCCGCTTACTTCCCGCATGGGGCTGTGCACACCATGCGTGAATTAAGCGGATAATGTGCGGGTTATACCCGGGGTGGAGGAGAGGAGACTCTCCTCCAGGCCCCGGGAACCATATTTGAGTAAAAAAAAAAAAGAATTAAAATAAAAATATCATGATATACTCACCTCTGAAGTCTCAGCGCTGCGCGCAGCCGTCCGGTCTCAGGTTTGCTATGCGACCAGGACCTGCGGTGACGTCGCGGTCACATGACGTGACGTCACGAAGGTCCTGGTCGCACAGCATCTTTGGAACCGGACCGCCGCCTGCAGCGCCGAGGAGATCGGGACGTCAGAGGGTGAGTATATAATTATTTTTTTATTTTTAACATTACTATTGATGCTGCATATTGCTGCATATGCAGCATCAATAGTAGGGGTAAAATCCCGCAGCGGAACCCGCAGGACAAACCGCGATAAATCTGCAGGGATAACCGCAGTGGGTTTGCCCTGCAGATTTATCAAATCCGCTGCGGGAGAACCCGCAGGACAGGACGCAAAGTGTGAAAGTGGCCTTAATGTTCTGTATAATTCTATTATAAATATTTACCATAGTTTTTATATATTTATAAAACACTATACACAGTATGCATTACATTTTTTTTCACAATTGGTGGTTAATGGAGGGGAATATAAAAATATTGCCGAAGGGACCTTGAGCGTTCAGCCATGACCCTGCCATCCGCTTACATCCATTATGGTCATTTAACTACATCCTCTGTTGTACCCTCAACAACAGCTCACGGGCATCTCACCAGTGAAGCGTTCAAGGTATTACATATTATAAGTACTGTAGTGGGAGAGCCTAAAGATGTCATCCACGTGCCTTAACAAAGTATACCAAGAAGATGTTAAAAACGTACTCCCCCACCATTAGCATGCGGAACTTTGATCCTGGTTGTTCCCTTGATTGATGCACCGTAACCACTAGGAGTTGAATGGAGTCTTTGCTCACAAATAGACTCTCAACCTCCATTCTATGTCCATGGCACTAATGTAAATAGCTGAGCACTGCACTGCGTGTCAACTATTTTACCGAATAGATTAAAGATGGTAAAGGTACGTTCGCAGCCTGGGGTCCACCGTGCAGAGATGGAACCTGCTGCTAAGTAATGGCGGCACTATATGGTGGTACTACGCCAGAGTAAACTCGGGTTCAGACACCCAGTAAGAACTAAAGCGAACTCTGTTGCTTCAGAGTCGCAGTGAAACAAATGAATTGTTGTGCCCTGTTAGCAAACACAGGATGCAGCAAACGCTTGTGGGATCCCTGAGACTCACCCCCACTATGCTGGTGATTGATCTTGCTCTGACCCTCGGTGGCTTTTGAGGACGCCCCGAGTCAGATGCAGAGATCAAGCGGGAGTTCCCACCCTACACTGACCGATTGTCAGGATAAGTTAAGATTACAGCACAGAGTACGTGCAGTGCCGTGCAGGCGGATACTGCTGGCTTGAAGCAGTACAGATTGTACTCTGGTGTAGGATAGCACTGTCAGGCGCTAGGTAGCTCCAACATTCGCGAACATTCAACAACACAAGGAATGGGAATGATTAAGGAGCAATCACCAGAACAAGCACACATCCACACACACACGATAAGGCCGGCTTCACACTCGCGAGTTTTACGGACGTAAGAGAGGTGCAGAAAATACGGCTTGCACACGGTACAATGCATCTCTATGGCCAAGCTTCTATCTGCCGTATTTTACGGTTCCGTATTATACGGTCTTCTACGGCCGTAGAAAATCGCAGCATGCTGCGTTTGTCACCGTATTGCGCAAAAAAATCGCCAATGAAAGTCTATGGGGGCGAGAAATATACGGATTACACACGGACCAACAGTGTGACTAGCGTAAAATACGCCAGACATCTCCAGACATCGCCAGGTGCAAGGAATTGAGCCAAGCCCTCAATCATGAAACTCAGACATGCTAATTAGCTCAAAAAGCCACACAGACATCCCGGAAGTCTGGTGCTCGCCTCCACAGAGTTCCAAGCAGCATGGCAAACATCATCAATGTTGATATGCTCCTCATCCTGGTCCAAGAAAGGCCTGAAATATGGGACCAGAGGGATCCCAACTACTCCAACCGGGCCAGGAAAGAGGCAGCTTGGAGGGCCATCTGTGGGCTACTATTCCCTGATTATGCCCAACGGCCACGTGCGGAGCAGACAAGTCTATGTAAGTACACTCATGTATTCACAAGATTTTACTTTAAAAGATGCTTTCCCTACATGATTACTTGAGCAATCATTTTTATCTTTATATGTCATTTATGGCCTTATTTGTCATTTTCAAAAGCTGAGTAACATGCCAAAGTGTTTCTGGACATAGTTCATGTTCATCTTGCCCTGCTAATTATTTTTCTTGGCCTCATACTCCGTCCAGAGGGTTGTTGTCCCTTGTCTTATTTTTAGATATTTTTGAGCATTATTCTCATTATAGCACAAGTCATTTTCCTTTCCTATCCTAGCATATCTTACCTAATGTATGTTTGCAAGAACAGGGTTCTCTCCCCTCTCTACCAGTCTGATACTGTCAAGTTCTTAACTGTGGGCGATATATAGCCCTCTGCATGTAACCCCTTTATCATCTGACTCACCATGGAAATTATTGTGGTATAGCCACTTTTTGCTTTAACAATACAAATATGTCTGACAACTGGACTAAGCTATGTTCAGAATGATATAGAACATTATTTGTGCCCTTGTAATTGCAGTGGATGATGTTATGACAAGATGGCGCAGCATCCGGGACCAATACCGGCGGGAAAGACAGCAGCGGGCTAGGAGTGGGTCAGCAGCCCCACTGAAGAAGAGGAAGTATATATATTATGACCGTCTTTCCTTTTTGGATGCCAGTATGGATCTTAGGCAGTAAGTACAAACCACTCTAGACATTTGTAATTAAACTAAATGTAATTTTTTTTTGTGGATTAGGGTTATGACATTGCAAGTTCCATGTAAGGATGTGCCAATATAGTGCCAACAATAATGTAAACAAGCATAAATTCCAAAAGTGTCCTGGAGGAGAGAGGACCCTGGCCGCCAAGCATCCCAAGATTCAACAAGGGATGGGTGAGAATGTAGTATGCGAGTTTAGAGATGTTCAGGCAGTGTTTTGTGGTATGGGTTGTTACTGCATGGTATCTTATTGTTTGAAGAGGTGGTTGTGCCTGGTTTTTGTGTAGCTTGAAATGGTATGCCACATTATGATGTGTCGTGATGGTGTTTGGTACATTTGTGGGGCTCTACAAGACAAATCTTGGATATTCTTGTGTGAATATGAGATAATAGGGGAGTAGAGATGGAGATGTTGTGTTTTTTTTTTTTGTTTTATTTTAATATTGCACACCGATGTCTAATTAAACAATGTCAAAATAAAAATTTTATTTTATTGTTTTCTTTACAGAACACAGTCAAACCTCACAGAGAGGGAAACCGGATCAGAATCAGACCCTATCATTGATCCTGTAAGTGTGGAGGAAGAGGTTGCAGGACCATCTGTGGCTGCATCAGGATCCATCATTGAGGACCCATCAGCAGCATCATCACTGCAGGCAGCAGCAAGTGATGAAGATGCTGCACCACCACCCTCAGCAGCACATGTACCAAGGCCTGTGGAACATGGGCACAGCAGCAGCCCTACAGGCCCACTGGTGTCATCCCCACAGGCAGCTGGGCCTTTACGGAGATCACGGCGAAGGAGAGAGCTTGAAGGCAGAAGAAGTGAAGTTGATGCTGGGGTCCTCAACTATTTGGCCAGGGCAGCCACAGATGATGGCGAGGAGGCCTTTGCCCGCAGCCTTGCCCGATACCTTAGACCCCTTCCCCGTGAGGTGAGGCTACGTGTTAGAGGGTGTATGCAAATCCTGATTGATTTAAGCACCCCTCCAAATAACCCCTATGAGGTTTTTGAATACCTGGAGCGAAGGCAGCTTGGCCAAACAAACCTCTTGCGCCTTCAATTCCCTCAACAGGAGCCAAATCAATCAGGATTTGCTGCACCTACTCCACGTATGCCTCCCCTTCAACCCCTCCCATCCCAAAATTTACAAAGGCCATTAGAGTACCAAATGGCAGGTTTCAACCCCCAATCCCAATATGGCCACTTCTCCAGACACAGTGATGTTGGCTGGTCCCATCCTGGGTTTGGACAACATGGCCATTTTGGGTTGGGGTATGATGCAAGGCAATCTGTACCTCAGCATGATGCCCAGAGCCAAATGGCTTTTGGTCAACACACATCTGGCCAATATGGACAAGGCCAGTATTCTGGGCCGCAAGCCACTGCATCCTCACAGGATGAACTGCCATCGGCCCAACGAAGGCCACCAGACCAGGACCCAGAGCTGCCAACATCTCCCCCACCAACTTACAGGGATCTGTAATTTAGTTTTGTTTTTTGTGTTTTGTTTTGGTAGCTGGCTTCCATGTTAATGTTGTGTTTTAAAAACATTTCCACTTTGTTGTGGATCCTTGGTATAAAGCAACCCATAAAAAAGGCTTCTCAAAACCATATGGCAAAAATATGGGGTTAACAACCAAAAAAAAAGGGTTGCAAAGTTAGTAAAAAGTTTACAAAAAAGCCAATTGATGTTTGTAGACTAATCATTTTTGCATCACACACATATTCAGAAAACAGAAACATATGGTAATTAAGGAAAAAAACACACACAGTACGTTTTCAGTGGTTGATAATAATATATTACAAAAACATATCTTTAAAATAACAAAAATCACAACTGAGAAACAGCATAATCTTGCCAGGGAGTAGAACCCTGAGGAGAAACAAAATAATTGGTCAATACATCCCTAACTTTGATACCAGAAAGGGGACGGCGTGGAGGTGGGCCATGTGGTGTTGGACTACTGACACTACGCAACATGTGTTCATCATTACCATCAGAGAAGCAATCATGTATGCGGGTATAGTTGTGCAAAATTACAGATGCTTTGATTACTTCATTGACTGTAGCCTCACTGAGCTGCATGGCAGTCTGTAGGACACGCCATTTGGCCACCAGAATACCAAAGGCGCACTCCACCAGTCTGCGCGCCCTAGAAAGGCGCAAATTAAATATCCTCCGACGGTGGTCCAGGTTGCGCCGGGGATAAGGCCTCATGATGTGTCTGGTGAGTTGGAAGGCCTCATCTCCAACAAAAAAAAAAGGCAGGGCTTCTGCAGTGGAGCCTGGGAGTTGTTGTGGTGGTGGGAGGTCTAACTGGTTTTCACGTAGCCGCCGACCCATTATAGACGAATTGAAGACCCTAGAGTCTCCAGTTCGTCCATAGGCCCCAATGTCTACAATTATAAACCTGTAGTTACTGTCAACTACAGCTAACAGAACTACAGAGAAAAACTGCTTATAGTTGTAGAATTGGGAGCCAGAGTTCGCGGCTTACGTACCCTGATATGTTTCCCATCCACCGCTCCAATGCAGTTTGGGAAGTCACAATTGACCTTGAACCCATGGGCTATTTTGAGCCAATCAGCCTGTTTGGGCTCAGGCATCACAAGGTCCTTAAGTCTATCCCATATTTGGTGACAGGTTAACCGCACAATGCCAGAAATGGTGGAGCGGCCAATCAAAAATTCAAGGTGGAGACCCGCAAAGGACAATCCAGTGGACAGAAATCTGTAAGTGAAACAAACACAATAAATTAGGTTTGATTCAAGAGTGCACACAAAACATGAATAAGCACAATCATATTTGCATTTGTGGCCCACTAAATTAATACTGAAATGGGAAAAATGGCCTTAAGGGGCTGAAATATAACAGTTACGTCACGTTGTCACATCTGCTTTGGCCTTAATGTACACATATTATGGGTAAAAATTTAAAAAAGAAGAAACATTTATAAAAAAGATCATCAACATACAGTATGTGAGGATGGAGAATACATACCGTAACGTGAGGAGAAGACGCTCCTCAGCAGAGATGGCTTTGCGCAGCCTTGTGTCCTGAAATGTTATTCCTGGGCGTAATATCTCCAACAGTCTGTCAAAGGTTTGTATAGACATGCGACAGTACAGATAAAACTTGTCTGGATGTTCCCGCAGAGCTGTATATAGCCGATGAAAATGGCCTTTAGTGAGGCGTTTAGTCAGAAGAGGATGAACCCACATTCTTCTGCTCCTCCTTCGCGGATCCACAATCACAGGGTATGGGTGCCCAAACCGACGAGACAATAGCCAGTTAAACAAAACACGCTGCGTTGGGGTGAACTGCAGGTGGTCAGACATGGTCAAAATGTTACAACAACACTCCAACAGTTGCAAAACCACAAAATGACCATATGGGAGTGAGACACCTGTTGTAGAGGCCTTAAATAGGGTTGATGAGGGTAATTTAAATCAATTTCATCCGCCAAAACCGTTATATGTCCATTTTGTCAGGTTGCGTGAAAAATACGCATTACGGTGGGCATACGGATTACATACGCAACATTACATGCGCAAAATACGCGACCACACCTTGCCTACGGAGTTCTTACGGACCACCGTATTTCTAATTTTGGAGCGTATTACGGCCGTAAAATACGGACCGTATTTTTCAACGCTGAGTGTGAGGCCGGCCTAATAGTTGCGGCAATACAAACCTCTTATAGCTGTAGCACTGAAGGACCTTCCAAGTGGTCCAATAGGAGCTGCTACAGGAACTAAGCGTGTGACCCCTGACCTCCAATGGGAGGTCATCCTGTGGGCATGCTCAGTATAGGAAATGCAGGACTTAGTCCCTTAAACGCCTGCTCGCTGCTGATCAGTACTGGCTACAAAGGCAGAGCCTGGAAAGGCAGCAGTAACCATGTGCACAGTATCAGCTTGAGCCAGATGCTGGGACCGACGTCTCTGCTGAGCAGGCTCCACTGCGGCTGAGGGAAAATGGGAGACCGCAGCGGAGATGGCCCGAGATTTCCCCCTGTGCAGCGGTGGGAACTCAACTCCTAACAAACTATGTTTTGGGATTGCTGCTTCCAATAGATGGCATTAGAGCGCAAGTCCTCATCCTCTCTAAAGAGACAATTAGCATATTTAATTTCCCAGAGGACCTATAATCCTCCTTACCATTGCATGTCGGCATGTCATTCTCTAAGGAGGATCATTACCACATAGACCACAGTCAGAGGCCTTTCACACAACTAAATAAAATGTCCTGCTTTGCACTGAAGAGGGGCAACACCCTGAAACACGTATCTTCAAACTGAGGCTCTGGTTTGGCTTTTATCTTAAGTTATGTGGCAAGTCTCGATAAAGGGTCGATATTGACTTGTAGGATTACTACTTCCAATAGTTTACACTACAGTTCAAGTCCTCTTCATCCCCAAAATATCAAATTGCATATTTAATTTCCCAAAGGAGCATCACATGGCCTGTAAGTCTCTTTATTCTTTACTCTGGCATGTCAGGCATATCACTCTCCATAAGGAGAAACTTTACTCCTTAGGGTATGTGCACACGTTGAAAGGAGCTCTGCGGATTTTTCCGCAGCGGATTTTAGAAATCCGCAGGTAAAAGGCACTGCATTTTACCTGCGGATTTACCCCAGATTTAACGTGGTTTTTATGTGGATTTTGTGCGGATTCCATCTGCTGTTTTACACCTGCGGATTCCTATTATGCAGCAGGTGTAAACCGCTGCGGAATCCGCACAAAGAATTGACATGCTGCGGAATGTAACCCGCAGCATTTCCACGCATTTTTTTCCTCAGCATGTGCACTGCGGATTGCGGTTTCCATAGGTTTACATTGTACTGTAAACGCATGGAAAGCTGCTGCAGGACCACAGCTGCAGATCCGCTGCAGATCCGCAGCAAAGTCTGCAACGTGTGCACATAGCCTAAGACTCCCGTCAGTTAAAGAATTAAGGAAAATTGTTGCCCCTTAGACCACAGTCAGAGGCCTTTCAAACAGCTAAATAAAGTGACCTGCTTTGCACTGAAGAGAGGCAACACCCTGAAACATGTGTCTTCAAACTGAGGTTCTGGTTTGGCTTTTATCCTAAGTTATGTGGCAAATCTCTATAAAGGGTTGATATTGACTTTTAGGATTGGTGCTTCCAACAGTTCACACTACAGTTTAAATCCTCTTCCTCCCTGAAGTGACAATTTGCATATTTATTTTCCCAGAGGAGCATTGCATGGCCTATAAGTCTCTTTACTCTCTCATGTCAGGAATACCATTTTCCATAAGGAGAAACGTTACTCCTTAGACTCTAGTCAGCTAGATCAGATCTCATGCTATGCACTGAGGAATGGGAAACTCCCTGAAACACGTGTCCGCAAATTTAGATTTTGGTTTTGGCTTTTATCCTAAGTCATATGGCAAAGCTCATTAAAGGGTCAATATGACTTGTAGGATTGCTACTTCCAATAGGTGGGTCTACAGTTCAATTTTACTCTTTGTCTCGGAAGCAGCAGGACATATGCACCAACAGTTCCAACAATCATTTCCTTCCTTGTGACAAGTCAACAATCTGGAGGACCCAGGTCCTCCATTCTGGCCATCAATAACATTCACACTGATTAAACCATAATGATACATTCAGTAGAGATGTGATCGTTTAACCTTTTTTAATTCTGTAGCAGAATAGTAAAGCAAAAGCTGCGGATGATCCGTTGATTAACCCTGTCTTTTATTTCTATCCCTTTAAATAAGTATCAACTATCCAGTAGCCTGAAAACAGGAGCTTTGCTAATGACTTCTGTTCTAAGAGGGATTGTCATGTGTTCCAGTAAATCAATATGAGAAGTTTACTCCTAGTCAGAGTTCGTTATCTCTCTATGATGTACCGCTCTTCCTTTCACTCCAATATGTTTATTTATTTGGGGGGGGGTTTTTGTTACCCGTAAGCGGTAGCTGTAAATTTTTTTTTTAATTATAGCGGAATGCGTTGTAACAAGAAGCAAAAGACAAACCTCATTATCACTCGGGAGGCTGCGAGTTATAAATGGCATGAATTGTTTATTCGATGCTAATGGCTTTAAATTTTTATTTATTTGTTTTTTTGCTTCATACCGAATTCCCGAACGGATTATGTACGAGTCTGAAATTTATAGGCCCCTTTCAATTTCACTCAATAGCTCTGCTAACCTTTTATACCTTATGGTATCATAATAAGTGCCATATCCAAAAGATAATGTGAGAGCGGTAACATTTATCTGCAGTTTTCATTTACAGAACCGGCCATTCCGCTAATAAAAATTAACTCGGGGTCTATAATGCAAGTTCTCGCAAGCAGAACACCCACCAAAAACCTATTTGTATCAATGATTGTTATTACTTCCATGTCATTTGTGTCTGCAATTATTACTTCCGAACTGTACCGCCATTGTCCAATGATACTGTGTTATATAAACAACTTGACATTCAAAAGAACCTACTCAGGCGCATACATTTCTTTGATTATCCTCTAATGGGTATGTTTGTTTTCAGACACCGGCTCAGTTAACCATTCATTGCACGACATACTGAAGTGTCTAACTCCCCCGCAATAAAATGAAGTTAATAAGCTGAACAGAAATTGCATATGCAGCATCATTTTTTCCTTTCTGTTTATATGAAATTGCCCATGTTTACATCTTGAACTCGAGTCTGACGATGCATCTGTTTTCTGTAGACCTTCTTATATAGGATCCTTCTGTATGAGAAATCTGCTTTGCATCCTCATTTATTAGCACGAGAGTCACTCACAATTATAAAAAAAAAAAGACAAGAAATATGTTCTAGTTCTTGTGGTTCATTGTTGTTTTTTTTTTTATTTTACAGATTTGCAAAACATACTGATCCTTTGTTTCCCTTCTGATAGAAATTTGATTTCGTCTTCAGCCAAAACTTCTATCCTTCCAGCTGTCCAAACAGTTTGCACTAAATGCGGACTGGACTATCGAAATTATTCATATATTTTTATGCTTGTGTTCATTTTTGAATGCCGCTTTATGGACAGCATTTTTGATTTGCAGCGCTGGTTGTCCAAAATCTGACCAAAAGGCAACATCTGTATAGGGACTGTATGTTCTCCACTTGTTCATGTGGGATTTCTCTGGTATTCCAGTTTCCTCCCACAATCCAAAAGATCTACTAATAATAGATTTAGGTCGGGTTCACATTAGCGTATGATCCGCATAGATCCTCATGCGTCATGTGTACATATCTTTAACATGGTGTACGCAAATAGATGCTTTTACGTACGCATGTGTCGTTTCACGGTGTGCGGAGGAGTCCAGCGAATGCAACATGTTGCATTTTTTGAGGCGTCAAATATTGCACAATCATGCGCATGGGATGATTGCGGATGAATGTTTCAAAAAAATGCATTACTGTCTATGGGAACGCATTGGTACGCAAGGACATGCATACGCATGTGTTAGATACGCATGCGTACTTCACACTAATCATGTCCAGAAAATGATGTCAACACCTACAAAATCACTGATGTATAAAAGGGGTTCTGGAGACAGATAGTCCATTGCTCTCAAGACTCTGGAAGGAAGCACAAGACTCAGGACAAGACTCTGGATGTAAGTATAGAAGCTTTGAAAATGTCTGTTTGTTTGTCTTCGCAGTCTGTGCTCTGAACTAATTTTTTTTTGTTCCTTGTAGACTGTTTGCTGCTCTGGTCCTGGTGCTGCCATCCTTGTGCTGCCTTCCTGATGCTGCTGCCTTCCTGGTGCTGCTGCCTTCCTGGTGCTGCTGCTGTCCTGGTGCTGCTGCTGTCCTGGTGCTGCTGCCGTCCTGGTGCTGCTGCCTTCCTGGTGCTGCTGCCTTCCTGGTGCTGCTGCCGTCCTGGTGCTGCTGCCTTCCTGGTGCTGCTGCCTTACTGGTGCTGCTGCCTTCCTGGTGCTGCTGCCGTCCTGGTGCTGCTGCCTTCCTGGTGCTGCTGCCTTCCTGGTGCTGCTGCTGTCTTCCTGGTGCTGCTGCCTCTTCCTGGTGCTGCTGCTGTCCTAGTGCTGCTGCCTTCCTGGTGCTGCTGCCGTCCTGGTGCTGCTGCCTTCCTGGTGCTGCTGCCTTCCTGGTGCTGCTGCCGTCCTGGTGCTGCTGACTTCCTGGTGCTGCTGCCTTCCTGGTGCTGCCTTCCTGGTGCTGCTGCCTTCCTGGCGCTGTGGCCGTCCTGGTGCTGCTGTCTTCCTGGTGCTGCTGCCTTCCTGGTGCTGCTGCCGTCCTGGTGCTGCTGCCTTCTTGGAGCTGCTGCCTTCCTGGTGCTGCTGCCATCCAGGTGCTGCTGCCTTCCTGGTGCTGCTGCCTTCCTGGTGCTGCCTTCAAGGTGCTGCTGCCTTCCTGGTGCTGCTGCCTTCCTGGTGCTGCTGCCTTCCTGGTGCTGCTGCCTTCCTGGTGCTGCTGCCGTCCTGGTGCTGCTGCTGTCCTGGTGCTGCTGCCTTCCTGGTGCTGCTGCCGTCCTGGTGCTGCTGCCTTCCTGGTGCTGCTGCCTTCCTGGTGCTGCTGCCTTCCTGGTGCTGCTGCCGTCCTGGTGCTGCTGCCTTCCTGGTGCTGCTGCCTTCCTGGTGCTGCTGCCGTCCTGGTGCTGCTGCCGTCCTGGTGCTGCTGCCTTCCTGGTGCTGCTGCTGTCTTCCTGGTGCTGCTGCCTCTTCCTGGTGCTGCTGCTGTCCTAGTGCTGCTGCCTTCCTGGTGCTGCTGCCATCCTGGTGCTGCTGCCTTCCTGGTGCTGCTGCCGTCCTGGTGCTGCTGACTTCCTGGTGCTGCTGCCTTCCTGGTGCTGCCTTCCTGGTGCTGCTGCCTTCCTGGCGCTGTGGCCGTCCTGGTGCTGCTGTCTTCCTGGTGCTGCTGCCTTCCTGGTGCTGCTGCCTTCTTGGAGCTGCTGCCTTCCTGGTGCTGCTGCCATCCGGGTGCTGCTGCCTTCCTGGTGCTGCTGCCTTCCTGGTGCTGCCGCCTTCCTGGTGCTGCCTTCAAGGTGCTGCTGCCTTCCTGGTGCTGCTGCCTTCCTGGTGCTGCTGCCTTCTTGGTGCTGCTGCCTTCCTGGTGCTGCTGCCATCCTGGTGCTGTTGCCATCCTGGTGCTGTTGCCTTCCTGGTGCTGCCTTCCTGATGCTGCTGCCATTCTGGTCCTGCTGCCATTCTGGTGCTGCTGCCTTCCTGGTGCTGCTGCCATCCTGGTGCTGCTGCTGTTCCGGTGCTGCTGCCATTCTGGTGCTGCTGCCTTCCTGGTGCTGCTGCCGTTCTGGTGCTGCTGCCATTCTGGTGGTGCTGCCATCCTGGTGCTGGTGCCATTCTGGTGATGCTTTCCTGGTGCTGCTGTCTTGGTGCTGCCATCCTGGTGCTGCCTTCCTGGTGTTGCTGCCTTCCTGGTGGTGCTGTCTTCCTGGTGCTGCCTGACTGCTGTGCTGCTGGACTACTGCCTGTAATATAAGTAATGGTGTCCATTGTTCTTTTTTTTTTTTACTTTGGACTACATTATGTTTGGCTCTTAACAAGTTAATTTTTTCTTATCTGTTCTTTTCTCTAGTGTTTCACTTGACTGCTGTCTGCTACTCCAACATGTCCTCCACTGAAGCTTCCGAAAGAGGACATGACACTGCTTATGCAATCACTTTTGATTTACTAATTGTTATGCATTGACTGTCAATACAATACATGTGGTAAATCATGTATTTTCTTTGCAGTTACCTTCCAGTGCGGAAGAGCAGGAACAGTCGAGTGGAAATGATTTTTCCCAGGGTCGTCGGCCTCAAATTGCTGAGGAGGAAAGACAGGGTGTAATTTGCCTTTGTCAAAAGTTGTAATTGAATTTGTTTTCAGTTTTACTTACAAATTATTTTTTTCGATTTCATCTATAAGTTCCACAACGTAAGGAAGGACAACGTGACATTGTTAACTATGTACTTATTCAAGCTGTGCAAGAGCGAGCAGCGTTGTGGGACCCCCGTGTTAGGAATCATTCTGACTCTGCCTTGATCCAAGAACTTTGGGAAGAAGTGGCCAGATTGCTGTTGGATGATAGGGACCATGCAAGGCCACAGCTCAGAATGGATTTTCATAAGTATTGCAGTGTGGTCTTACGCATCTGTTTTGCTGTAAATGTTGGTGCCTTTTTACAATTAATTTTTTTTTTCTTCTCCCTTCAAAGTGAAGAGAGTAAAAGTTCATTGGCATTCGATGAAGGATCGCTTCAATAAGGACTTGAGAGAGGAGATTCAGGTTCAAAGTGGTGCTGCTCAAAAACTCAGAAAATATAAGTACCATCATCGACTTTCTTTTCTGAAGCCTGCGCTTGCTCAGCAAACATGAGTATCTTTTGTGTTACTATTATTTAAACTTTCAAATTTTTTACAAATGTTTTTCATTATTTTCCACACAGAAGCTGGAGCATCACCACAGAACCTGGATCATGCTCTGTTGGAGCGGCCCCTCATCGACCAGCCAACGAACTGGCCCAATCATCCACCAGCGATGGAGCAACAAGGCAGGCTTCACAGGCTGGGGATGAAGGCGATTGTAGAAAGACTGGATAGTGGATTCACTCAGGTGAACACACTTTTTCAGGAAGTCCACAGACTCCTTAACCACCTGGAAGCCGACCTTAATAGACTGGCACAATATTATTTTTCTGCTATAGAATGGGTCGTGATGCAAAACCTTAGTCCTGATCTTCAGCTGTATGTGATGAAGGCCTGTCAGGCTGCTTACACCGAGGCCATGCAGCGGTCCCGATATCAGCAAACAGGCACAAACTTCATTCCCTACAGGGCAACAAGCTCCAGGACAGCAACAGTGACAGAATCTGCCAGCACCTTTCCCAACATCACAAGGACTTGGATACTAGTCTGCACACCAAGTGACCTATCCACCACCACCACAACCAACACTGGACATTAGGACTGTTCCAACAGAACACAGCTACACCATGCAGCCGAGTGCAGCAGCCCAGCCATACACATCCACCATGCAGCCGAGTGCAGCAGCCCAGCCTTCCTCTTCAACCATGCAGCCAAGTGCAGCAGCCCAGACTTCCACTCCCACCACGCAGCAACAGGAACTAAAAGGCTAAGAAAACATCAAAACAAAGGGCAGGAAGCAAAAAGGAAAGAGACTTTACCCACCCCCTCCACCCTCACATCCAAATGTGTCTTTGTTTTCAAGTCTGTCCACACCTTCCCTTGATTCTTTCCCATCCAATGTGTCCATCCCTTCCTACTTGTTTTCCACTCCTAATACGAGGGGCGATCCAAAAGTAATGATAATCGGTTATTTCTATTGCACACAGAAATTAAAATAAAATGTTTTCTTCTCTCTTAGGTACCCACTAGCCCAGGAAAAAAAAATTACTTAAATAGACCACGATTCCCAGGAGCTACATTCATTTGAATATGAACTGCCGAGGAGTGAACATCAAAATGGAAAAAAACGAGCTCAGAGCTGTCATCAAATACCTCTGCTTGAAAAAAGTGACTACCAAAGACATACACAGCGACTTGATGGAAACATTGGGGGACTCTTCTCCTCCATATTCCACAGTTGCACGCTGGGCCAAGGAATTTAAGCTGGGAAGAACATCGACGGAAAATAACCATCGTGATGGACGCCCATCCACGTCCCTCAATGAAGAAAACGTGAAAAAAGTTGAAGAAGTTGTATTGGCAGATCAAAGAGAGGGTCAAGATCAAGAATTTTTTTCGAAGGAAATTCTAAGTTTAGAAAAGAGATGGACTAAATGTATAGACTTGTTAGGAGACTATGTAGAAAAATAAATTTATTTTTTGACTATATTCATTGTGTTTATTATTGATTATCACTACTTTTGGATCGCCCCTCGTATGTCCTCTTCCCCCAATGTTTCCTCTGCCAGTGTTTCTGACCCAATCCTCCAATTAACTGCCACTTCCACTTCCCCTATAACAACTTCCCCAACCACTCCAAGCCTACCATCACAGCCCAACACCCCCAGGTCCACCATGTAACTCCCTCCCACAGACCCAGAAAGTAAATCACATTATTTTCCTTTTTTATTTAAAATTTAAAATTGTTTTTATTTTTGTTAGTAGAAATTATTCGTTTCACAAAAACTGTCTCACGGTGTTTTCTTTATCTCTTTATAGAAACATGTGTGTACTGTTAAGTGTATTGTTGAGTGAAGTATTAACGGTTGTTACAGTTAAGGGGTATATTATTAAAGTTACAGTTAAGGTGTTAATATTACAGTCAGAAAACAGTATAGGTACATACCATTACATGTACATTTGACTTATTTACAGCTTAAACCATTTCATCTTGCCATGCCACACATCCAGTATCAGAAACAAAGTAGGCAGCCAATTTATCCCTCATTTGGGTAACTTCCACTGTAGTCCTCAGAGGGTGAGCATGGTAATCCTGCAATGTGGTATTAACAGGTTCCTCAAGTTCAAAGTGGGGTTGCTATTTTGACAGGATTTAATTATGCAGAACAACAAACGCTTTCATAGCCTCATCAATTGTCTCTATTTTAAGAATGGTGTTCCCAAAATGCGCCATTTAGCTGCCAGCAAACCAAAGGCACACTTCACAATTCTTAGTGCTCTTGTCAGTCTGTAGTTGAAAATCACTTTTGTGTGAATCAAGTCCCGACTCGAGTATGGTTTTATGAGGTTGGCACACATCTGTAATGCCTCATCCCCAACAACAATAAGCATTGGAGGTCCTTCAGTGTTCGGAAGAGGTTGTGGTGGTAGAAAATTAAAATTATTACCATACAAACATTGTCCCATGTCATAGGTTTTGAAAGTCTGAGTCATTTCCTCGTCCAAATGAGCCAACGTCAATGATGAGAAATTGACACTCAGTATCTGAAATCGCCTTGAGAACAATGGAAAAGTACTTTTTATAATTGAAGTACTTGGATCCACTTCCAGCAGGTTTCAGAATCCGAATGTGTTTGCCATCCACAGCCCCCACACAGTTTTGAAAATCACAAATTTCCTTGAATTTTTCTGCATTTTTCAGCCAGAGTTCAGTTGTGGGTTGGAGGAGGAATTCTGCATGCAGAACATTACACAATGCATGGCAGGTGTCTCCAACAATCCCAGAAAGGGTGGACAGTCCACTCCGAAATTGAAAATGTAGAGATCTTAAGGTCTCTCCGGTAGCCAGGAATCTGAGTAAAAGAGAATGAGAAAAAAAAATCAGTGCATGGCTTTTAGAACAAGAACATTAATGACAGGTGTTTCTTTTTCAAAATTGCGTACCTTGGGGTCACCAACATATGTATCTCAGCAGGAATTACTGTACGTAGCTGTGTGTTCTGCCTGGTGATTGATCCTCTGACAAATAGCAGCAATTCTTGGAAGCTGTGTTCAGACATTCTTGTGTACTGAAAAAACTTTCATGAAGCTCAGTGTACAATGAATGGTAGGCTCCACGGCCCTCTCAGACTTTAACAATGGGGTGTTGCCAATGGCGACAACGACGTCTTCTCCGTCTTTCTCGTCTCCTTTCTTCTTCACAAGCCACAGCAATATCAAAAGCAAATTTCAATGATAAATCCAGATTCAGATTGAAGCTCTCCATGCTAAGATCCATCTTGCAGCAGGATACAGCATCAAAAGAAGAGGATTTCATCTGTGCTGTGTCTCTATATATAGAATATATAGAAATCCCATAAGCCACGCCCATTGGGAAATACCATAAGCATGCGCATAAACAACACAAACGCATGCAAAAACACATACAAATGCATGCACATGCAGCTTTTTTTGCCGTCATGTGTAAGATCATGCAGTTAAAAACCACTGCATAAATATGAGTTTGCATGCATTTCGGCATGCATTTGCACATGCAGATGATACGCTGCACAACAGAAATGCTAATGTGAACCTAGCCTTAGATTGTGAGTTCCTATGGGAATAGTGAGTGAAGACTATGGGCCTGATATATCACCACTGGTGTAGTTCACACTGGTCTTGATGAAGAAATGAGCTGAAGTTAGAGATGTATACATTTTCATGAATTAGGAGCATCGAGCAAGTGTTGGACAACAAGAGGGGCAGATGACACAAAATCCTACTCAAGCCCCTGGACACAAATTCGGGACTAGTGAAGGTTGCCAAGCCTTTGTACCACACCAGCTCTGCCCACATTGACTGAGCTGGTCGAATATTACTTGAGACCGCCAAAGTTGCATAATAGTTGCTTTAAAATTATTCGACCCTTGAAAGGTTTTTTACAACAGAACGCTGGGGTAAAGGCTTTGATGAATTGGACCCTACAGTATATAAGTAAAGCAATGTGGAATATGCTGGTGCTACAGTTGTGTTCAAAAGTTTACATACCTCGGACACATTTTTACCTTCTTGGCCTTTTCTTCAGAGAATATGAATGATAAACGCCAACACTTTTTCTCCACTCATGGTTATTGGTTGGGTGAAGCCATTTATTGTCAAACTACTGTGTTTTCTCTTTTTAAATCATAATGACAACCCAAAACATCCAAATGACCCTGATCAAAAGTTCACATACCCAATTTCTTAATACTGTGCATTGCCCCATCTAACATCAATGAAAGCTTGAATTATTTTGTGTTAGTTGTGGATGAGGTTCTTTATTTTCTCTCATGGTAAAGCTGCCCACACTTCTTGGCAAAAAGCTTCTAGTTCCTATAAATTCCTGGGCTGTCTAGCACGAACTGCGCACTTGAAATCTCCCCAGAGTGGCTCAATGATATTGAGGTCAGGAGAATGAGCTGACCACTCCAGAACCTTCATTTTGTTCTGCTGTAGACAATGACAGGTTGACTTGGCCTTGTGTTGTGGATCGTTGTCATGTTGGAATGACCAAGTACGTCCAATATGCAGCTTCCGCGCTGATGAGTGCAAATTTGCCTCCAGTATTTGCTGATAACATGCTGCATTCATCTTTCCTTCAACTTTGACCAAGTTTCCTGTACTTTTGTAGCTCAAACATCCCTAAAACATTCCAGACACAGTTTATAGGTGCAATACACATACTCCTGCCACTCACACATTATATATATGCTGCACATACCGCACTCAGTAAGATACCATTCACACACTACACATTTCAGACACATGTCAAACACATAGGGCCAACTAATGTAGGTATTTATGCCAGAATTGTGAAGTAAAGCACCTAAATAAGTCCCAATATACTTGAACAACTCTAAAGTTGAGCAAAATGATTGTGACATTTGGCTTTTAGATACCAGTCTTGGCCAATATGGGAGCAGCATGGGCCGCACATGGATTGGATGTAGTAGGGTTCCATCAAAACCATGAAACCACTAAATGTCATAGCTTACTCCAGAAATGACATGGAGTCCATTTCAGACGACAGCACATACCAGTTAACAGATGCACCTAATTTAGTAAGCGCCATGTACCTCTTTATGAATTAGGCACATTCTACTCCAGCCGGCCTCTTCATTAAAATTGAGACGCGCAATGCCGGCCTTAATGATTCGAGCTCTTAGGGCCTAATTTAATCCAAACTTGCCAATTATGGATTAATTTCATACGAAAAACTAAAAACTGTCTTCCTCGACATGCATGCTGTTTATTATGCGTTTTTTAGATGTCTTTCAACATGCTTGACAAGGAGCCATGGGGGCCAAGTAATTTCCACTACCAAGTAATGCATTATACACATTTCTTTACTGTTGTGCCCTGTGGACAGAAATGTGCTCCAGTCAGTGACTGGAGCATATTCCTAGTGCAAGTTCCACCACTAAAGAGGCAGATCTACTCATGGATATGATGCGCGAGCTTAGCGACATCCCATCCCAGCCAAGCTCCACTCAGGCTTTGCCCACAATGGCGTAGCTAGTGGAGATTAGCGTGTAAATACTGAAAGCCTAAAATTATCTTTTCTCCAGCCTACCTACCTTAAAAAGGTAGCACTAGTAAGTTATTTTCTTACCTTCCAGGAGGGATATATTTTTCGTAAAGGAAGAATGAAAGTTGTGAGCCCTGTAGAAGATGCAAGATATTCAGAACATCTGACAAATACTTCAAGGTTTTGACTTAATTTTTCGTCTTGATATGTTTTGATGCAGAAATCGGGGAATCCCAGCCTGGGACATTTCATCTCCTGTCGAATGTTTTGTTATTTTAAGCTATGTCATTTATACAACACTCGACATGTGATTGTCTCAGTCGTAGGAAAGGATTTGACAATCTCCAACAATTTATTTACACAAGAGAACGACTAGATGTAAATACTAACGTACTACAATCTTCTCACGTGTTCCGGTGCTTTGAATCTGGACACTGTGCAATTTTCATGATTCACTACAGACATCATTAATTTGACCTTAGCTGCAGCCCAAAATGAATCCTCCCTTCATTCTGGATTACAGATATTTTACATGATTTGCAGCTGTGTTGTCAGGTTGTAATTCAGACTTCTTCACACTTTCCTCTTGAACTGGGTCCACTTACCTGACAATTAGTTACAATCATGGATGGTCCATGTGGATTCTAAAGCCCTTCTATGTTGAGTAGTCTATGCTCCACATTTCCAACTGTGCAATTACATTTTCTTTATTTTCTTCTTCTGCATGAGGGCAGGAATTTGATAGAATCTCTGGGGTATGACATGAAGTCTTAGCTACACATACAGTAAATTTAATTTTATAATCCATGTTTATCAAAATGTTTTCTTTCAAATGAATTTTCATGGAGTTCAGTGTCATTGAGTGTTTTTTTATGATATATTCCTAGAAACCAGTGTGCTGCATACACGTATAATTATTATCCCCCTTTCGCAATGTTTAAATGGTTACATACTGTGTTTATGAATGTATATGTTATGCTGTGTTTTACAAGGTCATTATATTTGTTTTTCATAACCAACAAGGTAGATAGCTATAGTTCAATCCTCACTTGTTTAAGTTCTATTAAGGGTTGATTGGTTTAGTAAGAAATAAAGCCCTTACTATTTCTATACAAACAATTTAGAGATTTTAGAGATTAACAGATCAATTTGCGGAGGATCGACTTTGATTCAAGTTTTCTGAAATTTGCAGTCCCATGTGAATTCAAGCACTTTGAGATTTGATTTGCAAAGATCTAAAAAAAAATTCCTTGCCTGGTACTATTTCATATTTGCTCCTGCAATGACTAATACTGAGCTGCCGTGAGAACTTTCTTACGCAGCAAATGGTGCCATAAATGAAGTCACCGGGGTTCATCAGATTTGAACTTCGGTGAACTTTCTCACAGTAGCTCAACGCTAAACACTGCAGGAGCGATTACGCTCCTGTTAGTGTGAGTTGGCTAATGAGTCACATCAGTGACTGCTCTCCAAATCATGATGTTTAGGCCCCTCATTCATCTGAATTACATCTGGATTTTAGTACCGATGTTTTTTTAGATGTTCGGCCAGATTCGCCGGAGACGAACATCCAAGGCTGAAATTGGGCAGGTTAATCTTTGCGAATGACATATGAATCAAACCGCATACAAGGTTATCCTGGAAAAACAGTTGATTCCTTCTGCTCAGGCAATGTTCCCCAACTCTGAGGACTGGTTTTTCCACCAGGAAATTGTGCCATGCCACACAACTAGGTCAATCAAGGTGGGGATGAAGGACAACCACATCAAATCCCTGCCATGGCCAGCCCAATCTCCAGACCCAAACCCCATTGAAAACCTCTGGAATGTAATCAAGAGGATGATGGATAGTCACAAGCCATCAATCAAAGAACTGCTTACATTTTTTGTACTGGGGTGGCATAAGGTCACGCAAAAGCAGTGTGAAAGACTGGTGGAAAGCATGCCATGACGCGTGAAAGCTGTGGTTAAAAATCATGGTTATTCCACAAATAAATGATTTCTGAACTTTTCCTGAGTTAAAACATTAGTATTGTTATTTCTAAATGATTATTAACTTGTTTTTTTTGTTTTCATTGCATTATTTGAGGTCTGCAAGCAATGCATTTTTTTGTTATTTTGACCATTTCTCATTTTCAGACAATAAATACAAAATTTATTGCTTGGAAATTCGGAGACATGTTGTCAGTAGTTTATAGAATAAAAGAACAATTTACATTTTACTCAAAAATACGAGCCTATAAAGAGAAAAATCACAGAAACTGAAACTTTTGTAGTGGTCTCTTGATTTTTGCCAGAGCTGTATTTTCAGGGCAGTTAGAAGCTTTCCATTATTGTGATTTATAGCGAATTTGAAGCAAATTGAATTTATGAGGAAAATTCAGCAAAGTTCGCAAATTCGAATTTCAAATGATCTGTTCATCTCTAATTGATTTATTTGACAATTGTGCAAGTCTTCATTTGACCAGTTGTGGCAATGTACTGAAATTGGATACTTGCTGCTGGGTTTGCTGCAAAAAGATATAATTTATCTCCTACTATAACAGCCAAACGACACCATTTGGTCAACTTGTTGGTGCACCCTTCCTAAAAATATGGCAGTACCCAAAGATTAAAATCCCATAAATTGTGCAAGCCTGTGTTTTGTGTGTATTCTTTTAAAGACACTATATAGTGCAAATATCCAACTCTGTACTCAGTATGCATGAAATGACCTCAGGTCACATGCTGCACTATGGAGTACATTTTATTGAAGCTCCTCCATGTGGTAATACAATCACGGAGTGGGTAAACACGTAGCTGTGAGGCTTTAAAATAACACAATGCAGTAGAGTTGAGCGACCTTGACCTTTTTAGAGTTGAGCCGGGTTTCGCGAAACCCGACTATCTCAAAAGTCGGGTCGAGTGAAATCGGCCGATTATGACGTAAAGTCGGGATCGACCGAAACACGAAACCCAATGCAAGTCAATGGGGCAGCATAGTCGGCAGTGAGTGGGGGCCAGGAAAACACCTAGAGTGCCCATTTTAATGTCAAAACCATCCATTCTTCTTAATGAAGCTTGTCAAGCGTAATTTACCTTATAATAATTGGAAGGCATTTGAAATTGGGGGTCATTTGGCTAAAGTTGTGTGGGGTAGGGCTGGTTCAAGTAATTAGTGGGCCCAGGAAATCTGGACCACGTCACGGCAGTGGAGCAGGGAGAGGTAAGTATTTCAACTTTGCAAGTGCTGTGATCCTGAGCAAGCAGGGGGGGCCCACTTGTTGGCATTGGCACTGGCACAGGGCCCCTCAAAGTACAGCGGTGTGTTTGCACGGCGGGGGCGCCTCCCACCGGCAGCAACACTTTTGCGTACTATGAGAGGCCCTGTGCCAGTGACGTCGCCAACTAGTATTCCTCCCCCCACCTGATGAAGGAACCTGCACTTTCATCTGCACCTTCCTCTTTGTCCCCGTGTAAGGTGGTATGGTATGCGGGAAGAGCAACCTGACTTTCAGCAGGGTCACAATGTTGTTGTGTAGCATGCACGGGGAATGTTGCGTTATGGGTCAATGTACCAGCAGACTCATCTATCACTGGCTGGGCAATGGGCACGATGAAGTGGAAACACAGATATAGGCCCAAAGAATAAAGTGGGCTAAATGCAGTTCAAAATTGGTAACACAGGAATAACCAGGGGGCATTGCAGTGGAGGACAACTGGAATGAGAGGCTGACACAGAGAGTAGGGCCAAATCAGTAAGTAGTCGAAATGCAGTTCAAAATTGGCAACCGTAGTAAACAGGCGGCACAGCTTTGTTCAGTGGAGGAGAACAGCAAGGAGTGGCAGACACCGATAGTAGGCCCCAACCCAACTAGTAGGCCAAATGCAGTCCAACATTAACAACTACTTAACGAGAGCCTGAAAATGGAATTTCAGGACAGGAAACCAGGAGAACAGCAAGGAGTGGCAGACACCGATAGTAGGCCCCAAACCAACTAGTACGCCAAATGCAGTTGTTCCATTTAACCACAATTTAATGAGAGCCTGAAGATAGAAGCTCAGGAAAGGCAACCTGGGGAACACCTTGGAGTGTAACACACCATCTCTCTCCACCCCATACCCATTTTGTAGGCCTAATGCAGTGTACTTTTCTACAACTACTAAACGAGAGTCGGAAGACCGAAGCAATGGCAAGGAAACCTGGGGAACACCTTGGAGTGTAACACACCATCTCTCTCCACCCCATACCCAATTTGTAGGCCTAATGCAGTGTAGTTTCCAAGAACTACTAAACGAGAGCCGGAAGATCGAAGCTCAGGAAAGGCAACCTGGGGAACACCTTGGAGTGTAACACACCCTCTCGCTACACCCCATACCCAATTTGTAGGCCTAATGCAGCGTAGTTTCCAACAACTACTAAACGAGAGCCGGAAGATCGAAGCTCAGGAAAGGCAACCTGGGGAACACCTTGGAGTGTAACAAACCCCCTCTCTACACCCCATACCCAATTTGTAGGCCTAATGCAGCGTAGTTTCCGACAACTACTAAACGAGAGCATGAAGATCGAAGCTCAGGAAAGGCAACCTGGGGAACACCTTGGAGTGTAACACACCCTCTCTCTACACCCCATACCCAATTTGAAGGCCTAATGCAGTGTAGTTTCCAAGAACTACTAAACGAGAGCCGGAAGATCGAAGCTCAGGAAAGGCAACCTGGGGAACACCTTGGAGTGGAACACACCATCTCTCTACACCCCATACCCAATTTGAAGGCCTAATGCAGCGTAGTTTCCAACAACTACTAAACGAGAGCCGGAAGATCGAAGCTCAGGAAAGGCAACCTGGGGAACACCTTGGAGTGTAACACAACGTCTCTCTACACCACGGAAGGGCTGATTCTTAGGAAGGAAGGCTGTTGGAAATAAGCATTGCGCGTCCGAGGGTGATTATATTCTTATTAGGTATATACTCACCCTCGGACGCGCCCTGCTTCTTTATTTGGAATGAATGTTTATTTGCAATGTGGTGTTGACTTTCTCTATTATTTTGGTAATTAATGATTTTATTATTTTCATTGTTTTGCATCTTCTCGGCAATAATATAAAGAAGACGCGACAGGACAACACTCGGTGGATGCCATATGTGTGTTTTCAATTTAAAAAACCTTTCAGTTAACTACTTGCAGGAGAAAGTAATTGTAGCTGGTGGCCATTTTTAGTACTGTACCAGATTTTAGTTGTGTGTTTGTTTTTAATGTTAAAATGTCTGCATTTGATATCTCACCAGTATTTTCTTTTTTATAAGCAAAATCCTTTTTTTTTTATTTTATGATGTTGGTTCAAGGGGTACACGGGCAGCAGTAGACAGGTCAGTGGAGGCCTAGTGGAAGGAGGGACCGCAGACAGGCTTCGAAGCCCTAACATAATAAATTGGGCTGCCTGTAGGCAATTTAAAATTGGTTCCAGGGGAACACGGGCAGCAGTAGACAGGTCAGTGGAGGCCTAGAGGAAGGAGGGACCGCAGATGCGCCAATGTTTCCCCCATACCAAATTTGTAGGCCTAATGCAGTGTAGTTTCCAACAACTACTAAACGAGAGCCGGAATATCGAAGCTCAGGAAAGGCAACCTGGGGAACACCTTGGAGTGTAACACACCCTCTCTCTACACCCCATACCCAATTTGAAGGCCTAATGCAGTGTAGTTTCCAAGAACTACTAAACGAGAGCCGGAAGATCGAAGCTCAGAAAAGGCAACCTGGGGAACACCTTGGAGTGTAACACACCCTCTCTCTACACCCCATACCCAATTTGAAGGCCTAATGCAGCGTAGTTTCCAACAACTACTAAACGAGAGCCGGAAGATCGAAGCTCAGGAAAGGCAACCTGGGGAACACCTTGGAGTGTAACAAACCCTCTCTCTACACCCCATACCCAATTTGTAGGCCTAATGCAGCGTAGTTTCCGACAACTACTAAACGAGAGCATGAAGATCGAAGCTCAGGAAAGGCAACCTGGGGAACACCTTGGAGTGTAACACACCCTCTCTCTACACCCCATACCCAATTTGAAGGCCTAATGCAGTGTAGTTTCCAAGAACTACTAAACGAGAGCCGGAAGATCGAAGCTCAGGAAAGGCAACCTGGGGAACACCTTGGAGTGTAACACACCATCTCTCTACACCACGGAAGGGCTGATTCTTAGGAAGGAAGGCTGTTGGAAATAAGCATTGCGCGTCCGAGGGTGATTATATTCTTATTAGGTATATACTCACCCTCGGACGCGCCCTGCTTCTTTATTTGGAATGAATGTTTATTTGCAATGTGGTGTTGACTTTCTCTATTATTTTGGTAATTAATGATTTTATTATTTTCATTGTTTTGCATCTTCTCGGCAATAATATAAAGAAGACGCGACAGGACAACACTCGGTGGATGCCATATGTGTGTTTTCAATTTAAAAAACCTTTCAGTTAACTACTTGCAGGAGAAAGTAATTGTAGCTGGTGGCCATTTTTAGTACTGTACCAGATTTTAGTTGGGTGTTTGTTTTTAATGTTAAAATGTCTGCATTTGATATCTCACCAGTATTTTCTTTTTTATAAGCAAAATCCTTTTTTTTTTATTTTATGATGTTGGTTCAAGGGGTACACGGGCAGCAGTAGACAGGTCAGTGGAGGCCTAGTGGAAGGAGGGACCGCAGACAGGCTTCGAAGCCCTAACATAATAAATTGGGCTGCCTGTAGGCAATTTAAAATTGGTTCCAGGGGAACACGGGCAGCAGTAGACAGGTCAGTGGAGGCCTAGAGGAAGGAGGGACCGCAGATGCGCCAATGTTTCCCCCATACCAAATTTGTAGGCCTAATGCAGTGTAGTTTCCAACAACTACTAAACGAGAGCCGGAATATCGAAGCTCAGGAAAGGCAACCTGGGGAACACCTTGGAGTGTAACACACCCTCTCTCTACACCCCATACCCAATTTGAAGGCCTAATGCAGTGTAGTTTCCAAGAACTACTAAACGAGAGCCGGAAGATCGAAGCTCAGGAAAGGCAACCTGGGGAACACCTTGGAGTGTAACACACCCTCTCTCTACACCCCATACCCAATTTGAAGGCCTAATGCAGCGTAGTTTCCAACAACTACTAAACGAGAGCCGGAAGATCGAAGCTCAGGAAAGGCAACCTGGGGAACACCTTGGAGTGTAACAAACCCTCTCTCTACACCCCATACCCAATTTGTAGGCCTAATGCAGCGTAGTTTCCGACAACTACTAAACGAGAGCATGAAGATCGAAGCTCAGGAAAGGCAACCTGGGGAACACCTTGGAGTGTAACACACCCTCTCTCTACACCCCATACCCAATTTGAAGGCCTAATGCAGTGTAGTTTCCAAGAACTACTAAACGAGAGCCGGAAGATCGAAGCTCAGGAAAGGCAACCTGGGGAACACCTTGGAGTGGAACACACCATCTCTCTACACCCCATACCCAATTTGAAGGCCTAATGCAGCGTAGTTTCCAACAACTACTAAACAAGAGCCGGAAGATCGAAGCTCAGGAAAGGCAACCTGGGGAACACCTTGGAGTGTAACACAACGTCTCTCTACACCACGGAAGGGCTGATTCTTAGGAAGGAAGGTTGTTGGAAATAAGCATTGCGCGTCCGAGGGTGATTATATTCTTATTAGGTATATACTCACCCTCGGACGCGCCCTGCTTCTTTATTTGGAATGAATGTTTATTTGCAATGTGGTGTTGACTTTCTCTATTATTTTGGTAATTAATGATTTTATTATTTTCATTGTTTTGCATCTTCTCGGCAATAATATAAAGAAGACGCGACAGGACAACACTCGGTGGATGCCATATGTGTGTTTTCAATTTAAAAAACCTTTCAGTTAACTACTTGCAGGAGAAAGTAATTGTAGCTGGTGGCCATTTTTAGTACTGTACCAGATTTTAGTTGTGTGTTTGTTTTTAATGTTAAAATGTCTGCATTTGATATCTCTCCAGTATTTTCTTTTTTGTAAGCAAAATACTTATTTTTATATTTTCTGATGTTGGTTCCAGGGGTACACGGGCAGCAGTGCCCTGGTCAGTGTAGTAGTAGTTGAAAGAATGGACCGCAGACAGGCATCGAAGGCCTAAAATAAAAAAATTGGGCTGGCTGTAGGCAATTTTAAATTGGTTCCAGGGGTACACGGGCAGCAGTGGTGTGGTCAGTGGAGGCCTAGTGGAAGGAGTGACCGCAGACAGGCATCGAAGGCCTAAAATAATAACACATGGCTGTAGGCAATTTTAAATTGGTTCCAGGGGTACACGGGCAGCAGTGGTGTGGTCAGTGGAGGCCTAGTGGAAGGAGTGACCGCAAGGCATCGAAGGCCTAAAATAATAACACATGGCTGTAGGCAATTTTAAATTGGTTCCAGGGGTACACGGGCAGCAGTGACCTGGTCAGTGTAGTAGTAGTTGAAAGAATGGACCGCAGACAGGCATCGAAGGCCTAAAATAAAAAAATTGGGCTGGCTGTAGGCAATTTTAAATTGGTTCCAGGGGTACACGGGCAGCAGTGGTGTGGTCAGTGGAGGCCTAGTGGAAGGAGTGACCGCAGACAGGCATCGAAGGCCTAAAATAATAACACATGGCTGTAGGCAATTTTAAATTGGTTCCAGGGGTACACGGGCAGCAGTGACCTGGTCAGTGTAGTAGTAGTTGAAAGAATGGACCGCAGACAGGCATCGAAGGCCTAAAATAATAACACATGGCTGTAGGCAATTTTAAATTGGTTCCAGGGGTACACGGGCAGCAGTGACCTGGTCAGTGTAGTAGTAGTTGAAAGAATGGACCGCAGACAGGCATCGAAGGCCTAAAATAAAAAAATTGGGCTGGCTGTAGGCAATTTTAAATTGGTTCCAGGGGTACACGGGCAGCAGTGGTGTGGTCAGTGGAGGCCTAGTGGAAGGAGTGACCGCAGACAGGCATCGAAGGCCTAAAATAATAACACATGGCTGTAGGCAATTTTAAATTGGTTCCAGGGGTACACGGGCAGCAGTGCCCTGGTCAGTGTAGTAGTAGTTGAAAGAATGGACCGCAGACAGGCATCGAAGGCCTAAAATAATAACACATGGCTGTAGGCAATTTTAAATTGGTTCCAGGGGTAAACGGGCAGCAGTGGTGTGGTCAGTGGAGGCCTAGTGGAAGGAGTGACCGCAGACAGGCATCAAAGGCCTAAAATAATAACACATGGCTGTAGGCAATTTTAAATTGGTTCCAGGGGTACACGGGCAGCAGTGACCTGGTCAGTGTAGTAGTAGTTGAAAGAATGGACCACAGACAGGCATCGAAGGCCTAAAATAAAAAAATTGGGCTGGCTGTAGGCAATTTTAAATTGGTTCCAGGGGTACACGGGCAGCAGTGGTGTGGTCAGTGGAGGCCTAGTGGAAGGAGTGACCGCAGACAGGCATCGAAGGCCTAAAATAATAACACATGGCTGTAGGCAATTTTAAATTGGTTCCAGGGGTACACGGGCAGCAGTGAGCTGGTCAGTGTAGTAGTAGTTGAAAGAATGGACCGCAGACAGGCATCGAAGGCCTAAAATAAAAAAATTGGGCTGGCTGTAGGCAATTTTAAATTGGTTCCAGGGGTACACGGGCAGCAGTGGTGTGGTCAGTGGAGGCCTAGTGGAAGGAGTGACCGCAGACAGGCATCGAAGGCCTAAAATAATAACACATGGCTGTAGGCAATTTTAAATTGGTTCCAGGGGTACACGGGCAGCAGTGACCTGGTCAGTGTAGTAGTAGTTGAAAGAATGGACCGCAGACAGGCATCGAAGGCCTAAAATAATAACACATGGCTGTAGGCAATTTTAAATTGGTTCCAGGGGTACACGGGCAGCAGTGACCTGGTCAGTGTAGTAGTAGTTGAAAGAATGGACCGCAGACAGGCATCGAAGGCCTAAAATAAAAAAATTGGGCTGGCTGTAGGCAATTTTAAATTGGTTCCAGGGGTACACGGGCAGCAGTGGTGTGGTCAGTGGAGGCCTAGTGGAAGGAGTGACCACAGACAGGCATCGAAGGCCTAACATAAAAAAAATGTCAATACAATGGTGTTGTCAGTGGCAGGCATTGAAGGATGTCAGCGCATAGACTAAACATTGGTGGAGCTGTGAGATAATTTTGCAAGTGGTAGAGCACTGTTTGAGCTGGGGTGGGGGGAAACTGTCTTTTGGCCGGCGGTACAGGCCCAGGGCCCCTCATATTACAACGGTGTGTCTGACGTTGGGTGCGCACCACCACCGCCAGAGACACTTTATTGTACTAGGAGGGACCCAGTGGCAGTGCCGTCGACCAAAAGCGGGCTCACCCACCTCTTCAGACAAACTGCACTCTCACGGGTGCTGTCGCCAAGTGTCGATACCACGGCCCCGTGTGGGGAGTTTGGCCATTTAGTGAGGTGTAAACATGTCGTATGCTGGACAATCAGGTGCTGAAAATTACGAGATTGGAAAAGGCATTCAGAATAGTCCACAGGCAAGACCTTTTCATATGAAAGCTAGGTGTCAGCCGGGCAAGGTGGGGCAAAAGATTTCGAAATCCAGTTGTGGTTCATTTTAATGAAGGTTAGATCATCTACATTTTGGGTAGCCAGACGAGTCCTTTTTTCTGTTAGTATTGAACCTGCAGCACTGAATACTCTTTCTGATAGGACACTAGCTGCCGGGCAAGCAAGCTCCTGCAATGCATATTCTGCCAATTCTGGCCAGGTGTCTAATTTTGATGCCCAGTAATCAAATGGGAATGACGGTTGAGGGAGAACATCGATAAGGGATGAAAAATAGTTTGTAACCATACTGGACAAATGTTGTCTCCTGTCACTTTGAATTGATGCTGCAGTACCTGTCCTGTCTGCGGTCATAGCAAAATCACTCCACAACCTGGTCAGAAAACCCCTCTGGCCAACGCCACTTCTGATTTCTGCCCCTCTAACTCCTCTGGTCTGCTGGCCCCTGCAGCTCGTGTGAGAACGATCACGGGCGCTGTGTGCAGGGAATGCCAGAAGCAAACGGTCAACAAGAGTTGATTGTTTGGTTGCTAATATTAGTTCCAAGTTCTCATGTGGCATTATATTTTGCAATTTGCCTTTATAGCGAGGATCAAGGAGGCAGGCCAACCAGTAATCGTCATCATTCATCATTTTAGTTATGCGTGTGTCCCATTTGAGGATACGTAAGGCATAATCCGCCATGTGGGCCAAAGTTCCAGTTCTCAAATCTGCGGTTGTGCTTGGTTGAGGGGCAGTTTCAGGCAAATCCACGTCACTTGTGTCCCTCAAAAAACCAGAATCCGGCCTTGCCGCGCCACCAATTTCCAGTGGCCCCGGAAAAGCTTCCTCATTAAAAATATAATCATCCCCATCATCCTCCTCGTCCTCCTCCTCCTCTTCGCCCGCTACCTCGTCCTGTACACTGCCCTGGCCAGACAATGGCTGACTGTCATCAAGGCTTTCCTCTTCCTCAGCTGCAGACGCCTGATCCTTTATGTGCGTCAAACTTTGCATCAGCAGACGCATTAGGGGGATGCTCATGCTTATTATGGCGTTGTCTGCACTAACCAGCCGTGTGCATTCCTCAAAACACTGAAGGACTTGACACATGTCTTGAATCTTCGACCACTGCACACCTGACAACTCCATGTCTGCCATCCTACTGCCTGCCCGTGTATGTGTATCCTCCCACAAAAACATAACAGCCCGCCTCTGTTCACACAGTCTCTGAAGCATGTGCAGTGTTGAGTTCCACCTTGTTGCAACGTCTATGATTAGGCGATGCTGGGGAAGGTTCAAAGAACGCTGATAGGTCTGCATACGGCTGGAGTGTACGGGCGAACGGCGGATATGTGAGCAAAGTCCACGCACTTTGAGGAGCAGGTCGGATAACACCGGATAACTTTTCAGGAAGCACTGCACCACCAGGTTTAAGGTGTGAGCCAGGCAAGGAATGTGTTTCAGTTGGGAAAGGGAGATGGCAGCCATGAAATTCCTTCCGTTATCACTCACTACCTTGCCTGCCTCAAGATCTACAGTGCCCAGCCACGACTGCTTTTCTTTCTGCAAGAACTCGGACAGAACTTCCGCGGTGTGTCTGTTGTCGCCCAAACACTTCATAGCCAATACAGCCTGCTGACGTTTGCCAGTAGCTGCCCCATAATGGGAGACCTGGTGTGCAACAGTGGCAGCTGCGGATGGAGTGGTTGTGCGACTGCGGTCTGTGGACGAGCTCTCGCTTCTGCAGGAGGACGAAGAGGAGGAGGAGGGGGTGCGAACGGCTACAGCCAATTGTTTCCTAGACCGTGGGCTAGGCAGAACTGTCCCAAACTTGCTGTCCCCTGTGGACCCTGCATCCACCACATTTACCCAGTGTGCCGTGATGGACACGTAACGTCCCTGGCCATGCCTACTGGTCCATGCATCTGTTGTCAGGTGCACCTTTGTGCTCACAGATTGCCTGAGTGCATGGACGATGCGCTCTTTAACATGCTGGTGGAGGGCTGGGATGGCTTTTCTGGAAAAAAAGTGTCGACTGGGTAGCTCGTAGCGTGGTACAGCGTAGTCCATCAGGGCTTTGAAAGCTTAGCTTTCAACTAACCGGTAGGGCATCATCTCTAACGAGATTAGTCTAGCTATGTGTGCGTTCAAACCCTGTGTACGCGGATGCGAGGCTAAGTACTTCCTTTTTCTAACCATAGTCTCATGTAGGGTGAGCTGGACTGGAGAGCTGGAGATCGTGGAACTAGCGGGGGTGCCGGTGGACATGGCAGACTGAGAGACGGTGGGAGATGGTATTGTTGCCACCGGTGCCCTAGATGCAGTGTTTCCTACTACGAAACTGGTGATTCCCTGACCCTGACGGCTTTGGCCTGGCAAAGAAACCTGCACAGATACTGCAGGTGGTGCGGAAAATGGTGGCCATACACTGCCGGAAGGGATGTTGCGTTGCTGACTAGCTTCATTGGCCGAGGGTGCTACAACCTTAAGGGGCGTTTGGTAGTTAGTCCAGGCTTGCAAATGCATGGTGGTTAAATGTCTATGCATGCAACTTGTATTGAGACTTTTCAGATTCTGTCCTCTGCTTAAGGTAGTTGAACATTTTTGACAGATGACTTTGCGCTGATCAATTGGATGTTGTTTAAAAAAATGCCAGACTGCACTCTTTCTAGCATCGGATACCTTTTCAGGCATTGCAGACTGAGCTTTAACCGGATGGCCACGCTGTCCTCCAACAGGTTTTAGCTTTGCCACGCGTTTTGGGCAAGATACGGGCCCGGCAGATGGAACCTGTCGTGATGTTGATGCCTGCTGCGGCCCCTCCTCCTCCGCTTCAGAACTGCTGCCGCCTGCACCCTGTTCCCCCAATGGCTGCCAATCGGGGTCAAGAACTGGGTCATCTATTACCTCTTCTTGTAGCTCGTGTGCAACTTCGTCTGTGTCACCGTGGCGGTCGGTGGTATAGCGTTCGTGATGGGGCAACATAGTCTCATCAGGGTCTGATTCTTGATCAGCACCCTGCGATGGCAATGTTGTGGTCTGAGTCAAAGGACCAGGATAGTAGTCTGGCTGTGGCTGTGCATCAGTGCACTCCATGTCAGATTCAACTTGTAATGGGCATGGACTGTTAACTGCTTCACTTTCTAAGCCAGGGACGGTATGTGTAAAGAGCTCCATGGAGTAACCCGTTGTGTCGCCTGCTGCATTCTTCTCTGTTGTTGTTTTTGCTGAAGAGGACAAGGAAGCGACTTGTCCCTGACCGTGAACATCCACTAACGACGCGCTGCTTTGACATTTACCAGTTTCACGAGAGGAGGCAAAAGAGCTAGAGGCTGAGTCAGCAAGATAAGCCAAAACTTGCTCTTGCTGCTCCGGCTTTAAAAGCGGTTTTCCTACTCCCAGAAAAGGGAGCATTCGAGGCCTTGTGTAGCCAGACGACGAACCTGGCTCCACAGCTCCAGACTTAGGTGCAATATTTTTTTTCCCACGACCAGCTGATGCTCCACCACTACCACTACCCTCATTACCAGCTGACAATGAACGCCCCCGGCCACGACCTCTTCCACCAGACTTCCTCATTGTTTTAAAAACGTTAACAAACGAACGGTATTTGTTGCTGTCACACAACTTACACGGTGAGCTATAACTTCAGTATGATTTAGCTACCCCTTTACAGGTGGGTGAGACCACAACGAAAATCAGCCACAATGTTACACACTCTGTTGTTGTTGGCAACAAATGAGATGGCACACACGCAGGACTGTCACTGAAGCGCAAATGTAAATATTTTTCTCCCACTGATTTGTGTTTGGTTTTTTTAAAAGGGAGACTTCAGAAAAAAAAAAAATTAAAAAAAAATTATTTTTTACAGAAGAATTTATAAAACAAATAAAATGAAATGATTGTTTCAGGGAGAATTTAGGAAAAAAAAAAAAAAAAAAGGCTTTGTAGGGCCCACTGAGTGAGAGAGGACGCACACAGGAGTCAGGAGTGGCACACAAGCCCAGAGGCCAATATTAATCTCCCACCGATTGATTTAGTTATTTTTTTTGGTAGATTTTGGAACCCAAATCAAGCAAAAAAATTAATAGGCTTTTTATGGCCCACAATTGGGGAGAGAGAGAGAGATGGCACACCCAGGAGTCAAGACTGGCACACAAGCAGAAGGGGCAATATGAATCTCCCACAGATTTTTTTTTTTTTTTTTTTTTCAGGGAGACTTGAGAGAAAAAAAAATACCAAAAAAATGATTTTTTTCAGGAATAATTTAGAAACCAAAGAAAATAAAATGATTGTTTCAGGGAGAATTTAGAAAACAAATAAAACAAAAAATAGGCTTTCTAGGGCCCACTGAGTGACAGATGACGCACACAGGAGTCAGGAGTGGCACACAAGCCCAGAGGCCAATATTAATCTCCCACTGATTGATTTAGTGATTTTTTTTGGTAGATTTTGGAACCCAAATCAAGCAAAAAAATTAATAGGCTTTCTATGGCCCACAATTGGGGAGAGAGAGAGAGATGGCACACCCAGGAGTCAAGACTGGCACACAAGCAGAAGGGGCAATATGAATCTCCCACAGATTTTTTTTTTTTTTTTTTCAGGGAGACTTGAGAGAAAAAAAATACCAAAAAAATGATTTTTTTCAGGAATAATTTAGAAACCAAAGAAAATAAAATGATTGTTTCAGGGAGAATTTAGAAAACAAATAAAACAAAAAATAGGCTTTCTAGGGCCCACTGAGTGACAGATGACGCACACAGGAGTCAGGAGTGGCACACAAGCCCAGAGGACCATATTAATCTCCCACTGATTGATTTAGTGATTTTTTTCAGGTAGATTTTGGAACCCAAATCAAGCAAAAAAATTAATAGGCTTTCTATGGCCCACTATTTGTGAGAGAGATGGCACGCTCAGGACTGGCACACAAGCCCAGAGGCCAATATTAATCTCCCATTTTTTTTTTTTTCCAGGGAAAATTTATAAACCCAATAAAAAAAATAATAATAAATAGGCTTTCTATGGCCCACTATCTGAGAGAGAGAGATGGCACGCTTAGGACTGGCACACAAGCCCAAAGCCCAATATTAATCTCCCACTGATTGATTTAATGATTTTTTCAGGTAGAATTTAGAACCCAAATCAAGCAAAAAAATTAATAGGCTTTCTATGGCCCACTGAGTGAGAGATGGCACACACAGGAGTAAGGAGTGGCACACAAGCCCTGAGGCCAATATTTTTCTCCCACTGATTGATTGATTGATTTTTTCAGGTAGAATTAGGAACCCAAATCAACCCAAAAAATAAATAGGCTTTCTATGGCCCACTATTTGTGAGAGAGATGGCACGCTCAGGACTGGCACACAAGCCCAGAGGCCAATATTAATCTCCCACTTTTTTTTTTTTTCCAGGGAAAATTTATAAACCCAATAAAATAATAAAAAAATAGGCTTTCTATGGCCCACTATCTGAGAGAGAGAGAGATGGCACGCTTAGGACTGGCACACAAGCCCAAAGGCCAATATTAATCTCCCACTGATTGATTTATTGATTTTTTCAGGTAGAATTTAGAACCCAAATCAAGCAAAAAAATTAATAGGCTTTCTATGGCCCACTGAGTGAGAGATGGCACACACAGGAGTAAGGAGTGGCACACAAGCCCTGAGGCCAATATTTTTCTCCCACTGATTGATGTTGTGATTTTTTCTGGTAGATTTTGGAACCCAAATCAAGCAAAAAAATAAATAGGCTTTCTATGGCCCACTGAGTGAGAGATGACACAGACAGAGATGGCACTCTAGCAGAAATGTCAATCTTAATCTCCCACAAAAAAAAAAAAAAAAAAAAGGAACTGTCCTTCAATTACTATCTCCCTGCAGTAATCTCAGCCAGGTATGGCAGGCAGCAATAAGGAGTGGACTGATGCACAAATTAAATAAAAAGTGTGGACAAACAAACAAGATAGCTGTGCAGAAAGGAAGGAACAAGAGGATTTGTGCTTTGAAAAAAGCAGTTGGTTTGCACAGCGGCGTACACACAGCAATGCAGCTATCAGGGAGCCTTCTAGGGCAGCCCAATGAGCTACAGCGCTGAGGAAAAAAGGAGCTTCCACTGTCCCTGCACACCGAAGGTGGTGTTGGGCAGTGGAAATCGCTACAGCACAAGCGGTTTGGTGGTTAATGGACCCTGCCTAACGCTATCCCTGCTTCTGACGAAGCGGTAGCAACCTCTCCCTAAGCTCAGATCAGCAGCAGTAACATGGCGGTCGGCGGGAACTCCCCTTTATAGCCCCTGTGACGCCGCAGACAGCAAGCCAATCACTGCAATGCCCTTCTCTAAGATGGTGGGGACCAGGGCCTATGTCATCACGCTGCCCACACTCTGCGTTTACCTTCATTGGCTGAGAAATGGCGCTTTTCGCGTCATTGAAACGCGACTTTGGAGCGAAAGTCGCGTACCACATGGCCGACCACGCACAGGGGTCGGATCGGGTTTCATGAAACTCGACTTCGCCAAAAGTCGGCGACTTTTGAAAATGTTCGACCCGTTTCGCTCAACCCTACAATGCAGTAATAAGTTGGTAAATGTTGCAACATCCTGGGTTTTCGATCTTTTCATAGGTTCAAGCCCTGAGTGTGGTAACAGGAGTGAAACAGTTGCCCAGGCTACCAAAGCAAGTTGCACTACACTGATCATGTAGATGTACAAATAACTGTGAGCTTGAGTTCTATGAGGGACTATGCAATGTAATTAAATAACTCTTTACTGGATCATTTTATCAACAGTGTGTGAATATTAAATATGTGATGAATATAGTTAAGGAGGATGAGTCACCAAATTTTTCAGGATAAAATGTAATGGTGGTTGCATAGCATTATAAAACATTTTAATAGACAGGTTTTGGAATGATAGACAGTGAAACTCAACTACACTGTCCCTGTCTCCACACAGACTTATGCAGGAGGTTAGACCAGGGGATCAAGTCTGTTTGTCATGCATTTCACACACTGAGAAACCTGTTCTAAGCAATTGTGAGGTGTGTTCTTCTTCCCCTGAATGTAACTGCCTGCTTATGATTGGTCAATGTCATACAGGGAGAAGAAGAACACACCCCCAGTGAACACTGTCTGATAACACCCACTTGGACTTAAAAAAAAGTTAATTCATTAAGAGACAAATACTTTGATTGCTAATATCTCCACAACGGAAAAGCAAAATAAAAAAAATAGTTTTTTTTCTTCTCCGCAGCCACTAATACATTGTGTGTCCAGGTTTCCAGTTCAACATGAAAATCTTGGTGAAAGGCTCTCTTTAATGGTGGGATGAATTATTTAAATTAGCACTATTAAAAAAAATTGTTTTAAATTAAAGGCCTTACAATATATGGATAAATGCACACTATACATATTTGCCACAGTTTTTTATACAAATTTTCATATGTAAAATCCACAGCGTAATATAGAACCAGCTAAGTTAACGAGTTTCTTAAAATCTGTTTTACACGTTGATGAAATTTTCAGCACATAAATTGACTTGTGTGGATTTCAAAATCGGTGACATGTCAAGTATTTGTGCAGAATTTATTTTAGTCTTCACTAGGGTTGAGCGAAACGGGTCGAACATTTTCAAAAGTCGCCGACTTTTGGCTAAGTCGGGGTTTCATGAAACCCGATCCGACCCCTGTGCGGGGTCGGCCATGCGGTACGCGACTTTCGCGCCAAAGTCGCGTTTCAATGACGCGAAAAGCGCCATTTCTCAGCCAATGAAGGTAAACGCAGAGTGTGGGCAGCGTGATGACATAGGTCCTGGTCCCCACCATCTTAGAGAAGGGCATTGCAGTGATTGGCTTGCTGTCTGCAACGTCACAGGGGCTATAAAGAGGCGTTCCCGCCGACCGCCATCTTACTGCTGCTGATCTGAGCTTAGGGAGAGGTTGCTGCCGCTTTGTCAGAAGCAGGGATAGCGTTAGGCAGGGTCCATTAACCACAAAACCGCTTGTGCTGCAGCGATTTGCACTGTCCAACACCACCCTCGGTGTGCAGGGACAGTGGAAGTTTTTTTTTTTTTTTTTTCCCCTCAGCGCTGTAGCTCATTGGGCTGCCCTAGAAGGCTCCCTGATAGCTGCATTGCTGTGTGTACGCCGCTGTGCAAACCAACTGCTTTTTTCAAAGCACAAATCCTCTTGTTCCTTCCTTTCTGCACAGCTATCTTTTTTGTTTGTCCACACTTTTTATTTCATTTGTGCATCAGTCCACTCCTTATTGCTGCCTGCCATACCTGGCTGAGATTACTGCAGGCAGGGAGATAGTAGCTGCCTGCCATACCTGGCTGAGATTACTGCAGGCAGGGAGATAGTAGCTGCCTGCCATACCTGGCTGAGATTACTGCAGGCAGGGAGATAGTAATTGTAGGACATTCCCTGTTTTTTTTTTTTTTTTTGGTGGGAGATTAAGATTGGCAATTTGGCATTTCTGCTAGAGTGCCATCCCTGTGTGTGCCATCTCTCTCACATAGTGGGCCATAGAAAGCCTTTTCATTTTTCTGTATTTTTTTTGTGGGGTGTATAAATTCTCCCTGATAAAAATACAGTGGGAGATTAATATTGGCCTTTGGGCTTGTGTGCCAGTCCTGAGTGTGCCATCTCTCTCACAAATAGTGGGCCATAGAAAGCCTATTTTATTTTTTTTTGGGTTTTATAAATTCTCCCAGAAAAAAAGGGAGATTAATATTGGCCTCTGGGCTTCTGTGCCAGTCCTGAGCGTGCCATCTGTGCCAGTCCTGAGCGTCCCATCTCTCTCACAAATAGTGGGCCATAGAAAGCCTATTTAATTTTTTTTTTGGTTTTATAAATTTTCCCTGAAAAAAGGGAGATTAATATTGGCCTCTGGGCTTGTGTGCCAGTTGTGAGCGTGCCATCTGTGCCAGTCCTGAGCGTGCCATCTCTCTCACAAATAGTGGGCCATAGAAAGCCTATTTTATTTTTTTTTGGGTTTTATAAATTCTCCCAGAAAAAAAGGGAGATTAATATTGGCCTCTGGGCTTCTGTGCCAGTCCTGAGCGTGCCATCTGTGCCAGTCCTGAGCGTCCCATCTCTCTCACAAATAGTGGGCCATAGAAAGCCTATTTAATTTTTTTTTTGGTTTTATAAATTTTCCCTGAAAAAAGGGAGATTAATATTGGCCTCTGGGCTTGTGTGCCAGTTGTGAGCGTGCCATCTGTGCCAGTCCTGAGCGTGCCATCTCTCTCACAAATAGTGGGCCATAGAAAGCCTATTTAATTTTTTTTTTGGTTTTATAAATTTTCCCTGAAAAAAGGGAGATTAATATTGGCCTCTGGGCTTGTGTGCCAGTTGTGAGCGTGCCATCTGTGCCAGTCCTGAGCGTGCCATCTCTCTCACAAATAGTGGGCCATAGAAAGCCTATTTAAATATTTTTTTGGTTTTATAAATTCTCCCAGAAAAAAAGGGAGATTAATATTGGCCTCTGGGCTTCTGTGCCAGTCCTGAGTGTGCCATCTGTGCCAGTCCTGAGCGTCCCATCTCTCTCACAAATAGTGGGCCATAGAAAGCCTATTTTTTTTTGGGGGGGGGTTTTAGAAATTCTCCCTGGAAAAAAAAAGGGAGATTAATATTGCCCTTTGGGCTTGTGTGCCAGTACTAAGCGTTCCATCTCTCTCTCTCTCTCTTAGTCAGTGGGCCATAGAACGCCTATTTTTGGTTTTATTTGTTTTCTAAATTCTCCCTGAAAAAATCATTTTATTTTATTTGGTTTCTAAATTCTTCCTGATAAAATCATATTTTTTTTATTATTTTTTTTTCTAAAGTCTCCCTGAAAAAAAAAAAAAAAAAAAAAAAACAGTGGGAGATTAATATTGGCCTTTCTGCTTGTGTGCCAGTCTTGACTCCTGGGTGTGCCATCTCTCTCTCTCTCTCTCTCTCTCTCTCTCCAATTGTGGTCCATAGAAAGCCTATATTTTTTTTCCTTGATTTGGGTTCCAAAATCTACCAGAGAAAATAACTCCATCAATCATTGGTAGAAAAATATTGGCCTCTGGGCTTGTGTGCCACTCCTGATTCCTGTGTGCGTCATCTCTCAGTCAGTGGGCCATAGAACGCCTATTTTTGGTTTTATTTGTTTTCTAAATTCTCCCTGAAAAAATCATTTTATTTTATTTGGTTTCTAAATTCTTCCTGATAAAATCATATTTTTTTTATTATTTTTTTTTCTAAAGTCTCCCTGAAAAAAAAAAAAAAAAAAAAAAACAGTGGGAGATTAATATTGGCCTTTCTGCTTGTGTGCCAGTCTTGACTCCTGGGTGTGCCATCTCTCTCTCTCTCTCTCTCTCTCTCTCTCTCTCTCTCCAATTGTTGTCCATAGAAAGCCTATATTTTTTTTCCTTGATTTGGGTTCCAAAATCTACCAGAGAAAATAACTCCATCAATCATTGGTAGAAAAATATTGGCCTCTGGGCTTGTGTGCCACTCCTGATTCCTGTGTGCGTCATCTCTCAGTCAGTGGGCCATAGAACGCCTATTTTTGGTTTTATTTGTTTTCTAAATTCTCCCTGAAAAAATCATTTTATTTTATTTGGTTTCTAAATTCTTCATGATAAAATCATATTTTTTTTATTATTTTTTTTTCTAAAGTCTCCCTGAAAAAAAAAAAAAAAAGAAAAAAAAACAGTGGGAGATTAATATTGGCCTTTCTGCTTGTGTGCCAGTCTTGACTCCTGGGTGTGCCATCTCTCTCTCTCTCTCTCTCTATCTCTCTCCAATTGTGGTCCATAGAAAGCCTATATTTTTTTTCCTTGATTTGGGTTCCAAAATCTACCAGAGAAAATAACTCCATCAATCATTGGTAGAAAAATATTGGCCTCTGGGCTTGTGTGCCACTCCTGATTCCTGTGTGCGTCATCTCTCAGTCAGTGGGCCATAGAACGCCTATTTTTGGTTTTATTTGTTTTCTAAATTCTCCCTGAAAAAATCATTTTATTTTATTTGGTTTCTAAATTCTTCATGATAAAATCATATTTTTTTTATTATTTTTTTTTCTAAAGTCTCCCTGAAAAAAAAAAAAAAAAAAAAAAAACAGTGGGAGATTAATATTGGCCTTTCTGCTTGTGTGCCAGTCTTGACTCCTGGGTGTGCCATCTCTCTCTCTCTCTCTCTCTCTCTCTCTCCAATTGTGGTCCATAGAAAGCCTATATTTTTTTTCCTTGATTTGGGTTCCAAAATCTACCAGAGAAAATAACTCCATCAATCATTGGTAGAAAAATATTGGCCTCTGGGCTTGTGTGCCACTCCTGATTCCTGTGTGCGTCATCTCTCACTCAGTGGCCCATAGAAAGCATATAGTTTGTTACATTTGTTTTCTAAATTCTCCCTGCAAAAATCAAATTTTTTTTTTTGGGGGGGTTTCTAAAGTGTTCCTGAAAAAAATAAAAATAAAAAACAAATAATAGTGTGACATTAATATTAACATTTGTGCTTCAGTGACAGTCCTGCGTGTGGGGCATCTCTCTAATTTGCAGCCACCAAAAAAAGAGTGTGTAACATTGTGCCTGATTTTCGCGGTGGTCTCACCAACCTGTAAAGGGGTAGCTAAATCATACTGAAGTTATAGCTCACCGTGTAAGTTGTGTGACTGCAACAAATAACGTTAGTTTGGTTACGTTTTTAAAACAATGAGGAAGTCTAGTGGAAGAGGTCGTGGCCGGGGGCGTTCATTGTCAGCTGGTAATGAGGGTAGTGGTAGTGGTGGAGCATCAGGTGGTCGTGGGGAAAAAAATATTGCACCTAAGTCTGGAGCTGTGGAGCCAGGTTCGTCGTCCGGCTACACAAGGCCTCGAACGCTCCCTTTTCTGGGATTAGGAAAACCGCTTTTAAAGCCGGAGCAGCAAGAGCAAGTTTTGGCTTATCTTGCTGACTCAGCCTCTAGCTCTTTTGCCTCCTCTCGTGAAACTGGTAAAAGTAAAAGCAGCGCGTCGTTAGTGGATGTTCACGGTCAGGGACAAGTCACTTCCTTGTCCTCTTCAGCAAAAACAACAACAGAGAAGAATGCAGCAGGCGACACAACGGGTTACTCCATGGAGCTCTTTACACATACCGTCCCTGGCTTAGAAAGTGAAGCAGTTAACAGTCCATGCCCATTACAAATTGAATCTGACATGGAGTGCACTGACGCACAGCCACAGCCAGACTACTATGCTGGTCCTTTGACTCAGACCACAACATTGCCCTCGCAGGGTGCTGATCAAGAATCAGACCCTGATGAGACTATGTTGCCCCATCACGAACGCTATACCACCGAACGACACGGTGACACAGACGAAGTTGCGCAGGAGGTACAAGAAGAGTTATTAGATGACCCAGTTCTTGACCCCGATTGGCAGCCATTGGGGGAACAGGGTGCAGGCGGCAGCAGTTCTGAAGCAGAGGAGGAGGAGGGGCCGCAGCAGGCATCAACATCGCCACAGGTTCCATCTGCCGGGCCCGTATCTTGCCCAAAACGCGTGGCAAAGCCAAAACCTGGTGGAGGACAGCGTGGCCATCCGGTTAAAGCTCAGTCTGCAATGCCTGAAAAGGTATCCGATGCTAGAAAGAGTGCAGTCTGGCATTTTTTTAAACAACATCCAATTGATCAGCGCAAAGTCATCTGTCAAAAATGTTCTACTTCCTTAAGCAGAGGTCAGAATCTGAAAAGTCTCAATACTAGTTGCATGCATAGACATTTAACCACCATGCATTTGAAAGCTTGGACTAACTACCAAACGTCCCTTAAGGTTGTTGCACCCTCGGCCAATGAAGCTAGTCATCAACGCAACATCCCTTCCGGCAGTGTAGGACCACCATTTAGCGCACCACCTGCTGTATCTGTGCAGGTATCTTTGCCAGGCCAAAGCAGTCAGGGTCAGGGAATCACCTGTTTCGTAGTAGGAAACACTGCATCTAGGGCACCGGCGGCAACAATACCATCTCCCACCGTCTCTCAGTCTGCCATGTCCACCGGCACCCCCGCTAGTTCCACGATCTCCATCTCTCCAGTCCAGCTCACCCTACATGAGACTATGGTTAGAAAAAGGAAGTACTTAGCCTCGCATCCGCGTACACAGGGTTTGAACGCCCACATAGCTAGACTAATCTCGTTAGAGATGATGCCCTACCGGTTAGTTGAAAGCGAAGCTTTCAAAGACCTGATGGACTACGCTGTACCACGCTACGAGCTACCCAGTCGACACTTTTTTTCCAGAAAAGCCATCCCAGCCCTCCACCAGCATGTTAAAGAGCGCATCGTCCATGCACTCAGGCAATCTGTGAGCACAAAGGTGCACCTGACAACAGATGCATGGACCAGTAGGCATGGCCAGGGACGTTACGTGTCCATCACGGCACACTGGGTAAATGTGGTGGATTCAGGGTCCACAGGGGACAGCAAGTTTGGGACAGTTCTGCCTAGCCCACGGTCTAGTAAACAGTTGTCTGTAGCCGTTCGCACCCCCTCCTCCTCCTCCTCCTCCTCGTCCTCCTGCAGAAGCAAGAGCTCGTCCACAGACCGCAGTCGCACAAACACTCCATCCGCACCTGCCACTGTTGCACACCAGGTCTCCCATTATGGGGCAGCTACTGGCATACGTCAGCAGGCTGTATTGGCTATGAAGTGTTTGGGCGACAATAGACACACCGCGGAAGTTCTGTCCGAGTTCTTGCAGCAAGAAACGCAGTCGTGGCTGGGCACTGTAGATCTTGAGGCAGGCAAGGTAGTGAGTGATAACGGAAGGAATTTCATGGCTGCCATCTCCCTTTCCCAACTGAAACACATTCCTTGCCTGGCTCACACCTTAAACCTGGTGGTGCAGTGCTTCCTGAAAAGTTATCCGGGGTTATCCGACCTGCTCCTCAAAGTGCGTGGACTTTGCGCACATATCCGCCGTTCGCCTGTACACTCCAGCCGTATGCAGACCTATCAGCGTTCTTTGAACCTTCCCCAGCATCGCCTAATCATAGACGTTGCAACAAGGTGGAACTCAACACTGCACATGCTTCAGAGACTGTGCGAACAGAGGCGGGCTGTTATGTTTTTGTGGGAGGATACACATACACGGGCAGGCAGTAGGATGGCAGACATGGAGTTGTCAGGTGGGCAGTGGTCGAAGATTCAAGACATGTGTCAAGTCCTTCAGTGTTTTGAGGAATGCACACGGCTGGTTAGTGCAGACAACGCCATAATAAGCATGAGCATCCCCCTAATGCGTCTGCTGATGCAAAGTTTGACGCACATAAAGGATCAGGCGTCTGCACCAGAGGAAGAGGAAAGCCTTGATGACAGTCAGCGATTGTCTGGTCAGGGCAGTGTACATGACGAGGTACCGGGCGAAGAGGAGGTGGAGGATGAGGAGGATGATGGGGATGAGTATATTTTTAATGAGGAAGCTTTCCCGGGGGCACGGGAAATTGGTGGCGTGGCAAGGCCGGGTTCTGGTTTTTTGAGGGACACAAGTGACGTAGATTTGCCTGCAACTGCCCCTCAACCAAGCACAACCGCAGATTTGACAATGGGAACTTTGGCCCACATGGCGGATTATGCCTTGCGTATCCTCAAAAGGGACACACGCATTACAAAAATGATGAACGATGACGATTACTGGTTGGCCTGCCTCCTTGATCCTCGCTATAAAGGCAAATTGCAAAATATTATGCCACATGAGAACTTGGAACTAATATTAGCAACAAAACAATCAACTCTTGTTGACCGTTTGCTTCTGGCATTCCCTGCACACAGCGCCCGTGATCGTTCTCACACGAGCTCCAGGGGCCAGCAGACCAGAGGTGTTAGAGGGGCAGAAATCAGAAGTGGCGTTGGCCAGAGGGGTTTTCTGACCAGGTTGTGGAGTGATTTTTCTATGACCGCAGACAGGACAGGTACTGCAGCATCAATTCAAAGTGACAGGAGACAACATTTGTCCAGTATGGTTACAAACTATTTTTCATCCCTTATCGACGTTCTCCCTCAACCGTCATTCCCATTTGATTACTGGGCATCCAAATTAGACACCTGGCCAGAATTGGCAGAATATGCATTGCAGGAGCTTGCTTGCCCGGCAGCTAGTGTCCTATCAGAAAGAGTATTCAGTGCTGCAGGTTCAATACTAACAGAAAAAAGGACTCGTCTGGCTACCCAAAATGTAGATGATCTAACCTTCATTAAAATGAACCACAACTGGATTTCAAAATCTTTTGCCCCACCCTGCCCGGCTGACACCTAGCTTTCCTATGAAAAGGTCTTGCCTGTGGACTATTCTGAATGACTTTTCCAATCTCGTAATTTTCTTCACCTGATTGTCCAGCATACGACATGTTTCCACCTCACGAAATGGCCAAACTCCCCACACGGGGTCGTGCTATCGCCACTTTGCGCTTGGACCCTTGAGAGTGCTGTTTGTCTGAAGAGGTGGGTGTGGCCGCTTTTGGTCGACGGCACTGCCACTGGGTCCCTCATAGTACAATAAAGTGTCTCTGGCGGTGGTGGTGCGCACCCAACGTCAGACACACCGTTGTAATATGAGGGGCCCTGTGCCTGTACCGCCGGCCACAAGCCAGTTCCCCCCCCCCAGCTCAAACAGTGCTCTACCACTAGCAAAATTATCTCTCACAGCTTCACCAATGTGTAGTCTAGGCGCTGACATCCTTCAATGCCTGGCACTGACAATACCATTGTTTTGACATTTTTGTTATGTTAGGCCTTCGAAGCCTGTCTGCGGTCACTCCTTCCACTAGACTTCCACTGACCATACACTGCTGCCCATGTACCCCTGGAACCAATTTAAAGTGCCTACAGCCAGCCCAATTTTGTTATGTTAGGCCTTGGAAGCCTGTCTGCGGTCACTCCTTCCACTAGACTTCCACTGACCAGACCACTGCTGCCCATGTACCCCTGGAACCAATTTAAAGTGCCTACAGCCAGCCCAATTTTGTTATGTTAGGCCTTGGAAGCCTGTCTGCGGTCACTCCTTCCACTAGACTTCCACTGACCAGACCACTGCTGCCCGTGTACCCCTGGAACCAATTTAAAATTGCCTACAGCCATGTGTTAATATTTTAGGCCTTCGATGCCTGTCTGTGGTCACTCCTTCCACTAGGCCTCCACTGACCACACCACTGCTGCCCGTGTACCCCTGGAACCAATGTAAAATTGCCTACAGCCAGCCCTATGTTATTATGTTAGGCCTTCGAAGCCTGTCTGCGGTCACTCCTTCCACTAGGCCTCCACTGACCACACCACTGCTGCCCGTGTACCCCTGGAACCAATTTAAAATTGCCTACAGCCAGCCCAATTTTTTTATTTTAGGCCTTCGATGCCTGTCTGCGGTCCATTCTTTCAACTACTACTACACTGACCAGGGCACTGCTGCCCAAGTACCCCTGGAACCAATTTAAAATTGCCTACAGCCATGTGTTAATATTTTAGGCCTTCGATGCCTGTCTGTGGTCACTCCTTCCACTAGGCCTCCACTGACCACACCACTGCTGCCCGTGTACCCCTGGAACCAATTTAAAATTGCCTACAGCCAGCCCAATTTTTTTATTTTAGGCCTTCGATGCCTGTCTGCGGTCCATTCTTTCAACTACTACTACACTGACCAGGGCACTGCTGCCCAAGTACCCCTGGAACCAATTTAAAATTGCCTACAGCCAGCCTAATTTTGTTATGTTAGGCCTTGGAAGCCTGTCTGCGGTCACTCCTTCCACTAGACTTCCACTGACCAGACCACTGCTGCCCATGTACCCCTGGAACCAATTTAAAGTGCCTACAGCCAGCCCAATTTTGTTATGTTAGGCCTTGGAAGCCTGTCTGCGGTCACTCCTTCCACTAGACTTCCACTGACCAGACCACTGCTGCCCGTGTACCCCTGGAACCAATTTAAAATTGCCTACAGCCATGTGTTAATATTTTAGGCCTTCGATGCCTGTCTGTGGTCACTCCTTCCACTAGGCCTCCACTGACCACACCACTGCTGCCCGTGTACCCCTGGAACCAATGTAAAATTGCCTACAGCCAGGCCAATTTTTTTATTTTAGGCCTTCGATGCCTGTCTGCGGTCCATTCTTTCAACTACTACTACACTGACCAGGGCACTGCTGCCCAAGTACCCCTGGAACCAATTTAAAATTGCCTACAGCCATGTGTTAATATTTTAGGCCTTCGATGCCTGTCTGTGGTCACTCCTTCCACTAGGCCTCCACTGACCACACCACTGCTGCCCGTGTAGCCCTGGAACCAATGTAAAATTGCCTACAGCCAGCCCTATGTTATTATGTTAGGCCTTCGAAGCCTGTCTGCGGTCACTCCTTCCACTAGGCCTCCACTGACCACACCACTGCTGCCCGTGTACCCCTGGAACCAATGTAAAATTGCCTACAGCCAGGCCAATTTTTTTATTTTAGGCCTTCGATGCCTGTCTGCGGTCCATTCTTTCAACTACTACTACACTGACCAGGGCACTGCTGCCCAAGTACCCCTGGAACCAATTTAAAATTGCCTACAGCCATGTGTTAATATTTTAGGCCTTCGATGCCTGTCTGTGGTCACTCCTTCCACTAGGCCTCCACTGACCACACCACTGCTGCCCGTGTACCCCTGGAACCAATTTAAAATTGCCTACAGCCATGTGTGATTATTTTAGGCCTTCGATGCCTGTCTGCGGTCACTCCTTCCACTAGGCCTCCACTGACCACACCACTGCTGCCCGTGTACCCCTGGAACCAATTTAAAATTGCCTACAGCCATGTGTTAATATTTTAGGCCTTCGATGCCTGTCTGTGGTCACTCCTTCCACTAGGCCTCCACTGACCACACCACTGCTGCCCGTGTACCCCTGGAACCAATTTAAAATTGCCTACAGCCAGCCCAATTTTTTTATTTTAGGCCTTCGATGCCTGTCTGCGGTCCATTCTTTCAACTACTACTACACTGACCAGGGCACTGCTGCCCAAGTACCCCTGGAACCAATTTAAAATTGCCTACAGCCATGTGTTAATATTTTAGGCCTTCGATGCCTGTCTGTGGTCACTCCTTCCACTAGGCCTCCACTGACCACACCACTGCTGCCCGTGTACCCCTGGAACCAATTTAAAATTACCTACAGCCATGTGTGATTATTTTAGGCCTTCGATGCCTGTCTGCGGTCACTCCTTCCACTAGGCCTCCACTGACCACACCACTGCTGCCCGTGTAACCCTGGAACCAATTTAAAATTGCCTACAGCCATGTGTTATTATTTTAGGCCTTCGCTGCCTGTCTGCGGTCACTCCTTCCACTAGGCCTCCACTGACCACACCACTGCTGCCCGTGTACCCCTGGAACCAATTTAAAATTGCCTACAGCCAGCCCAATTTTTTTATTTTAGGCCTTCGATGCCTGTCTGCGGTCCATTCTTTCAACTACTACTACACTGACCAGGGCACTGCTGCCCAAGTACCCCTGGAACCAATTTAAAATTGCCTACAGCCATGTGTTAATATTTTAGGCCTTCGATGCCTGTCTGTGGTCACTCCTTCCACTAGGCCTCCACTGACCACACCACTGCTGCCCGTGTACCCCTGGAACCAATTTAAAATTGCCTACAGCCAGCCCAATTTTTTTATTTTAGGCCTTCGATGCCTGTCTGCGGTCCATTCTTTCAACTACTACTACACTGACCAGGGCACTGCTGCCCAAGTACCCCTGGAACCAATTTAAAATTGCCTACAGCCAGCCTAATTTTGTTATGTTAGGCCTTGGAAGCCTGTCTGCGGTCACTCCTTCCACTAGACTTCCACTGACCAGACCACTGCTGCCCATGTACCCCTGGAACCAATTTAAAGTGCCTACAGCCAGCCCAATTTTGTTATGTTAGGCCTTGGAAGCCTGTCTGCGGTCACTCCTTCCACTAGACTTCCACTGACCAGACCACTGCTGCCCGTGTACCCCTGGAACCAATTTAAAATTGCCTACAGCCATGTGTTAATATTTTAGGCCTTCGATGCCTGTCTGTGGTCACTCCTTCCACTAGGCCTCCACTGACCACACCACTGCTGCCCGTGTACCCCTGGAACCAATGTAAAATTGCCTACAGCCAGGCCAATTTTTTTATTTTAGGCCTTCGATGCCTGTCTGCGGTCCATTCTTTCAACTACTACTACACTGACCAGGGCACTGCTGCCCAAGTACCCCTGGAACCAATTTAAAATTGCCTACAGCCATGTGTTAATATTTTAGGCCTTCGATGCCTGTCTGTGGTCACTCCTTCCACTAGGCCTCCACTGACCACACCACTGCTGCCCGTGTACCCCTGGAACCAATTTAAAATTGCCTACAGCCATGTGTGATTATTTTAGGCCTTCGATGCCTGTCTGCGGTCCCTCCTTCCACTAGGCCTCCACTGACCTGTCTACTGCGGCCCGTGTACCCCTTGAACCAACCTAATAAAATATTTAAAAAATTAATTTGATTATAAAAAATAAGATCGTGTTGAGATCTCAAATGCAGACATTTTAACAATCAAAACAAACACACAACAAATATCTGGAACTGTACTACAAAGGTCCAACAGCTACAATTTCTTTCTCCTGCAAGAAGTTAACTGAAAGTTTTTTGGAGTTGTTAACACAGATATGGCATCCACCGAGTGTTGTCCTGTCGCGTCTCCTTTAAATTATTTCCAATAAGATGTTAAACTATTAATTTAATAAAATCAATAATTAAAAAAATAATTGAGTAAGTCAAAAGCACATTGCAAATAAACATTAATTACAAATCAAGAAGCATGGCGCGTCCGAGGGTGAGTAGATACCGAATAAGAATATAATCACCCTCGGACGCGCAATGCTTATTTACAACAGCCTTCCTTCCTAAGAATCAGCCCTTCCGTGGTGTAGAGAGAGGTTGTTGTTACACTCCAAGGTGTTCCCCAGGTTGCCTTTCCTGAGCTTCGATCTTCCGGCTCTCGTTTAGTAGCTGTTGGAAACTACGCTGCATTAGGCCTACTAATTGTGTATGGGTGAAACAGTGGCGCATCTGCGGTCCCTCCTTCCACTAGGCCTCCACTGACCTGTCTACTGCGGCCCGTGTACCCCTTGAACCAACCTAATAAAATATTTAAAAAATTAATTTGATTATAAAAAATAAGATCGTGTTGAGATCTCAAATGCAGACATTTTAACAATCAAAACAAACACACAACAAATATCTGGAACTGTACTACAAAGGTCCAACAGCTACAATTTCTTTCTCCTGCAAGAAGTTAACTGAAAGTTTTTTGGAGTTGTTAACACAGATATGGCATCCACCGAGTGTTGTCCTGTCGCGTCTCCTTTAAATTATTTCCAATAAGATGTTAAACTATTAATTTACTAAAATCAATAATTAAAAAAATAATTGAGTAAGTCAAAAGCACATTGCAAATAAACATTAATTACAAATCAAGAAGCATGGCGCGTCCGAGGGTGAGTAGATACCGAATAAGAATATAATCACCCTCGGACGCGCAATGCTTATTTACAACAGCCTTCCTTCCTAAGAATCAGCCCTTCCGTGGTGTAGAGAGAGGTTGTTGTTACACTCCAAGGTGTTCCCCAGGTTGCCTTTCCTGAGCTTCGATCTTCCGGCTCTCGTTTAGTAGCTGTTGGAAACTACGCTGCATTAGGCCTACTAATTGTGTATGGGTGAAACAGTGGCGCATCTGCGGTCCCTCCTTCCACTAGGCCTCCACTGACCTGTCTACTGCGGCCCGTCTACCCCTTGAACCAACCTAATAAAATATTTAAAAAATTAATTTGATTATAAAAAATAAGATCGTGTTGAGATCTCAAATGCAGACATTTTAACAATCAAAACAAACACACAACAAATATCTGGAACTGTACTACAAAGGTCCAACAGCTACAATTTCTTTCTCCTGCAAGAAGTTAACTGAAAGTTTTTTGGAGTTGTTAACACAGATATGGCATCCACCGAGTGTTGTCCTGTCGCGTCTCCTTTAAATTATTTCCAATAAGATGTTAAACTATTAATTTACTAAAATCAATAATTAAAAAAATAATTGAGTAAGTCAAAAGCACATTGCAAATAAACATTAATTACAAATCAAGAAGCATGGCGCGTCCGAGGGTGAGTAGATACCGAATAAGAATATAATCACCCTCGGACGCGCAATGCTTATTTACAACAGCCTTCCTTCCTAAGAATCAGCCCTTCCGTGGTGTAGAGAGAGGTTGTGTTACACTCCAAGGTGTTCCCCAGGTTGCCTTTCCTGAGCTTCGATCTTCCGGCTCTCGTTTAGTAGCTGTTGGAAACTACGCTGCATTAGGCCTACTAATTGTGTATGGGGTGTAGAGACAGGTTGTGTTACACTCCAAGGTTTTCACCAGGTTGCCTTTCCTGAGCTTCGATCTTCATGCTCTCGTTTAGTAGGTGTCGGAAAGTAGGCTGCATTAGGCCTACAAATTGGGTATGGGGTGGAGAGAGATGGTGTGTTACACTCCAAGGTGTTCCCCAGGTTTCCTTGCCATTGCTTCGGTCTTCCGACTCTCGTTTAGTAGTTGTAGAAAAGTACACAGCATTAGGCCTACAAAATGGGTATGGGGTGGAGAGAGATGGTGTGTTACACTCCAAGGTGTTCCCCAGGTTGCCTTTCCTGAGCTTCGATCTTCATGCTCTCGTTTAGTAGGTGTCGGAAAGTAGGCTGCATTAGGCCTAAAAAATGGGGAATGGGGTGGAGAGAGATGGTGTGTTACACTCCAAGGTGTTCTCCAGGTTTCCTCGCCATTGCTTCGATCTTCCGACTCTCGTTTAGTAGTTGTAGAAAACTACACTGCATTAGGCCTACAAAATGGGTATCGGGTGGAGAGAGATGGTGTGTTACACTCCAAGGTGTTCCCCAGGTTTCCTTGCCATTGCTTCGGTCTTCCGACTCTCGTTTAGTAGTTGTAGAAAAGTACACAGCATTAGGCCTACAAAATGGGTATGGGGTGGAGAGAGATGGTGTGTTACACTCCAAGGTGTTCCCCAGGTTGCCTTTCCTGAGCTTCGATCTTCCGGCTCTCGTTTAGTAGCTGTTGGAAACTACGCTGCATTAGGCCTACTAATTGTGTATGGGGTGTAGAGACAGGTTGTGTTACACTCCAAGGTTTTCACCAGGTTGCCTTTCCTGAGCTTCGATCTTCATGCTCTCGTTTAGTAGGTGTCGGAAAGTAGGCTGCATTAGGCCTACAAATTGGGTATGGGGTGGAGAGAGATGGTGTGTTACACTCCAAGGTGTTCCCCAGGTTTCCTTGCCATTGCTTCGGTCTTCCGACTCTCGTTTAGTAGTTGTAGAAAAGTACACAGCATTAGGCCTACAAAATGGGTATGGGGTGGAGAGAGATGGTGTGTTACACTCCAAGGTGTTCCCCAGGTTGCCTTTCCTGAGCTTCGATCTTCATGCTCTCGTTTAGTAGGTGTCGGAAAGTAGGCTGCATTAGGCCTAAAAAATGGGGAATGGGGTGGAGAGAGATGGTGTGTTACACTCCAAGGTGTTCTCCAGGTTTCCTCGCCATTGCTTCGATCTTCCGACTCTCGTTTAGTAGTTGTAGAAAACTACACTGCATTAGGCCTACAAAATGGGTATCGGGTGGAGAGAGATGGTGTGTTACACTCCAAGGTGTTCCCCAGGTTTCCTTGCCATTGCTTCGGTCTTCCGACTCTCGTTTAGTAGTTGTAGAAAAGTACACAGCATTAGGCCTACAAAATGGGTATGGGGTGGAGAGAGATGGTGTGTTACACTCCAAGGTGTTCCCCAGGTTGCCTTTCCTGAGCTTCTATCTTCAGGCTCCCATTAAATTGTGGTTAAATGGAACAACTGCATTTGGCGTACTAGTTGGTTTGGGGCCTACTATCGGTGTCTGCCACTCCTTGCTGTTCTCCTGGTTTCCTGTCCTGAAATTCCATTTTCAGCCTCTCGTTAAGTAGTTGTTAATGTTAGACTGCATTTGGCCTACTAGTTGGGTTGGGGCCTACTATCGGTGTCTGCCACTCCTTGCTGTTCTCCTCCACTGAACAAAGCTGTGCCGCCTGTTTACTACGGTTGCCAATTTTGAACTGCATTTCGACTACTTACTGATTTGGCCCTACTCTCTGTGTCAGCCTCTCATTCCAGTTGTCCTCCACTGCAATGCCCCCTGGTTATTCCTGTGTTACCAATTTTGAACTGCATTTAGCCCACTTTCTTCTTTGGGCCTATATCTGTGTTTCCACTTCATCGTGCCCATTGCCCAGCCAGTGATAGATGAGTCTGCTGGTACATTGACCCATAACGCAACATTCCCCGTGCACGCTACACAACAACATTGTGACCCTGCTGAAAGTCAGGTTGCTCTTCCCGCATACCATACCACCTTACACGGGGACAAAGAGGAAGGTGCAGATGAAAGTGCAGGTTCCTTCATCAGGTGGGGGGAGGAATACTAGTTGGCGACGTCACTGGCACAGGGCCTCTCATAGTACGCAAAAGTGTTGCTGCCGGTGGGAGGCGCCCCCGCCGTGCAAACACACCGCTGTACTTTGAGGGGCCCTGTGCCAGTGCCAATGCCAACGAGTGGGCCCCCCCTGCTTGCTCAGGATCACAGCACTTGCAAAGTTGAAATACTTACCTCTCCCTGCTCCACTGCCGTGACGTGGTCCAGATTTACTGGGCCCACTAATTACTTGAACCAGCCCTACCCCCCACAACTTTAGCCAAATGACCCCCAATTTCAAATGCCTTCCAATTATTTTAAGGTAAATTACGCTTGACAAGCTTCATTAAGAAGAATGGATGGTTTTGACATTAAAATGGGCACTCTAGGTGTTTTCCTGGCCCCCACTCACTGCCGACTATGCTGCCCCATTGACTTGCATTGGGTTTCGTGTTTCGGTCGATCCCGACTTTACGTCATAATCGGCCGATTTCACTCGACCCGACTTTGGACATAGTCGGGTTTCGCAAAACCCGGCTCGACTCTAAAAAGGTCAAGGTCGCTCAACTCTAGTCTTCACTGTGGTGAAATTTTTAACAAAATGCAACTGTAACCAGCGAGCGCAGAGGAAATTCTGCAGGAATGCTGCAGATTCACAAGTAAAAATCTACATCTAATCCAACTAGTGTGCATGTGCCCAAAGGAGAGAACGAAGACCTCAATGAATTCCACACAAAGAATTGACATGATGGCGATTTTAAGATCACTTTAAGTGCAGAACATTTCCACAATGTGTACATTAGATTTTTAATATCTCATTAACTTACCTGACACTTTATTGCTTGAAAGACTACGTGGTACTCTGTACCCAATACTCGTTAAGTTTAACTTTCTCTTTTGATAATAATTGTAATTAGTCTCAAGTTTTTCCAAAATAACTTAAAAATAATGTCAAATAACTCTTCTTGTTCTTTCAGCAGTGAAAGAGTGACTCTCACAGTAGGGTAGTAATAGAAGTGCGCTCTCCTGGGCTGAGCTCACTTTGCCTTTCTCAGCTTCTTTGTGAAAATGTTTATTTTCGTAAACATAGCTTTCAGGGGAGTGTGGAAGCCAAATGAGTTTACAGCAGCCCTCTGGCAGCAACTGTCGGAAATCACTCTTGTAAAATAGTCCAAAACAAAGTGCATTCATTCCCTGCCCACATCTAATATATAAAGCTGAATGTCTGTGTGTGTGTGTTTGTGTGTATGTGTGTTTGTATGTCCGGGATTGGCATCTGCACCGTCGCAGCTACAGCCACAAAATTTTGCACAGTCACATGTCTGGACCCCGAGAGCGTCATAGGCTATATTGTGAGGTGAAATTTTAACCCCGCGCATTCCAATTCACCAAACAATTTTGCCCCTATCTACATAATGGGGAAAAAAGTGAAAGGAAAAGTGTTGGAGGCGTCGAAGCTACAGCCACAAAATTTTGCGCAGTCACACGTCTGGACCCCGAGAGCGTCATAGGCTATGTTGTGAGGCGAAATTTTAACCCCGCGCGTTCCAATTCACCAAACAATTTTGCCCCTATCTACATAATGGGGAAAAAAGTGAAAGGAAAAGTGTTGGAGGCGTCGCAGCTACAGCCACAAAATTTTGCACAGTCACACGTCCGGACCCTGAGAGCGTCATAGGCTATGTTGTGAGGTGAAATTTTAACCCCGTGCTTTCCAATTCACCAAACAATTTTGCCCCTATCTACATAATGGGAAAAAATGAAAGGAAAAGTGTTGGAGGCAAATTGACAGCTGCCAGATGTGAACAAGGGGGACGTAAAGAGTGAGAGCGATGGCGCCAAAGAGTATATACCGTACAGTTGCTAAGGTGGGGCCCCGACATGGGATACTCACCACACACGGGGATATGAACACACACACAAAATGCGCCACACACTACCACGTGCTTGAACACATATCACCCTCAGCACACAATTCACTACACATTCTCCAACCTCGCCACATAAAAGTCGAAACACAAAAGTCGCCGCTCAAAACTCGCCATGCGCAGAACTCGCCACATGCAAAAACTAGGCTCTTGCAAAACTCGCCACAAGTGCAAAACTCACCTCATGGAAAACTCGCCACACGCAAAACTTGCACACGCGGAAAAATTGCCACATGCACAAAAGTTGCAACACATGCAAAATTTGCCTCACACAAAACTTGCACATACTCAAAAGGCACCACACAAAACTCGCCACGCGCAAAACTCGCCATGCGCCAAACTTGCTGCACACAAGTTGCTACACTAACCTGTCACATGCAACTCGACACACAAAAAGTTGCTACACGCATGTTGCCACACAAAACTCATCTCACAAAAGTCGCTACATGCATGTCGCCACACGCAACTCAACACACACAACTTGACAAACGAAACTCGCCCTAAAACACACACAAGTCTGGTCTTATCCTTCAAAAATAAAAATCTGATTAATAAGCAGACAAACTACAAGAGCAACAAATGTACCATATAGGAAATATGGCAGCTGTCAGTCACATGACCTGTCTATTATGTGTGTGTGTGAGCTAATATATACTGCCAGGGGGAGGGCTTCCTGTTGGCTGGGGATTTATCAGGCTGCCAATTTAGCTTACAAATACTGAGGTAAAAATACTGAGCAAATAACGTGTGAACGAGGTCTAATACATAAGGAGATGACACACAGGTATATACTATATACAGGGGAGATGACACACAGATATATACTATATACAGGAGAGATGACACACAGGTATATACTATATAGAGGAGGAGATGACATACAGGTACATATATATACAGGAGGAGATGACATACAGGTATATACTATATACAGGAGGAGATGACACACAGGTATATACTATATACAGGAGCAGATGACCTACATGTATATACTATATACAGGAGGAGATGACATACAGGTATATGCTATATATAGAAGATGACATGCAGGTATATACTATATACAGGAGGAGATGAAACACAGATATATACTATATACAGGGGAGATGACACACAGGTATATACTATATACAGGAGGAGATGACATACAAGTATATACTATATATAGAAGGAGATGACATTCAGGTATATACTATATATAGGGGAGATGACACACAGCAGGTATATAAATATATACAGGGGAGATGACATACAGGTATATACTATATACAGGAGATGACATACAGATGTATACTATATATAAGGGAGATGACAAACATGTATATACTGAGGTGATGAGGTGAAAATGAGAGGTGTGAGGTGAAAATGAAAAGGTGTGAGTGCAAAATGAGAGGAGTGAGGAAAAATAATGGAGTGATCAGAAAATGACAGATGTGAGGTTGAAATGACAAGTGTTAGGGGGGAATGAGAGGAGTGAGGGAGAAAATGAGAGATGTGAGGGAGAAAATGAGAGATGTGAGGGGGAAAATGAAAGATGTGATTGGGAAAATGAGAGGCGTGATGGGAAAATAAGAGAAGTGAGGTGCTATAACTAACCACAGATATTTACTATGCCCAGGCAACGCCGGGCTCTTCAGCTAGTCTTAAATAAAGCAAAAGCTGCTATGTGTTTAGTCCACAATCCATGGCACATTCCATGGCTGCTAAGTTCTATGACACATAACAATCTCTAAATCAAGGCCAGTTTCCTTCCAGCTGTCGTAATCGAGAGGTGTGACCACCATCATAAGGGAATAATGACATCGTGCACACTTCTCCATATGTTTCTGATGGCTTCATTGTTTTCAAATTACACTGTACAAATAAATATAATAACTTTTTGAGCGTTTCTGTATTTAATATGTGTAGTGTCGAGGTTTGTACTCACTCAGCTGCTCTTAGGTAGGCACAGGAGGCGGTTTTCATGCAAAGTGCAGGTAAGTTTATTTAACTTCATAAACCGCTCTGGGTGGCAAAACAAAACAGAGCCTCTTCTGGCACAAACTGAAAACAAATAGTCCATATGGTATTTGCAGGTCCGCCCACTCAGCCTTTAGCAACACACACTGAAGGTGAACATGAACTGCAAGTAAATAGTCCATATAGCCCTATGGGTCCACTCGCTCAGGTCAGTGCCTTTAATAACACTCACTGGAGGTCTCAACACCTCCAGCCACAGACACTAAATCAGAGACTCGGCCTCCATTTTATCTGCCAAACCACACTCCTGGGGTTGGGATATGTGAGCGGTTATTCCCACCCATCTCTTATGACCGCTTGTAAAACCCGGCCCTGTAATGGCTAGTTAACTCTCTCAGCATTATATGTGTTGGAGCATGCTTCCGAGCTCACATCATCACAGCTAACAGCCTCGATGACACATATCTCCCTTCAAATACTCATCTTGTAGCCATCTTACATTCCCTCCCCCTCTGCCCAAATTTAGGAGGCTTGGCATCCTTCTGTCAACAAACAGTGGATCCTCGACAGAGCATCAGCATTGCCTGCAGTTCCCCTGGCCTATGCTCCACATGAAAGTTAAAATCTTGAAGTGTTTGGAACCACCTGGACACTTGCGCATTGTTCCCTTTCTTCTCCCTCATCCATGGTCTTAAACTAGTCTGAACCTCCCGCCTAAGATATAGTACCTTAGAGAGTATAACGCCCACTTGATGGCTAAACATTCCTTATCCACTACGAAATAGTTTTTCATTAACCGGCTAAGGTACATTATGGGGTGCTCTTCCCCATTTACCTCTTGAGATAAGACAGTGCCCAGCCCGACATCTGATGCATCTATCTGGACCACAAACTCCTTGGAGAAATCAGGTGCTACCAGCTTCAGTTCCTGAAATGCTGTCTCAGTTTCTGGAGACCACTTAGCCATAGCTAACTTTGTCCCTCCAAGGAGGTCTGTCATAGTGGCAGCTACCATGGCAAAGTTTGGGATAAACTGGCTTTACTAGCCGACAATGCCCAGGAATGCCCTGATCTGCTTCTTTGAGAATCGCCTCAAACTTTTTATCTGGGGCTTTATTTCGCCCCTGCCTACAACACAGCCCAAGTGTCTCAGTTCCTCCATTCCAAAGGCACGCTTCTTTGGGTTTATGGAAAACCCTGCCTTCTGTAGAGCATCAAATATCACCTGGACCTTGCTCAGATGGCTTCCCCATTTGTGGGTGAAGATCACAATATCGTCCAGGTTGTCTGCTGCATACCTCTTGTAGGGAGCTAGGATTCAGTCCATGGCTTTCTGGAATGTTGCTGGAGCACCTTGTAATCCAAACGGCATCCTTGTATAATGGAAGCATCCATCTGGTGTGGAAAAGGCAATCTTCTCTTTGGCGTCTTTGAACATGGAGATTTGCCAATACCCTTTTGTTAGGTCAAGGGTAGTAATGTACCTAGCCAGCCCTAGCCTCTCAATTAATTCATCGACTTGGGGCATCGGGTATGCTTTGCACTTAGAAACTTTGTTCAGCTTTCTATAGTCATTGCAAAATCGCCCTTCTCCATCTGGTTTCGGCACTAAGACTATTGGGCTGGACCAGCCACTCTTGCATGCCTCGATAACTCCCAGGCCCAGCATCCGCTTCACCTCCATTGAGATCACCCTCAGCATGCTTCTGGAATCTGGTATGGCTTTAAACTGACCTGGACTTGAGGCTCCATCAGGATGTCATGCTCTACCTTTGTACAACCTGGAAGCTCTGAGAAGGGGTCCCTTTTGCACTGTAGCAACTCATAGTTGACAGCACCAACTTTCTCCACCACCTCATAGGGACACTACTACTTGGTCAGGAATTTGGTCTCCACTGTGGGCACCAGCACTAGATCCCCTGGGTTGAACTCTCTCACCCTGCCTGACCTATTATGCACCCTGGATTGTGCTTCCTGAGCCTTGAGGAGATGCTCCTTTACAATGTGCATCCTGTTGGCGATCCTGGCTTGCATCTGGGTGACATGCTCTACCACGCTTCTACAGGGGAAGTTTCAGCTTCCCAGGATTCCTTTGCCACATCCAGGAGACCTCAAGGGTGTTGTCCATAGAGCAGTTCAAATGGGGAGAAGCCAATGGAAGCTTGGGGATCTTCCCTGATGGAGAACATCAGGTAAGGAAGCAGACAGTCCCAGTCTCGGCTATCCTTCTAGCACTGCTTTTTTTTGCATCACTTTCAAGGTTATATTAAACCTCTCCACCAGTCCATCAGTCTGGGGATGGTATACAGAGGTTCTGAGCTGGTAAATTTGCAGGGACTTGCACAGCTCCCTCATGATCTTTGACATGAAGGGGGTCCCTTGGTCCTTAGAATCTCCTTTGGCAGCACGGTTCGGGAGAAGATATGAATCAGTTCCTCAGAGATGCACTTGGCAGAGGCATTTCTTAAGGGCATCGCCTCTGGATACTGGGTAGCATAATCCAGGAACACCAATATATATTGTGGATTTTACCAGGGTTCCCACCAGGTCCATTGGATGACTCCTTGTCATATATGTGAGCAGATCTCGTGACTCAGCCTAGGGGGTGGCCTCTGCAGCTTTACACATAGGTACCCTGCAGTGCTTACAATTTTCTGTGGCTGGTTCCATCTTATATTTTGCCACCATTGATTCATTACCTCTTCATTCAGGGCTGTTTTGTCACATATGGGAGAACATTTTCTCACTCATCCTATGGGATGGTTTGCTTAGCTGCATATATAGGTATTCTTCATTGCTCATATTCTTTGTGGCCAGTTGACCTTATACTTTCCCACACTTTGACTTGTTATCCTTTTATTATTGAGGGCCATTTACATTTCTGTACCCAGGTGTTATTATATGCTTGATCAGTGCTATATATAATACTATACTGGATTGTTTCATCCACAATTTTGCACTTGCATTTATGCTGCTATGTGTTTTATTCATATAGAGCTGGTGTATATTTATTGACTTGTATAGAAGGAGGGTCAGTGTGGGTTTCTGATTTCACTGTTTTTAGTATGTTTTAACTATTGTTGTCAATAATTTTTTTTTCTTTTTATATTCATACTAGTGGTGTGCATTCTAAATAAGTGGTTCCTATTTCCCTCTTCCCAGGTACATCGCTATTTGCTCGAATAGCACCTCGATGATGGGCATTGGTATCAGAGGACTGCGGAAATGGGCTACTGGGGAGGTCAGCTGGCATGTGAGGCAGTAACGACAATAGTTCACAATTTCTCTGTTACATGCAGGCTAGTAGAATCTCTGCAGAATGTGCTCCTGGGTCTTATCTGCCCCCAGGAGACCAGCAAAATCATGGGAATGAGCCATGTCTAAAACCTGGGCCCTGGTATCAATAGCTGCTCTGTTACCTAACCTTTGGGCTTAGTTATCCTATAAAGCAGATCTCCAATCACAACAAAATGAGGGAACCGACTGTCAGCCCCCAGCTCTTGAGGCACACCATTTAATACAGTTACATTGTCAAATGCCCCTTTAAGAGTTAGGTCCCTGAGTTGGGCAGTTCCAAAGTTTCCCCCTCACACAACCAGCTCAGGGATGATGGCCTCAGTGGATGTTGCCTCATCCTCATCACCAGCAAGTACACAAAATGGAAACCTTTCATCCGCAGATTATGACAAGATTTATTTGGAAGCAACCTGGCTGTTGTCCGGGCAACCAGATGTCCTCCCTTTTCACCACAAGTCCCCAAATAACGCAAAGCCCCGCCTTATTATAATAGGGTGCAATAGGTCCTTGACCACGCCAACCTCATGGGACTCGGTGCCACAGTTTGTGTTTATGACCACTTGGGCCATAGGGTAGTCCTTCTCATCACCATGGATGCAGCAGATACGCACCCTCTTTCCAGGAATCAGTCAATGGGGAATTATGGCCCTCAATAGGGTTACCAAACTCCCTGAGTCTAACAGACCAGTCCCTTGCACCCCGTTTACTGACATGGGGCATGTCTGTGGTCCCTTGCCTGGTTGAGGGACAGCACTGCAGGTGGGGCATGCAAAATATGAGCAGAGACATCCTAGGCTGCAGTCCATTTTCTCAGTGGTCAGGGTCATGGGGCACCAGGTGGCTATGTGACCTGGGGTATGACACCTCCAACAAATTATACTGTTGGACAGGGCTTTTGACTCAGATACCCCCTGGGTTTGTGGATGTCCCACCCCCTTTTTGGTGTCCACCCCCTTTTGGGAACCCCAGTATGGGAAGTCTCCACTCCCTTGCTTCCCAAGGACCTCTCGACCACCTGGTACCTCTCCACCAGGATCACTAGGTCATTGACATTATGAGCATCTTCCTAGGCAACCCATGATTGCACCGACCTTGGTAGGGAGTGTATTAACATGTCAATGACAACCTTCTCCTTCATCTGTGCTGGGGAGGAGTAGATTGTCAAAGAGCAAGTTAGATGAGAGGTGGGAGGAAAGTTCAGTGTGGACGTGCTGCTCCAGGAGTTTGGAAGCGAATGGTATTTGATATTTGGGGTCTGCCCACTCAAGTCAGTGCATTTAGCAACATACATTAAAGGTGAACATGAACTGCAAGTAAATAGTCCATAAAGCCCTGTGGGTCCGCCCACTCAGGTCAGTGCCTTTAGTAAAACACACTGGAGGTCTCCATACCTCGAGCCACAGACACTAAATGAGCGACTCGGCCTCCATTTTATCTGCCAAACCACGCTTCTGGGGTTGGGATATGTGAGCGGTCATTTTGTGTCATCTATTATGACTGCTCGTAAAACCCAAAACAAAATAACTCTCTCAGCATTATATGTGCTGGAGCATGCGTCCGAGGTCACATCACCGCAGCTAATAGCCGCAATGACACATACATTATCTCCCCTCATGGACTTTTCCGGTGCCCATCTTACAGTGGGATCAAATATATTCTCATATTAGAACCTGATGATTAAACAGAATTTAGTTGTTCATGATTGTTTTTGCAAAAAGTGCCTTCTTTTGGACTAATCACATACTGTTAGGCCTCCTTCTCATGTCCGTATAAAACAGTGTCTCATCAATGTGTCATCCATGTGTCATCAATGTGCCATCAGCATGTCATCCATGTTTTATCAGTGTGCCTAAATGTGTCATCCACATGTTATCCATGTGTCATCCATGTGTCATCAGTGTGCTATCAGTTTGTCAACAGTGTGTCATCCATGTGTCTTCAGTGCGCCATCAGTGTATCTTCAGTGTATCATCCATGTGTCATCCATGTGTCATCAGTGTGTCATCCATGTGTCATCCCTGTGTCATCAGTGTGTCATCAATGTGTCATCAGTGAGCCATCAGTATGTCATCTGTTATGACCTGGTGGTTAAGAGGCCACACTGAAATGACCTGGTGGCTAAAACGCAACATGGAACAGCTCTGAGAAGGTGGTATCTCTACTAACCGCAGTCCCTAATCCTAACAACACAACTAGAAATAGCCGTGGGATGTTCCTGACACTCCCTAGACACCTCGTCACAGCCTAAGATTTAACTACCCCTAAAGAAGGAAACAGAAAGCTATCTTGCCTCAGAGAAACCCCCAAAAGGAAAGACAGCCCCCCACAAATATTGACTGTGAAAGGAGAGGGAAATGTCGAACACAGAAATGAAATTAGAATTCAGCAAAGGGGAGGCCAATACTAAACTAGATAGACAGAGAGCAAAGGATACTGTGCGGTCAGTATTAAAACTACAAAATCCACGCAGAGTTTACAAAAATGAACTCCACACCGACTCACAGTGTGGAGGGGCAAATCTGCTTCCCAGAGCTTCCAGCTAGCCTAAATAAGACATAGTGACAAGCTGGACAAAGAGACAAAAATGCAAAGCAATAGAGTCCAAACAAATGGACAAACAAACTAGCAAAACTTATCTTTTGCAGACAAGGACTGGCCATATGAGAAATCCAAGGGAAGAATCAAATCCAACCAAGAACATTGACAGCAGGCATGGACTAAAGCCCAGAGCAAGTTTAAATAACAAACCCAGGCAAGGCGATTAGTGAAGGCAGCTGCTACAGCTACATAACGGAGCAGCAGTTCCACTCGAAACCACCAGAGGGAGCCCAAGGGCAGAACTCGCAAACATACCATTAGCAACCACAGGAGGGAGCTCCAGAACGGAACTCACAACAGTCATCCATGTGTCATCAGTGTGTCATCCATGTGTCATCCATGTGTAATCAGTGTGTCATCCGTGTTTCATCAGTGTGTCATATGTGTCATCCATGTGTCATCCGTGTGTCATCCATGTGTCATCAGTGTGTCATCCATGTGTCATCAGTAAGCCATCAGTGTGTCATCCATGTGTCATCAGTGTGTCATCCATGTGTCATCAGTGAGCCATCAGTGTGTCATCAGTGTATCATCAGTGTGTCATCCATGTGTCATCCATGTGTCATCAGTGTGTCATCAGTGTGTCATCAGTGTGTCATCCATGTGTCATCCGTGTGTCATCCATGTGTCATCAGTGTGTCATCCATGTGTCATCAGTGTGTCATCCATGTGTCATCCATGTGTCATCAGTGTGTCATCCATGTGTCATCAGTGAGCCATCAGTGTGTCATCAGTGTACCATCAGTGTGTCATCCATGTGTCATCAGTGTGTCATCCATGTGTCATTCATATACTTGATATTTAAGGTCAGTGTTCACAATAAGTTGTGAGAACAAGATAACTGACATTATACATAGCTATTATTTGACTAGTATCCTATTTTTTTCACAAGTATTCCCTTTATATTTCTATCTCTAATTTATAGAGGTCCCTTAGCTAGTGGGTGTAGGGTAGCTGCTGTAATGTCTTCCATACACTGCACACAAAGACATGAAGCATCCTTGTTCATTCTTTGACCATGTTGAATATATTTAGAGAAAACAGCAGCATGATGGGTATTATTCAGCAGTACTGAGCTGTGCAGCAGTACATTCAGCTCTGGTATGAGATGAAACACTTACAGTCTCTATTTCTAACTTTCATTTGTCTCCTAACTATTGAGTGGAAATGTAGTGTATAATGTCTCCTATCCACACAAAGATGTGAAGGATTATATGATGCTCTCCATATATTGCTTCAAACATTTAAAAAAAAAACACATACTCACCTCTCCTCGCTGGCCGTTGCTCAGTTCCGGACTCCTTAGCGTCACCATCTTCTGGCTCTCTGCAATGTGACTGTTCAGGCAGAGGGTGTGTAACACCCCAGGTTCCTGGTTGTTACAGTGGCATTGCTTTCCTTATGGGGAGAGTGATATCACGCTTGGAAGCCAGGAAGGATTCCTTTTATCAGGTATTCAGGACATGCAACACTGTTCTGACTCAAGGCCAGAAGGGGAAGCCCTGAACACATTTTCAGGGGAGCTTCCCTAGCTATAGATATATATTCTGCTCTGGAGGAGGAGTTGGTCAGTGAGTGCCAGAGAGCAGTCTGAGGCAGAGAGTCTGTGAGAGGAGAGTGAGGAGTGAGGAAGGAGATCTAGGGCCATGCAGCCCCGTGAGGTGCTCCAGCTCATGGGAAGAGAAAAGAGAAAGCAGAGCTGTCTGTAAAGAGACTGAATGGGGAAGTGAAGCACAGGAGAGTGAAGGGCTGGAGAGAGAAGCTGCGACTGAGCTTCCTCCACGCTGAGCGCAGATACCGGTAGCCGTAAGACCGAGGTTGTGGGGGCAACTCTATGCCCCACGACAGAAACCAGCATGAGAACCGATTGCAAGTCACCTGTCCAACATAGACACCCAAAGACACAGTAGCAGATAGAGCCTGAGTCGTGATAGAGATCCTGTGAAAAGGCTTGAGCTACCTTTCATGCGGGTTAGTGTCCTACCTGCAAGGAGGACAGAGAGAAAAATGTGAGGACCTTGTGAGAGGCCTAAGGCAGCAAGGGACTACACCACAGCGCTAGAGGGAAGGCTTCCAACCCCACCTGGTAAGGGGGATTTCAGATTCGCTTCCAAGGCGGCTGGACCATATCAGTACCTGTGATCCGGTACCCTGGACTGTGGATGCCTGAACCCTACAGTAAAGAAGTAAAGAGACTGCAACCCTGTGTCATCCGTTTCTTGCTATACCATCTGCCATCTTTATCTATACACTGGGAGCCCTGGGGATCCAGCTTCACCTGTGGGAAGCTATAGCATCCCTGCTGCCACAACAACACCCCAGAGGATCCCTTTAAGCAGTGTCGGTCCCCTCTGACCGAATACCACAGGTGGCATCCCAAACATTTCTTATTTTACAAACTCTATTCAACCCCTTCAAAGACTTTCCCTTTTACATGGGTGCCCAGGGCCATGGACCGAGTCACCACCACGTGACACATCCCTTTAAGTACCGGACCTGGTACCGCGTACCCCATGGCCCTGGCGCACACTCCAGGTGCACTGATGTGATGTAATTGCACACTCTTCCCTGAACATCACAGTCAGAGGATGCGGACGCCACCACAACAGTGAAGCGGGGAGAGGTAAGTGCCACAAGTGCCAGGGCCCGGAGCAAGTGGGGGGCCCACTCATGGGCATCGGCACTGGCACTGGGCACCCATAGTGCACTGGTGTCTCCGACGACGATAGGGTCCTGGCACTTGCCCGGGTGCTGATGCCGATACTGCTGGACACTATTAAAGTGAAATGAATATTCACTACTTTTCATGCCAATGGGAGGGTAATGCAGTGAATATTCATGTCTCTTTAGCAGCAGGCACAGGCTTTAGCTGCAGCAGCTGACTGCTACCTCCTGTCACCTGCTGCTCCGCCGCTGCTAATCCTTCAGCTGCGGCAATAAAAACTAAATTTCCGAGCAAAAAAAAAAAATACTCGGAGGACACCCGAGCGTGCTCGAGAAATCTCGAGTAACGAGTATATTCGCTCATCACTACTGGCAAGTGCAAACGAAGCGATGAAATGCAAAACGATTAGTAACAGAGATTTTGTTAGTCAAGTGATAAGAATGAGCAGGCTCATAATATTGTGAATATGTAAAGTATCCAAATGAAACAAATAGGGGAATGTAAATAATTATTTCTACAAATGTAGTCTTATGTCACTATATAAGTTACTATAGCACACAAACATGTTTTAGAGTGAATATTTATCTACAGTATGGATGGCATTCATCAGCATGATTGCTGAGTACATTAGTAAATTACTTCTGCAATCCCTTTGTAGCACAGAATGTACTTTACTGTACGGTATTCTATAATTAAATTACAAGAAATAAGCATAAATTAGTCATACCCTGTTAAATATATGTGATACGCTCTTGCACATCTGCTTTCATAGCTCAGTATTTTATTTGTTTCTAGAGCATTATTTAGTAAGATACTTTTCCTTATGTGCTATAAATCCTAGCATGCAACCACCTTATATCTTAAAAACATGCAATGAAAGTCTTAAATGACTCCTGTGATTTCATGATATTGCTGTCCTTGTCACCTACAAGTTAAAGCTGTTTCTGGTGCATATTCCACCCTGATTAATCGCATCTTGTCAACTTGCCATCGACTCATTCTGAGTTAGGCAATATAGGTTCTGGAACATTCTTTTCTCCATTTCCTAACAAGCTCTGAGCTAAAAGTTGGTGTCTCAGCCATATATGTGTGTAGTTTGAAATACAGGAAAGCAGGAACAGAGAGGAAAAGAGGCGAACCACCTCCTGCAGTCTATCTTGGCTCTTCTGGTGCTAGTGACTGATTATACTTGACAACAGGCAGTGGGTAACAAATTGGATAGAAGGGACTTAACCTACCTATTAAACAGCCTATAGTGATTATTTTGTGGGGGTAAAAATGTAATTTATAGTAGATAAATTAATTTCAATTCTGTTAGCCACCAGTACTTCTAAAGGCACATTGGAGGTGAATGGCTGAATGACCATCGCATCAAATCACTTCGACTGTGCAGTTCTATCCAACACTTTTCATACATGATTGAAAACATTTTAAAGGAAATCTTGCATGTAGCTCTTTTAATTTCAAGTCAAGCAACATCTTTACATGGTCAGAAAGTTCTTCCATTACTGATAAATCAGCGTTTGACTTGATATGCAAATGAGGCTGAAGGGCTATTTGTAGATCTGAAGCCTCTGTCACTCCAGCTCTATTCCCCGCCCTCCTGCTTAATTGACAGCGCCTTTACCTGTAGTCACGCAGCATAGAGGTCATCAGTTGAACAGGAAGAGGCTGAGCTGTGTGAAAAATAGAGCTGGAGTGACAGAGGTTTCAGATCTACTATATTCATTTACATATCAATGCACATGTTGATTTCTCAGTAACGCAGGAACAGACTGGCCGTGTAAAGGTATTGTTGGACTTGTCTTTGAAAGAGCTACATGTGCATATAAATAGTTTGGGGGGTGAAATCCTGATGACAGATTCTGTAAACGCACATCACAATCATTGTGCACGTTATCCTTTTATGCTGTATGTCACAGAGCTGGAGCTCTGCTTCCTCTATCTTGAGCTCTGACTCCCTATTATTATTTTTATTATTTTAATTCATTTTCAGGCACCATTGATTCTCTGGTGCTGTACATGAAAAGGTGTTACATACAAAATACAAATATGAATTAGAATGAAAAAAACTAACAATGACAGACTGGTAGAGAAAGAACAGGGCCCTACCTTTGTAGGATTACAGTCTACAAGTTAATAGGAAAGAAAACAGAAGGTTGAGGGATTGTGGCAGCTCCGGTGGTGGTGAGGTGGCATTGGGGTTATTGCAGGCAGAAAGATTTCTTGAGAAATGAGTTTTCAAGTTGCGTCTGAGTGTGGAGGATAATATAATCAGAGGTGTTGGGTACAGAATTCTGGAGAAATCTTGGAGGTGATTGGGTGAGGAACATATGAGTGTAGAAGAGAGAAGGGAAGGGAAGGAGGTCTTGGGATGACCTGAGATCACATGTTGGAAGAGATCAGGAGATTATTTCAGAGCTGTATGGAGAACACAGATTATGGACAGCTTTGTACATCAATGTGACTAGGTTGAAGTAGATTAGTTGGAGAATTCTGAGCCAAAGAAGAGATTCGAAGAGGGGAGAAGTGGAGGAGTAGAAAATAGAGAGGTGGATTAGTTGGACAGTAGAGTGAAGGACGAACTGGAAAGGTGCGAGAGTGTTAGCAGGGAGGCCACAGAGGAGATATTGCAGTAGTTGATGCAGGAGATGATGAAGATACCTCTATTTGTCTTTTAATTGGAACTTTGCAGCCAACTATTTACTTTCTTTGATATGCACATCTGTGGTAGAGAGGAACTCGATCAGGTACTCTGGATACTGGTACTCAAGAAGTCAGGATGGCCGAGCGCTCTAAGGCGCTGCGTTCAGGTCGCAGTCTCTCTTGGAGGCGTGGGTTCAAATCCCGCTTTTTGAAGGATATAATGGAACTAGAGAGAGTACAAAGGAGGGCAACAAAATTAATAAAGGGGATGGGAGAACTACAATACCCAGATAGATTAGCGAAATTAGGATTATTTAGTCTAGAAAAAAGACGACTGAGGGGCGATCTAATAACCATGTATAAGTATATAAGGGGACAATACAAATATCTCGCTGAGGATCTGTTTATACCAAGGAAGGTGACGGGCACAAGGGGGCATTCTTTGCGTCTGGAGGAGAGAAGGTTTTTCCACCAACATAAAAGAGGATTCTTTACTGTTAGGGCAGTGAGAATCTGGAATTGCTTGCCTGAGGAGGTGGTGATGGCGAACTCAGTCGAGGGGTTCAAGAGAAGCCTGGATGTCTTCCTGGAGCAGAACAATATTGTATCATACAATTATTAGGTTCTGTAGAAGGACGTAGATCTGGGGATTTATTATGATGGAATATAGGCTGAACTGGATGGACAAATGTCTTTTTTCGGCCTTACTAACTATGTTACTATCTGTGTCCAGTTTTGGGCACCGGTGCTCATGAAGGATATAAGGCAAAATAAGAACAGAAAAAAATTGTGGCACTCACCCCGTGGCTAAAAGATATTCCTTTATTACATGATACTGGGTGGAGGATATGGAGCGCCCCCAGATGCAGGGCCGCGGGTTACTCTGTACCGGGCCTCAGTGGCTCAGTTCTTGGGATGTCACGGTGGCTGGACCTGGTCCGTGACCCTGCTAAGGAGCCTCCAATAAAAGGTGATACAAGTCTGTCAAGGATTCGTGACGCCACCTGTGGTATTCGGCCAGGGAGACCGACGCTGCTTGGGGTCCACTGGGGTGATGTGATGGCAGCTAGATGGTATACCTTCCCCCAGGTGAAGTGTGTCCCCAGGGCTTCCCGATAATGTAGATGGCGATGGTGTGAGGTGCAGTCAATAACGAGGACACAGGGTTGCAGTCTCTTTACCTCTTTACTGAAGGCTTCGGGATCCTCAATCCAGAGCACTGTCAACAGGGCTGTCTGAGACTGGCCGGTCCGGAGGCACATCCAGAGTTCCCTTTGCAGGTGGAAATCGTTGTCTACCACTAGTGCCTGTGTGTTGTAGTGCTTCCCTGCTGAGCATTCGGGATAGTCCTCACAACTTCGATTCTCGTTCGTTCCAGTTATTTCTAGTTCTTTCTATTCTCCATCCCCCAGGTTTGTTATGGCTAGGACACACGCATTTGACGGGAAGGCTCGGAGCTCTTCCGGGACCCTAGAGACTCCCCTCTCCACGCGTTGCTCTCATGTCTGCTTAGGTGATGTAAGGTAGACAGCAACCTATAATTAACTGTCCTGTGGTATTTGAAGTAAGGCATAAAGTCAGTTACTTCCTTGGTGTTCCGGGCACCGGCTATGCGCCTCAGTAGGATGTTGCCGTTCTCCGGGCACGACTCCTACTGGCTCTCCTTTGTGCTTGATCTAGTTTCTCACTGTCCACAATATCCTTCGCTTCGTGTCCTTTCTTTGGATGCCGCCGCAGGGTAGCACAGGCGCGGCTCTGTAACGTTCCATCTTTGTCGCTAGGTACCTACCAGGTTCCCACGCCTGACAGGGACCCCCATGAATCTTCCCCTGCAACACCCCTTGCCACAGGATGTTGCCTGGACAAAACCCAGTCAGCTTCTGACTAACTTCCTATCCAACCCCTAGTTTTACCAGTGTGAGGAGTGGCCTAATAAATAAAACCTTTTGCTCCCCCTAGTGGCCGGAGTGTGAAGTGTAATGTGTGCTGGTGATACCTGGTCAGGTGAACTCCTTTAGTGCCATCAGACGTACCATCACTCCCCTTAGTGGCAGAGCGACATTACTGCAACGACCAGGTCTCTGGGGCGCTGCAGATAGGGATGAGCAAATTTGGTGAGCTACAGTTGGGTTCTCCATGCATGTGTTGTGACTCTCACGCAGCCGCGACACATGCAGCTGCGGAACCGAACAGCTGATCAGCCGGTGTGCTCCAGGAATCCGGGTTCCTTCTGCAGCTTATTTGGTAAGCGCTATAGCTTCCCGAATAAGCAGGGACCCGATCAAATTTGCTCATCTCTAGTGGAAGATACAAGCTCTCTTACTATTCTCTATGGATAAGACATCGTCACACACCACATGAATATGATTCAATCATACTTATAAATTTATTATTTAAAGCTTGTCTCATCTGCTGATCATCATAGGTCTGGCATCTATAACAGCTGTAGTCTAGGCAGACATGTCCCCTGTCTTCTTTCTGACTCATAGAATAGAGTCCTTAGCATGAAGTCCTATAACATCCTAAGAGGAAATATGGAAAGCAGGTAAAATCATGGGAGGACACAATTCGGTAATTTGTTGGAAAGCTTGTGATTTTCGCATGCTGCCCCCGAAAGCACTTTTTAAATCTTTGTGGAAACCTTAAGATTAATGAGGTGCCAATATTTGATCCTAGTGAGAAAAACAAACTTGAACTTTCCCTGCTGAGAACAATGAGGTTTAAGAGTATTTCAACAAAAACATCTTCAAATATCATCTACAGTTGCTTGTATTTTATTTAGGAGCAAGAAATATAAGAATCCTAACATTTATGAAAAGCTGCGGTATCTTAAAATGATAGATAGCTGATGAGTGGAGAAAAACAAATAAACTTCCTAAAATTATGGCACTGACATCATTTTACCATGTGAAAATCGTCTCTCTTACAGGTGTAGTTTTTCTTAGCTGACAAAAACCACAGTAATGTAAAAGATCTTACAATGTAGTTGGCTTCCTTAAAGCACAGATTTGGCTTTGTCTTAGTTTATCTGGAATTTAAAGCTGATTTTCTTTCCAGGAAAGTCTAAAGGGGATGGGGTGGGGGAAAAGTCTGTCACTCAATTCTGTATCCTTAACCCACCCTGTCTTGATTAGTGTGTGCAAACTGGACAAAATAGTGAACAAAAGAAATCAAGATATAGATATTAGTAAAACACTGGCAGACTGGAATATTACATGATATCTGATATCCTTTCTACTTTAGGAATGTAAATAATTAGAACAATACATGAGTATTATTTTTTCGTTAAGTAGCGTTCACACAGGCAATGCGGTTTGGTTCAAACAGGTGCAGTTTTATTGCTTTCATAAAACTCCAAGGGATTCAAAACCAGGAATGGTGTCTTCTGGGCACAAAGGTATCACGCAAACAAACAGTTCATTTAGCAGGCATATGTTAGTGTGGGCTCACCCAGATTACAGTCCCTTCTTTCAGATAAAACTTCATACATAAAAGAGTTGTGATCCCACCAGCTTCAGTATCCCCTTCAGTCTGAGCTCCAGAAGCTTTCAGAGCCAAACTCCAACACACAGACTGCTCAGCTGTCCTAGCTGACCCATGCAGTTTCCATTCAGAGAGCGCCCTGGCATGCCTCTCTTTCAGCTGCAGCTCACATTTTTACTGGTCACTCACCAGCAGCACACTCGACTCTGCTTCATCCAGCAGACTGACACACCTAGTGAACACAGGTCCTGGTTCTAGTAAAAAAAAAGCTATGCAGGTGCATCTAATTGAATCCTGCAGATCTTGGACTTACCCTGTCCTACCTGGCTCTGAACAGGGCACACGATAATGCAACTTTACAATTAGTTAACATAGCAAATAAATACAAAATATTTCAATGCAAGCAGAGCACAAACTATTCTACCATTTCTAATATAAAGCAAATTTAGTAATACAGTTACAAACTTATTTCATGATAGTCCCATTATCACAAGGAAATGTAAGTTTCTGGCTACTCGAAAACTAAAGTTAAAGGGAACCTGTCACCAAAAATAACTCTCCTAACCTGGAGATATACTGTTACTCTGCAGGGCAACAGCGTTATTATGCTGTTCGGTGCCTACAAGTAGCCGAATGCAGTGAGGATAAAAATATATTTCGGTATTCAGTCATAGGGGCCTGGGCAGCGCTGATTTAAGTACTGCTCTGAGTATACAGAGAGGCCACTGTAACAGACCCTGGCTGCCACTGGCACTACATTGCTGCCAACTGTTAGTCAGGGCCAGGGGTGCAGTTTCAGTTGCTGGTCTGTATACTCAGAGTGGTTAATGAGCCAGAGCCGCCCCGGCCCCTATGACTGAATACCAAGTAGTGGCAGGGAGACTAACAATCATTTTCTCCCTTCTGCATATGGCTGTGTGCAGATGCCAGAAAGCACAATAACTATGTTAACCTGCAGTTTAACCGCGTATCTGCAAAGAAAGATTGTTATTTCTGATGACAGGTTCCCTTTAACGCCGGGGTCACACTTGCGAGTTCAATGCAAGAAACTCGCTCGAGTCTCTCGCATCAAGTCCTGGCACTGCCGCCGGCACTCGAGACCGAAGCGTTCAGATGCATGTATTTCTATACAGGCGCACGCTCCGGTCCCAAGTGCCACCGGCAGTGACGGGTATTGATGCGAGAGACTCGCGTGAGTTCTCGCATCACACTCACAAGTGTGACCTCGGCCTAAGACAAACTATATCATGTGTCGGTAAGACTGCACACATTGCATCTAAGATTTTCATTGGTAGAATAATTCTGGAAGGTTTCTTTTTGAAACATGAGACAGAGGTGACGTCATATCAGCCCTGGAAAATCAACAGCTGTGCTGGTGACACCAGAAGGTAAAAGATTAGCTAACCTTCCATTTAGCCGCCAGGTATCAATGATCTGGAAACTGCACCTGAGTCCCGCAAATCGATCCACTCATCTCTATGAATGATAAAAACCCTACATACATACATATATAAGTTGTCGATCATCGCCTTTAAGGTCTTATAGTAAAACACATATGAATATTTTTCCCTTGCTCACTGTATAGGTAGAAGATCTGCTGTCGTTTTCTAAAAATAGGTATGACTAAATTTACTATATTTATCTAACGAAAGCTAAAAGGACAGTTTTTTGTTTAAATATATACTGCATATTTAAAGAGTAATTATCATCTTAATATATTTTCTTTTTCATAAATTGATAATACAGATGAAAATAAGCAACTTTGTAATCTTATCAGAAAAATCTGCTATTTTTCTCCTACTGGTCTGAACATTCATTCTCAAAATTCTCAATTCACAGGTAAAAGTTGTCTTCAATAGATATTGGTGAACCCGTGGATGTTTGGGTCCAGTGGGTTCAGTCGACCATTTAAAAAAGTTTGATTCGGGAACCACAATGGTTCCCGAAATTGAACCCAGACCCCATTCCTCAGTGATCTGCCAGAACTTTGATGATGTCACCGCTAGTCACTGATGCTGTGCTCACAGCATCTCATTCTCCCATGGCTTTCAGCCTGGACGGTTGCATTACGCCACCGTTTAAGATGTAAACCAAATATCGCACACATGTGGGAAAGTATTGCTAGTTATCCCTTTAGACAGGTGAGGGATATGGTTGCTTTTTATTTATTTTTATTTTTTTACAAGAGACAAGGGCTTCAATAGATTAGTTGTTAGATGAGTATTATTTTTGTTTTTTTTTTGTTTATTATTTTCTGTTTTTTTACAGGGGTCAAGCGCTTCAATGGAATGGGAGTAAGGTGAGTAAGGGAGTAAGTTTTATTTTTAAGCAAATTTATAAAACAGTGTGGATTTTTATTTTAAGCAAATGACTTTATTCTGGCTGTGTCTCTTTTACAATATGACTATGAGGTTAGGAATGGAGAGGCGTCTTAAAGATGCCTCTCCATTACGAACTCCTAGGCTTGATGTCACCTGGCAATACAAAGGTGACATGAGCAAGTGGAAAGAGAGAGACTAAACACCAGATTTGGAGCATCTTATGGATGCACCATTTCAGGAGATGCTGAGGGCTGATGTAACTTGGATCCGTTGAAGCGCACAGCGCAAAAAGGCCGTTGTCCTCACCTGTTTCCCCGCACCCTCTTCTGTTCATTCCCTGCCGCCTCTCCATGTGTACCTGAGCGCTGATTTCAGCGAATAAAGGATTTTTCTGTAACAGCATCGTTGGGGTGAGTGCCGCATTGCTTTCTACATATATTACTTCAAGTGAAGTCTCTGTTCCACTGTTTGGTGTGCACCACCCCTGAATGCTTTCATCTGGCTAAGTGTTAAAAGTCTGTATGCCTCAGCTTGCTTAATAGCCTGTGAAGATTTACTTACCTGGTGCCGCAAAATCTCTGTATCTTGGCTTGTTTCATATTCCAGAAAAATCTTCACTCCAATCGGCAAGTAAAGCTCCATCCCTCCCGAGTTTCGCCATATGGCTAAGCAGTATTTCTTTATTCGAAGGAATATAAACCAGCTCACCTGTGATGCATAAGCCAAATTTCGGGAGCACGGACCCGCTGTGTCCAGGCGTGTAGAATCCAAAAGAAGAAAATGTCCAGCTTCACTGAATCCATGAAAAAAGTTTTCTTTATTCACAAACTTAAACATGGAGGATACAAACTTCAGCAGAAACCATTTTCTTCTTTTTGATTTCTTTATTCAACAGAAATTGTGGGATGAATATTGGTGTAATTTTCACTGTTTTCCCAGTGTGAAAAATATAAAATCTGTCGTAGAAGTGTAATTATTCTTTCTTTACTGCCCAATGGTATAAAATTATGTGACACACCCGAGGTGTCAATATGATCACTGTACCCCTAGATGAATTCATTCGGGGTTATAATTTGTAAAATAAGGTCACGTATGAGGGGTTTCTGCTGTTCTGGCACCTCGGGCTCTCTGACAAGGTACCCTCAGCAAAATCTGAACTCCAGTACGGCGCTTCTTCCCTTCGTAGCTTTGAACTGTTCCTCAAAAGTAGTTTTTGATCACATATGGGGTATCAGTGTACTCAGGAGAAATTGTGCAACAAGTTTTGTGGTACATTTTCTCCTACTATCCTTGTGAAAATGAAAAAATGTAGAGCCTAAATATTTTTGTGGGAAAAATATTTGTTATCATATTCACATATCAAGTTGTAAAATTCTGTGAAGCATCTGTGGGTTCCAAGTGCTCACCACATGTCCAGATAAATTCCGTGAGAGGTCTAGTTTTCAAAACTGGGTCACATGTGGGGAGTTCCCACTGTTTAGGCACATCAAGGACTCTCCCAACGTGACATGTCACCCATAGACCATTTAATCAAAGTCTGCTTTCCTTTCTGAGCACTGCTGTGTGCCCAAACAGTAGCTTTCCCCCGCATATGGGTTATCAGCATACTCAGAAGACATTGTACAAAATATTTTGTAGTCCATTTTCTCCTGTTACCTTTGTGAAAATAAAAAAATGTGATTTTTATTATTTTCACGGCTCTATGTTATACATTTCTGTGAAGCACCTGGGGGATCAAGGTGCTCATCACACATCTAGATACATTCCTTGAGGGAATGTGTTCAAAATGCAATCAATTATGGAGGGTTTAAACTGTTTAGGCACATCAGGGGCTCTCCAAATGTGACATGTAGGGTTGAGCGAAACGGGTCGAACATTTTCAAAAGTCGCCGACTTTTGGCTAAGTCGGGGTTTCATGAAACCCGATCCGACCCCTGTGCGGGGTCGGCCATGCGGTACGCGACTTTCGCGCCAAAGTCGCGTTTCAATGACGCGAAAAGCGCCATTTCTCAGCCAATGAAGGTAAACGCAGAGTGTGGGCAGCGTGATGACATAGGTCCTGGTCCCCACCATCTTAGAGAAGGGCATTGCAGTGATTGGCTTGCTGTCTGCGACGTCACAGGGGCTATAAAGAGGCGTTCCCGCCGACCGCCATCTTACTGCTGCTGATCTGAGCTTAGGGAGAGGTTGCTGCCGCTTTGTCAGAAGCAGGGATAGCGTTAGGCAGGGTCCATTAACCACAAAACCGCTTGTGCTGCAGCGATTTGCACTGTCCAACACCACCCTCGGTGTGCAGGGACAGTGGAAGTTTTTTTTTTTTTTTTTTTCCCCTCAGCGCTGTAGCTCATTGGGCTGCCCTAGAAGGCTCCCTGATAGCTGCATTGCTGTGTGTACGCCGCTGTGCAAACCAACTGCTTTTTTCAAAGCACAAATCCTCTTGTTCCTTCCTTTCTGCACAGCTATCTTTTTTGTTTGTCCACACTTTTTATTTCATTTGTGCATCAGTCCACTCCTTATTGCTGCCTGCCATACCTGGCTGAGATTACTGCAGGCAGGGAGATAGTAGCTGCCTGCCATACCTGGCTGAGATTACTGCAGGCAGGGAGATAGTAATTGTAGGACATTCCCTGTTTTTTTTTTTTGGTGGGAGATTAAGATTGGCAATTTGGCATTTCTGCTAGAGTGCCATCCCTGTGTGTGCCATCTCTCTCACATAGTGGGCCATAGAAAGCCTTTTCATTTTTCTGTATTTTTTTTTGTGGGGTGTATAAATTCTCCCTGATAAAAATACAGTGGGAGATTAATATTGGCCTTTGGGCTTGTGTGCCAGTCCTGAGTGTGCCATCTCTCTCACAAATAGTGGGCCATAGAAAGCCTATTTTATTTTTTTGGGGGTTTTATAAATTCTCCCTGAAAAAAAGGGAGATTAATATTGGCCTCTGGGCTTGTGTGCCAGTCCTGAGCGTGCCATCTGTGCCAGCCCTGAGCGTGCCATCTCTCTCACAAATAGTGGGCCATAGAAAGCCTATTTATTTTTTTTTTTGGTTTTATAAATTCTCCCTGAAAAAAAGGGAGATTAATATTGGCCTCTGGGCTTGTGTGCCAGTCCTGAGCGTGCCATCTGTGCCAGCCCTGAGCGTGCCATCTCTCTCACAAATAGTGGGCCATAGAAAGCCTATTTAATTTTTTTTTTTGTTTTATAAATTTTCCCTGAAGAAAGGGAGATTAATATTGGCCTCTGGGCTTGTGTGCCAGTTGTGAGCGTGCCATCTGTGCCAGTCCTGAGCGTGCCATCTCTCTCACAAATAGTGGGCCATAGAAAGCCTATTTAAATTTTTTTTTGGTTTTATAAATTCTCCCAGAAAAAAAGGGAGATTAATATTGGCCTCTGGGCTTCTGTGCCAGTCCTGAGCGTGCCATCTGTGCCAGTCCTGAGCGTCCCATCTCTCTCACAAATAGTGGGCCATAGAAAGCCTATTTTATTTTTTTTGGGGGTTTTATAAATTCTCCCTGAAAAAAAGGGAGATTAATATTGGCCTCTGGGCTTGTGTGCCAGTCCTGAGCGTGCCATCTGTGCCAGCCCTGAGCGTGCCATCTCTCTCACAAATAGTGGGCCATAGAAAGCCTATTTATTTTTTTTTTTTGTTTTATAAATTTTCCCTGAAAAAAGGGAGATTAATATTGGCCTCTGGGCTTGTGTGCCAGTTGTGAGCGTGCCATCTGTGCCAGTCCTGAGCGTGCCATCTCTCTCACAAATAGTGGGCCATAGAAAGCCTATTTAAATATTTTTTTGGTTTTATAAATTCTCCCAGAAAAAAAGGGAGATTAATATTGGCCTCTGGGCTTCTGTGCCAGTCCTGAGCGTGCCATCTGTGCCAGTCCTGAGCGTCCCATCTCTCTCACAAATAGTGGGCCATAGAAAGCCTATTTTATTTTTTTTTTGGGTTTTAGAAATTCTCCCTGGAAAAAAAAAGGGAGATTAATATTGCCCTTTGGGCTTGTGTGCCAGTACTAAGCGTTCCATCTCTCTCTCTCTCTCAGTCAGTGGGCCATAGAACGCCTATTTTTGGTTTTATTTGTTTTATAAATTCTCCCTGAAAAAATCATTTTATTTTATTTGGTTTCTAAATTCTTCCTGATAAAATCTTTTTTTTTTTATTATTTTTTTTTCTAAAGTCTCCCTGAAAAAAAAAAAAAAAAACAGTGGGAGATTAATATTGGCCTTTCTGCTTGTGTGCCAGTCTTGACTCCTGGGTGCGTCATCTCTCAGTCAGTGGGCCATAGAACGCCTATTTTTGGTTTTATTTGTTTTCTAAATTCTCCCTGAAAAAATCATTTTATTTTATTTGGTTTCTAAATTCTTCCTGATAAAATCACATTTTTTTTATTATTTTTTTTTCTAAAGTCTCCCTGAAAAAAAAAAAAAAAAACAGTGGGAGATTAATATTGGCCTTTCTGCTTGTGTGCCAGTCTTGACTCCTGGGTGCGTCATCTCTCAGTCAGTGGGCCATAGAACGCCTATTTTTGGTTTTATTTGTTTTCTAAATTCTCCCTGAAAAAATCATTTTATTTTATTTGGTTTCTAAATTCTTCCTGATAAAATCATATTTTTTTTATTATTTTTTTTTCTAAAGTCTCCCTGAAAAAAAAAAAAAAAAAACAACCAAAAAAACAGTGGGAGATTAATATTGGCCTTTCTGCTTGTGTGCCAGTCTTGACTCCTGGGTGTGCCATCTCTCTCTCTCTCTCTCTCTCTCTCTCTCTCTCCAATTGTGGTCCATAGAAAGCCTATATTTTTTTTCCTTGATTTGGGTTCTAAAATCTACCAGAGAAAATAACTACATCAATCATTGGTAGAAAAATATTGGCCTCTGGGTTTGTGTGCCACTCCTGACTCCTGTGTGCGTCATCTCTCAGTCAGTGGGCCATAGAACGCCTATTTTTGTTTTTATTTGTTTTATAAATTCTCCCTGAAAAAATCATTTTATTTTATTTGGTTTCTAAATTCTTCCTGATAAAATCATATTTTTTTTATTATTTTTTTTTCTAAAGTCTCCCTGAAAAAAAAAAAAAAAACAGTGGGAGATTAATATTGGCCTTTCTGCTTGTGTGCCAGTCTTGACTCCTGGGTGCGTCATCTCTCAGTCAGTGGGCCATAGAACGCCTATTTTTGGTTTTATTTGTTTTCTAAATTCTCCCTGAAAAAATCATTTTATTTTATTTGGTTTCTAAATTCTTCCTGATAAAATCACATTTTTTTTATTATTTTTTTTTCTAAAGTCTCCCTGAAAAAAAAAAAAAAAAACAGTGGGAGATTAATATTGGCCTTTCTGCTTGTGTGCCAGTCTTGACTCCTGGGTGCGTCATCTCTCAGTCAGTGGGCCATAGAACGCCTATTTTTGGTTTTATTTGTTTTCTAAATTCTCCCTGAAAAAATCATTTTATTTTATTTGGTTTCTAAATTCTTCCTGATAAAATCACATTTTTTTTATTATTTTTTTTTCTAAAGTCTCCCTGAAAAAAAAAAAAAAAAACAGTGGGAGATTAATATTGGCCTTTCTGCTTGTGTGCCAGTCTTGACTCCTGGGTGCGTCATCTCTCAGTCAGTGGGCCATAGAACGCCTATTTTTGGTTTTATTTGTTTTCTAAATTCTCCCTGAAAAAATCATTTTATTTTATTTGGTTTCTAAATTCTTCCTGATAAAATCACATTTTTTTTATTATTTTTTTTTCTAAAGTCTCCCTGAAAAAAAAAAAAAAAAACAGTGGGAGATTAATATTGGCCTTTCTGCTTGTGTGCCAGTCTTGACTCCTGGGTGCGTCATCTCTCAGTCAGTGGGCCATAGAACGCCTATTTTTGGTTTTATTTGTTTTCTAAATTCTCCCTGAAAAAATCATTTTATTTTATTTGGTTTCTAAATTCTTCCTGATAAAATCACATTTTTTTTATTATTTTTTTTTCTAAAGTCTCCCTGAAAAAAAAAAAAAAAAACAGTGGGAGATTAATATTGGCCTTTCTGCTTGTGTGCCAGTCTTGACTCCTGGGTGCGTCATCTCTCAGTCAGTGGGCCATAGAACGCCTATTTTTGGTTTTATTTGTTTTATAAATTCTCCCTGAAAAAATCATTTTATTTTATTTGGTTTCTAAATTCTTCCTGATAAAATCATATTTTTTTTATTATTTTTTTTTCTAAAGTCTCCCTGAAAAAAAAAAAAAAAAAACAACCAAAAAAAACAGTGGGAGATTAATATTGGCCTTTCTGCTTGTGTGCCAGTCTTGACTCCTGGGTGTGCCATCTCTCTCTCTCTCTCTCTCTCTCTCTCTCTCTCTCTCCAATTGTGGTCCATAGAAAGCCTATATTTTTTTTCCTTGATTTGGGTTCTAAAATCTACCAGAGAAAATAACTACATCAATCATTGGTAGAAAAATATTGGCCTCTGGGTTTGTGTGCCACTCCTGACTCCTGTGTGCGTCATCTCTCAGTCAGTGGGCCATAGAACGCCTATTTTTGTTTTTATTTGTTTTATAAATTCTCCCTGAAAAAATCATTTTATTTTATTTGGTTTCTAAATTCTTCCTGATAAAATCATATTTTTTTTATTATTTTTTTTTCTAAAGTCTCCCTGAAAAAAAAAAAAAAAAAAAAAAAAAAACAGTGGGAGATTAATATTGGCCTTTCTGCTTGTGTGCCAGTCTTGACTCCTGGGTGTGCCATCTCTCTCTCTCTCTCTCTCTCTCTCCAATTGTGGTCCATAGAAAGCCTACATTTTTTTTCCTTGATTTGGGTTCCAAAATCTACCAGAGAAAATAACTCCATCAATCATTGGTAGAAAAATATTGGCCTCTGGGCTTGTGTGCCACTCCTGATTCCTGTGTGCGTCATCTCTCACTCAGTGGCCCATAGAAAGCATATAGTTTGTTACATTTGTTTTCTAAATTCTCCCTGCAAAAATCTTTTTTTTTTTTGGGGGGGGGGTTTCTAAAATGTTCCTGAAAAAAATAAAAATAAAAAAAAAATAATAGTGTGACATTAATATTAACATTTGTGCTTCAGTGACAGTCCTGCGTGTGGGGCATCTCTCTAATTTGCAGCCACCAAAAAAAGAGTGTGTAACATTGGGCCTGATTTTCGCTGTGGTCTCACCAACCTGTAAAGGGGTAGCTAAATCATACTGAAGTTATAGCTCACCGTGTAAGTTGTGTGACTGCAACAAATAACGTTAGTTTGGTTACGTTTTTAAAACAATGAGGAAGTCTAGTGGAAGAGGTCGTGGCCGGGGGCGTTCATTGTCAGCTGGTAATGAGGGTAGTGGTAGTGGTGGAGCATCAGGTGGTCGTGGGGGAAAAAATATTGCACCTAAGTCTGGAGCTGTGGAGCCAGGTTCGTCGTCCGGCTACACAAGGCCTCGAACGCTCCCTTTTCTGGGATTAGGAAAACCGCTTTTAAAGCCGGAGCAGCAAGAGCAAGTTTTGGCTTATCTTGCTGACTCAGCCTCTAGCTCTTTTGCCTCATCTCGTGAAACTGGAAAAAGTAAAAGCAGCGCGTCGTTAGTGGATGTTCACGGTCAGGGACAAGTCACTTCCTTGTCCTCTTCAGCAAAAACAACAACAGAGAAGAATGCAGCAGGCGACACAACGGGTTACTCCATGGAGCTCTTTACACATACCGTCCCTGGCTTAGAAAGTGAAGCAGTTAACAGTCCATGCCCATTACAAATTGAATCTGACATGGAGTGCACTGACGCACAGCCACAGCCAGACTACTATGCTGGTCCTTTGACTCAGACCACAACATTGCCCTCGCAGGGTGCTGATCAAGAATCAGACCCTGATGAGACTATGTTGCCCCATCACGAACGCTATACCACCGAACGACACGGTGACACAGACGAAGTTGCGCAGGAGGTACAAGAAGAGTTATTAGATGACCCAGTTCTTGACCCCGATTGGCAGCCATTGGGGGAACAGGGTGCAGGCGGCAGCAGTTCTGAAGCAGAGGAGGAGGAGGGGCCGCAGCAGGCATCAACATCGCCACAGGTTCCATCTGCCGGGCCCGTATCTTGCCCAAAACGCGTGGCAAAGCCAAAACCTGGTGGAGGACAGCGTGGCCATCCGGTTAAAGCTCAGTCTGCAATGCCTGAAAAGGTATCCGATGCTAGAAAGAGTGCAGTCTGGCATTTTTTTAAACAACATCCAATTGATCAGCGCAAAGTCATCTGTCAAAAATGTTCTACTTCCTTAAGCAGAGGTCAGAATCTGAAAAGTCTCAATACTAGTTGCATGCATAGACATTTAACCACCATGCATTTGAAAGCTTGGACTAACTACCAAACGTCCCTTAAGGTTGTTGCACCCTCGGCCAATGAAGCTAGTCATCAACGCAACATCCCTTCCGGCAGTGTAGGACCACCATTTAGCGCACCACCTGCTGTATCTGTGCAGGTATCTTTGCCAGGCCAAAGCAGTCAGGGTCAGGGAATCACCAGTTTCGTAGTAGGAAACACTGCATCTAGGGCACCGGCAGCAACAATACCATCTCCCACCGTCTCTCAGTCTGCCATGTCCACCGGCACCCCCGCTAGTTCCACGATCTCCAGCTCTCCAGTCCAGCTCACCCTACATGAGACTATGGTTAGAAAAAGGAAATACTTAGCCTCGCATCCGCGTACACAGGGTTTGAACGCCCACATAGCTAGACTAATCTCGTTAGAGATGATGCCCTACCGGTTAGTTGAAAGCGAAGCTTTCAAAGACCTGATGGACTACGCTGTACCACGCTACGAGCTACCCAGTCGACACTTTTTTTCCAGAAAAGCCATCCCAGCCCTCCACCAGCATGTTAAAGAGCGCATCGTCCATGCACTCAGGCAATCTGTGAGCACAAAGGTGCACCTGACAACAGATGCATGGACCAGTAGGCATGGCCAGGGACGTTACGTGTCCATCACGGCACACTGGGTAAATGTGGTGGATTCAGGGTCCACAGGGGACAGCAAGTTTGGGACAGTTCTGCCTAGCCCACGGTCTAGTAAACAGTTGTCTGTAGCCGTTCGCACCCCCTCCTCCTCCTCCTCCTCCTCCTCGTCCTCCTGCAGAAGCAAGAGCTCGTCCACAGACCGCAGTCGCACAAACACTCCATCCGCACCTGCCACTGTTGCACACCAGGTCTCCCATTATGGGGCAGCTACTGGCATACGTCAGCAGGCTGTATTGGCTATGAAGTGTTTGGGCGACAATAGACACACCGCGGAAGTTCTGTCCGAGTTCTTGCAGCAAGAAACGCAGTCGTGGCTGGGCACTGTAGATCTTGAGGCAGGCAAGGTAGTGAGTGATAACGGAAGGAATTTCATGGCTGCCATCTCCCTTTCCCAACTGAAACACATTCCTTGCCTGGCTCACACCTTAAACCTGGTGGTGCAGTGCTTCCTGAAAAGTTATCCGGGGTTATCCGACCTGCTCCTCAAAGTGCGTGGACTTTGCGCACATATCCGCCGTTCGCCTGTACACTCCAGCCGTATGCAGACCTATCAGCGTTCTTTGAACCTTCCCCAGCATCGCCTAATCATAGACGTTGCAACAAGGTGGAACTCAACACTGCACATGCTTCAGAGACTGTGCGAACAGAGGCGGGCTGTTATGTTTTTGTGGGAGGATACACATACACGGGCAGGCAGTAGGATGGCAGACATGGAGTTGTCAGGTGTGCAGTGGTCGAAGATTCAAGACATGTGTCAAGTCCTTCAGTGTTTTGAGGAATGCACACGGCTGGTTAGTGCAGACAACGCCATAATAAGCATGAGCATCCCCCTAATGCGTCTGCTGATGCAAAGTTTGACGCACATAAAGGATCAGGCGTCTGCACCAGAGGAAGAGGAAAGCCTTGATGACAGTCAGCGATTGTCTGGTCAGGGCAGTGTACAGGACGAGGTACCGGGCGAAGAGGAGGTGGAGGATGAGGAGGATGATGGGGATGAGTATATTTTTAATGAGGAAGCTTTCCCGGGGGCACGGGAAATTGGTGGCGTGGCAAGGCCGGGTTCTGGTTTTTTGAGGGACACAAGTGACGTAGATTTGCCTGCAACTGCCCCTCAACCAAGCACAACCGCAGATTTGACAACGGGAACTTTGGCCCACATGGCGGATTATGCCTTGCGTATCCTCAAAAGGGACACACGCATTACAAAAATGATGAACGATGACGATTACTGGTTGGCCTGCCTCCTTGATCCTCGCTATAAAGGCAAATTGCAAAATATTATGCCACATGAGAACTTGGAACTAATATTAGCAACAAAACAATCAACTCTTGTTGACCGTTTGCTTCTGGCATTCCCTGCACACAGCGCCCGTGATCGTTCTCACACGAGCTCCAGGGGCCAGCAGACCAGAGGTGTTAGAGGGGCAGAAATCAGAAGTGGCGTTGGCCAGAGGGGTTTTCTGACCAGGTTGTGGAGTGATTTTTCTATGACCGCAGACAGGACAGGTACTGCAGCATCAATTCAAAGTGACAGGAGACAACATTTGTCCAGTATGGTTACAAACTATTTTTCATCCCTTATCGACGTTCTCCCTCAACCGTCATTCCCATTTGATTACTGGGCATCCAAATTAGACACCTGGCCAGAATTGGCAGAATATGCATTGCAGGAGCTTGCTTGCCCGGCAGCTAGTGTCCTATCAGAAAGAGTATTCAGTGCTGCAGGTTCAATACTAACAGAAAAAAGGACTCGTCTGGCTACCCAAAATGTAGATGATCTAACCTTCATTAAAATGAACCACAACTGGATTTCAAAATCTTTTGCCCCACCCTGCCCGGCTGACACCTAGCTTTCCTATGAAAAGGTCTTGCCTGTGGACTATTCTGAATGACTTTTCCAATCTCGTAATTTTCTTCACCTGATTGTCCAGCATACGACATGTTTCCACCTCACGAAATGGCCAAACTCCCCACACGGGGCCGTGCTATCGCCACTTTGCGCTTGGACCCTTGAGAGTGCTGTTTGTCTGAAGAGGTGGGTGTGGCCGCTTTTGGTCGACGGCACTGCCACTGGGTCCCTCATAGTACAATAAAGTGTCTCTGGCGGTGGTGGTGCGCACCCAACGTCAGACACACCGTTGTAATATGAGGGGCCCTGTGCCTGTAACGCCGGCCACAAGACAGTTCCCCCCCCCAGCTCAAACAGTGCTCTACCACTAGCAAAATTATCTCTCACAGCTTCACCAATGTGTAGTCTAGGCGCTGACATCCTTCAATGCCTGGCACTGACAATACCATTGTTTTGACATTTTTGTTATGTTAGGCCTTCGAAGCCTGTCTGCGGTCCCTTCTTTCTACAACTACTACACTGACCAGGCCACTGCTGGCCGTGTTACCCTGGAACCAATTTAAAAGTGCCTACAGTCAGCCCAATTTTGTTATGTTAGGCCTTCGAAGACTGTCTGCCGTCACTCCTTCCACTAGACTTCCACTGACCATACACTGCTGCCCATGTACCCCTGGAACCAATTTAAAGTGCCTACAGCCAGCCCAATTTTGTTATGTTAGGCCTTCGAAGCCTGTCTGCGGTCACTCCTTCCACTAGACTTCCACTGACCAGACCACTGCTGCCCGTGTACCCCTGGAACCAATTTAAAAGTGCCTACAGCCAGCCCAAGTTTGTTATGTTAGGCCTTGGAAGCCTGTCTGCGGTCACTCCTTCCACTAGACTTCCACTGACCAGACCACTGCTGCCCGTGTACCCCTGGAACCAATTTAAAAGTGCCTACAGCCAGCCCAAGTTTGTTATGTTAGGCCTTGGAAGCCTGTCTGCGGTCACTCCTTCCACTAGACTTCCACTGACCAGACCACTGCTGCCCGTGTACCCCTGGAACCAATTTAAAAGTGCCTACAGCCAGCCCAAGTTTGTTATGTTAGGCCTTCGAAGCCTGTCTGCGGTCCATTCTTTCAACTACTACTACACTGACCAGGTCACTGCTGCCCGTGTACCCCTGGAACCAATTTAAAAGTGCCTACAGCCAGCCCAAGTTTGTTATGTTAGGCCTTGGAAGCCTGTCTGCGGTCACTCCTTCCACTAGACTTCCACTGACCAGACCACTGCTGCCCGTGTACCCCTGGAACCAATTTAAAAGTGCCTACAGCCAGCCCAAGTTTGTTATGTTAGGCCTTGGAAGCCTGTCTGCGGTCACTCCTTCCACTAGACTTCCACTGACCACACCACTGCTGTCCGTGTACCCCTGGAACCAATTTAAAATTGCCTACAGCCATGTGTTATTATTTTAGGCCTTCGATGCCTGTCTGCGGTCCATTCTTTCAACTACTACTACACTGACCAGGTCACTGCTGCCCGTGTACCCCTGGAACCAATTTAAAATTGCCTACAGCCATGTGTTATTATTTTAGGCCTTCGATGCCTGTCTGCGGTCACTCCTTCCACTAGGCCTCCACTGACCACACCACTGCTGCCCGTGTACCCCTGGAACCAATTTAAAATTGCCTACAGCCAGCCCAATTTTTTTATTTTAGGCCTTCGATGCCTGTCTGCGGTCCATTCTTTCAACTACTACTACACTGACCAGGTCACTGCTGCCCGTGTACCCCTGGAACCAATTTAAAATTGCCTACAGCCATGTGTTATTATTTTAGGCCTTCGATGCCTGTCTGCGGTCACTCCTTCCACTAGGCCTCCACTGACCACACCACTGCTGTCCGTGTACCCCTGGAACCAATTTAAAATTGCCTACAGCCATGTGTTATTATTTTAGGCCTTCGATGCCTGTCTGCGGTCCATTCTTTCAACTACTACTACACTGACCAGGGCACTGCTGGCCGTGTACCCCTGGAACCAACATCAGAAAATATAAAAATAAGTATTTTGCTTATAAAAAAGAAAATACTGGTGAGATATCAAATGCAGACATTTTAACATTAAAAACAAACACACAACTAAAATCTGGTACAGTACTAAAAATGGCCACCAGCTACAATTACTTTCTCCTGCAAGTAGTTAACTGAAAGTTTTTTTAAATTGAAAACACACATATGGCATCCACCGAGTGTTGTCCTGTCGCGTCTTCTTTATATTATTGCCGAGAAGATGCAAAATAATGAAAATAATAAAATCATTAATTACCAAAATAATAGAGAAAGTCAACACCACATTGCAAATAAACATTCATTCCAAATAAAGAAGCAGGGCGCGTCCGAGGGTGAGTATATACCTAATAAGAATCTAATCACCCTCGGACGCGCAATGCTTATTTCCAACAGCCTTCCTTCCTAAGAATCAGCCCTTCCGTCGTGTAGAGAGACGTTGTGTTACACTCCAAGGTGTTCCCCAGGTTGCCTTTCCTGAGCTTCGATCTTCCGGCTCTCGTTTAGTAGTTCTTGGAAACTACTCTGCATTAGGCCTTCAAATTGGGTATGGGGTGTAGAGAGATGGTGTGTTCCACTCCAAGGTGTTCCCCAGGTTGCCTTTCCTGAGCTTCGATCTTCCGGCTCTCGTTTAGTAGTTCTTGGAAACTACACTGCATTAGGCCTTCAAATTGGGTATGGGGTGTAGAGAGAGGGTGTGTTACACTCCAAGGTGTTCCCCAGGTTGCCTTTCCTGAGCTTCGATATTCCGGCTCTCGTTTAGTAGTTGTTGGAAACTACACTGCATTAGGCCTTCAAATTGGGTATGGGGTGTAGAGAGAGGGTGTGTTACACTCCAAGGTGTTCCCCAGGTTGCCTTTCCTGAGCTTCGAAATTCCGGCTCTCGTTTAGTAGTTGTTGGAAACTACACTGCATTAGGCCTACAAATTTGGTATGGGGGAAACATTGGCGCATCTGCGGTCCCTCCTTCCTCTAGGCCTCCACTGACCTGTCTACTGCTGCCCGTGTTCCCCTGGAACCAATTTTAAATTGCCTACAGGCAGCCCAATTTATTATGTTAGGGCTTCGAAGCCTGTCTGCGGTCCCTCCTTCCACTAGGCCTCCACTGACCTGTCTACTGCTGCCCGTGTACCCCTTGAACCAACATCATAAAATAAAAAAAAAAGGATTTTGCTTATAAAAAAGAAAATACTGGTGAGATATCAAATGCAGACATTTTGACATTAAAAACAAACAAACAGCTAAAATCTGGTACAGTACTAAAAATGGCCACCAGCTACAATTACTTTCTCCTGCAAGTAGTTAACTGAAAGGTTTTTTAAATTGAAAACACACATGTGGCATCCACCGAGTGTTGTCCTGTCGCGTCTTCTTTATATTATTGCCGAGAAGATGCAAAATAATGAAAATAATAAAATCATTAATTACCAAAATAATAGAGAAAGTCAACACCACATTGCAAATAAACATTCATTCCAAATAAAGAAGCAGGGCGCGTCCGAGGGTGAGTATATACCTAATAAGAATCTAATCACCCTCGGACGCGCAATGCTTATTTCCAACAGCCTTCCTTCCTAAGAATCATCCCTTCCGTGGTGTAGAGAGACGTTGTGTTACACTCCAAGGTGTTCCCCAGGTTGCCTTTCCTGAGCTTCGATCTACCGGCTCTCGTTTAGTAGTTGTTGGAAACTACGCTGCATTAGGCCTTCAAATTGGGTATGGGGTGTAGAGAGATGGTGTGTTCCACTCCAAGGTGTTCCCCAGGTTGCCTTTCCTGAGCTTCGATCTTCCGGCTCTCGTTTAGTAGTTCTTGGAAACTACACTGCATTAGGCCTTCAAATTGGGTATGGGGTGTAGAGAGAGGGTGTGTTACACTCCAAGGTGTTCCCCAGGTTGCCTTTCCTGAGCTTCGATATTCCGGCTCTCGTTTAGTAGTTGTCGGAAACTACGCTGCATTAGGCCTACAAATTGGGTATGGGGTGTAGAGAGAGGGTGTGTTACACTCCAAGGTGTTCCCCAGGTTGCCTTTCCTGAGCTTCGATCTTCATGCTCTCGTTTAGTAGTTGTCGGAAACTACGCTGCATTAGGCCTACAAATTGGGTATGGGGTGTAGAGAGAGGGTTTGTTACACTCCAAGGTGTTCCCCAGGTTGCCTTTCCTGAGCTTCGATCTTCCGGCTCTCGTTTAGTAGTTGTTGGAAACTACGCTGCATTAGGCCTTCAAATTGGGTATGGGGTGTAGCGAGAGGGTGTGTTACACTCCAAGGTGTTCCCCAGGTTGCCTTTCCTGAGCTTCGATCTTCCGGCTCTCGTTTAGTAGTTCTTGGAAACTACACTGCATTAGACCTTCAAATTGGGTATGGGGTGTAGAGAGAGGGTGTGTTACACTCTAAGGTGTTCCCCAGGTTTCCTTGCTATTGCTTCGGTCTTCCGACTCTCGTTTAGTAGTTGTAGAAAAGTACACTGCATTAGGCCATACAAAATGGGTATGGGGTGGAGAGAGATGGTGTGTTACACTCCAAGGTGTTCCCCAGGTTGCCTTTCCTGAGCTTCTATCTTCAGGCTCTCATTAAATTGTGGTTAAATGGAACAACTGCATTTGGCGTACTAGTTGGTTTGGGGCCTACTATCGGTGTCTGCCACTCCTTGCTGTTCTCCTCCACTGAACAAAGCTGTGCCGCCTGTTTACTACGGTTGCCAATTTTGAACTGCATTTCGACTACTTACTGATTTGGCCCTACTCTCTGTGTCAGCCTCTCATTCCAGTTGTCCTCCACTGCAATGCCCCCTGGTTATTCCTGTGTTACCAATTTTGAACTGCATTTAGCCCACTTTCTTCTTTGGGCCTATATCTGTGTTTCCACTTCATCGTGCCCATTGCCCAGCCAGTGATAGATGAGTCTGCTGGTACATTGACCCATAACGCAACATTCCCCGTGCACGCTACACAACAACATTGTGACCCTGCTGAAAGTCAGGTTGCTCTTCCCGCATACCATACCACCTTACACGGGGACAAAGAGGAAGGTGCAGATGAAAGTGCAGGTTCCTTCATCAGGTGGGGGGAGGAATACTAGTTGGCGACGTCACTGGCACAGGGCCTCTCATAGTACGCAAAAGTGTTGCTGCCGGTGGGAGGCGCCCCCGCCGTGCAAACACACCGCTGTACTTTGAGGGGCCCTGTGCCAGTGCCAATGCCAACGAGTGGGCCCCCCCTGCTTGCTCAGGTTCACAGCACTTGCAAAGTTGAAATACTTACCTCTCCCTGCTCCACTGCCGTGACGTGGTCCAGATTTCCTGGGCCCACTAATTACTTGAACCAGCCCTACCCCCCACAACTTTAGCCAAATGACCCCCAATTTCAAATGCCTTCCAATTATTATAAGGTAAATTACGCTTGACAAGCTTCATTAAGAAGAATGGATGGTTTTGACATTAAAATGGGCACTCTAGGTGTTTTCCTGGCCCCCACTCACTGCCGACTATGCTGCCCCATTGACTTGCATTGGGTTTCGTGTTTCGGTCGATCCCGACTTTACGTCATAATCGGCCGATTTCACTCGACCCGACTTTGGACATAGTCGGGTTTCGCAAAACCCGGCTCGACTCTAAAAAGGTCAAGGTCGCTCAACTCTAGTGACATGACATCTGCTACTGATTCCAGCCAATTTTTCGCTTCAAAATTCAAATGGCACTCCTTCCATTCTGAGACTTGCTATGTGCCCAAAAAGTAGATTTTTCCCCACATATGGGATATCAGCGTACTCACGAGAAATTGCACAATATTTTTTGTTGTCTATTTTGTCCTTTCACACTTTTGACAATAAAGAAATTTATGTTTAAATTTAAATTTTTGAGAAAAAAAGTTAAATGTTAATTTGTTTCCTTCCACATTCCTTCAGTTCCAGTGAAGCACCTGAAGGGTTAATAAACTTCTTGAATGTGGTTTTGAGAACTCATTCACCATGTAAAATGCTGAACTTATTGAATATAACCTTTATTCAAAGTCTTAACTTAACGTGAAATTAGTGAAATAAAAGGAGACCATTATCACCATTAAAAAAGAGGAATATAGGAACCAGGAGGTGACTGTACATATCAGATTGCTACTCCTACCTACCAGCGGAGGTTGGCTCCATAAAACCTGCGCACTGGCGCCCCGCTCACCGACGGCTGTCCCTTCTATCCCTATAAAACCCTGAGTGGAATGGGAGGGAGGAAGAAGGGGTGTGTGCAGCCAGAGAAATCGCAAAATATGGCCAGAAATTTGCTTATTCTAAAATGCACAAATGGACTTCAATTGTAGGAGTTAAAGATATATAATGTTACTGCCCACAGTTAAATAAGGTGCATTAGTTTTGATTCATGGGTAATGAATTGTAAGCCAATATAGTGGGAGGACAACTTTCCCTTGTCTGTCCCCCCAGTATGATAATTCAGTAGATCATTGGACACAGGCAATTGTTTCATATGAGACTGTACATTGACTCTTGTTTTATGTTAATTTGTGGAATGCCTGCTGATTATGTATTACAGCAACCCCTTGTGGTGTACTAGTCTACACAACTTTGGACAAAAATGCAGGGTTACTAGGCAATCGAACAATGAGGGATTACCTCCCCTCACCTTCCCCTAGTCTGTGGGAGAATATCCTGAATGGTAGCTGTGGGTATAAAGTCTCATGCTCCGTCTCCAGAGGGACTCTATAGGAACAGTTCTAAGAACTATGGCTCCATCTGATGGAAAACAGATCTGCTCTATTGCCCATCACTGAACCCATGAGGTTTGGAGAATCCAGTTTGGGACACTCAGGTCACCTGGCCACATACCTCACTGTACTATATGTTGTTACAGGCTGGAGCTGAGGGCACGCACTACAGTCATGCTATTCATCTGGAGGAGTATGGACTGTGATTACAGACTATACTTGTGAGAGATATAAAAGCGGTGGGCCAATTAAAAGTTGTGAGACAGTGGATATCACCTTGTATGTGGGCAGTGGAACTACTGGCCCTGGGTTTTGAGAAAAGGAGGCAATGTATTTTGGCCATATACCTGGAGTTTCTGTAAGATCATGGAAGTAAGGAACAAAAAAGTTGCATCTTTAACCTGCTTAGGTGATTACTACAACCCACAAACTCAGATCCTCATAGCTTGGGATTGCAAATTTCAGGAAATTCAACTCCTCTGCGGATCAATTGACTAATCTTTATTTACAAATCCAAAGTTAAATTAATTCAGAAAGAAGAAAAAATGAATGGCACTGAGATAAATGTAATGAGTTACTTACTGGTATGGAGGGGTAGAATTTGAATCAGAGGCACATTGTGGAGGGTGCTTGCCAGAAGTAAAACATGTAGATAAATCCAAAGGAAGAAGAAAGCAGCAACACTTCCGTTATGTGATGAAGAAACCTTAGTCCTTTTTTTCCAATATATGTTCATGGACAAGGTAATCAGAGCAGGGACAGTGCAAGTAAAAGGACGACGGCCGTTTCGCATTATACACGCTTCCACGGGTCCAGATGGAAGCGTGTATAATGCGAAACGGGCGTCATCCTTTTACTTGCACTGTCCCTGCCCTTATTACCCTGTCCATGAATTTATATTGGAAATAAAGGACTAAGGTTTCTTCGTCACATAACAGAAGTGTTGCTGCTTTCTTCTTCCTTTGGATTCAAAGTTAAATTAATACTGGCTACACTACCTGGATGTGGTAATGTGGTAAACAAAGGAAGATATCACCAGACTCTGGCAGATTCCTGAGAAGTCAGGTGTTCAATGTGATGGGTGTATGTGACAGAGCAAGCAGGGACAGCAGTCCATGAACAATCCAACAACTTTTACTAAGACTGGGCAAATACACAGAAAAATCAAACGTAGATATGGTTCCTTAGTGTCTGAAAGTGGCCACACAAAATGGACAAGTCTGGGAGCGCCATCCATGAATCCGATGCCAAGGAATATGCAACAACAGTCTTTAGTAAAGATGAGCATATATTTCAATGTTTAGTTCAGATTATGATTGCTGAATTTGCAATATTCGCTGATTTAGTTGTTGAATATTCGCCAAACATAGCCGAACCCTATTCAAGTCAATGGGAGGCAAAAACAAATGCATGAACTACACCTTCAAACAGGTCCAAAAGCTGTCAAAACACATCAAATAATGGACAGACACCAGGAATGTGGCCTCAATTCAAACACATTACAAATTGTAGCATGGCACTGCAGCAATCAGCCATGCATGAGTTATCAGGGTCTGGGCCAGCATTTACAAGTTTTGAATTGAACATCAACGTAAGATGGGGTGGGTGAGGGATCGGTGTACACCAGCTGTGCTATGAGCCCTGATACCACATGCAACAGCTCAACATGCTTTCATGCTAAACCACACTCTGGTGGCAAAAATATCAGTTTTGTGGACTACTATTGTCAGAAAAATCTAAGGATAGTAGCAACTACAGTAAACACACATGATGGAGACACAACCGGGAGTGTTAATATTTCCAAAAATTATTGGCAGACACACCAGAGTAGCATCAATTTCACAGGAGTAGAAAAAGTATAATAGGAATCAACATGTCTTCCACTACAGTCAACCTATCGCATGAACACCCAACCAGAAGTGTTCACATTTCCCAAAATGATGCACTGAAGTGGCATCAATTTCATGAGAGTAGAAATAGTGTAATGGAGAATGATATCTCTTTCTCTATAGCCAACATAGCAGATGGAAAGACCCAATCAGAACTCTATACATTTCCAAAAAATATTGACAGACACCACCAAAGTGGCATCAATTTCACAACAGTAGAAATAGTATAATAGGGTTCAACATCTCTTCCAGTACAGCCAACCCATCACATGGGCACCCTACTAGGAGTGTTCACATTTCCAAAAATTAGGGTCTGACACCACTGAAGTTGCATCAATTTCACAAGAGTGGAAATAGTATAATAGGGACCAACACATCTTCCACTACAGCCTACTCAGCAGATGGAGACCAACCTTGGCCATTTACATTTCCACAAATTTGTGTTAACATCTGCAGCAGCAGCAACAGCAGGTATAGAAGCCACACTAAAGATATCTTAGAGTGAAATTATGCAAGATTAATGCAGTACACTAAAAAAATGCAACATCGTCTAGTCTGTGCAGTTGCGATTGGGGTGCAAAAGTCCTTGGAGATCCATGACTTGTTCTTCTTTATGAAAGTTAGGCAGGCTGCCCTTTCAGGGGACACCCGGTTGTGCTTATCCGTCAGGACACCACCACCAACATGAAGACACGTTCTAAGAAAATGCTGGCTGCCGGGCATGATAAAACCTCCAAGGCATGAGAGGCAAGCTCAGGCTACTCATCCATTTTTGAAGACCAAAATGTGAAAGGGTCCAAACCCTCCCTGATGTTATTCATATTCAGTTCTAGATATTCCTGCACCATCCTCTCCATTCATTCACAACGTTTCAAACTTGGACTCTGTTGTGCTGGTGCATGAGATGGTCTAAAAAAAGTGTGAAAGGACTCACAGAAATTGCTTCTTCCACTTACACTACTGCTGCTGCTAATGTTTTGGTGTTGATGAAATAACATGCTGAAGGTTTGAAGTCTAGAGCTGCAATGCGAACTGTGTGCCTCTATGCTGTCTTGCAGAAAACCTCTCTTAAGGTTGTGTAAAAGCGTGTTTCGATTCTCCAGCATTCTTGGGTCCCTTTCCAGATTGAGAAGCGTCTGGCAAAATTTGGTCTTATAGAGTGGATCTAACAGAGTGGCAACCCAGTAATCATCACTATTTTGAATCATTACTATACGGGGATAATTTTGCATCACTACGTTTCTGAGTATGGCACAACATAACCTCCACGTCTTCTTCCTCTTCCTCAGATCACCTGTGTGCCTCTGTATTCACGCCAACAGGGATATACCACATCATCATCCTCTGTGTTATCACATTCCTCACACTTAGGCTGCTGTCACACTAGCAGTATTTGGTCAGTATTTTACATCAGTATTTACATAGAAACATAGTAACATAGTTAGTAAGGCCGAAAAAAGACATTTGTCCATCCAGTTCAGCCTATATTCCATCATAATAAATCCCCAGATCTACGTCCTTCTACAGAACCTAATTGTATGATAAAATATTGTTCTGCTCCAGGAAGACATCCAGGCCTCTCTTGAACCCCTCGACTGAGTTCGCCATCACCACCTCCTCAGGCAAGCAATTCCAGATTCTCACTGCCCTAACAGTAAAGAATCCTCTTCTATGTTGGTGGAAAAACCTTCTCTCCTCCAGACGCAAAGAATGCCCCCTTGTGCCCGTCACCTTCTTTGGTATAAACAGATCCTCAGCGAGATATTTGTATTGTCCCCTTATATACTTATACATGGTTATTAGATCGCCCCTCAGTCGTCTTTTTTCTAGACTAAATAATCCTAATTTCGCTAATCTATCTGGGTATTGTAGTTCTCCCATCCCCTTTATTAATTTTGTTGTAAGCCAAAACCAGGAGTGGGTGATAAATGCAGAAGTGGTGCATATGTTTCTATTATACTTTTCCTCTAATTGTTCCACTCCTGGTTTTGGCTTACAAATACTGATGTAAAATACTGACCAAATACTGATAGTGTGACGGCAGCCTTAGAGTCACCATCCTCTTCATCCTGCCCTGACAGCACATTAGAGTCCGCTTTAGCCTCAGATATCCGAGTCTCATCAGGATCTCCTCCCCCCAGGGGTTAATGTCTGGTGATGAGGGTCAGTATGCTGCTCAGATTGTAATTTGTCCTGCCCCGGATCAAAGCTAAACAAAATTTGGGCATCAGTGCAGATGATTTCCTCCTCTTGACTCTGTGAAGCTTTTGAGTACACTTCTGATGACCATGGCATAGAATGTGTAAACAGCTCTTCAGACTCACCTATCTGTGGTTCCTTACAGTCAGTTGTATTGTTGGAGAGTTGTGATGTGGGGGGAAGCAAGGATAATTTGGGTGCCACCTCTGTGGACTCTACTAGGTGTGATATTTAGATGGAGGAAGAGGAGAGGCTACTTGAAGCTGTGCTTGCCATCTTCTCAAGCACATGCTCTTTCTGGGCCTCATCAACAAGGTATACCATTTTGTGTCTTCCAGAGAAAGGTAGTGCAGTAGCCCATCGAGTAGCAGAAGCTGTCAGTTGTATTTGTATAGGACATGACGTTGTTGGTTCACTAGTGCTTTCACAAAATTTACCACTTAGCCCACATACACCTTGAACACCAAGCCTAATTTCCATTTCACCACGGCCTCACTTTTTCCTAGAACTGACATAAAAAAGAATGGCACATCCAAACTACCAGGAGCAGCTACCTCCATATACAATATAGAAAAAAAGGTTGCACTCTATCGTGCCAAAACACGTCAAATATGAAATACATGAAATATGAATAGCAAAATTGCTTTTTGAACATTAGGAAAACATTTTTTGAGACGCTTAGCACAGAATTTGGCCAAATAGTGTGAGCCCATCAACCATCGTCAAGGTGGTCTCATTAAAACTGATGGGTACCTGACCTCCCTGTCCAAATGTGAACACTTACCGAAGGCTAATGTCTGCATGCTTGGGTGAATATGGACACCTCTCTCAGCAAAGCCTACATATGGGTTGGCCGGAACTAAGTGTGAATAGATGTAATTAAAAACCAGATGGTGAGGGGAGGAGTGCGCAGTCAATAAGCTAACATAGAACTGACAGAAAAAAGACTGGCACATCCAAACTAGTGTGAATAGGTGCATACCAGGAGCAGCTACCTCCATATACAATATACAAAAAAAGGTTGCACTCTATCGTGCTAAAACACATCAAATATGAAATACATGAAATATGAATAGCAAAATTGCTTTTTGAATATTAGGAAAACATTTTTTGAGACGCTTAGCACAGAATTTGGCCAAATAGTGTGAGCCCATCAACCATCGTCAAGGTGGTCTCATTAAAAACTGATGGGTAATTGACCTCCCTGTCCAAATGTGAACACTTACCGAAGGCTAATGTCTGCATGCTTGGGTGAATATGGACACGTCTCTCAGCAAAGCCTACATATGGGTTGGCCGGAACCAAGTGTGAATAGATGTAATTAAAACCAAATGGTGAGGGGAGGAGTGCGCAGTCAATAAGCTAACATAGAACTGACAGAAAAAAGACTGGCACATCCAAACTAGTGTGAATAGGTGCATACCAGGAGCAGCTACCTCCATATACAATATACAAAAAAAGGTTGCACTCTATCGTGCCAAAACACGTCAAATATGAAATACATGAAATATGAATAGCAAAATTGCTTTTTGAACATTAGGAAAAAAATTTTTGAGAAGCTTAGCACAGAATTTGGCCAAATAGTGTGAGCCAATCAACCATCGTCAAGGTGGTCTCATTAAAAAACTGATGGGTAACTGACCTCCCTCACTTTTTCCTAGTCATGTTGCTCAGATAGTGTCATAGGAACACAGTATTAGCAACGCAAGATAAGATTTAAAACTTTGCACCAGCTCTGCAAACAGCTGAATTTCAGTGGCAGTAAATGATAAGGTTAAATATGGCATGCTGATTCGCATTTGTTACAGATGAAAAAATTGTTTGAGTGTGGATGAGGCCTATATGACAAAGAAAATATGCTCCAAACAATTTTAAAAACTATATCTCCCCTGCTGTATGACGTTAGTAACCGACAAAATTGTTTTGGGCCTGTGGATGATGCTTGTATAACATAGACTAGATACTGCAAACAATTTCAAAGTGAGATTTTCCCCTACTGTAGAATGTTACTAACAGAATAAATGTTTTTTTTTGTTGGATGAGGCCTGTATATAATACACTAGATACTACAAACAATCTCTAAGTGAGATCTCCCCTACTGTATAACGTTAGTATCTGAACACTTTTTTCTTTAGTGTGGGTGACACCTGTAATAACTAGAAGATATGCTCCAAACAATTTCAAAATCGGATTTAGCCTGCTGCATCATGTTTGCAAAATCCCCCATTTTTTTTTATGTGCAACATCTCTGCACACACAACAATTTCACTGCTACAAAATTACAACAGGGTATATGGCGGGCTGCATCACTTGTAGCAACAGAATTTTTTTTATATGCATGAGGTCTGCAGGCAGCTTAATTTCAACCTCAAAAAACTACAACTGGGGTTTAGACGGGCTGTATCACATTTAGCAACAGAAAAAATTATTAATTTCAATGTGCATGAGCTCTGCAGGCAGCTTCTTTTCACTGCCACAAAATTACAATGTGGGATAGGGCAGCCTGTATCACGTTTAGCAACAGAAAAAATATTTTTTTTACATGCATGATGTCTGCAAACAGCTTCATTTCACCTCCACAAAATTACAATGTGGGATACGGCGGGCTGTATCACATTTAGCAACAGAAAAAAAAAATATTTTATTTATTGTGCATGAGCTATGCAGACTATGGAATTTCACCATTACTAAACAACAAGGTGAGATATGGCATGGTAAATCACAGTAGAAAATGCCAAAAAATAGTTTTTTTGCACAGCAGCTCAAATCTCAGAACAATGTCACCACACCACTAAATGACAAGGTGAGATACAGCGGGATGTTTCACATTTAGCAAGGGAAACAATGAGATTTAGAATGGTCTACTCGTGCATGGAGCGCAATAGAAGCAGTGCACAACACACTTGTATGGCCCTGCAAACCTTTAATAGTAGCAGCGTTCCGGGACCTTCCTGATGGTCCAATAGGAGCAGCAACAGGACCTGAGCATATGACCCCCGACCTGCAATGGGAAGTCATCCCGTGAGCATGCTTAGAGTGGGAAAAGCAGGACTTAGTCCCTGAAACGCCTGCTCACTGCTGATCAGTGCTGGCTACAGAGGCAGAGCCTGGAAGGGCAGCAGTAACCAAGCGCACAGTATCAGCCTGAGCCAGATGCTGTGATCGATGTCTCTGCTGAGCAGGCTTCACTGCGGCTGGAGGAGAATGGGAGACTGCGTTGGACATGATTCAAGATTTCTCTATGCAGTGGTAGGAACTTGACACCTAACAACATTGAACTTGTGTATATCTGCAAAGCCTAGTTGTGCAAAATCATTAATAATAATATTCTTATAGATGAAGTGCATCGACATAAAAGAAATATAAAAAATAAGGGAAACTATAAATTAAATACAGTGCCTTGCTAAAGTATTCGGCCCCCTTGAACTTTTCAACCTTTTCCCACATATCATATTTCAAACATAAAGATACCAAATGTAAATTTTTGGTGAAGAATCAACAACAAGTGGAACACAATTGTGAAGTTGAACGGAATTTATTGGTTATTTTAAATTTTTGTGGAAATTCAAAAACTGAAAAGTGGCAGAGACATGGTGGCAAAGTGTCTGACCCAGTGCAGGCCCGTTCTCTTTTGCTCCTCCTCACCGGGCCCCAGGGGCAGCAGCATCAGTCAGCCATCTCTATTTCTTAATACACATGTAGAATGCATAACACAGGCCTGCATGGTGAGTGTCTGTAATGGCTGTGAATCTCCTCCTCACCGCTTCCTAGACCTCCTTTTTGGCTCCAGTGACAGGGAAGGTTTCCCTGTGTGTGCAGAGTGGTGCACAAAGTCCATGGCAGTGAGCAAAGAAAGGGAAGAGGTGGATGGGGCCAGGTATGTAGGGGAATAAGACAGTGCTGAGGAGAGTGGTGATGGGAGAAGCTGCTGAGGAGGGGATGAGAGGGCAGTGGAGTAACATTCCTGAGGAGAAGTGAAAAGTCTGACACCATTCTCCCCTGTATGGCTGCTATTCACAAACAGGAACCCCCTCCCTCCTGTAATGCTCCCAGCAGCTCAGCAGTCAGGACAGGGGAGGTGTGCAATGCTGACAAGAGGGCTCCCTGCACTGCTGATTCCTAATTACATCTGCCCCCATTTGGTGTCCTTTATAATAAAGAAAAGAGTGAGTATATACGTGTATATACAGTGTGTATAATGTGTGCAAGATGTGTGTTGTAATGTGAGTATATATGTGCAGGGCTGCCATCAGGGCATTACTGGTGTATGGGGCCACCTCTCCTGGTCACCGGGCCCCAGCGGCAAGATTCTGTCTGTTCAGTAACTGACCCAGCGTGTGGGCAACAGTTAAAAGCCCCAAGCCAATCGGAGGCTGGCAGCTGAAGTCCACGCACACGTCGCCAGCATATGACATCATTGTCATTCGCCGGCGAGTCCGTGCTTGAAATGGCTGGAGGGGACATCACCACTGGACTGCAACCAGGTAAGGAGAAAGTTTTTTTCAGGCAGAACGGTGGCGCAGTGGTTAGCTGTTGTGAATTCTGCTCTTGGGTTCCCTCCAGTGGTTGTAGGTGGGAATGCAGTTGTCTCTGAGTCACAGTCCTGGCCAGGTGTATCTGCTAATTGCTGTTCTGACTGGGATATTTAAGTGTGCAGGATTCATTAGCCCTTGCCAGTTGTCAATGTTCCTTGTGAAGTGTTGGATCACTTTCTGGCTTCTCCTGCTAGCTGCCAAATTCAGCAAAGATAAGTGTTTGTTTTTTTGTGTCTGTGGCACACTGCTGTGTGCTTGTTTTCGTTTGTATTCCTGCTCTGATTGTAGGATTCACTGGAGTTGCAGATATACTCTCCTACATCTTTAGTTAGATGTAGGAAGTTTTTGTATATTCTGCTGTGGATATTTTTGAAGGGTTCTTATACTGACCGCACAGAACTCTGTCCTATCCTGTCCTATTTAGCTAGAGTGGCCTCCTGTGCTAAATCCTGTTTTTCTGCCTGTGTATGTTTTTTCCTCTCGGACTCAACGCCAATATTTGTGGGGGGCTGTCTATCCTTTGGGGATCTGCTCTGAGGCAAGATAGTATTCCTATTTCCATCTTTAGGGGTATTTAGTCCTCCGGCTGTGACGAGGTGTCTAGGATTGTTAGGTACACTCCACGGCTACTTCTAGTTGCGGTGTTAAGTTCAGGATTGCGGTCAGTATAGTGACCACCTTCTCCAGTGAAAGTTCTCATGCTGCTCCAAGGTCACCGGATCATAACAGTACAACTGGCCAACAATGAGTTAAATGCATCTCAGAAGAAGGGAAGAAAGGTCTTGAGCCATTTTTTTTTCTCCAGTCTGTTTTGTGTTCTCTTCCCTCTTAATATCTGGGTGGCTGAGGAGCCTGGTGCAAGCATGAATGTTCAGGAATTAGCTTCTCGTGTAGACCAGCTTGCTGCTAGGGTGCAGGGTATTTCTGATTATACTGTTCAGACTCCTGCTTTAGAACCGAAGATTCCTACTCTTGATTTGTTTTCAGGTGACAGGTCTAAATTTTTGAGTTTTAAAACAACTGTAAACTGTTTTTTGCTCTGAGACCTCGATCATCTGGTGATTCCATTCAGCAGGTAAAAATCGTAATCTCCCTGCTGCGTGGCGACCCGCAGGATTGGGCATTTTCCCTGGAATCCGGGAATCCTGCTTTGCTTAATATTGACTCCTTTTTTCAGGCTTTGGGATTATTATATGATGAACCTAATTCTGTGGATCAAGCTGAGAAGACCTTGTTGGCCCTGTCTCAGGGTCAAGAGGCGGCAGAATTGTATTGTCAGAAATTCAGAAAATGGTCTGTGTTGACTAAATGGAATAATGATGCTTTGGCGGCAATTTTCAGAAAGGGGCTTTCTGAATCCATTAAAGATGTTATGGTGGGGTTTCCCATGCCTTCCGGTCTGAGTGATTCTATGTATCTGGCCATTCAGATTGACTGGCGCTTGCGGGAGCGCAGAACTGTGCGCGCTGTGGCGTTATCCTAAGAGCAAATTCCTGAGCCTATGCAGAGTGATAGAATTCTGTCTAGAACGGAACGACAAGGTTTCAGACGTCAAAATAGGTTGTGTTATTATTGTGGCGAAGCTTCTCATGTCATTTCTGTCTGCCCTAAGTGGACAAAGAGGATCGCCAGTTCAATTACCATCAGTACTGTACAACCTAAATTTTTGTTATCTGTGTCCTTGATCTGCTCATTATCATCATTTTCTGTCATGACGTTTGTGGATTCAGGCGCCGCCTTGAATTTAATGGACTTTGAGTTTGCCAAGCGTTGTGGTTTTCCCTTGCAGCCTTTGCAGAACCTTATTCCTTTTAGGGGCATTTATGCTACACCCTTGGCTAAAAATAAGCCCCAGTTTTGGACACAGGTGACCAAGCACATGGCGCCAGCCCATCAGGTTTTCCATGGTTTCAGGTACATAATCCTGTGTTGGATTGGAAGTCCATGTCTGTGACTAGTTGGGGTTGTCAGGGGGTTCATAATGATGTTCCTTTGATGTCAATCTCTTCTTCTTCCTCTTCTGAAATTCCAGAGTTTTTGTCTGATTTTCAGGATGTATTCGATGAGCCCAAGTCCAGTTTCCTTCCACCGCACAGGGACTGCGATTGTGCTATTGAATTGATTCCAGGCTGTAAGTTTCCTAAGGGTCAACTTTTCAACCTGTCTGTGCCTGAACATACCGCCATGCAGAGCTATATTAAGGAGTCTTTGGAGAAAGGGCATATTCGACCATCTTCTTCACCGTTGGGAGCGGGGTTCTTTTTTTTTGCTAATAAAGATGGTTCTTTGAGGCCCTGTATAGATTATCGCCTCTTGAATAAGATCACGGTCAAGTTTCAATACCCTTTACCTTTGCTTTCCGATTTGTTTGCTAGGATTAAGGGAGCTAGTTGGTTTACGAAGATTGACCTTCGAGGGGCATACAATCTTGTTCATATTAAGCAGGGTGATGAATGGAAAACTGCATTTAACACACCTGAAGGCCATTTTGAATACCTTGTGATGCCATTCAGACTCTCTAATGCTCCATCTGTTTTTCAGTCCTTCATGCATGATATCTTCCGGACTTATCTTGATAAATTCTTGATTGTATATTTGGACGATATTTAGATTTTTTCCGATGATTGGGAGTCTCATATGCAACAGGTCAGGATGGTATTTCAGATCCTTTGTGACAATGCTTTGTTTGTGAAAGGGTCTAAGTGTCTCTTTGGGGTGCAGAAGGTTTCTTTTTTGGGCTTTATTTATTCCCCCTCGTCTATAGAGATGGATCCGGTTAAGGTTCAGGCCATTCATGATTGGATTCAGCCCACATCTGTGAAGAGCCTTCAGAAAATTTTGGGTTTTGCAAATTTTTATCGCCGTTTCATTGCTAATTTTTCCAGCGTGGTTAAACCCTTGACCGATTTGACGAAGAAAGGCGCTGATGTGGCGAATTGGTCCTCTGCGGCTGTCTCTGCCTTTCAGGAGCTTAAACGTTGATTTACTTCTGCTCCGGTGTTGCGCCAACCGGATGTTTCTCTTCCGTTTCAGGTTGAGGTTGACGCTTCTGAGATTGGGGCAGGGGCCGTTTTGTCTCAGAGGGATCCTGTTGGTTCCTTAATGAAACCGTGTGTCTTCTTTTCCCGTAAGTTTTCGCCTGCTGAACGCAATTATGATGTCGGCAATGGGGAGTTGTTGGCTATGAAGTGGGCGTTTGAGGAATGGCGACATTGGCTTGAGGGAGCTAAGCACCGTATTGTGGTCTTGACCGATCATAAGAATCTGATTTACCTCGAGTCTGCCAAATGGCTGAATCCTAGACAGGCTCGATGGTCCTTGTTTTTTTCCCGTTTTGATTTCGTGGTCTCGTACCTTCCGGGTTCTAAGAATATTAAGGCTGATGCCCTCTCTAGGAGTTTTTTGTCTGATTCTCCTGAGGTCTTAGAACCAGTTGGTATTCTGAAAGAAGGGGTGGTCCTTTCTATAATTTTCCCTGATTTACGACGGGTTCTTCAGGAATTTCAGGCTGACAAACCTGACCGCTGTCCTGTGGGGAAACTGTTTGTTCCTGACAGATGGACTAGTAGAGTGATTTTTGAGGTTCAATGTTCCGTGTTGGCTGGTCATCCTGGCATTTTTGGTACCAGAGATTTGGTTGGTAGGTCCTTTTGGTGGCCCTCATTGTCGCGTGATGTGCGTTCTTTTGTGCAGTCCTTTGGGACTTGTGCGCGGGCCAAGCCTTGTTGTTCCCGTGCTAGTGGGTTGCTTTTGCCATTGCCAGTCCCTGAGAGGCCCTGGACACATATTTCGATGGATTTTATTTCTGATCTTCCGGTCTCCCAGTAGATGTCTGTTATCTGGGTTGTTCGTGACCGGTTCTCTAAGATGGTTCATTTGGTGCCTTTGCCTAAATTGCCTTCCTCTTCAGATTTGGTTCCGTTGTTTTTTCAGCATGTGGTTCGTTTGCATGGTATTTCGGAGAATATTGTGTCTGACATAGGTTCCCAGTTTGTTTCTAGGTTTTGGCGGGCCTTTTGTGCTAGGCTGGGCATTGATTTGTCTTTTTCTTCTGCATTTCATCCTCAGACAAATGGCCAGACCAAGCGAACTAATCAGACTTTGGAGACTTATTTGAGATGCTTTGTGTCTGCTGATCAGTATGATTGGGTGGCTTTCTTGCCTTTGGCCGAGTTTGCCCTTAATAATCGGGCTAGTTCAGCTACCATGGTTTCGCCTTTCTTTTGTAATTTTGGTTTTCATCCTCGTTTTTCTTCTGGGCAGGTTGAGCCTTCTGACTGTCCTGGTGTGGATTCTGTGGTGGACAGGTTGCAGCAGATTTGGGCTCATGTGGTGGACAATTTGGTGTTGTCTCAAGAGGAGGCTCAACGTTTTGCTAATCGTCGTTGGTGTGTTGGTTCCTGGCTTCGGGTTGGGGATCTGGTCTGGTTGTCTTCCCATCATGTTCCTATGAAGGTTTCTTCTCCTAAGTTTAAGCCTTGGTTTATTGGTCCTTATAGGATTTCTGAGATTATTAATCCGGTGTCTTTTCGACTGGTGCTTCTGGCCTCTTTTGCTATCCATAATGTCTTCCATAGATCTTTGTTGCGGAAATATGTGGAGCCCGTTGTTCCCTCTGTTGATCCTCCGGCCCCTGTGTTGGTTGATGGGGAGTTGGAATATGTTGTTGAGAAGATTTTGGATTCCCGTTTTTCGCGGCGGAAGCTTCAGTACCTTGTCAAATGGAAGGGTTATGGCCAGGAGGATAATTCTTGGGTTTTTGCCTCTGATGTCCATGCTGCTGATTTGGTCTGTGCCTTTCATCTGGCTCATCCTGATCGTCCTGGAGGTCCTGGTGAGGGTTTGGTGACCCCTCCTCAAGGGGGGGTACTGTTGTGAATTCTGCTCTTGGGTTCCCTCCAGTGGTTGTAGGTGGGAATGCAGTTGTCTCTGAGTCACAGTCCTGGCCAGGTGTATCTGCTAATTGCTGTTCTGACTGGGATATTTAAGTGTGCAGGATACATTAGCCCTTTCCAGTTGTCAATGTTCCTTGTGAAGTGATGGATCACTTTCTGGCTGCTCCTGCTAGCTGCCAAATTCAGCAAAGATAAGTGTTTGGTTTTTTGTGTCTGTGGCACACTGCTGTGTGCTTGTTTTCGTTTGTATTCCTGCTCTGATTGTAGGATTCGCTGGAGTTGAAGATATACGCTCCTACATCTTTAGTTAGATGTAGGAAGTTTTTGTATATTCTGCTGTGGATATTTTTGAAGGGTTTTTATACTGACCGCACAGAACTCTGTCCTATCCTGTCCTATTTAGCTAGAATGGCCTCCTGTGCTAAATCCTGTTTTTCTGCCTGTGTATGTTTTTTCCTCTCCGACTCACCGCCAATATTTGTGGGGGGCTGTCTATCCTTTGGGGATCTGCTCTGAGGCAAGATAGTATTCCTATTTCCATCTTTAGGGGTATTTAGTCCTCCGGCTGTGACGAGGTGTCTAGGATTGTTAGGTACACTCAACGGCTCCTTCTAGTTCCGGTGTTAAGTTCAGGATTGCGGTCAGTATAGTGACCACCTTCTCCAGTGAAAGTTCTCATGCTGCTCCAAGGTCACCGGATCACAACAGTTAGCACAGCAGCCTTGCAGCGCTGGAGTTCTGGGTTCTAATCCCACTCAGGACAACATCTGCCAAGAGTTTGTATGTTCTCTCCATGTTTGTGTTGGTGTTCTCCGGTTTCCTCCCACATTCCAAAGACATACTGATAGGGAATTTAGATTGTGAGCCCCAACGGGGACAGGGATGATAAAGTGTGCAAACTGTAGAGCGCTGCGGAATATGTTAGCGCTATATAAAAAAAAAGATTATTATTATTATTTTTGTTTTTTCTATTTGAATGCTGCAAGCCCCAATATGTTTTGATGGCTGGATGGAGACAGAATGGGCAGGATGGAGTGAGATGGGGCAGAATCATGGGGTATGATGGAGACAAATGATGCAGGATGGAGACAGATGGGCAGGATCACACGTGATGAAGGCAGATGGGGCCGGATGGAGGCATATGGTGTAGGATCATGGGGATGGAGAAACATGGTGCAGGATTATGGTGCAGGATGGAGACAGATGGGGAGGGATGGAGACAGATGGGACAGGATGGAGATAGATGGGGCAGCATGGAGACAAATCTGGCAGGATCATGGGGCAGATGGTGCAGGATGGAGACAGATGGTGGAGGATGGAGACAGATGAAGCAGGATAGAGTCAGATGGGGCATGATGGAGTCAGATGGGGCAGAATGGAGATTGATGGGGCAGGATCATGGGGCATGATGGTTACAGATGGGGTAGGATAGAGATAGATGGGGCAGCATAGAGACAGATGGGGCAGGATCATGGGGCTCCTGTGTATAATGTCACTTATGGTGAGATTGTGCTTTTCTATTAATGATCGGTATTGTAGTATTTGGTCACTATGTGGTTGTAATATGTGGTCTGGCCATGGTGTGGTGATATTTGTCCCCTGTATGTGGTATTATTCAGTCGCTATGTGGTTGTAATATGTTGTCTGATCATGGTGTGGCAATATTTGTTCCTTGTATGGGGTATTATTCTGTCACTGTGATGGTAATCTGTGATCCGGCCATGGTGTGTGATTATTTGTCCCCTGTGTGTTGTATTATTCGGTCACTATGTGGTGGTAATATGTGGTTTGCTGATGGTATTTGTCCCTTGTATGTGATATTATTTGTCATTTTGAAAATTAAAGAGAAAATATACCTAAAGAGTATTGAAAATTTTAAAAAATGTTTATTAAGTTACAGTAGAGTAGGGTCCAGCCAGAGGAGTCTACCTTGCTTTGGTGGAGGATTAAACAAATCTTTTGGCTAAAACAAAAGCTGCCATATATGCGATCTAGTGATGGAAACTGTTAATGTGTGATGGTGAGGATATGGTGCAGAAGTGGAGTTTTTCCAAGCAAGGGCGGTGGGAGTCTGGACCATTCGAGGGGTGGAGGTGGAGCTCGGGTGGAGTCCCAAGGGGGCCATGAAAAGTCTGCCAGTATGGGACCCTGAAATTCCTATTGGCAGCCCTGCCAGTGGTTCTTTCAGAGTGAGCAAAGCTTTAGTCCATCTTTGCCTTATGGTTATCATGTTCTTTATCTCGTACTCACTGGTTGCTGCTGAAGAGCTGTTGGAAAGCTAGGTTACAACTGTGCTCACTCATACAAATCCAATATAAGGCAGCTTACCCTTTGCTTTGCATTATATTAGTACAATGGACAATGCAATGTATTGCAGGAAGTAAGGAAGAGGAAGGTAGCTCGGCTACTAAATGTTTCTTGATTCTCACAAAGAGAACTGCAAAAATATTGGGTCCAGGAAAATCCACATTTTTTGTAGAAGTCAAGATGAATAAATTCCCTCTTCTGGGCATACCCCTTTATAGATACAAACCTATTATACAAACCTCTATTTAGTAAATCTACTACTATTGCTGATTCCAAACAGTTAAAAAGCAGAACTCTGATTACTATGGTCAATAGTTTGATAAATGAAGCCATAGAATCTCTGTCGGAAAACAAAAACTTACTTTCAGATTGTTTGGTTTTATCGTCTTACTTTTTATGCTTTTTCCTTTCTTTCTTCTTATATTTTCTTCCTGACCTTATTAATTGTAGATTTTTACAAAAACCATACTCTGGCATGGAAAATAAATTTGGTTATGTCTACTTCTTATTTCGAACCCTGAACCAGGCAGATGTTCAGTAAGCCAAAAGACTTTAGTGTTTGGCTGAGAAGCTGTAATTACTTACACTGCTAGCTGTATCATTGACGTATGTTATATTTGTTATTCCCTTTCTGAACCTCTTTGGGCTCATACTAGAATATCGGGTCCCATGTTTATGTAAAACCACACACAGCCTGACACGGGAAAAAACGTCCTCTTCCTGGAATGCTGCAATGACGTCACCCACGGCTAATTTAAAACCCCAAATCTTCCCTTTTCCTAGAAGGCTAAGATAACATGTCTGTTCTGACTGCTAGAATGGCTGAACTGATGAGCAGAGCAAATTATAACTCTATACATAAATTCTTCTATATTCTTAATTATTCATCACAAATATTGCATTCACAGATTTGTTACCTTTTGTGTCTGTTGCATGAAATCAGATGAGCAGGACGAGGCAATGGAAAAAGAATTTAAACTTCGATCATATATATCCCGTCTTATCTTATGCATTAGTAAGAAATGCATAAAAAAGTAATGGAGCTTTGGAACATATCCCCCTCCTGAAAGGCCATTACAATTACTATTATTCATTTTTCTTCTCGATCACCTGCCTAGACTATTTTATGTTTGAACACTGAGATCTGTATCGTTGAGCTGGAAAAAAAAATGAAGCAGATGTTAGAATATTCCCAATGAACATGTCGAGAGTCCTATGTTATGCGGCAAAATTAAACTCCTATCATTAATCTAGACGGAAAAGTTAGACCGTTGTTTACTGAGAGTTATTGTTTTGTCAGCTTTTTTTCGTTGTGATGCATGAGCGCTTTGCTATATGTTTGAGCTAGTAACGTGCAATGAAGATTCAGATTCATCTTCCGTGGCACTGCCATATATTATGTTTCAACTACGATATTCACTTTCAAAGGAAAACATGAGTGTGGGTAAATTATAGAGAAAGAGTTTGCTGCAGTAAAAACTCACCTTTGAATATGTGAAATGTGCGAAGGTGACTTCTACAGCAGAAAAGTTCGGCGAATGGGAATATATCGAGACGCAGAATGCACAAGAAAGCGAAAAGTCATTGTGTATGCATTATACGTAAAAGACAGTAAATCAAGGGACATTGCAAAAAAATACAATACGTTGTGTTATGTCTAGTGCAGTGTCACTTATGTCCTCTTGCTTTTGGCATAATGTGAAGGTGAAGGGAACAGGGGCAGTATATTTTTTATTCTTTCCCATTTTTCTTTCCCCCGTTTCTTATTTTTGGATTGGTGCAGGAGGGCCTTAAGTAGAGGTGAGTGAACTTGTTCGGAAAATGATCACCGAATCCAAATGTACCATTTGGTGTTTCAGCAGGCTGGTTGATACTCACCGAGATGAGCAAACTTGGTCGAAAAACGATCACCGAGTCCGAATGTGCCATATTCGTGCCGAATTTATGTTTCCAAACATATTCGCTCATCTCTACTTGTAATTAGAGATGAGCGAATATGTTCGAAAATGGTCGGCAAACATAAATTTGCCCAAACATAAATTCGGCACGAATTTGGCACGTTCGTATTCGGTGATCGTTTTCGCTCATCTCTAGTAGCAAGTATCCAACCTGCCTGCCGATGAGCTAGATGACTAAAGCAGCCAGGTGCAGCTTTGACTTTTTATGCGGTGTCAAAGGTTCCTAAACTTAGCGCAGCAGTCGAGAGGAGTTTGTTTCTCCCACAGCCCCCCGCCTTTCCTGCTACTTGAAATTTTGTGAAAGACGAGAAAGAGACGTACTTATGGAATTATGCCAAAATTCAAAAATAGTGTCCCCAGTAAAAGCAAATAAAAAATAAAAAAATAGTAATGTAATAAATATTAAGTTTTTCTGCTACGTTCCCAAAGTTTCTCCGCCTGTGTCAACATTATTCCTGTAAGTAGATTACGCAGTAACAGCTACAGTACATTTGACATGATGGATGAGATGTTTTATCTGCCATTGCTTCAACCTGATGGACTACAGCAAATAGAGATGAACCTGCTGACCAGCCAGGTCCAGTCACACCTTGACTACATACCTTCACCCTCGCAGATACCCTGAGCCATGATCCCAAGTGGCAAGAGCTTGCCCAGTTTGTATTGGCATACAATCATGTCCATCCCTCAGTCTAGTATCAGAGAGGGTGCTTAGCATGGCTTTCTCACATTCAAGTAGACCAGGTATTTGCTGCAAGTGTGGAAAACTTTACATTTGTCGAAATCAATCAGGAAAGGATCAGTATTGACTTTCATTCACCTACGGCTGATGGAAATGATTAAATCGGCCATCGCATCTGTCTGCCCAACTGTTGTTTTCTGTCTTCTAAGCATCCATCTAGTACCGGCAATACTGGTGGCCCATGCTCGGCTCGGCATCTACTCCATCCTTATACATCATTTCATGTACACTGCACTAATGCTGCTGCCTGGGCTGCCATTGTTTGACCCACACTATCAGATATGTTGCTGCCTTCCGTCATAGTGCTCTACCATGCGACTTCTTCCACTCTCACTACATGACCATACAAGACACGAATCATCTCGCTGTCCGCTGGCTATATTTTATGGTGTTATAGACTGTACTGTTGATACATAACATGCTTTCTGGAGAGTACACTGACATCAAATAGCTCTCAAAATAGCTTTTTGAAAACAAACCATTGCGTCTTCATTTTGAAAATGGCTAGCCTGTTCCCCCTCCCTAAAAAAAAGGATGATTTTGGAAGTCTTGATAAAACACCTTTGTAATTCTTTACTTGTTTTGTGAATTGGAATCCTATTATGGATCCAAAAAGGATATTTTTTCACTACTAGTTAAGAAGCCATTGCCTCTTAACTTTCAAAACACCTGTTTTTGATCCCTACATAAAGGAAACATATTGAATGCATTGTAAAAAAGCTTATGCTTCTTGGCTTAGCAAATAAACATACTCATGAAATGTCCCAAATAACGTTCCGATAACTTTTGCATCTGCCTGTGTAAAAACGCCATGGCTTGTTCTGTTTGCACTGCCTGAATATGACCACCAGCAAGGCAGGCATCCGACTTAATTTTGCAGTGTTTCTACAATTTAATTAACCAAAAAAGCATGACATTGCAGTTTTTTATTTAATAGCTTGTTATTAATCACTGGCTGCTATCCGTTTCACCTTGCCAGATAGGTTTCGATAACTTGGATATTAATGAGGTGAGGTCTGCATTAGAGATCTGAAAAGGGAGGGGTTCACTACAGTTTTAGGCTATGTGCACACGTTGCGGATTTACTGCGGATCCGCAGCGATTCTTCCGTGCAGAAACACTGCAGAACCGCAAATGATTTACAGTACAATGTAAATCAATGGGAAAATTAAAATGGTGTGCTAATGGTGCGAAAAAATCCGCACGGAATCCGCAGTGGATAAAAAAAAGGGCCATGTCAATTCTTTTTGTGGATCTGCAGCGTTTCTGCACCCATTGACTTCCATTGTGTCAGGCACATCAGCAGCAGAACCGCAGGTGTAAAAAGATCTGCGGTTTAGAAACGATGCACATCGGGAGGAGGGAGTGGGCGGAGACTGTGTGCGCGTCTATGTGTGTGGGTGGGATCTGCGGGCTGTCCAGGGCTGTGCGGGCAGCCCGTGGATCTGTCCGGGGGGCCTGCGGGCTTTCCGGGGGTCTACGGGGGGGGGGGGTCTTTGGGTGTGTGCGCGTGTGAAGGCATCATCCTATGGGACTACAAGTCCCATCCAGCTATGCCTGCTACAGTGACAGGGATTGACACATTAGCCAATGATGGGACAGTAGTAATCCCAACATCCGGCTAATGTGTTGAATGTAAAAAACAAAACAAAAAAAGCACACACGTATACAGTACAGACAGTACATACAACATACAGTACATACAATATAGAGTACATGCTCACCAATCACCTTATCCTGAGCCATCGATCACCTGTAAAAAAAATATTAAAATAATAAATCAACAAAATACTCCTTGATCTGCAGGAATCCATGTAATAATGATTGTCCCACGACGACCTCCCATGGAGAACTGTCACATCACCTGATGCGACCGCTCTCCAGGGGCTCCGGGATACAATGACGGAAAGTATCCTTCCGCACTGTATCCCTCTGCCGCTGTGAGTACAGTATAGTTCATACTCTCACTTGTGGCACTGCTGCATGGAAAAATTCCCACGCAGCATTGCCATAAAGTGAGAACAATGAACTAAAGTAACCTCTTCAGTGATGCACTGCAGGAGCCATTGTCTCCTGTCAGTGTGTCACTGGAGGCGCTATAGAATGGTGACATCACCCGATGTCCCTGTTCTATAGGGGAGATCGTCGTGGGACACTCGTTATTAATTGAACTGCATTAGCCAGGAAGTATACGGTTGGTTCATTATATTTTATTTTTTGTAGGCGATCGAGAGCGTCGCAGGAATTATGGTGCATGTAAGTATGGTGAAATTAAGAATATTAAAATATTTTTTCTAGCTGGGTTATTTTTTTAACTCTTTCACTACTATAGGATTAGTAATGGATATGTGTCTTATTATTATTATTATTATTTATTGTTATAGCGCCATTTATTCCAAGGCGCTTTACATGTAAGGTTGGGTATATATAATAAAAACAAGTACAATAATCTTAAGCAATACAAGTCATAACTAGAGTTGAGCGACCTTGACCTTTTTAGAGTCGAGCCGGGTTTCGCGAAACCCGACTATCTCAAAAGTCGGGTCGAGTGAAATCGGCCGATTATGACGTAAAGTCGGGATCGACCGAAACACGAAACCCAATGCAAGTCAATGGGGCAGCATAGTCGGCAGTGAGTGGGGGCCAGGAAAACACCTAGAGTGCCCATTTTAATGTCAAAACCATCCATTCTTCTTAATGAAGCTTGTCAAGCGTAATTTACCTTATAATAATTGTAAGGCATTTGAAATTGGGGGTCATTTGGCTAAAGTTGTGGTGGGTAGGGCTGGTTCAAGTAATTAGTGGGCCCAGGAAATCTGGACCACGTCACGGCAGTGGAGCAGGGAGAGGTAAGTATTTCAACTTTGCAAGTGCTGTGAACCTGAGCAAGCAGGGGGGGCCCACTCGTTGGCATTGGCACTGGCACAGGGCCCCTCAAAGTACAGCGGTGTGTTTGCACGGCGGGGGCGCCTCCCACCGGCAGCAACACTTTTGCGTACTATGAGAGGCCCTGTGCCAGTGACGTCGCCAACTAGTATTCCTCCCCCCACCTGATGAAGGAACCTGCACTTTCATCTGCACCTTCCTCTTTGTCCCCGTGTAAGGTGGTATGGTATCCGGGAAGAGCAACCTGACTTTCAGCAGGGTCACAATGTTGTTGTGTAGCGTGCACGGGGAATGTTGCGTTATGGGTCAATGTACCAGCAGACTCATCTATCACTGGCTGGGCAATGGGCAGGATGAGGAGGAAACACAGATATAGGCCCAAAGAATAAAGTTGGCTAAATGCAGTTCAACACAGGAATAACCAGGGGGCATTGCAGTGGAGGACAACTGGAATGAGAGGCTGACACAGAGAGTAGGCCCAAATCAGTAAGTAGTCAAAATGCAGTTCAAAATTGGCAACCGTAGTAAACAGGCGGCACAGCTTTGTTCAGTGGAGGAGAACAGCAAGGAGTGGCAGACACCGATAGTAGGCCCCAACCCAACTAGTAGGCCAAATGCAGTCTAACATTAACAACTACTTAACGAGCGCCTGAAAACGGAATTTCAGGACAGGAAACCAGGAGAACAGCAAGGAGTGGCAGACACCGATTGTAGGCCCCAAACCAACTAGTACGCCAAATGCAGTTGTTCCGTTTAACCACAATTTAATGAGAGCCTGAAGATAGAAGTTCAGGAAAGGCAACCTGGAGAACACCTTGGAGTGGAACACACCATCTCTCTACACCCCATACCCAATTTGTAGGCCTAATGCAGTGTAGTTTCCAAGAACTACTAAACGAGAGCCGGAAGATCGAAGCTCAGGAAAGGCAACCTGGAGAACACCTTGGAGTGGAACACACCATCTCTCTACACCCCATACCCAATTTGTAGGCCTAATGCAGTGTAGTTTCCAACAACTACTAAACGAGAGCCGGAAGATCGAAGCTCAGGAAAGGCAACCTGGAGAACACCTTGGAGTGGAACACACCATCTCTCTACACCCCATACCCAATTTGTAGGCCTAATGCAGTGTAGTTTCCAAGAACTACTAAACGAGAGCCGGAAGATCGAAGCTCAGGAAAGGCAACCTGGAGAACACCTTGGAGTGGAACACACCATCTCTCTACACCCCATACCCAATTTGTAGGCCTAATGCAGCGTAGTTTCCAACAACTACTAAACGAGAGCCGGAAGATCGAAGCTCAGGAAAGGCAACCTGGAGAACACCTTGGAGTGGAACACACCATCTCTCTACACCCCATACCCAATTTGTAGGCCTAATGCAGTGTAGTTTCCAAGAACTACTAAACGAGAGCCGGAAGATCGAAGCTCAGGAAAGGCAACCTGGAGAACACCTTGGAGTGGAACACACCATCTCTCTACACCCCATACCCAATTTGTAGGCCTAATGCAGCGTAGTTTCCAACAACTACTAAACGAGAGCATGAAGATCGAAGCATTGGCGAGGAAACCTGGGGAACACCTTGGAGTGGAACACACCATCTCTCTACACCCCATACCCAATTTGTAGGCCTAATGCAGCGTAGTTTCCAACAACTGCTAAACGAGAGCCGGAAGATCGAAGCTCAGGAAAGGCAACCTGGAGAACACCTTGGAGTGGAACACACCATCTCTCTACACCCCATACCCAATTTGTAGGCCTACTGCAGTGTAGTTTCCAAGAACTACTAAACGAGAGCCGGAAGATCGAAGCTCAGGAAAGGCAACCTGGAGAACACCTTGGAGTGGAACACACCATCTCTCTACACCCCATACCCAATTTGTAGGCCTAATGCAGCGTAGTTTCCAACAACTACTAAACGAGAGCCGGAAGATCGAAGCTCAGGAAAGGCAACCTGGAGAACACCTTGGAGTGGAACACACCATCTCTCTACACCCCATACCCAATTTGTAGGCCTAATGCAGTGTAGTTTCCAAGAACTACTAAACGAGAGCCGGAAGATCGAAGCTCAGGAAAGGCAACCTGGAGAACACCTTGGAGTGGAACACACCATCTCTCTACACCCCATACCCAATTTGTAGGCCTAATGCAGCGTAGTTTCCAACAACTACTAAACGAGAGCCGGAAGATCGAAGCTCAGGAAAGGCAACCTGGAGAACACCTTGGAGTGGAACACACCATCTCTCTACACCCCATACCCAATTTGTAGGCCTAATGCAGTGTAGTTTCCAACAACTACTAAACGAGAGCCGGAAGATCGAAGCTCAGGAAAGGCAACCTGGGGAACACCTTGGAGTGTAACACACCATCTCTCTACACCACGGAAGGGCTGATTCTTAGGAAGGAAGGCTGTCGGAAAGAAGCAGGGCGCGTCCGAGGGTGATTATATTCTTATTAGGTATATACTCACCCTCGGACGCGCCCTGCTTCTTTATTTGTAATGAATGTTTATTTGCAATGTGGTTTTGACTTACTCTATTTTTTTGGTAAATAATGATTTTATTATTTTCATTGTTTTGCATCTTCTTGGCAATAATATAAAGAAGACGCGACAGGACAACACTCGGTGGATGCCATATCTGTGTTTTAAATTGAAAAAAACTTTCAGTTAACTACTTGCAGGAGAAAGTTATTGTAGCTGGTGGCCATTTTTAGTACTGTACCAGATTTTTGTTGTATGTGTTTGTTTTTAATGTTAAAATGTCTGCATTTGATATCTCTCCAGTATTTTCTTTTTTATAAGCAAAATACTTATTTTTATATTTTCTGATGTTGGTTCAAGGGGTACACGGGCAGCAGTAGACAGGTCAGTGGAGGCCTAGTGGAAGGAGGGACCGCAGACAGGCTTCGAAGCCCTAACATAATAAATTGGGCTGGCTGTAGGCAATTTAAAATTGGTTCCAGGGGAACACGGGCAGCAGTAGACAGGTCAGTGGAGGCCTAGTGGAAGGAGGGACCGCAGACAGGCTTGGAAGCCCTAACATAATAAATTGGGCTGGCTGTAGGCAATTTAAAATTGGTTCCAGGGGAACACGGGCAGCAGTAGACAGGTCAGTGGAGGCCTAGTGGAAGGAGGGACCGCAGACAGGCTTCGAAGCCCTAACATAATAAATTGGGCTGGCTGTAGGCAATTTAAAATTGGTTCCAGGGGAACACGGGCAGCAGTAGACAGGTCAGTGGAGGCCTAGTGGAAGGAGGGACCGCAGACAGGCTTCGAAGCCCTAACATAATAAATTGGGCTGGCTGTAGGCAATTTAAAATTGGTTCCAGGGGAACACGGGCGGCAGTAGACAGGTCAGTGGAGGCCTAGTGGAAGGAGGGACCGCAGACAGGCTTCGAAGCCCTAACATAATAAATTGGGCTGGCTGTAGGCAATTTAAAATTGGTTCCAGGGGAACACGGGCGGCAGTAGACAGGTCAGTGGAGGCCTAGTGGAAGGAGGGACCGCAGACAGGCTTCGAAGCCCTAACATAATAAATTGGGCTGGCTGTAGGCAATTTAAAATTGGTTCCAGGGGAACACGGGCGGCAGTAGACAGGTCAGTGGAGGCCTAGTGGAAGGAGGGACCGCAGACAGGCTTCGAAGCCCTAACATAATAAATTGGGCTGGCTGTAGGCAATTTAAAATTGGTTCCAGGGGAACACGGGCGGCAGTAGACAGGTCAGTGGAGGCCTAGTGGAAGGAGGGACCGCAGACAGGCTTCGAAGCCCTAACATAATAAATTGGGCTGGCTGTAGGCAATTTAAAATTGGTTCCAGGGGAACACGGGCAGCAGTAGACAGGTCAGTGGAGGCCTAGTGGAAGGAGGGACCGCAGACAGGCTTCGAAGGCCTAACATAAGAAAAATGTCAATACAATGGTATTGACAGTGCCAGGCATTGAAGGATGTCAGCGCATAGACTAAACATTGGTGGAGCTGTGAGAGAAAATTTTGCAAGTCGTAGAGCACTGTTTGACCTGGGGGGGGGGACTGTCTTGTGGCCGGCGGTACAGGCCCAGGGCCCCTCATATTACAACGGTGTGTCTGACGTTGGGTGCGCACCACCACCACGAGACACTTTATTGTACTATGAGGGACCTAGTGGCAGTGCCGTCGACCAAAAGCGGGCACACCCACCTCTTCAGACAAACAGTACTCTCACGGGTGCTGGCGCCAAGTGGCGATACCACGGCCCCGTGTGGGGACTTTGGCCATTTAGGGAGGTGTTAACATGTCGGATGCTGGACAATCAGGTGCTGCAAATTACGAGATTGGAAAAGTCGTTCAGAATAGTCCACAGGCAAGACCTTTACATAGGAAAGTCCAGAATAAAGAGAAAAAAATGCAATCGCACAGCCGCTATACGCTAGACCCTTACTGCTCCAGGGGCAGAAAAATGCACTATTAAAGCCTTTTGTCAGAAAACAAACTAAACAAAAAAACCGCTAAAAAGATTATACCTTGGTGCTGCTTAAGAAAAACAGATCCAACATGATACATAAGAAGAGACTGAAAGCGCACTCACCGGTATATGAACAATCAAAGCGGTTTATTCACATGAGATCATGCGGTGCAAGGAGGGTATGTGAATACAAAAGAGGATGACAGCTGTTTCGTGCTAGGTGAGCACTTCAACAGATCCAATTTACATAGGAAAGCTAGGTGTCAGCCGGGCAAGGTGGGGCAAAAGATTTCGAAATCCAGTTGTGGTTCATTTTAATGAAGGTTAGATCATCTACATTTTGGGTAGCCAGACGAGTCCTTTTTTCTGTTAGTATTGAACCTGCAGCACTGAATACTCTTTCTGATAGGACACTAGCTGCCGGGCAAGCAAGCTCCTGCAATGCATATTCTGCCAATTCTGGCCAGGTGTCTAATTTTGATGCCCAGTAATCAAATGGGAATGACGGTTGAGGGAGAACATCGATAAGGGATGAAAAATAGTTTGTAACCATACTGGACAAATGTTGTCTCCTGTCACTTTGAATTGATGCTGCAGTACCTGTCCTGTCTGCGGTCATAGCAAAATCACTCCACAACCTGGTCAGAAAACCCCTCTGGCCAACGCCACTTCTGATTTCTGCCCCTCTAACTCCTCTGGTCTGCTGGCCCCTGCAGCTCGTGTGAGAACGATCACGGGCGCTGTGTGCAGGGAATGCCAGAAGCAAACGGTCAACAAGAGTTGATTGTTTGGTTGCTAATATTAGTTCCAAGTTCTCATGTGGCATTATATTTTGCAATTTGCCTTTATAGCGAGGATCAAAGAGGCAGGCCAACCAGTAATTGTCATCGTTCATCATTTTAGTTATGCGTGTGTCCCTTTTGAGGATACGTAAGGCATAATCCGCCATGTGGGCCAAAGTTCCAGTTCTCAAATCTGCGGTTGTGCTTGGTTGAGGGGCAGTTTCAGGCAAATCCACGTCACTTGTGTCCCTCCAAAAACCAGAACCCGGCCTTGCCGCGCCACCAATTTCCAGTGGCCCCGGAAAAGCTTCATCATTAAAAATATAATCATCCCCATCATCCTCCTCGTCCTCCTCCTCCTCTTCGCCCGCTAACTCGTCCTGTACACTGCCCTGGCCAGACAATGGCTGACTGTCATCAAGGCTTTCCTCTTCCTCAGCTGCAGACGCCTGATCCTTTATGTGCGTCAAACTTTGCATCAGCAGACGCATTAGGGGGATGCTCATGCTTATTATGGCGTTGTCTGCACTAACCAGCCGTGTGCATTCCTCAAAACACTGAAGGACTTGACACATGTCTTTAATCTTCGACCACTGCACACCTGACAACTCCATGTCTGCCATCCTACTGCCTGCCCGTGTATGTGTATCCTCCCACAAAAACATAACAGCCCGCCTCTGTTCGCACAGTCTCTGAAGCATGTGCAGTGTTGAGTTCCACCTTGTTGCAACGTCTATGATTAGGCGATGCTGGGGAAGGTTCAAAGAACGCTGATAGGTCTGCATACGGCTGGAGTGTACGGGCGAACGGCGGATATGTGAGCAAAGTCCACGCACTTTGAGGAGCAGGTCGGATAACCCCGGATAACTTTTCAGGAAGCACTGCACCACCAGGTTTAAGGTGTGAGCCAGGCAAGGAATGTGTTTCAGTTGGGAAAGGGAGATGGCAGCCATGAAATTCCTTCCGTTATCACTCACTACCTTGCCTGCCTCAAGATCTACAGTGCCCAGCCACGACTGCGTTTCTTTCTGCAAGAACTCGGACAGAACTTCCGCGGTGTGTCTGTTGTCGCCAAAACACTTCATAGCCAATACAGCCTGCTGACGTTTGCCAGTAGCTGCCCCATAATGGGAGACCTGGTGTGCAACAGTGGCAGCTGCGGATGGAGTGGTTGTGCGACTGCGGTCTGTGGACGAGCTCTCGCTTCTGCAGGAGGACAAAGAGGAGGAGGAGGGGGTGCGAACGGCTACAGCCAACTGTTTCCTAGACCGTGGGCTAGGCAGAACTGTACCAAACTTGCTGTCCCCTGTGGACCCTGCATCCACAACCTTCACCCAGTGTACCGTGATGGACACGTAACGTCCCTGGCCATGCCTACTGGTCCATGCATCTGTTGTCAGGTGCACCTTTGTGCTCACAGATTGCCTGAGTGCATGGACGATGCGCTCTTTAACATGCTGGTGGAGGGCTGGGATGGCTTTTCTGGAAAAAAAGTGTCGACTGGGTAGCTCGTAGCGTGGTACAGCGTAGTCCATCAGGGCTTTGAAAGCTTCGCTTTCAACTAACCGGAAGGGCATCATCTCTAACGAGATTAGTCTAGCTATGTGGGCGTTCAAACCCTGTGTACGCGGATGCGAGGCTAAGTACTTCCTTTTTCTATCCATAGTCTCATGTAGGGTGAGCTGGACTGGAGAGCTGGAGATCGTGGAACTAGCGGGGGTGCCGGTGGACATGGCAGACTGAGAGACGGTGGGAGATGGTATTGTTGCCGCCGGTGTCCTAGATGCAGTGTTTCCTACTACGAAACTGGTGATTCCCTGACCCTGACTGCTTTGGCCTGGCAAAGAAACCTGCACAGAAGGGATGTTGCGTTGCTGACTAGCTTCATTGGCCGAGGGTGCTACAACCTTAAGGGACGTTTGGTAGTTAGTCCAGGCTTGCAAATGCATGGTGGTTAAATGTCTATGCATGCAACTTGTATTGAGACTTTTCAGATTCTGTCCTCTGCTTAAGGTAGTTGAACATTTTTGACAGATGACTTTGCGCTGATCAATTGGATGTTGTTTAAAAAAATGCCAGACTGCACTCTTTCTAGCATCGGATACCTTTTCAGGCATTGCAGACTGAGCTTTAACCGGATGGCCACGCTGTCCTCCAACAGGTTTTGGCTTTGCCACGCGTTTTGGGCAAGATACGGGCCCGGCAGATGGAACCTGTTGCGATGTTGATGCCTGCTGCGGCCCCTCCTCCTCCGCTTCAGAACTGCTGCCGCCTGCACCCTGTTCCCCCAATGGCTGCCAATCGGGGTCAAGAACTGGGTCATCTATTACCTCTTCTTGTAGCTCGTGTGCAACTTCGTCTGTGTCACTGTGTCGGTCGGTGGTATAGCGTTCGTGATGGGGCAACATAGTCTCATCAGGGTCTGATTCTTGATCATTACCCTGCGAGGGCAATGTTGTGGTCTGAGTCAAAGGACCAGCATAGTAGTCTGGCTGTGGCTGTGCATCAGTGCACTCCATGTCAGATTCAACTTGTAATGGGCATGGACTGTTAATTGCTTCACTTTCTAAGCCAGGGACGGTATGTGTAAAGAGCTCCATGGAGTAACCCGTTGTGTCGCCTGCTGCATTCTTCTCTGTTGTTGTTTTTGCTGAAGAGGACAAGGAAGCGACTTGTCCCTGACCGTGAACATCCACTAACGACGCGCTGCTTTGACATTTACCAGTTTCACGAGAGGAGGCAAAAGAGCTAGAGGCTGAGTCAGCAAGATAAGCCAAAACTTGCTCTTGCTGCTCCGGCTTTAAAAGCGGTTTTCCTACTCCCAGAAAAGGGAGCGTTCGAGGCCTTGTGTAGCCAGACGACGAACCTGGCTCCACAGCTCCAGACTTAGGTGCAATATTTTATTTCCCACGACCAGCTGATGCTCCACCACTACCACTACCCTCATTACCAGCTGACAATGAACGACCCCGGCCACGACCTCTTCCACCATACTTCCTCATTGTTTTAAAAACGTAAACAAACTAACGGTATTTGTTGCTGTCACACAACTTACACGGTGAGCTATAACTTCAGTATGATTTAGCTACCCCTTTACAGGTGAGTGAGACCACAACGAAAATCAGGCACAATGTTACACACTCTGTTGTTGGTGGCAACAAATGAGAGAGATGCCACACACGCAGGACTGTCACTGAAGCACAAATGTAAATATTAATCTCCCACTGATTTGATTTTTTTTTTTTTTTCAGGGAGACTTTAGGAAAAAAAATAATAGAATAAAATGATTTTTTCAGGAAGAATTTAGAAACCAAATACAATAAAATGATTTTTTCAGGGAGAATTTAGAAAACAAATAAAACAAAAAAAGGCTTTCTATGGCCCACTGAGTGAGAGATGACGCACACAGGAGTCAGGAGTGGCACACAAGCCCAGAGGCCAATATTTATCTCCCACTGATTGATGTAGTGATTTTTTCAGGTAGATTTTGGAACCCAAATCAAGCTAAAAAAATAATAGGGTTTCTATGGCCCACAATTGGAGAGAGGGAGAGAGATGGCACACCCAGGAGTCAAGACTGGCACACAAGCAGAAAAAGCAATATTAATCTCCCACTGATTTGTTTTTTTTTGTTTTTTCAGGGAGACTTTAGGAAAAAAAAATAATAGAATAAAATGATTTTTTCAGGAAGAATTTAGAAACCAAATAAAATAAAATGATTTTTTCAGGGAGAATTTAGAAAACACATAAAACAAAAAAAGGCTTTCTATGGCCCACTGAGTGAGAGATGACGCACACAGGAGTCAGGAGTGGCACACAAGCCCAGGGGCCAATATTTATCTCCCACTTTTTTTTTTTGTTCCAGGGAAAATTTATAAACCCAATAAAAAAAATAATAAATAGGCTTTCTATGGCCCACTATCTGAGAGAGAGAGAGAGATGGCACGCTTAGGACTGGCACACAAGCCCAAAGGCCAATATTAATCTCCCTTTTTTTTTTCAGGGAGAATTTATAAAACCAAAAAAAAATAAATAAATAGGCTTTCTATGGCCCACTATTTGTGAGAGAGATGGCACGCTCAGGACTGGCACACAAACCCAGAGGCCAATATTAATCTCCCACTTTTTTTTTTTGTTCCAGGGAAAATTTATAAACCCAATAAAAAAAATAATAAATAGGCTTTCTATGGCCCACTATCTGAGAGAGAGAGATGGCACGCTTAGGACTGGCACACAAGCCCAAAGGCCAATATTAATCTCCCACTGATTGATTTATTGATTTTTTCAGGTAGAATTTAGAACCCAAATAAAGCAAAAAAAAAAAAAAATGGGCTTTCTATGGCCCGCTGAGTGAGTGATGATGCACACAGGAGTCAGGAGTGGCACACAAGCCCTGAGGCCAATATTTTTCTCCCACTGATTGATGTAGTGATTTTTTCAGGTAGAATTTAGAACCCAAATCAACCCAAAAAATAAATAGGCTTTCTATGGCCCACTATTTGTGAGAGAGATGGCACGCTCAGGACTGGCACACAAGCCCAGAGGCCAATATTAATCTCCCACTTTTTTTTTTTTTGTTCCAGGGAAAATTTATAAACCCAATAAAAAAAATGATAAATAGGCTTTCTATGGCCCACTATCTGAGAGAGAGAGATGGCACGCTTAGGACTGGCACACAAGCCCAAAGGCCAATATTAATCTCCCACTGATTGATTTATTGATTTTTTCAGGTTGAATTTAGAACCCAAATAAAGCAAAAAAAAAAAAGGGTTTTCTATGGCCCACTGAGTGAGTGATGATGCACACAGGAGTCAGGAGTGGCACACAAGCCCTGAGGCCAATATTTTTCTCCCACTGATTGATGTAGTGATTTTTTCAGGTAGATTTTAGAACCAAAATCAAGCAAAAAAATAAATAGGCTTTCTATGGCCCACTGACTGAGAGATGGCACACACAGGAGTCAAGAGTGGCACACAAGCCCTGAGGCCAATATATTTCTCCCACTGATTGATGTAGTGATTTTTTCAGGTAGATTTTATAACCCAAATCAAGCAAAAAAATAAATAGGCTTTCTATGGCCCACTGAGTGAGAGATGGCACACACAGGGATGGCACTCTAGCAGAAATGTCAATCTTAATCTCCCACAAAAAAAAACAAAAAAAAAAACAGGGAGTGTCCTTCAATTACTATCTCCCTGCAGTAATCTCAGCCAGGTATGGCAGGCAGCAATAAGGAGTGGACTGATGCACAAATTAAATAAAAAGTGTGTACAAACAAAAAAGATAGCTGTGCAGAAAGGAAGGAACAAGAGGATTTGTGCTTTGAAAAAAGCAGTTGGTTTGCACAGCGGCGTACACACAGCAATGCAGCTATCAGGGAGCCTTCTAGGGCAGCCCAATGAGCTACAGCGCTGAGGGGAAAAAAAAAAAATGTAGCTTCCACTGTCCCTGCACACCGAAGGTGGTGTTGGGCAGTGGAAATCGCTACAGCACAAGCGGTTTGGTGGTTAATGGACCCTGCCTAACGCTATCCCTGCTTCTGACGAAGCGGCAGCAACCTCTCCCTAAGCTCAGATCAGCAGCAGTAACATGGCGGTCGGCGGGAACGCCCCTTTATAGCCCCTGTGACGCCGCAGACAGCAAGCCAATCACTGCAATGCCCTTCTCTAAGATGGTGAGGACCAGGACCTATGTCATCACGCTGCCCACACTCTGCGTTTACCTTCATTGGCTGAGAAATGGCGCTTTTCGCGTCATTGAAACGCGACTTTGGCGCGAAAGTCGCGTACCGCATGGCCGACCCCGCACAGGGGTCGGATCGGGTTTCATGAAACCCGACTTTGCCAAAAGTCGGCGACTTTTGAAAATGAACGACCCGTTTCGCTCAACCCTAGTCATAACTTGTACAGGAGGAGAGCGGACCTTGCCCGCGAAGACACAATCTACAAGGGATGCGTGAGAATACAGTAGGTGAGGTTAGAGCTGGTCATGCAGCAGTTTGGTCGATCGGTGGTTACTGCAGGTTATAGGCTTGCTGGAAGAGGTGGGTCTTCAGGTTCTTTTTGAAGGTTTCGATGGTAGGTGAGAGTCTGATATGTTGGGGTAGAGGGTTCCAGAGTAGGAGTGATACGCGAGAGAAATTTTGTATACGATTGTGGGAAGAGGAGATAAGAGGGGAGTAGAGAAGAAAGTCTTGTGAGGATCGGAGGTTGCGTGTAGGTAAGTACTGGGAGACGAGGTCACAGATGTATGGAGGAGACAGGTTGTGGATGGCTTTGTACATCATGGTTAGGGATTTGTACTGGAATGTCTGGGCAATGGGGAGCCAGTGAAGGGATTGACAGAGGGGAGAAGCTGGGGAATAGCGGGGGGACAGGCCTCTCCATTAGTAACTGTGTTTAATGTCATGACATTAACCCTTTATTACCCCATATGTCACCACTACAGGTCAGTGGGAAGAAAGAGGTTAAGTGCCGGATTTGGCGCATCTTACAAATGTGTTATTTCTGGGGTAGCTGCGGACTGATATTTGTAGCCAGTTGGGGCAATATCCATGGCCCCTTCTTAGACTATGAATATCAGCCCACAGCTGTGTGCGTAGCCTTTCTGGCTATAAAATATAGGGGGACCCCACATCATTTTTTGGGGGGTCCCCCTATTTTAATAGCCAGTAAAGGCTATGCAGACAGCTGCGGGCTGATATTCATAGTCTGGGAAGGGGCCATGGGTATTAGCCCCTTCCCAGGCTAGAAATATTGGCCCCCCCTTCATCGGCGTTCCCCCTCTGGCGCAGAAAATTGTGTGGGAACCCACGCCATTTTTTTTCTGTTTTTTTTTTTTTTAAATTAAACATATTGTTCATTAATAAACATCAGCCTTGCTATTATATATCTATGGATATATCTATAGATATATCTATCTATAGATGGATATCTATGGATATATCTATCTATCTCTCTATCTCATTCCTTCTATCTATCTAACTATCTTTCTATCTGTGTGTAATGGAGTGTGGGTTGGACAAATGTTAAAGAGGAGGTTGGACCAGAAATGATATCACAAATCTTTTTAAAAAAATGCAGCAAAAACGCAGCAAATCTGCACCTCCTTTTTCTGGCAAGAGAGGGAAAAATCTGCGCAGAAAATTCCACAGGCAAATCTACAATGTGTGCGCATACCCTCAGTGATATTCACCTATTTTTAGGAACATTAGAAGCTTTGCAGTATTGCAATATGTGGCATATGTATTTGGCGAATACTTGGCAAAGCTCTTGAATTTTGCCCCTTCAGGTAAACGTTCTTGACTTTCGTGCGGACTCAACTGCCGACTCAGCTGCTGAGCCTACATCTTTCACCGCACTTGATGGCTAATTTAATTAGCCATTGAGTGTCTCTAACAGTCGTGGGTGGATCGGAGATGCACCTGCGGCTGTTAACCAGTTAAATTCCCCTGTCAATCATTGACAGCGGTGTTTAACACACGTAGACAGAAAGCACCTCATTTCAGCCCTCACCCCGTTCCAGATCCTGAAAAATGAGAACATTACGAGTCTCAGAAACTGGCAACAAAAGTGACATTTTTTGACAAATTTCAGAATTTTTTTCACCACTTAAGGAAAAAAAAAACTATACATGTTTGTTATCTGTGTACTCATCCTGACCTGGGGAATCATATTATAGGGTAAGTTTTACCATATATTTAACATTGTAAATAATAAACCCCCAAAAACATTGTGGAATTGCACTTTTTTTTCCAAATTTCACACTTAGAATTTCTTTTCCATTTTTCCAGTACATGATATAGCAGAATGAATGGTGTTATTTGGAAATACAAATCTTCCCGCCAAAAAACAAGCAGTCATATGGCTAGAAAAATTAAATAAAGTGATGGCTCTTGGAAGAAGGGGAGGAAAAAAAGAAAACAAAAAATGGGGTGAAGGGGTTACATTTCAGATGGCTCCATAATCGTTAGAGAGTACATATCCTGCTTGATGAAAAAGGATGATAATATGAAGAAATATCCCTGAGCTGGCACTGGGAGGGGAATAGAGCTGGAGTGACAGAGGCTCCAGATCTACCACAGTCCTTCAGCCTCATTTGCACATTAGTTCAAATACTATTTTCTTAGACATCTGTCAATAAATAAATATATTTATATATTTTGGCAATGTTTTTGGATTATTATTTATTATTCAGTTTTATTAGTTATGTTTTTTTTATTAGTACTTACACTGAATATACTCTTGTTCTGTACAATAAACATGTTTACAACCTTTCTATGCTCTTAGTAAGGGAAATTAGAGATTTGGGATGCCAAATTGAATCACATAACTAAATTCTATTCAGAAGTTTCAAGTAACTTTTACTACAAATAAGATTTCTTAGAAAGGGAAGTCTAATGCTGAGAACAGCATATACACCATCTGGTTCCCCTGGAAAAGAAGGAAAAAATGACTACTTAAGACAGCACTGTGCTTTGTCACATAATTTCTTGGAAAGTATCAAACTAACCCCCCACCTTCCTTAATTCATATTCACTACATCCTGATGCAATGGATCCTGGGATCCTTTTCCCTTAAAGGGACTCTGTCACCTGAATTTGGCGGGACTGGTTTTGGGTCATATGGGCGGAGTTTTCGGATGTTTGATTCACCCTTTCCTTACCCGCTGGCTGCATGCTGGCTGCAATATTGGATTGAAGTTCATTCTCTGTCCTCCATAGTACACACCTGCACAAAGCAATCTTGCCTTGTGCAGGTGTGTACTATGGAGGACAGAGAATGAACTTCAATCCAATATTGCAGCCAGCATGCAGCCAGCGGGTAAGGAAAGGGTGAATCAAACACCCGAAAACTCCGCCCATATGACCCAAAACCAGTCCCGCCAAATTCAGGTGACAGGTTCCCTTTAAACCAAATTCATTTTGGGATATTCGCTTAAATAGAGTTAAATCACATCTGTCTGTGAACTATCCACATAAGAACATGAAATTTTGTAAATTTAACAGCTATCTGAAAATATGAAATTAGAATTGTTTGGAAAACTTGAAATGAAGTGGATTTTTACTTTTTAATGATTGATTTTTGGGGTATTTATTATTTTGTAAAGGTAATATTTGTTCATTGAGAAGATAAATCTCTAAGAAATATTCTGCCAAGATAGTTTGCTCACTAGTGATGAGCGAGTATGCTTGTTACTTGGGTTTTCCGAGCATGCTCGAGTGTTCTCCGAGTATCTTGGGCGTGCTCGTAGATTATGTTTGAGTCCCCGCAGCTGCATGATTTACGACTGGTAGGGAATCCCCACATGTGTTCAGGTTGTCTAACAGCCGCAAATCATGCAGCTGCGGGGACTCAAACATAATCTACGAGCACGCCCAAGATACTCGGAGAACACCCGAGCATGCTCGGAAAACCCGAGTAACAAGCATACTCGCTCATCACTACTTTTCACCAAAGCACTGGGACTACGGTATATGTATTGCAATATAGGCATAGACACTGTTGTTTTAACTTTCTTTTCTTCTCTTAGATACTTTTATCAGAGAGTAAAATATTAATTTTCAAAAGCCAAAAATATTATTATTATTATTATTATTATTTATTGTTATAGCGCCATTTATTCCATGGCACTTTACATGTGAGAGGGGGTCTACATAATAAAAACAAGTACAATAATCTTAAACAATACAAGTCATAACTGGTACAGGAGGAGTGAGGACCCTGCCCGCGAAGGCTTACAATCTACAAGGGATGGGTGAGGATACAGTAGGCGAGGATAGAGCTGGTCAAAAATATAATAAATCCTAAGGCATACGCTTACTCTGAACAGATTGACATTAATTGTTTCTTCCAGGTCCCGATTACTTAGGTTGAGAATATTACTAGCGGCCTCCATGACACAGTCATAAGTGGTCATTCACTCCTGGAATTAAATGCTTCTAGGTTCAGACTATTACTAGATGCCTCCATTACACAGTCACAGGTGGTCATTGACTTCTGGAATTAGATGCTTCTAGGTTCAGACTATTACTAGATGCCACCATTACACAGTCACAGGTGGTCATTGACTTCTGGAATTAGATGCTTCTAGGTTCAGACTATTACTACTGACCTCCATGACACAGTCACAGGTGGTCACCGACTTCTGAAATTAGATGCTTCTAGGTTTAGGCTTTTACTAGCGGCCTCCATGACACAGTCATAAGTGGTCATTGACACCAGAAATTAGATGCTTCTAGGTTCAGACTATTACTACTGACCTCCATGACACAGTCACAGGTGGTCACTGACTTCTGGAATTAGATGCTCTAGGTCCAGACTGTTGCTAGTGGCCTCATAACACAGTCACAGGTGGTCACTGACTTCTGGAATTAGATGCTTCTAGGTTCAGACTATTACTAGTGACCTCCATGACACAGTCATAGGTGGTCATTGACTCCTGGAATTAGATGTTTCTAGGTTCAGACTATTACTAGATGCCTCCATGACACAGTCACAGGTGGTCATTGACTTCTGGAATTAGATGCTTCTAGGCTCAGACTTTTACTAGCGGCCTCCATGACACAGTCATAAGTGGTTATTGACACGAGAAATTAGATACTTCTAGGTTCAGACTACTACTAGTGACCTCCATGACACAGTCACAGGTGGTCACTGACTTCTGGAATTAGATGCTCTAGGTCCAGACTGTTGCTAGTGGCCTCATAACACAGTCACAGGTGGTCACTGACTTCTGGAATTAGATGCTTCAAGGTTCAGACTATTACTAGTGACCTCCATGACACAGTCATAGGTGGTCATTGACTCCTGGAATTAGATGCTTCTAGGTTCAGACTATTACTAGATGCCTCCATGACACAGTCACAGGTGGTCATTGACTTCTGGAATTAGATTCATAGCCATGAATCATTCATAGCCAAATTCATAGCCATGAGTCTGACCAGACGTGTCTGACCATCTTAGAAATTGCATTTTTAAATTGCAGTTTTTTAATTGCTATGAATTAGACTAGAATTCCATGGGGCATTTGAGCATTCATCACTGCTGTACTTTCATCATCCTCATCACCACCTGTATCCTCTAATCAAGCTGTTTTGTCTACCCACAGGTATGCTGCTGTCCATCTACTCTGCCTTTCCTGCAATGTGTGTTTATGTGAACTGCATATAATTCCCACCTGGTATGCTGCTGTCCATCTACTCTGCCTTTCCTGCAATGTGTGTTTATGTGAACTGCATATAATTCCCACCTGGTATGCTGCTGTCCATCTACTCTGCCTTTCCTGCAATGTGTGTTTATGTGAACTGCATATAATTCCCACCTGGTATGCTGCTGTCCATCTACTCTGCCTTTCCTGCAATGTGTGTTTATGTGAACTGCATATAATTCCCACCTGGTATGCTGCTGTCCATCTACTCTGCCTTTCCTGCAATGTGTGTTTATGTGAACTGCATATAATTCCCACCTGGTATGCTTTGCTTACCCATTGTTTTCTATCCATTCGTATTTCACTTCCCTTGCTTCTTCCTTGCATACCTGAGTGGCCATCTACCCCACCCCCTCTTTATGACCTGGCTTAACTGTGAACATGTGCTCTAGACACACACGCCCACATCCTCCCTCTCAGCTGTGAGCCCTTAGGTGCCCATAAATTCATAGCCATGAGTCTGACCAGACGTGTCTGACCATCTTAGAAATTGCATTTTTAAATTGCAGTTTTTTAATTGCTATGAATTAGACTAGAATTCCATGGGGCATTTGAGCATTCATCACTGCTGTACTTTCATCATCCTCATCACCACCTGTATCCTCTAATCAAGCTGTTTTGTCTACCCACAGGTATGCTGCTGTCCATCTACTCTGCCTTTCCTGCAATGTGTGTTTATGTGAACTGCATATAATTCCCACCTGGTATGCTTTGCTTACCCATTGTTTTCTATCCATTCGTATTTCACTTCCCTTGCTTCTTCCTTGCATACCTGAGTGGCCATCTACCCCACCCCCTCTTTATGACCTGGCTTAACTGTGAACATGTGCTCTAGACACACACGCCCACATCCTCCCTCTCAGCTGTGAGCCCTTAGGTGCCCATAAATTCATAGCCATGAGTCTGACCAGACGTGTCTGACCATCTTAGAAATTGCATTTTTAAATTGCAGTTTTTTAATTGCTATGAATTAGACTAGAATTGGACTGGAATTGACTGGAAGGTAAAGGAATAGAAAACCACTATAATGTTTCGGTTTCTTTTCACATTCACCCCCATACTACTCTATTTCTTCCTATCTCCTGTAGTCCCTCCACCCAGTAAAGAACTAGTCATTTCTCCCTCCATCCTCCCCAGTCATCTCACCTCCTCCACAGAACTATTCCTCCACATACAATCCTTTCTCGCCAGGCACACACGGCCACATCATGACCTATCCAGCTCACACCTTCTAACGCTCTGTCTGCTGCTCCTCATTGCTGGCGACATATCCCCAAATCCTGGCCCTCCTCATCACATCCCCACACTCATTTCTAATCCCCTGCCACGATCCTCTACACGTCCTCGCAACCACAGTAACCTCATACCCATTCATCCTGCCCCCACTCCCCCAATTTCCCTATCTGGAGCACTATGGAACGCACGCTCTGTCTGCAATAAACTTCCATTTATCCATGACCTCTTTATCAATAACAAACTCTCCTTCCTCGGCATCACTGAAACCTGGCTCACCCCTTCTGACACAGCCTCCCCTGCGGCACTCTCTTACGGTGGCTTCCACCTTTCTCACACACCCCGCCCCAGCAGCAAGCATGGCGGAGGAGTTGGTTTTCTCCTGTCAGATAACTGCTCCTTCACCCCAATCCCACTGCCACCCTCTGTTATCCTCCCTTCCTTTGAGGTGCACTCTGTGCGCATCTACTCCCCCTCCAACCTCCAACTGGCTGTCATCTACCGTCCCCCAGGGCCAGCCACCACCTTCTTCGACCACTTCACCACCTGGCTACTCCACTTCCTCGCCGCTGACATCCCCACTATCATCACGGGCGACTTCAACATCCCCATTGACACTTCCCTCTCAGCTGCCACTAAACTTCTATCTCTCACTTCCTCCTTTGGCCTCACTCAATGGTCTTCTACAGCCACCCACAAAGATGGTCACACACTGGACCTCATTCTCACCCGCCTCTGCTCCCTATCTAACCTCTCAAACTCACCTCTTCCTCTTTCTGACCACAACCTACTTACATTCTCTTCCCTTTCCACTCCTTGTCTACAACCCCCACCCCACAAACTCTCACACCCTCGCAGAAATCTTAAACACCTTGATCTTCACTCACTCTCTGAATCCCTCCTCCCTCTCACAGACATAAGCTCCCTACACAATGCGGATGATGCTGCCACTCTATATAACACCACAATAGCTGCAGCTTTGGAATCTCTTGCCCCTCTCACACATACCAAAGCTCGCAAAATCAACAGACAACCCTGGCACACCAGCATGACAAAAGAACTGAGGCGAGCTTCCAGAGCTGCTGAGCGCAGATGGAAAAGATCCCACTCCATCGAGCACTTCATCGCATTCAAACAGTCCCTCACTGCTTTCAAAACCATGCTCGCCACAGCAAAACAAACCTACTTCTCATCTCTCATATCCTCCCTGTCTCACAACCCCAAACAGTTATTCAACACCTTCAACTCTCTCCTCCGTCCCCCAGCACCTCCTCCCTCCCCACTCATCTCAGCTGAAGACTTCGCCTCATTTTTCAAGCAGAAAATTGAGAACATCAGAGACAATTTTAGTAAACAACCCCCAGAACCCTTCCTCCCAACTACCCAGCCCTCCACCTCCAAAACCAACTTCTCCACCATTACAGAAGACGGACTCTCCACTCTACTCTCAAGATCGCATCTCACCACCTGTGCACTTGACCCACTCCCATCCCACTTCATCCCAAACCTCACCACAGTCTTCATCCCAACCCTTACCCATCTCTTTAACCTATCACTAACAACTGGCATTTTCCCCTCAAGCTTTAAACATGCCACAATCACACCTATCCTCAAAAAGCCCTCTCTTGACCCATCCTCTGTATCTAGCTATCGCCCTATATCACTTCTCCCCTTTGCCTCAAAACTACTGGAACAACATGTCCATATTGAACTGTCCTCCCATCTATCTTCCTGCTCCTTCTTCGACCGCTTTCAATCAGGCTTCCGGTCACACCACTCCACTGAAACTGCCCTAACTAAGGTCACCAATGACCTATTAACCGCCAAGAGCAAGCGACACTACTCTGTCCTCCTCCTCCTGGACCTGTCCTCTGCCTTTGACACAGTGGACCATTCCCTGCTGCTGCAGACCCTCTCATCCCTTGGCATCACAGAATTGGCCCTATCCTGGATCTCATCATACCTAACTGACCGTACATTCAGCGTCTCCCACTCACACACCACCTCCTCACCTCGCCCCCTATCTGTCGGAGTCCCGCAAGGTTCAGTTCTAGGACCCCTGCTCTTCTCCATCTACACCTTTGGCCTGGGACAGCTCATAGAATCTCACGGCTTTCAGTATCATCTCTATGCTGACGACACACAGATCTACATCTCTGGACCAGATATCACCTCCCTACTAACCAGAATCCCTCAATGTCTGTCTGCTATTTCATCCTTCTTCTCCACTAGATTTCTAAAACTTAACATGGACAAAACAGAATTCATCATCTTTCCCCCATCTCACGCGATCTCCCCAACGAACCTATCCATTACAGTAAACGGCTGCCCACTCTCCCCAGTCCCACAAGCCCGCTGTCTTGGGGTAATCCTTGACACTGATCTCTCCTTTAAACCACATATCCAAACCCTTTCCACTTCCTGCCGCCTCCAACTCAAAAATATTTCACGGATCCGCACATTCCTAAACCAAGAATCTGCAAAAACCCTAGTCCATGCCCTCATCATCTCCCGCCTTGACTACTGTAACCTCCTGCTCTGTGGCCTCCCCTCTAACACTCTTGCACCCCTCCAATCTATTCTAAACTCTGCTGCCCGACTAATCCACCTGTCCCCCCGCTATTCCCCGGCCTCTCCCCTCTGTCAATCCCTGCACTGGCTCCCCATCACCCAGAGACTCCAGTACAAAAGCCTAACCATGACATATAAAGCCATCCACAACCTGTCTCCTCCATACATCTGTGACCTCGTCTCCCGGTACTTTCCTGCACGCAACCTCCGATCCTCACAAGATCTCCTTCTCTACTCCCCTATTATCCCCTCTTCCCACAATCGCATACAAGATTTCTCTCGTGCATCCCCCCTACTCTGGAATGCTCTACCACAACATATCAGACTCTCGCCTACCATCGAAACCTTCAAAAAGAACCTGAAGACCCACCTCTTCCGACAAGCCTACAACCTGCAGTAACCACCGATTGACCAAACCGCTGCACGGCCAGCTCTACCCTCACCTACTGTATCCTCACCCATCCCTTGTAGATTGTGAGCCCTCGCGGGCAGGGTCCTCTCTCCTCCTGTACCAGTTGTGACTTGTATTTTTCAAGATTATTGTACTTGTTTTATTATGTATACCCCTCCTCACATGTAAAGCGCCATGGAATAAATGGCGCTATAATAATAAATAATAATAATAATAATAATTAGATGCTTCAAGGCTGAGAGCTTTACTAGCGGCCTCCATGACACAGTCATAAGTGGTTATTGACACCAGAAATTAGATACTTCTAGGTTCAGACTATTACTAGTGACCTCCATGACACAGTCACAGGTGGTCACTGACTTGTGGAATTAGATGCTCTAGGTCCAGACCGTTGCTAGTGACCTCCATGACACAGTCACAGGTGGTCACTGACTACTGGAATTCGATGCTCTAGGTCCAGACTGTTGCTTGTGGCCTCCATGACACAGTCACAGGTGGTTACTGGCTTCTGGAATTCGATGCTCTAGGTCCAGACTGTTGCTTGTGGCCTCCATGACACAGTCACAGGTGGTCACTGACTTCTGGATTTAGATGCTCCAGGTCCAGAGTGTTGCTAGTGGCCTCCATGACACAGTCACAGGTGGTCACTGACTTCTGGAATTAGATGCTCTACGTCCAGACTATTATTAGTGTCCTCATAACACAGTCACAGGTGGTCACTGACTTCTGGAATTAGATGCTTCTAGGTTTAGGCTTTTACTAGCGGCCTCCATGACACAGTCATAAGTGGTCATTGACACCAGAAATTAGATGCTTCTAGGTTCAGACTATTACTACTGACCTCCATGACACAGTCACAGGTGGTCACTGACTTCTGGAATTAGATGCTCTAGGTCCAGACTGTTGCTAGTGGCCTCATAACACAGTCACAGGTGGTCACTGACTTCTGGAATTAGATGCTTCTAGGTTCAGACTATTACTAGTGACCTCCATGACACAGTCATAGGTGGTCATTGACTCCTGGAATTAGATGTTTCTAGGTTCAGACTATTACTAGATGCCTCCATGACACAGTCACAGGTGGTCATTGACTTCTGGAATTAGATGCTTCTAGGCTCAGACTTTTACTAGCGGCCTCCATGACACAGTCATAAGTGGTTATTGACACGAGAAATTAGATACTTCTAGGTTCAGACTACTACTAGTGACCTCCATGACACAGTCACAGGTGGTCACTGACTTCTGGAATTAGATGCTCTAGGTCCAGACTGTTGCTAGTGGCCTCATAACACAGTCACAGGTGGTCACTGACTTCTGGAATTAGATGCTTCAAGGTTCAGACTATTACTAGTGACCTCCATGACACAGTCATAGGTGGTCATTGACTCCTGGAATTAGATGCTTCTAGGTTCAGACTATTACTAGATGCCTCCATGACACAGTCACAGGTGGTCATTGACTTCTGGAATTAGATTCATAGCCATGAATCATTCATAGCCAAATTCATAGCCATGAGTCTGACCAGACGTGTCTGACCATCTTAGAAATTGCATTTTTAAATTGCAGTTTTTTAATTGCTATGAATTAGACTAGAATTCCATGGGGCATTTGAGCATTCATCACTGCTGTACTTTCATCATCCTCATCACCACCTGTATCCTCTAATCAAGCTGTTTTGTCTACCCACAGGTATGCTGCTGTCCATCTACTCTGCCTTTCCTGCAATGTGTGTTTATGTGAACTGCATATAATTCCCACCTGGTATGCTGCTGTCCATCTACTCTGCCTTTCCTGCAATGTGTGTTTATGTGAACTGCATATAATTCCCACCTGGTATGCTGCTGTCCATCTACTCTGCCTTTCCTGCAATGTGTGTTTATGTGAACTGCATATAATTCCCACCTGGTATGCTGCTGTCCATCTACTCTGCCTTTCCTGCAATGTGTGTTTATGTGAACTGCATATAATTCCCACCTGGTATGCTTTGCTTACCCATTGTTTTCTATCCATTCGTATTTCACTTCCCTTGCTTCTTCCTTGCATACCTGAGTGGCCATCTACCCCACCCCCTCTTTATGACCTGGCTTAACTGTGAACATGTGCTCTAGACACACACGCCCACATCCTCCCTCTCAGCTGTGAGCCCTTAGGTGCCCATAAATTCATAGCCATGAGTCTGACCAGACGTGTCTGACCATCTTAGAAATTGCATTTTTAAATTGCAGTTTTTTAATTGCTATGAATTAGACTAGAATTGGACTGGAATTGACTGGAAGGTAAAGGAATAGAAAACCACTATAATGTTTCGGTTTCTTTTCACATTCACCCCCATACTACTCTATTTCTTCCTATCTCCTGTAGTCCCTCCACCCAGTAAAGAACTAGTCATTTCTCCCTCCATCCTCCCCAGTCATCTCACCTCCTCCACAGAACTATTCCTCCACATACAATCCTTTCTCGCCAGGCACACACGGCCACATCATGACCTATCCAGCTCACACCTTCTAACGCTCTGTCTGCTGCTCCTCATTGCTGGCGACATATCCCCAAATCCTGGCCCTCCTCATCACATCCCCACACTCATTTCTAATCCCCTGCCACGATCCTCTACACGTCCTCGCAACCACAGTAACCTCATACCCATTCATCCTGCCCCCACTCCCCCAATTTCCCTATCTGGAGCACTATGGAACGCACGCTCTGTCTGCAATAAACTTCCATTTATCCATGACCTCTTTATCAATAACAAACTCTCCTTCCTCGGCATCACTGAAACCTGGCTCACCCCTTCTGACACAGCCTCCCCTGCGGCACTCTCTTACGGTGGCTTCCACCTTTCTCACACACCCCGCCCCAGCAGCAAGCATGGCGGAGGAGTTGGTTTTCTCCTGTCAGATAACTGCTCCTTCACCCCAATCCCACTGCCACCCTCTGTTATCCTCCCTTCCTTTGAGGTGCACTCTGTGCGCATCTACTCCCCCTCCAACCTCCAACTGGCTGTCATCTACCGTCCCCCAGGGCCAGCCACCACCTTCTTCGACCACTTCACCACCTGGCTACTCCACTTCCTCGCCGCTGACATCCCCACTATCATCACGGGCGACTTCAACATCCCCATTGACACTTCCCTCTCAGCTGCCACTAAACTTCTATCTCTCACTTCCTCCTTTGGCCTCACTCAATGGTCTTCTACAGCCACCCACAAAGATGGTCACACACTGGACCTCATTCTCACCCGCCTCTGCTCCCTATCTAACCTCTCAAACTCACCTCTTCCTCTTTCTGACCACAACCTACTTACATTCTCTTCCCTTTCCACTCCTTGTCTACAACCCCCACCCCACAAACTCTCACACCCTCGCAGAAATCTTAAACACCTTGATCTTCACTCACTCTCTGAATCCCTCCTCCCTCTCACAGACATAAGCTCCCTACACAATGCGGATGATGCTGCCACTCTATATAACACCACAATAGCTGCAGCTTTGGAATCTCTTGCCCCTCTCACACATACCAAAGCTCGCAAAATCAACAGACAACCCTGGCACACCAGCATGACAAAAGAACTGAGGCGAGCTTCCAGAGCTGCTGAGCGCAGATGGAAAAGATCCCACTCCATCGAGCACTTCATCGCATTCAAACAGTCCCTCACTGCTTTCAAAACCATGCTCGCCACAGCAAAACAAACCTACTTCTCATCTCTCATATCCTCCCTGTCTCACAACCCCAAACAGTTATTCAACACCTTCAACTCTCTCCTCCGTCCCCCAGCACCTCCTCCCTCCCCACTCATCTCAGCTGAAGACTTCGCCTCATTTTTCAAGCAGAAAATTGAGAACATCAGAGACAATTTTAGTAAACAACCCCCAGAACCCTTCCTCCCAACTACCCAGCCCTCCACCTCCAAAACCAACTTCTCCACCATTACAGAAGACGGACTCTCCACTCTACTCTCAAGATCGCATCTCACCACCTGTGCACTTGACCCACTCCCATCCCACTTCATCCCAAACCTCACCACAGTCTTCATCCCAACCCTTACCCATCTCTTTAACCTATCACTAACAACTGGCATTTTCCCCTCAAGCTTTAAACATGCCACAATCACACCTATCCTCAAAAAGCCCTCTCTTGACCCATCCTCTGTATCTAGCTATCGCCCTATATCACTTCTCCCCTTTGCCTCAAAACTACTGGAACAACATGTCCATATTGAACTGTCCTCCCATCTATCTTCCTGCTCCTTCTTCGACCGCTTTCAATCAGGCTTCCGGTCACACCACTCCACTGAAACTGCCCTAACTAAGGTCACCAATGACCTATTAACCGCCAAGAGCAAGCGACACTACTCTGTCCTCCTCCTCCTGGACCTGTCCTCTGCCTTTGACACAGTGGACCATTCCCTGCTGCTGCAGACCCTCTCATCCCTTGGCATCACAGAATTGGCCCTATCCTGGATCTCATCATACCTAACTGACCGTACATTCAGCGTCTCCCACTCACACACCACCTCCTCACCTCGCCCCCTATCTGTCGGAGTCCCGCAAGGTTCAGTTCTAGGACCCCTGCTCTTCTCCATCTACACCTTTGGCCTGGGACAGCTCATAGAATCTCACGGCTTTCAGTATCATCTCTATGCTGACGACACACAGATCTACATCTCTGGACCAGATATCACCTCCCTACTAACCAGAATCCCTCAATGTCTGTCTGCTATTTCATCCTTCTTCTCCACTAGATTTCTAAAACTTAACATGGACAAAACAGAATTCATCATCTTTCCCCCATCTCACGCGATCTCCCCAACGAACCTATCCATTACAGTAAACGGCTGCCCACTCTCCCCAGTCCCACAAGCCCGCTGTCTTGGGGTAATCCTTGACACTGATCTCTCCTTTAAACCACATATCCAAACCCTTTCCACTTCCTGCCGCCTCCAACTCAAAAATATTTCACGGATCCGCACATTCCTAAACCAAGAATCTGCAAAAACCCTAGTCCATGCCCTCATCATCTCCCGCCTTGACTACTGTAACCTCCTGCTCTGTGGCCTCCCCTCTAACACTCTTGCACCCCTCCAATCTATTCTAAACTCTGCTGCCCGACTAATCCACCTGTCCCCCCGCTATTCCCCGGCCTCTCCCCTCTGTCAATCCCTGCACTGGCTCCCCATCACCCAGAGACTCCAGTACAAAAGCCTAACCATGACATATAAAGCCATCCACAACCTGTCTCCTCCATACATCTGTGACCTCGTCTCCCGGTACTTTCCTGCACGCAACCTCCGATCCTCACAAGATCTCCTTCTCTACTCCCCTATTATCCCCTCTTCCCACAATCGCATACAAGATTTCTCTCGTGCATCCCCCCTACTCTGGAATGCTCTACCACAACATATCAGACTCTCGCCTACCATCGAAACCTTCAAAAAGAACCTGAAGACCCACCTCTTCCGACAAGCCTACAACCTGCAGTAACCACCGATTGACCAAACCGCTGCACGGCCAGCTCTACCCTCACCTACTGTATCCTCACCCATCCCTTGTAGATTGTGAGCCCTCGCGGGCAGGGTCCTCTCTCCTCCTGTACCAGTTGTGACTTGTATTTTTCAAGATTATTGTACTTGTTTTATTATGTATACCCCTCCTCACATGTAAAGCGCCATGGAATAAATGGCGCTATAATAATAAATAATAATAATAATAATAATTAGATGCTTCAAGGCTGAGAGCTTTACTAGCGGCCTCCATGACACAGTCATAAGTGGTTATTGACACCAGAAATTAGATACTTCTAGGTTCAGACTATTACTAGTGACCTCCATGACACAGTCACAGGTGGTCACTGACTTGTGGAATTAGATGCTCTAGGTCCAGACCGTTGCTAGTGACCTCCATGACACAGTCACAGGTGGTCACTGACTACTGGAATTCGATGCTCTAGGTCCAGACTGTTGCTTGTGGCCTCCATGACACAGTCACAGGTGGTTACTGGCTTCTGGAATTCGATGCTCTAGGTCCAGACTGTTGCTTGTGGCCTCCATGACACAGTCACAGGTGGTCACTGACTTCTGGATTTAGATGCTCCAGGTCCAGAGTGTTGCTAGTGGCCTCCATGACACAGTCACAGGTGGTCACTGACTTCTGGAATTAGATGCTCTACGTCCAGACTATTATTAGTGTCCTCATAACACAGTCACAGGTGGTCACTGACTTCTGGAATTAGATGCTTCTAGGTTTAGGCTTTTACTAGCGGCCTCCATGACACAGTCATAAGTGGTCATTGACACCAGAAATTAGATGCTTCTAGGTTCAGACTATTACTACTGACCTCCATGACACAGTCACAGGTGGTCACTGACTTCTGGAATTAGATGCTCTAGGTCCAGACTGTTGCTAGTGGCCTCATAACACAGTCACAGGTGGTCACTGACTTCTGGAATTAGATGCTTCTAGGTTCAGACTATTACTAGTGACCTCCATGACACAGTCATAGGTGGTCATTGACTCCTGGAATTAGATGTTTCTAGGTTCAGACTATTACTAGATGCCTCCATGACACAGTCACAGGTGGTCATTGACTTCTGGAATTAGATGCTTCTAGGCTCAGACTTTTACTAGCGGCCTCCATGACACAGTCATAAGTGGTTATTGACACGAGAAATTAGATACTTCTAGGTTCAGACTACTACTAGTGACCTCCATGACACAGTCACAGGTGGTCACTGACTTCTGGAATTAGATGCTCTAGGTCCAGACTGTTGCTAGTGGCCTCATAACACAGTCACAGGTGGTCACTGACTTCTGGAATTAGATGCTTCAAGGTTCAGACTATTACTAGTGACCTCCATGACACAGTCATAGGTGGTCAATGACTCCTGGAATTAGATGCTTCTAGGTTCAGACTATTACTAGATGCCTCCATGACACAGTCACAGGTGGTCATTGACTTCTGGAATTAGATTCATAGCCATGAATCATTCATAGCCAAATTCATAGCCATGAGTCTGACCAGACGTGTCTGACCATCTTAGAAATTGCATTTTTAAATTGCAGTTTTTTAATTGCTATGAATTAGACTAGAATTCCATGGGGCATTTGAGCATTCATCACTGCTGTACTTTCATCATCCTCATCACCACCTGTATCCTCTAATCAAGCTGTTTTGTCTACCCACAGGTATGCTGCTGTCCATCTACTCTGCCTTTCCTGCAATGTGTGTTTATGTGAACTGCATATAATTCCCACCTGGTATGCTGCTGTCCATCTACTCTGCCTTTCCTGCAATGTGTGTTTATGTGAACTGCATATAATTCCCACCTGGTATGCTGCTGTCCATCTACTCTGCCTTTCCTGCAATGTGTGTTTATGTGTACTGCATATAATTCCCACCTGGTATGCTGCTGTCCATCTACTCTGCCTTTCCTGCAATGTGTGTTTATGTGAACTGCATATAATTCCCACCTGGTATGCTTTGCTTACCCATTGTTTTCTATCCATTCGTATTTCACTTCCCTTGCTTCTTCCTTGCATACCTGAGTGGCCATCTACCCCACCCCCTCTTTATGACCTGGCTTAACTGTGAACATGTGCTCTAGACACACATGCCCACATCCTCCCTCTCAGCTGTGAGCCCTTAGGTGCCCATAAATTCATAGCCATGAGTCTGACCAGACGTGTCTGACCATCTTAGAAATTGCATTTTTAAATTGCAGTTTTTTAATTGCTATGAATTAGACTAGAATTCCATGGGGCATTTGAGCATTCATCACTGCTGTACTTTCATCATCCTCATCACCACCTGTATCCTCTAATCAAGCTGTTTTGTCTACCCACAGGTATGCTGCTGTCCATCTACTCTGCCTTTCCTGCAATGTGTGTTTATGTGAACTGCATATAATTCCCACCTGGTATGCTGCTGTCCATCTACTCTGCCTTTCCTGCAATGTGTGTTTATGTGAACTGCATATAATTCCCACCTGGTATGCTGCTGTCCATCTACTCTGCCTTTCCTGCAATGTGTGTTTATGTGAACTGCATATAATTCCCACCTGGTATGCTTTGCTTACCCATTGTTTTCTATCCATTCGTATTTCACTTCCCTTGCTTCTTCCTTGCATACCTGAGTGGCCATCTACCCCACCCCCTCTTTATGACCTGGCTTAACTGTGAACATGTGCTCTAGACACACACGCCCACATCCTCCCTCTCAGCTGTGAGCCCTTAGGTGCCCATAAATTCATAGCCATGAGTCTGACCAGACGTGTCTGACCATCTTAGAAATTGCATTTTTAAATTGCAGTTTTTTAATTGCTATGAATTAGACTAGAATTCCATGGGGCATTTGAGCATTCATCACTGCTGTACTTTCATCATCCTCATCACCACCTGTATCCTCTAATCAAGCTGTTTTGTCTACCCACAGGTATGCTGCTGTCCATCTACTCTGCCTTTCCTGCAATGTGTGTTTATGTGAACTGCATATAATTCCCACCTGGTATGCTTTGCTTACCCATTGTTTTCTATCCATTCGTATTTCACTTCCCTTGCTTCTTCCTTGCATACCTGAGTGGCCATCTACCCCACCCCCTCTTTATGACTTGGCTTAACTGTGAACACGTGCTCTAGACACACACGCCCACATCCTCCCTCTCAGCTGTGAGCCCTTAGGTGCCCATAAATTCATAGCCATGAGTCTGACCAGACGTGTCTGACCATCTTAGAAATTGCATTTTTAAATTGCAGTTTTTTAATTGCTATGAATTAGACTAGAATTGGACTGGAATTGACTGGAAGGTAAAGGAATAGAAAACCACTATAATGTTTCGGTTTCTTTTCACATTCACCCCCATACTACTCTATTTCTTCCTATCTCCTGTAGTCCCTCCACCCAGTAAAGAACTAGTCATTTCTCCCTCCATCCTCCCCAGTCATCTCACCTCCTCCACAGAACTATTCCTCCACATACAATCCTTTCTCGCCAGGCACACACGGCCACATCATGACCTATCCAGCTCACACCTTCTAACGCTCTGTCTGCTGCTCCTCATTGCTGGCGACATATCCCCAAATCCTGGCCCTCCTCATCACATCCCCACACTCATTTCTAATCCCCTGCCACGATCCTCTACACGTCCTCGCAACCACAGTAACCTCATACCCATTCATCCTGCCCCCACTCCCCCAATTTCCCTATCTGGAGCACTATGGAACGCACGCTCTGTCTGCAATAAACTTCCATTTATCCATGACCTCTTTATCAATAACAAACTCTCCTTCCTCGGCATCACTGAAACCTGGCTCACCCCTTCTGACACAGCCTCCCCTGCGGCACTCTCTTACGGTGGCTTCCACCTTTCTCACACACCCCGCCCCAGCAGCAAGCATGGCGGAGGAGTTGGTTTTCTCCTGTCAGATAACTGCTCCTTCACCCCAATCCCACTGCCACCCTCTGTTATCCTCCCTTCCTTTGAGGTGCACTCTGTGCGCATCTACTCCCCCTCCAACCTCCAACTGGCTGTCATCTACCGTCCCCCAGGGCCAGCCACCACCTTCTTCGACCACTTCACCACCTGGCTACTCCACTTCCTCGCCGCTGACATCCCCACTATCATCACGGGCGACTTCAACATCCCCATTGACACTTCCCTCTCAGCTGCCACTAAACTTCTATCTCTCACTTCCTCCTTTGGCCTCACTCAATGGTCTTCTACAGCCACCCACAAAGATGGTCACACACTGGACCTCATTCTCACCCGCCTCTGCTCCCTATCTAACCTCTCAAACTCACCTCTTCCTCTTTCTGACCACAACCTACTTACATTCTCTTCCCTTTCCACTCCTTGTCTACAACCCCCACCCCACAAACTCTCACACCCTCGCAGAAATCTTAAACACCTTGATCTTCACTCACTCTCTGAATCCCTCCTCCCTCTCACAGACATAAGCTCCCTACACAATGCGGATGATGCTGCCACTCTATATAACACCACAATAGCTGCAGCTTTGGAATCTCTTGCCCCTCTCACACATACCAAAGCTCGCAAAATCAACAGACAACCCTGGCACACCAGCATGACAAAAGAACTGAGGCGAGCTTCCAGAGCTGCTGAGCGCAGATGGAAAAGATCCCACTCCATCGAGCACTTCATCGCATTCAAACAGTCCCTCACTGCTTTCAAAACCATGCTCGCCACAGCAAAACAAACCTACTTCTCATCTCTCATATCCTCCCTGTCTCACAACCCCAAACAGTTATTCAACACCTTCAACTCTCTCCTCCGTCCCCCAGCACCTCCTCCCTCCCCACTCATCTCAGCTGAAGACTTCGCCTCATTTTTCAAGCAGAAAATTGAGAACATCAGAGACAATTTTAGTAAACAACCCCCAGAACCCTTCCTCCCAACTACCCAGCCCTCCACCTCCAAAACCAACTTCTCCACCATTACAGAAGACGGACTCTCCACTCTACTCTCAAGATCGCATCTCACCACCTGTGCACTTGACCCACTCCCATCCCACTTCATCCCAAACCTCACCACAGTCTTCATCCCAACCCTTACCCATCTCTTTAACCTATCACTAACAACTGGCATTTTCCCCTCAAGCTTTAAACATGCCACAATCACACCTATCCTCAAAAAGCCCTCTCTTGACCCATCCTCTGTATCTAGCTATCGCCCTATATCACTTCTCCCCTTTGCCTCAAAACTACTGGAACAACATGTCCATATTGAACTGTCCTCCCATCTATCTTCCTGCTCCTTCTTCGACCGCTTTCAATCAGGCTTCCGGTCACACCACTCCACTGAAACTGCCCTAACTAAGGTCACCAATGACCTATTAACCGCCAAGAGCAAGCGACACTACTCTGTCCTCCTCCTCCTGGACCTGTCCTCTGCCTTTGACACAGTGGACCATTCCCTGCTGCTGCAGACCCTCTCATCCCTTGGCATCACAGAATTGGCCCTATCCTGGATCTCATCATACCTAACTGACCGTACATTCAGCGTCTCCCACTCACACACCACCTCCTCACCTCGCCCCCTATCTGTCGGAGTCCCGCAAGGTTCAGTTCTAGGACCCCTGCTCTTCTCCATCTACACCTTTGGCCTGGGACAGCTCATAGAATCTCACGGCTTTCAGTATCATCTCTATGCTGACGACACACAGATCTACATCTCTGGACCAGATATCACCTCCCTACTAACCAGAATCCCTCAATGTCTGTCTGCTATTTCATCCTTCTTCTCCACTAGATTTCTAAAACTTAACATGGACAAAACAGAATTCATCATCTTTCCCCCATCTCACGCGATCTCCCCAACGAACCTATCCATTACAGTAAACGGCTGCCCACTCTCCCCAGTCCCACAAGCCCGCTGTCTTGGGGTAATCCTTGACACTGATCTCTCCTTTAAACCACATATCCAAACCCTTTCCACTTCCTGCCGCCTCCAACTCAAAAATATTTCACGGATCCGCACATTCCTAAACCAAGAATCTGCAAAAACCCTAGTCCATGCCCTCATCATCTCCCGCCTTGACTACTGTAACCTCCTGCTCTGTGGCCTCCCCTCTAACACTCTTGCACCCCTCCAATCTATTCTAAACTCTGCTGCCCGACTAATCCACCTGTCCCCCCGCTATTCCCCGGCCTCTCCCCTCTGTCAATCCCTGCACTGGCTCCCCATCACCCAGAGACTCCAGTACAAAAGCCTAACCATGACATATAAAGCCATCCACAACCTGTCTCCTCCATACATCTGTGACCTCGTCTCCCGGTACTTTCCTGCACGCAACCTCCGATCCTCACAAGATCTCCTTCTCTACTCCCCTATTATCCCCTCTTCCCACAATCGCATACAAGATTTCTCTCGTGCATCCCCCCTACTCTGGAATGCTCTACCACAACATATCAGACTCTCGCCTACCATCGAAACCTTCAAAAAGAACCTGAAGACCCACCTCTTCCGACAAGCCTACAACCTGCAGTAACCACCGATTGACCAAACCGCTGCACGGCCAGCTCTACCCTCACCTACTGTATCCTCACCCATCCCTTGTAGATTGTGAGCCCTCGCGGGCAGGGTCCTCTCTCCTCCTGTACCAGTTGTGACTTGTATTTTTCAAGATTATTGTACTTGTTTTATTATGTATACCCCTCCTCACATGTAAAGCGCCATGGAATAAATGGCGCTATAATAATAAATAATAATAATAATAATAATTAGATGCTTCAAGGCTGAGAGCTTTACTAGCGGCCTCCATGACACAGTCATAAGTGGTTATTGACACCAGAAATTAGATACTTCTAGGTTCAGACTATTACTAGTGACCTCCATGACACAGTCACAGGTGGTCACTGACTTGTGGAATTAGATGCTCTAGGTCCAGACCGTTGCTAGTGACCTCCATGACACAGTCACAGGTGGTCACTGACTACTGGAATTCGATGCTCTAGGTCCAGACTGTTGCTTGTGGCCTCCATGACACAGTCACAGGTGGTTACTGGCTTCTGGAATTCGATGCTCTAGGTCCAGACTGTTGCTTGTGGCCTCCATGACACAGTCACAGGTGGTCACTGACTTCTGGATTTAGATGCTCCAGGTCCAGAGTGTTGCTAGTGGCCTCCATGACACAGTCACAGGTGGTCACTGACTTCTGGAATTAGATGCTCTACGTCCAGACTATTATTAGTGTCCTCATAACACAGTCACAGGTGGTCACTGACTTCTGGAATTAGATGCTTCTAGGTTTAGGCTTTTACTAGCGGCCTCCATGACACAGTCATAAGTGGTCATTGACACCAGAAATTAGATGCTTCTAGGTTCAGACTATTACTACTGACCTCCATGACACAGTCACAGGTGGTCACTGACTTCTGGAATTAGATGCTCTAGGTCCAGACTGTTGCTAGTGGCCTCATAACACAGTCACAGGTGGTCACTGACTTCTGGAATTAGATGCTTCTAGGTTCAGACTATTACTAGTGACCTCCATGACACAGTCATAGGTGGTCATTGACTCCTGGAATTAGATGTTTCTAGGTTCAGACTATTACTAGATGCCTCCATGACACAGTCACAGGTGGTCATTGACTTCTGGAATTAGATGCTTCTAGGCTCAGACTTTTACTAGCGGCCTCCATGACACAGTCATAAGTGGTTATTGACACGAGAAATTAGATACTTCTAGGTTCAGACTACTACTAGTGACCTCCATGACACAGTCACAGGTGGTCACTGACTTCTGGAATTAGATGCTCTAGGTCCAGACTGTTGCTAGTGGCCTCATAACACAGTCACAGGTGGTCACTGACTTCTGGAATTAGATGCTTCAAGGTTCAGACTATTACTAGTGACCTCCATGACACAGTCATAGGTGGTCATTGACTCCTGGAATTAGATGCTTCTAGGTTCAGACTATTACTAGATGCCTCCATGACACAGTCACAGGTGGTCATTGACTTCTGGAATTAGATTCATAGCCATGAATCATTCATAGCCAAATTCATAGCCATGAGTCTGACCAGACGTGTCTGACCATCTTAGAAATTGCATTTTTAAATTGCAGTTTTTTAATTGCTATGAATTAGACTAGAATTCCATGGGGCATTTGAGCATTCATCACTGCTGTACTTTCATCATCCTCATCACCACCTGTATCCTCTAATCAAGCTGTTTTGTCTACCCACAGGTATGCTGCTGTCCATCTACTCTGCCTTTCCTGCAATGTGTGTTTATGTGAACTGCATATAATTCCCACCTGGTATGCTGCTGTCCATCTACTCTGCCTTTCCTGCAATGTGTGTTTATGTGAACTGCATATAATTCCCACCTGGTATGCTGCTGTCCATCTACTCTGCCTTTCCTGCAATGTGTGTTTATGTGAACTGCATATAATTCCCACCTGGTATGCTGCTGTCCATCTACTCTGCCTTTCCTGCAATGTGTGTTTATGTGAACTGCATATAATTCCCACCTGGTATGCTTTGCTTACCCATTGTTTTCTATCCATTCGTATTTCACTTCCCTTGCTTCTTCCTTGCATACCTGAGTGGCCATCTACCCCACCCCCTCTTTATGACCTGGCTTAACTGTGAACATGTGCTCTAGACACACACGCCCACATCCTCCCTCTCAGCTGTGAGCCCTTAGGTGCCCATAAATTCATAGCCATGAGTCTGACCAGACGTGTCTGACCATCTTAGAAATTGCATTTTTAAATTGCAGTTTTTTAATTGCTATGAATTAGACTAGAATTGGACTGGAATTGACTGGAAGGTAAAGGAATAGAAAACCACTATAATGTTTCGGTTTCTTTTCACATTCACCCCCATACTACTCTATTTCTTCCTATCTCCTGTAGTCCCTCCACCCAGTAAAGAACTAGTCATTTCTCCCTCCATCCTCCCCAGTCATCTCACCTCCTCCACAGAACTATTCCTCCACATACAATCCTTTCTCTCCAGGCACACACGGCCACATCATGACCTATCCAGCTCACACCTTCTAACGCTCTGTCTGCTGCTCCTCATTGCTGGCGACATATCCCCAAATCCTGGCCCTCCTCATCACATCCCCACACTCATTTCTAATCCCCTGCCACGATCCTCTACACGTCCTCGCAACCACAGTAACCTCATACCCATTCATCCTGCCCCCACTCCCCCAATTTCCCTATCTGGAGCACTATGGAACGCACGCTCTGTCTGCAATAAACTTCCATTTATCCATGACCTCTTTATCAATAACAAACTCTCCTTCCTCGGCATCACTGAAACCTGGCTCACCCCTTCTGACACAGCCTCCCCTGCGGCACTCTCTTACGGTGGCTTCCACCTTTCTCACACACCCCGCCCCAGCAGCAAGCATGGCGGAGGAGTTGGTTTTCTCCTGTCAGATAACTGCTCCTTCACCCCAATCCCACTGCCACCCTCTGTTATCCTCCCTTCCTTTGAGGTGCACTCTGTGCGCATCTACTCCCCCTCCAACCTCCAACTGGCTGTCATCTACCGTCCCCCAGGGCCAGCCACCACCTTCTTCGACCACTTCACCACCTGGCTACTCCACTTCCTCGCCGCTGACATCCCCACTATCATCACGGGCGACTTCAACATCCCCATTGACACTTCCCTCTCAGCTGCCACTAAACTTCTATCTCTCACTTCCTCCTTTGGCCTCACTCAATGGTCTTCTACAGCCACCCACAAAGATGGTCACACACTGGACCTCATTCTCACCCGCCTCTGCTCCCTATCTAACCTCTCAAACTCACCTCTTCCTCTTTCTGACCACAACCTACTTACATTCTCTTCCCTTTCCACTCCTTGTCTACAACCCCCACCCCACAAACTCTCACACCCTCGCAGAAATCTTAAACACCTTGATCTTCACTCACTCTCTGAATCCCTCCTCCCTCTCACAGACATAAGCTCCCTACACAATGCGGATGATGCTGCCACTCTATATAACACCACAATAGCTGCAGCTTTGGAATCTCTTGCCCCTCTCACACATACCAAAGCTCGCAAAATCAACAGACAACCCTGGCACACCAGCATGACAAAAGAACTGAGGCGAGCTTCCAGAGCTGCTGAGCGCAGATGGAAAAGATCCCACTCCATCGAGCACTTCATCGCATTCAAACAGTCCCTCACTGCTTTCAAAACCATGCTCGCCACAGCAAAACAAACCTACTTCTCATCTCTCATATCCTCCCTGTCTCACAACCCCAAACAGTTATTCAACACCTTCAACTCTCTCCTCCGTCCCCCAGCACCTCCTCCCTCCCCACTCATCTCAGCTGAAGACTTCGCCTCATTTTTCAAGCAGAAAATTGAGAACATCAGAGACAATTTTAGTAAACAACCCCCAGAACCCTTCCTCCCAACTACCCAGCCCTCCACCTCCAAAACCAACTTCTCCACCATTACAGAAGACGGACTCTCCACTCTACTCTCAAGATCGCATCTCACCACCTGTGCACTTGACCCACTCCCATCCCACTTCATCCCAAACCTCACCACAGTCTTCATCCCAACCCTTACCCATCTCTTTAACCTATCACTAACAACTGGCATTTTCCCCTCAAGCTTTAAACATGCCACAATCACACCTATCCTCAAAAAGCCCTCTCTTGACCCATCCTCTGTATCTAGCTATCGCCCTATATCACTTCTCCCCTTTGCCTCAAAACTACTGGAACAACATGTCCATATTGAACTGTCCTCCCATCTATCTTCCTGCTCCTTCTTCGACCGCTTTCAATCAGGCTTCCGGTCACACCACTCCACTGAAACTGCCCTAACTAAGGTCACCAATGACCTATTAACCGCCAAGAGCAAGCGACACTACTCTGTCCTCCTCCTCCTGGACCTGTCCTCTGCCTTTGACACAGTGGACCATTCCCTGCTGCTGCAGACCCTCTCATCCCTTGGCATCACAGAATTGGCCCTATCCTGGATCTCATCATACCTAACTGACCGTACATTCAGCGTCTCCCACTCACACACCACCTCCTCACCTCGCCCCCTATCTGTCGGAGTCCCGCAAGGTTCAGTTCTAGGACCCCTGCTCTTCTCCATCTACACCTTTGGCCTGGGACAGCTCATAGAATCTCACGGCTTTCAGTATCATCTCTATGCTGACGACACACAGATCTACATCTCTGGACCAGATATCACCTCCCTACTAACCAGAATCCCTCAATGTCTGTCTGCTATTTCATCCTTCTTCTCCACTAGATTTCTAAAACTTAACATGGACAAAACAGAATTCATCATCTTTCCCCCATCTCACGCGATCTCCCCAACGAACCTATCCATTACAGTAAACGGCTGCCCACTCTCCCCAGTCCCACAAGCCCGCTGTCTTGGGGTAATCCTTGACACTGATCTCTCCTTTAAACCACATATCCAAACCCTTTCCACTTCCTGCCGCCTCCAACTCAAAAATATTTCACGGATCCGCACATTCCTAAACCAAGAATCTGCAAAAACCCTAGTCCATGCCCTCATCATCTCCCGCCTTGACTACTGTAACCTCCTGCTCTGTGGCCTCCCCTCTAACACTCTTGCACCCCTCCAATCTATTCTAAACTCTGCTGCCCGACTAATCCACCTGTCCCCCCGCTATTCCCCGGCCTCTCCCCTCTGTCAATCCCTGCACTGGCTCCCCATCACCCAGAGACTCCAGTACAAAAGCCTAACCATGACATATAAAGCCATCCACAACCTGTCTCCTCCATACATCTGTGACCTCGTCTCCCGGTACTTTCCTGCACGCAACCTCCGATCCTCACAAGATCTCCTTCTCTACTCCCCTATTATCCCCTCTTCCCACAATCGCATACAAGATTTCTCTCGTGCATCCCCCCTACTCTGGAATGCTCTACCACAACATATCAGACTCTCGCCTACCATCGAAACCTTCAAAAAGAACCTGAAGACCCACCTCTTCCGACAAGCCTACAACCTGCAGTAACCACCGATTGACCAAACCGCTGCACGGCCAGCTCTACCCTCACCTACTGTATCCTCACCCATCCCTTGTAGATTGTGAGCCCTCGCGGGCAGGGTCCTCTCTCCTCCTGTACCAGTTGTGACTTGTATTTTTCAAGATTATTGTACTTGTTTTATTATGTATACCCCTCCTCACATGTAAAGCGCCATGGAATAAATGGCGCTATAATAATAAATAATAATAATAATAATAATTAGATGCTTCAAGGCTGAGAGCTTTACTAGCGGCCTCCATGACACAGTCATAAGTGGTTATTGACACCAGAAATTAGATACTTCTAGGTTCAGACTATTACTAGTGACCTCCATGACACAGTCACAGGTGGTCACTGACTTGTGGAATTAGATGCTCTAGGTCCAGACCGTTGCTAGTGACCTCCATGACACAGTCACAGGTGGTCACTGACTACTGGAATTCGATGCTCTAGGTCCAGACTGTTGCTTGTGGCCTCCATGACACAGTCACAGGTGGTTACTGGCTTCTGGAATTCGATGCTCTAGGTCCAGACTGTTGCTTGTGGCCTCCATGACACAGTCACAGGTGGTCACTGACTTCTGGATTTAGATGCTCCAGGTCCAGAGTGTTGCTAGTGGCCTCCATGACACAGTCACAGGTGGTCACTGACTTCTGGAATTAGATGCTCTACGTCCAGACTATTATTAGTGTCCTCATAACACAGTCACAGGTGGTCACTGACTTCTGGAATTAGATGCTTCTAGGTTTAGGCTTTTACTAGCGGCCTCCATGACACAGTCATAAGTGGTCATTGACACCAGAAATTAGATGCTTCTAGGTTCAGACTATTACTACTGACCTCCATGACACAGTCACAGGTGGTCACTGACTTCTGGAATTAGATGCTCTAGGTCCAGACTGTTGCTAGTGGCCTCATAACACAGTCACAGGTGGTCACTGACTTCTGGAATTAGATGCTTCTAGGTTCAGACTATTACTAGTGACCTCCATGACACAGTCATAGGTGGTCATTGACTCCTGGAATTAGATGTTTCTAGGTTCAGACTATTACTAGATGCCTCCATGACACAGTCACAGGTGGTCATTGACTTCTGGAATTAGATGCTTCTAGGCTCAGACTTTTACTAGCGGCCTCCATGACACAGTCATAAGTGGTTATTGACACGAGAAATTAGATACTTCTAGGTTCAGACTACTACTAGTGACCTCCATGACACAGTCACAGGTGGTCACTGACTTCTGGAATTAGATGCTCTAGGTCCAGACTGTTGCTAGTGGCCTCATAACACAGTCACAGGTGGTCACTGACTTCTGGAATTAGATGCTTCAAGGTTCAGACTATTACTAGTGACCTCCATGACACAGTCATAGGTGGTCAATGACTCCTGGAATTAGATGCTTCTAGGTTCAGACTATTACTAGATGCCTCCATGACACAGTCACAGGTGGTCATTGACTTCTGGAATTAGATTCATAGCCATGAATCATTCATAGCCAAATTCATAGCCATGAGTCTGACCAGACGTGTCTGACCATCTTAGAAATTGCATTTTTAAATTGCAGTTTTTTAATTGCTATGAATTAGACTAGAATTCCATGGGGCATTTGAGCATTCATCACTGCTGTACTTTCATCATCCTCATCACCACCTGTATCCTCTAATCAAGCTGTTTTGTCTACCCACAGGTATGCTGCTGTCCATCTACTCTGCCTTTCCTGCAATGTGTGTTTATGTGAACTGCATATAATTCCCACCTGGTATGCTGCTGTCCATCTACTCTGCCTTTCCTGCAATGTGTGTTTATGTGAACTGCATATAATTCCCACCTGGTATGCTGCTGTCCATCTACTCTGCCTTTCCTGCAATGTGTGTTTATGTGTACTGCATATAATTCCCACCTGGTATGCTGCTGTCCATCTACTCTGCCTTTCCTGCAATGTGTGTTTATGTGAACTGCATATAATTCCCACCTGGTATGCTTTGCTTACCCATTGTTTTCTATCCATTCGTATTTCACTTCCCTTGCTTCTTCCTTGCATACCTGAGTGGCCATCTACCCCACCCCCTCTTTATGACCTGGCTTAACTGTGAACATGTGCTCTAGACACACACGCCCACATCCTCCCTCTCAGCTGTGAGCCCTTAGGTGCCCATAAATTCATAGCCATGAGTCTGACCAGACGTGTCTGACCATCTTAGAAATTGCATTTTTAAATTGCAGTTTTTTAATTGCTATGAATTAGACTAGAATTCCATGGGGCATTTGAGCATTCATCACTGCTGTACTTTCATCATCCTCATCACCACCTGTATCCTCTAATCAAGCTGTTTTGTCTACCCACAGGTATGCTGCTGTCCATCTACTCTGCCTTTCCTGCAATGTGTGTTTATGTGAACTGCATATAATTCCCACCTGGTATGCTGCTGTCCATCTACTCTGCCTTTCCTGCAATGTGTGTTTATGTGAACTGCATATAATTCCCACCTGGTATGCTGCTGTCCATCTACTCTGCCTTTCCTGCAATGTGTGTTTATGTGAACTGCATATAATTCCCACCTGGTATGCTTTGCTTACCCATTGTTTTCTATCCATTCGTATTTCACTTCCCTTGCTTCTTCCTTGCATACCTGAGTGGCCATCTACCCCACCCCCTCTTTATGACCTGGCTTAACTGTGAACATGTGCTCTAGACACACACGCCCACATCCTCCCTCTCAGCTGTGAGCCCTTAGGTGCCCATAAATTCATAGCCATGAGTCTGACCAGACGTGTCTGACCATCTTAGAAATTGCATTTTTAAATTGCAGTTTTTTAATTGCTATGAATTAGACTAGAATTCCATGGGGCATTTGAGCATTCATCACTGCTGTACTTTCATCATCCTCATCACCACCTGTATCCTCTAATCAAGCTGTTTTGTCTACCCACAGGTATGCTGCTGTCCATCTACTCTGCCTTTCCTGCAATGTGTGTTTATGTGAACTGCATATAATTCCCACCTGGTATGCTTTGCTTACCCATTGTTTTCTATCCATTCGTATTTCACTTCCCTTGCTTCTTCCTTGCATACCTGAGTGGCCATCTACCCCACCCCCTCTTTATGACCTGGCTTAACTGTGAACATGTGCTCTAGACACACACGCCCACATCCTCCCTCTCAGCTGTGAGCCCTTAGGTGCCCATAAATTCATAGCCATGAGTCTGACCAGACGTGTCTGACCATCTTAGAAATTGCATTTTTAAATTGCAGTTTTTTAATTGCTATGAATTAGACTAGAATTGGACTGGAATTGACTGGAAGGTAAAGGAATAGAAAACCACTATAATGTTTCGGTTTCTTTTCACATTCACCCCCATACTACTCTATTTCTTCCTATCTCCTGTAGTCCCTCCACCCAGTAAAGAACTAGTCATTTCTCCCTCCATCCTCCCCAGTCATCTCACCTCCTCCACAGAACTATTCCTCCACATACAATCCTTTCTCGCCAGGCACACACGGCCACATCATGACCTATCCAGCTCACACCTTCTAACGCTCTGTCTGCTGCTCCTCATTGCTGGCGACATATCCCCAAATCCTGGCCCTCCTCATCACATCCCCACACTCATTTCTAATCCCCTGCCACGATCCTCTACACGTCCTCGCAACCACAGTAACCTCATACCCATTCATCCTGCCCCCACTCCCCCAATTTCCCTATCTGGAGCACTATGGAACGCACGCTCTGTCTGCAATAAACTTCCATTTATCCATGACCTCTTTATCAATAACAAACTCTCCTTCCTCGGCATCACTGAAACCTGGCTCACCCCTTCTGACACAGCCTCCCCTGCGGCACTCTCTTACGGTGGCTTCCACCTTTCTCACACACCCCGCCCCAGCAGCAAGCATGGCGGAGGAGTTGGTTTTCTCCTGTCAGATAACTGCTCCTTCACCCCAATCCCACTGCCACCCTCTGTTATCCTCCCTTCCTTTGAGGTGCACTCTGTGCGCATCTACTCCCCCTCCAACCTCCAACTGGCTGTCATCTACCGTCCCCCAGGGCCAGCCACCACCTTCTTCGACCACTTCACCACCTGGCTACTCCACTTCCTCGCCGCTGACATCCCCACTATCATCACGGGCGACTTCAACATCCCCATTGACACTTCCCTCTCAGCTGCCACTAAACTTCTATCTCTCACTTCCTCCTTTGGCCTCACTCAATGGTCTTCTACAGCCACCCACAAAGATGGTCACACACTGGACCTCATTCTCACCCGCCTCTGCTCCCTATCTAACCTCTCAAACTCACCTCTTCCTCTTTCTGACCACAACCTACTTACATTCTCTTCCCTTTCCACTCCTTGTCTACAACCCCCACCCCACAAACTCTCACACCCTCGCAGAAATCTTAAACACCTTGATCTTCACTCACTCTCTGAATCCCTCCTCCCTCTCACAGACATAAGCTCCCTACACAATGCGGATGATGCTGCCACTCTATATAACACCACAATAGCTGCAGCTTTGGAATCTCTTGCCCCTCTCACACATACCAAAGCTCGCAAAATCAACAGACAACCCTGGCACACCAGCATGACAAAAGAACTGAGGCGAGCTTCCAGAGCTGCTGAGCGCAGATGGAAAAGATCCCACTCCATCGAGCACTTCATCGCATTCAAACAGTCCCTCACTGCTTTCAAAACCATGCTCGCCACAGCAAAACAAACCTACTTCTCATCTCTCATATCCTCCCTGTCTCACAACCCCAAACAGTTATTCAACACCTTCAACTCTCTCCTCCGTCCCCCAGCACCTCCTCCCTCCCCACTCATCTCAGCTGAAGACTTCGCCTCATTTTTCAAGCAGAAAATTGAGAACATCAGAGACAATTTTAGTAAACAACCCCCAGAACCCTTCCTCCCAACTACCCAGCCCTCCACCTCCAAAACCAACTTCTCCACCATTACAGAAGACGGACTCTCCACTCTACTCTCAAGATCGCATCTCACCACCTGTGCACTTGACCCACTCCCATCCCACTTCATCCCAAACCTCACCACAGTCTTCATCCCAACCCTTACCCATCTCTTTAACCTATCACTAACAACTGGCATTTTCCCCTCAAGCTTTAAACATGCCACAATCACACCTATCCTCAAAAAGCCCTCTCTTGACCCATCCTCTGTATCTAGCTATCGCCCTATATCACTTCTCCCCTTTGCCTCAAAACTACTGGAACAACATGTCCATATTGAACTGTCCTCCCATCTATCTTCCTGCTCCTTCTTCGACCGCTTTCAATCAGGCTTCCGGTCACACCACTCCACTGAAACTGCCCTAACTAAGGTCACCAATGACCTATTAACCGCCAAGAGCAAGCGACACTACTCTGTCCTCCTCCTCCTGGACCTGTCCTCTGCCTTTGACACAGTGGACCATTCCCTGCTGCTGCAGACCCTCTCATCCCTTGGCATCACAGAATTGGCCCTATCCTGGATCTCATCATACCTAACTGACCGTACATTCAGCGTCTCCCACTCACACACCACCTCCTCACCTCGCCCCCTATCTGTCGGAGTCCCGCAAGGTTCAGTTCTAGGACCCCTGCTCTTCTCCATCTACACCTTTGGCCTGGGACAGCTCATAGAATCTCACGGCTTTCAGTATCATCTCTATGCTGACGACACACAGATCTACATCTCTGGACCAGATATCACCTCCCTACTAACCAGAATCCCTCAATGTCTGTCTGCTATTTCATCCTTCTTCTCCACTAGATTTCTAAAACTTAACATGGACAAAACAGAATTCATCATCTTTCCCCCATCTCACGCGATCTCCCCAACGAACCTATCCATTACAGTAAACGGCTGCCCACTCTCCCCAGTCCCACAAGCCCGCTGTCTTGGGGTAATCCTTGACACTGATCTCTCCTTTAAACCACATATCCAAACCCTTTCCACTTCCTGCCGCCTCCAACTCAAAAATATTTCACGGATCCGCACATTCCTAAACCAAGAATCTGCAAAAACCCTAGTCCATGCCCTCATCATCTCCCGCCTTGACTACTGTAACCTCCTGCTCTGTGGCCTCCCCTCTAACACTCTTGCACCCCTCCAATCTATTCTAAACTCTGCTGCCCGACTAATCCACCTGTCCCCCCGCTATTCCCCGGCCTCTCCCCTCTGTCAATCCCTGCACTGGCTCCCCATCACCCAGAGACTCCAGTACAAAAGCCTAACCATGACATATAAAGCCATCCACAACCTGTCTCCTCCATACATCTGTGACCTCGTCTCCCGGTACTTTCCTGCACGCAACCTCCGATCCTCACAAGATCTCCTTCTCTACTCCCCTATTATCCCCTCTTCCCACAATCGCATACAAGATTTCTCTCGTGCATCCCCCCTACTCTGGAATGCTCTACCACAACATATCAGACTCTCGCCTACCATCGAAACCTTCAAAAAGAACCTGAAGACCCACCTCTTCCGACAAGCCTACAACCTGCAGTAACCACCGATTGACCAAACCGCTGCACGGCCAGCTCTACCCTCACCTACTGTATCCTCACCCATCCCTTGTAGATTGTGAGCCCTCGCGGGCAGGGTCCTCTCTCCTCCTGTACCAGTTGTGACTTGTATTTTTCAAGATTATTGTACTTGTTTTATTATGTATACCCCTCCTCACATGTAAAGCGCCATGGAATAAATGGCGCTATAATAATAAATAATAATAATAATAATAATTAGATGCTTCAAGGCTGAGAGCTTTACTAGCGGCCTCCATGACACAGTCATAAGTGGTTATTGACACCAGAAATTAGATACTTCTAGGTTCAGACTATTACTAGTGACCTCCATGACACAGTCACAGGTGGTCACTGACTTGTGGAATTAGATGCTCTAGGTCCAGACCGTTGCTAGTGACCTCCATGACACAGTCACAGGTGGTCACTGACTACTGGAATTCGATGCTCTAGGTCCAGACTGTTGCTTGTGGCCTCCATGACACAGTCACAGGTGGTTACTGGCTTCTGGAATTCGATGCTCTAGGTCCAGACTGTTGCTTGTGGCCTCCATGACACAGTCACAGGTGGTCACTGACTTCCGGATTTAGATGCTCCAGGTCCAGAGTGTTGCTAGTGGCCTCCATGACACAGTCACAGGTGGTCACTGACTTCTGGAATTAGATGCTCTACGTCCAGACTATTATTAGTGTCCTCATAACACAGTCACAGGTGGTCACTGACTTCTGGAATTAGATGCTTCTAGGTTCAGACTATTACTAGTGACCTTCATGACACAGTCATAGGTGGTCATTGACTCCTGGAATTAGATGCTTCTAGGTTCAGACTATTACTAGATGCCTCCATTACACAGTCACAGGTGGTCATTGACTTCTGGAATTAGATGCTTCTAGGCTCAGACTTTTACTAGCGGCCTCCATGACACAGTCATAAGTGGTTATTGACACCAGAAATTAGATGCTTCTAGGTTCAGACTATTACTACTGACCTCCATGACACATTCACAGGTGGTCACTGACTTCTGGAATTAGATGCTCTAGGTCCAGACTGTTGCTAGTGGCCTCATAACACAGTCACAAGTGGTCACTGACTTCTGGAATTAGATGCTTCTAGGTTCAGACTATTACTAGTGACCTCCATGACACAGTCATAGGTGGTCATTGACTCCTGGAATTAGATGCTTCTAGGTTCAGACTATTACTAGATGCCTCCATGACACAGTCACAGGTGGTCATTGACTTCTGGAATTAGATGCTTCTAGGCTCAGAGCTTTACTAGCGGCCTCCATGACACAGTCATAAGTGGTTATTGACACCAGAAATTAGATACTTCTAGGTTCAGACTATTACTAGTGACCTCCATGACACAGTCACAGGTGGTCACTGACTACTGGAATTCGATGCTCTAGGTCCAGACTGTTGCTTGTGGCCTCCATGACACAGTCACAGGTGGTCACTGACTTCTGGAATTAGATGCTCCAGGTCCAGAGTGTTGCTAGTGGCCTCCATGACACAGTCACAGGTGGTCACTGACTTCTGGAATTAGATGCTCTACGTCCAGACTATTACTAGTGGCCTCCATGACAGAGTCGCAAGTGGTCATTGACGCCAGGAATAAGATGCTTCTACGTTCAGACAATTGGGCAAAAAGGTTTTAGCAAAAATGATCCAGTGATTTTTAAAATAAAGGTATCGCTCTTCTTAATGTGAGGTCCTTTACAATGACCTGTGCGCAATGACTCCTTTTACTATCATAGTTGGTACACCAGGTACGTGTGCTGTTCACTGCATAAAAACATGAAGTACTATTTGCTTTGTTTCTTACTCTAAAGGCAGGTGCAAATGACCGACCATTTTCTGTCATCCGAGGAAATGGTTCTGATTATGATCATCCAGCTACGATCAACATGGGTTCAAATTTTCTTGGAGAAGGAGAAAAAAAAATTCTTTTCACCTTGTCTATGCAGTCAGAAATCAACAGAATAGCAAAATGGCCGACAGCACATGGGATAAGTGGATGCACGTCCTAGTTCCACTGGACCCCCATGGAAAGTGTACATACCAAGTAAACAATGAAGGACAGCATCCAATCCAGGTGAAAGTGTTCAAAAATGGATTCCTTTATTTGCCAAAGTGCAACGTTTCAACCCACATGGGTCTTTGTCAAGCATGGCTTGACAAAGACCCATGTGGGTTGAAACGTTGCACTTTGGCAAATAAAGGAATCCATTTTTGAACACTTTCACCTGGATTGGATGCTGTCCTTCATTGCTTACTTAGTCCTTAGAAATCAGACTGCACTCAGATGTCATCCAAGTGCAGTCCAATTTTTTTCACAGACCCATAAACTTGAGTGGATGAGTGCCATTCAAATTGTGCATGCTGCAATTTTTTTCCTTGTATTACTTGATCTAACAAAAAATTTAGACATGTGCACAGCCCCAAAGAATAACAAGGGTATGAGTGCTATCCATCAAAACCACAGATAGAACTTGTTAATTTATGCAATCGAGTGTATGAGCCCTTAGTTAGTGAAGTCCCTGCCTATCTGATTTGCTTTAGGAAATAGAGATGAGCAGATCATTTGAAATTCAAATTGTCTGGCTTTACCGAATTTCCCTAAAAAAATTGATTCACCATTAAAAAAAACTCACCACAAATTTCAATACTTAAAGTTTCTTACTGCCGAAAAATATATGTATAACACGCTCTAAATGTGTGAGGTCTGTATTGAAACCATTTTAAGCCTGTCTTACAAAGCAGTAAGCACACTTTCTGTGATAAACAAGCCTTGATTTCAGGATTTTGTTTTAGAAGAAAAATTTTTACTGAGAGGTTTAATTCTGTCTTCATTGTTTGTAGTATGTGAATAAAAGAAATACTTTTATTGAGGTGCTGTTAGTGCAGTGCATCACAGATCAATTCAATTCAGTTACACTTACTCTGCAGGTCCTGAACCTCCCTATAGCTTAAATCATTGGATTATTATGCACAGACTGAGACTAGTACTCTTATCTTCAATGTGCTTCTGCGCTGTGATTTTAGGTGGAATGAGCTGGTACAATGACAACCTATTCCTACACTGTACAAGCATAAAATAGTGTTTTACTGTGTTATTCCCCCTGATTGGCTGTGATAGATCATGTGATGTAATAGCTGCAAGGTTTTATGGGGAAGTGTGTGTGATTGTGCCTGATATTAACCTGCTTTTTTGAGTTTTCAGCCGTGTGTGAAATGGCACCAAGCATTTTTTAACGAGGGGCAGTACCCCGAAACACAGTGTCTGCAAATTGAGATTCTGGTTTGGCTATTATCCTAAGTCATGTGACAAGGCTCGTTAAAGGGTCGACATTAACTGTTAGGATTGTTACTTCCAATAGGTAGCACTAGATTTCTAGTCATCTTCCTCTCTAAAGAGACAATTTGCATATTTCCCAGAGGAGCATTGCGGCTTTAAGTTTCCTCATCTCGACATGCTCAACATGTCACTCTCCGCAAGGAGAAACTATACTTCTTGGATCCCGGTCAGGCGCCTCTCACTTAGCCAGACCAGATCTCCACTTTGCACTGACAAGGGGCAGCACCCCGAAATACAATGTCTGCAAATTGAGATTCTGTTTGGCTTTTATCCTAAGTCATGTGATAAGACTCGTTAAAGGGTCGACATGGACTGTTAGGATTGCTACTTCCAATGGGTGGCACTAGAGTTCTAGTCCTCTTCCTCTCTGAAGAGACAATTTGTTAATTTTTTTTGTAATCCTTGCTAATCTAATCACAGTGTGTTCGAATTTGCGGGAAGCTGCAATATGTGAAATATGGCTCAACGTCAATCCTCCATGGGTCATTTAATTCATCTCTATTAGTGGTAACACAATCAGCCAGAAGGCATTATTGCTCTTGGGTAAAGTCACATGGCACCATGGTTGGATGGCTGTCCTCTCACCAATCAGGCATTAATTTCATTACCTCTCCCCGTGTGCCTACTTCTCTTAAGGTACCTTCACACATAACGATATTGTTAACAATATCGTTGCTATTTGTGACGTAGCAACGATATCGTTAATGAAATCGTTCTGTGTGACAGCGACCAACGATCAGGCCCCTGCTGGGAGATCGTTGGTCGCTGAATAAAGTCCAGAACTTTATTTCGTCGCTGGACTCCCTGCTGACATCGCTGGATCGGCGTGTGTGACACCGATCCAGCGATGTCTTCACTGGTAACCAGGGTAAACATCGGGTAACTAAGCGCAGGGCCGCGCTTAGTAACCCGATGTTTACCCTGGTTACCATGCTAAAAGTAAAAAAAAACAAACACTAGATACTTACCTACAGCTGTCTGTCCTCCAGCGCTGCGCTCTGCACTCCTCCTGTACTGGCTGTGAGCCGGAAAGCAGAGCGGTGACGTCACCGCTCTGCTTTCCGGCTCCCAGACAGTACAGGAGGAGAGCAGAGAAGCAGAGCGCAGCGCTGGAGGACAGACGGCTGTAGGTAAGTATGTACTGTTTGTTTTTTTTTACTTTTAGCATGGTAACCAGGGTAAACATCGGGTTACTAAGCGCGGCCCTGCGCTTAGTTACCCGATGTTTACCCTGGTTACCGGCATCGTTGGTCGCTGGAGAGCGGTCTGTGTGACAGCTCTCCAGCGACCAAACAGCGACGCTGCAGAAATTCGGATCGTTGTCGGTATCGCTGCAGCGTCGCTAAATGTGAAGGGGCCTTTACTCCTTTTCAGACTGTAAACTAGATGCTCAATTAGATGGACACAACATGAGAAATACAAAAGCTATGTGGCACATATGACGCCATGTCACTAGAATAATTCAAATGGGCTTTTTCACCAAATCAATCTCTTTGTAGGCAGAAGATAACCACGTGATCAGTTTTTTTTTCACCAAAGGAAGCGAAATCTGACCATATAAGTAGTTTTGCATACAATTCTACTGACCATATCTGCACTTCAAACATCCATGTTCTCTAACAGTTTACATGAAAAATAGAAAAATGTTTAAAATTGAGAGTCCTCATTTGATAATACCTTTTAATGGCTAACTGAAAAGATGGTAACAAATTGCAAGTTCTCGAGACTAGTCAGGCCTCTTCATCAGGCATAGACTAATACAAAATCTGAAGAATCACATAAAGGGTAATTTCAAATCTCAGAGAGACAGAAGAGTCTGGGAGTAAAAGCTGATGACGACTAGTGTTGAGCGATACCGTCCGATACTTGAAAGTATCGGTATCGGATAGTATCGGCCGATACCCGAAAAATATCGGATATCGCCGATACCGATATCCGATACTAATACAAGTCAATGGGACATCAAGTATCGGAATGTATCCTGATGGTTCCCAGTGTCTGAAGGAGAGGAAACTCTCCTTCAGGCCCTGGGATCCATAGTGAGGTGTAAAATAAAGAATTAAAATAAAAAATATTGATATGCTCACCTCTCCGGCGGCCCCTGGACATCACGCTGGTAACCGGCCGGCTTCTTTGTTTAAAATGAGCGCCTTTAGGACCTGCGAATGACGTCGCGGCTTCTGATTGGTCGCGTGCCGCCCATGTGACCGCCACGCGACCAATCAGAAGCCGCGACGTCATTCGCAGGTCCTCAATTCCTAGAATTAGGAGTTTAGTGAATGAGAATGACGTCGCGGCTTCTGATTGGTCGCGTGGCGGTCACATGGGTGGCACGCGACCAATCAGAAGCCGCGACGTCATTCTCAGGTCCTAAAGGCGCTCATTTTAAACAAAGAAGCCGGCCGGTTACCAGCGTGATGTGCAGGGGCCGCCGGAGAGGTGAGCATATCAATATTTTTTATTTTAATTCTTTATTTTACACATCCCTATTGATCCGATACCGATACCCGATACCACAAAAGTATCGGATCTCGGTATCGGAATTCCGATACCGCAAGTATCGGCCGATACCCGATACTTGCGGTATCGGAATGCTCAACACTAAAGACGACCTTTGACACACTCAGTGCAGGAATGAATGTGTAGCATGGATTTCTCTTTCTACATCATTTAACGAATTTGCTCCTCAGACCTTGTGGGGCATCACAACACAAAACCAGACCCCAATCAGAAGACAATAAAACCTTCACACTCCTTATCTATGAACTGTTCCAATATTTATGGTCACAACAGTTTATCCCCCTCTCCCATATTGGTAATTCTGCTTCACATCACTTGTCTTATCCATTGCATTATCTTTCTGCTGTGCTGTGTATAAATATGTGATTCTTCAGTTTTTGTATTAGTCTTTGCCAGATGAAGACATTTCAAAAACCTGACCGGCATATCCAAACATAGACTAAGTGTGAACAGGTGCTGAACCTAGAGTCGCCAACTCGTATATAGTTAAGTAAATAAGGCAGCACACTGCAGCGCTAGAACATGCAAACTTGAAATATGAAATTTGAACTGCATTACTGCACTAGAAATATGAAAAATGAGAGCGTTTAGCGCATAAAAATGGCCATTTTTATGTGTACCTGGTAGCCCCTTTACGGCATCTCTCTTATACCAGGTCCTAAACTTGCCTTACCTCGCTGAGAATAAACGTCTCCATCTGAATGGGTACATGTGAAACCTCTTCCTAGACTAATATAACTATTTTGCCAGATGAAGAGACCTGTGTAGTCTCGAAAGCTTGCAATTTGTAACCATCTTTTTAGTTAGCCATTAAAAGGTATCAACCACTGAGGACTCTCAATTCTAAATATTGTTCTATCTACTGGCTAATACGGTACCAATATATATATCTTTCCTACAAGAAAAATAGTCGTCTTTAGGAGTTAACAACTTTAATGTTGTATAAATCACCAATAACGAGCACAATAATACCAATATACAAGCCAGATTATGAGAATTTATGAGAATTGTGAAATATGAGCCCCTCAAATGAGCATTTATTGGCTTTGTTTCTAAATTACAAACATCACGCTGTGAAATAATAGAAACTTCTATTTCTTAATTTATTGTATTGCTTCCTATTGCTAACAATCTTCCGGCAGATAAAAGTCAAACAGCGAAAACATTAAGTAATTTAATTTCCTCCCAAAAGGTATAAGTTAGTTAGTAATGCATTAATAATTTAAAGTATAAATTAAATTATAATTTAGATGCACTACATAGTCACACTCCGCTGACAAATGATCACAAAACAACATTGATGGAAAAATTTTAAAATTTTAAAACATTGTGGCTCTTGCAACATAACAATAAAATAAAAGGCTAAAAACAAACCAGGAATAAAATGGTTAATAGTACGGTAGCACAGCATCTATTCTCGATATCTCATCAGTGGTTATTTAGAGGGACAGAACATCTTTTTTTCTCGAGAAAGACTGATCATTTGATTGCGCTGTGCAGCATGTTACTTGGAGGTTAAATATTCCAGGTATATTAACCCCTTCCCGACCTTTGACGCCACGTAGGCGTCATGAAAGTCGGTGCCATTCCGACCCATGACGCCTATGCGGCGTCATGGAAAGATCGCGTCCCTGCAGATCGGGTGAAAGGGTTAACTCCCATTTCACCCGATCTGCAGGGACAGGGGGAGTGGTAGTTTAGCCCAGGGGGGGTGGCTTCACCCCCTCGTGGCTACGATCACTCTGATTGGCTGTTGAAAGTGAAACTGCCAATCAGAGCGATTTGTAATATTTCACCCATTATAACGGGTGAAATATTACAATCCAGCCATGGCCGATGCTGAAATATCATCGGCCATGGCTGGAAATACTAGTGTGCCCCCACCCCACCCCTCCGATCGCCCCCCCAGCCCTCCGATCTGGCCGGTACACTGCTCCGGCTCCCCTCCGTCCAGTGCTCCGCTCCCCCCGTGCTCTTGTCCGCTCCCCCCGTGCTCCAATCACCCCCCCGTGCTCCAATCACCCCCCCTGCACTCCGATCCACCCCCCCGGTGCTCCGTTCCACCCCCCCGTGCTCCATTCCAGCCCCCCCGTGCTCCGTTCCACGCCCCCCGTGCTCCGTTCCACCCCTCCCGCACTCCGATTCCCCCCCCCGTGCTCCGATCCCCCCCCCGTGGTCCCCCCCCACCCCATCATACTTACCGATCCAGCCGGGGTCCCGTCCGTCTTCTCCCTGGGCGCCGCCATCTTCCAAAATGGCGGGCGCATGCGCAGTGCGCCCGCCGAATCTGCCGGCTGGCAGATTCGTTCCAAAGTGCATTTTGATCACTGAGATATAATCTATCTCAGTGATCAAAATAAAAAAAATAATAAATGACCCCCCCCCTTTGTCACCCCCATAGGTAGGGACAATAAAAAAATAAAGAAATTTTTTTTTTCCACTAATGTTAGAATAGGGTTAGGGTTAGGGTTAGGGGTAGGGTTAGGGTTAGGGGTAGGGTTAGGGTTAGGGTTAGGGGTCGGGTTAGGGCTAGGGTTAGGGTTAAGGCTAGGGGTAGGGTTAGGGTTAGGGCTAGGGTTAGGGTTAGGGCTAGGGGTAGGGGTAGGGTTAGGGGTAGGGTTAGGGTTTCGGTATGTGCACACGTATTCTGTTCCTCTGCGGATTTTTCCGCTGCGGATTTGATAAATCCGCAGTGCTAAACCGCTGCGGATTTATGGCGGATTTACCGCGGTTTTTCTGCGCATTTCACTGCGGTTTTACAACTGCGATTTTCTATTTGAGCAGTTGTAAAACCGCTGCGGAATCCGCACAAAGAAGTGACATGCTGCGGAATGTAAACCGCTGCGTTTCCGTGCAGCATGGGCACAGTGATTTTTGTTTCCCGTAGGTTTACATTGAACTGTAAACTCATGGGAAACTGCTGCGGATCCGCAGCGTTTTCCGCAGCGTGTGCACATACCTTTAGAATTAGGCTATGTGCACACGGTGCGGATTTGGCTGCGGATTCGCAGCAGTGTTCCATCAGGTTTACAGTACCATGTAAACATATGGAAACCAAATCCGCTGTGCCCATGGTGCAGAAAATACCACGCGGAAACGCTGCGTTGTATTTTCCGCAGCATGTCAATTCTTTGTGCGGATTCCGCAGCGTTTTACACCTGTTCCTCAATAGGAATCCGCAGGTGAAATCCGCACAAAAAACACTGGAAATCCGCGGAAAATCCGCAGGTAAAACGCAGTGCCTTTTACCCGCGGATTTTTCAAAAATGGTGCGAAAATATCTCACACGAATCCGCAACGTGGACACATAGCCTTAGGGTTAGGGTTGGAATTAGGGTTGTGGTTATGGTTAGGGGTGTGTTGGGGTTAGGGTTGTGGTTAGGGGTGTGTTGCGGTTAGGGTTGTGTTTAGGGTTATGGCTACAGTTGGGATTAGAGTTAGGGGTGTGTTGGGGTTAGTGTTGGAGGTAGAATTGAGGGGTTACCACTGTTTAGGCACATCAGGGGTCTCCAAACGCAACATGGCGCCACCATTGATTCCAGCCAATCTCGTATTCAAAAAGTCAAATGGTGCTCCCTCACTTCCGAGCCCTGACGTGTGCCCAAACAGTGGTTTACCCCCACATATGGGGTACCAGCATACTCAGGACAAACTGCGCAACAATTACTGGGGTCCAATTTCTCCTGTTACCCTTGTGAATAAAAAAAAATGCTTGCTAAAACATAATTTTTGAGGAAAGAAAAATGATTTTTTATTTTCACGGCTCTGCGTTGTAAACGTCTGTGAAGCACTTGGGGGTTCAAAGTGCTCACCACATATCTAGATAAGTTCCTTGGGGGTCTAATTTCTAAAATGGGGTCACTTGTGGGGGTTTCTACTTTTTAGGCACACCAGGGGCTCTGCAAACGCAACGTGACACCCGCAGACCATTCCATCAAAGTCTGCATTTCAAAAGTCACTACTTCCCTTCTGAGCCCGACGTGTGCCCAAACAGTGGTTTACCCCCACTCATGGGGTATCAGCGTACTCAGGAGAAACTGGACAACAACTTTTGGGGTCCAATTTCTCCTGTAACCCTTGGGAAAATAAAAAATTCTGGGCTAAATAATTATTTTTGAGGAAAGAAAACGTATTTATTATTTTCACGGCTCTGCATTATAAACTTCTATGAAGCACTTGGGGGTTCAAAGTGCTCACCACACATCTAGATAAGTTCCTTTCGGGGTCTAGTTTCCAAAATGGGGTCACTTGTGGGGGGTTTCTACTGTTTAGGCACATCAGGGGCTCTGCAAACGCAACGTGGCGCCCGCAGAGCATTCCATCAAAGTCTGCATTTCAAAACGTCACTACTTCAATTCCAAGCCCCGGCATGTGCCCAAACAGTAGTTTACCCCCACATATGGGGTATCACCATACTCAGGAGAAACTGGACAACAAATATTGGGGTCAAATTTCTCCTGTTACCCTTGGGAAAATTAAAAAATTCTGGGCTAAATAATTATTTTTGAGGAAAGAAAACGTATTTATTATTTTCACGGCTCTGCATTATAAACTTCTATGAAGCGCTTGGGGGTTCAAAGTGCTCACCACACATCTAGATAAGTTCCTTTCGGGGTCTAGTTTCCAAAATGCGGTCACTTGTGGGGGGTTTCTACTGGTAAGCCACATCAGGGGCTTTGCAAACGCAACGTGACGCCCACAGAGCATTCCATCAAAGTCTGCATTTCAAAACGTCACTACTTCACTTCTGAGCCCCGACGTGTGCCCAAACAGTGGTTTACCCCCACACATGGGGTATCAGCGTACTCAGGAGAAACTGGACAACAACTTTTGGGGTCCAGTTTCTTCTGTAACCCTTGGGAAAATAAAAAATTCTGGGCTAAATAATTATTTTTGAGGAAAGAAAACGTATTTATTATTTTCACGGCTCTGCATTATAAACTTCTATGAAGCACTTGGGGGTTCAAAGTGCTCACCACACATCTAGATAAGTTCCTTTCGGGGTCTAGTTTCCAAAATGGGGTCACTTGTGGGGGGTTTCTACTGTTTAGGCACTTTTTCATTTTTACAGATCAATTTGTGAAGCACCTGAGGGTTTAAAGTGCTCACTAGGCATCTAAATAAGTTCCTTGGGGGGTCTAGTTTCCAAAATGGGGTCACTTGTGGGGGAGCGCCAATGTTTAGGCACACAGGAGCTCTCCAAACGCGACATGGTGTCCGCTAACGATGGAAATAATTTTTCATTCAAAAAGTCAAATGGCGCTCCTTCCCTTCCGAGCCTTACCATGTGCCCAAACAGTGGTTTACCCCCACATGTGAGGTATTGGTGTACTCAGGAGAAATTGCCCAACACATTTTAGGATCCATTTTATCCTGTTGCCCATGTGAAAATGAAAAAATTGAGGCTAAAAGAATTTTTTTGTGAAAAAAAAGTACTTTTTCATTTTTACGGATTAATTTGTGAAGCACCTGGGGGTTCAAAGTGCTCACTATGCATCTAGATAAGTTCCTTGGGGCGTCTAGTTTCCAAAATGGGGTCACTTGTGGGGGAGCTCCAATTTTTAGGCACACGGGGGCTCTCCAAACGTGACATGGTGTCCGCTAAAGAGTGGAGCCAATTTTTGATTCAAAAAGTCAAATGGCGCTCCTTCCCTTCCAAGCCCTGCCGTGCGCCCAAACAGTGGTTTACCCCCACATATGAGGTATCAGCGTACTCAGGACAAATTGGACAACAACTTTCGTGGTTCAGTTTCTCCTTTTACCATTGGGAAAATAAAAAAATTGTTGCTAAAAGATAATTTTTGTGACTAAAAAGTTAAATGTTCATTTTTTCCTTCCATGTTGCTTCTGCTGCTGTGAAGCACCTGAAGGGTTAATAAACTTCTTGAATGTGGTTTTGAGTACCTTGAGGGGTGCAGTTTTTAGAATGGTGTCACTTTTGGGTATTTTCAGCCATATAGACCCCTCAAACTGACTTCAAATGTGAGGTGGTCCCTAAAAAAAATGGTTTTGTAAATTTCGTTGTAAAAATGACAAATCGCTGGTCAAATTTTAACCCTTATAACTTCCTAACAAAAAAAAATTTTGTTTCCAAAATTGTGCTGATGTAAAGTAAACATGTGGGAAATGTTATTTATTAACTATTTTGTGTCACATATCTCTCTGGTTTAACAGAATAAAAATTCAAAATGTGAAAATTGCGAAATTTTCAAAATTTTCGCCAAATTTCTGTTTTTATCACAAATAAACGCAGAATTTATTGACCTAAATTTACCACTAACATGAAGCCCAATATGTCACGAAAAAACAATCTCAGAACCGCTAGGATCCGTTGAAGCGTTCCTGAGTTATTGCCTCATAAAGGGACACTGGTCAGAATTGCAAAAAACGGCAAGGTCTTTAAGGTCAAAATAGGCTGGGTCATGAAGGGGTTAAAGACTTATTAATGTTCTTTTCGGCTACTGTTCTTCAAAGTCTATATATTTTTTTTTACTAACTTATAGGTGTGATAAAGAAATCTGGAGCCTTTAATACTTTTTTCTTCAATGCAAAAAAAAAAAGAACTTAACTGTGAAGTATTTCTCTTTTTGTGTGCAATAAATATACTGAAAAGTAAAACAGGCATGGCAATATGACTCTCCAGGTCATTACAATTATGCAAATACCAAATATGTATAATTTTTTTCATTTAATTGGCAAAAAAAAAATTGGAAAATTGTAAAAATGAAATCGTTGTTTGTATCGCCATATTTCGAGACCCGTAATGCTTTCCCTTTTCAGGATATGTGGCTATGTAATAATGTTTTGATCCCCTCTTATTTCATTTTATTGCAATGTTGTGGCGGCCCAAAAAAAATTAATTCTGGCTTTTTATTTTTTTTTCTCGTTGCGTCATTTATTTAGCAGATTAATTGACTTTATATTTGCCAAATATCTGCATTTGTTATCATTTATTTTGTTTTATTTTTAATGGGACAAAAGGGGGGGTGATTTGAAAATGTTGTGCTTTTTCATATTTTCAAAAACTTGTTTTTACTTTTTACTGCATTTAATGGTCCCTTTAGAGGACTTGAAGATGCGATGATCCAATTGCTTGAATTATACATTGCAGTGCATCAGCAGCATCATAATGACAGGCACCGGGGTCATCAGCAGAAAACCTGGCTGTCATGGCAACCTATCGGTGCCCCATGATCACACCACAAGGGCACATTGATGGGGGTGTGGAATGATACACCCTCACTGCCAGTGCATGTTAAATGCTGTTGTCAGAGGTTGACACCGTAATTTAACAGGTTAGCGACTGTGAGTGGAGCTGGGTGAGCTGGCTGAGCTAGCAGCTGTTAAAAGCACATTATGGCTGATTAATCAGTCAACATCTGCTGGGAAATATTCGGGCTTGGCGTGTGAGTCTATATCTAAGGAAGGGACACGATATATGATGCAAATGTACATCATATATGTTGAAAAGGGTAAATCACTGTAATTGGAGTGGTGGAACCACTGTGATCTGAGGAGAGCCTGGAGGGGCGTAACTAGATGAATACCTGACTCTTTGCTAGAACCCCTGATGGTGGGGTTAGACTTGGCTCCAGATAGACACCAGGTGCTACACAAAGACGGACCTCGGATGCACGTCAGCTGACTCCCAAGAGGCAGGAAGCTGGAATGGCCTAGAAGGGAAAGTTTTGCTGGTATAGGCGGGCAGGGCAGGAATACAGGAGGAGCAAATGCTGGTGGTCGCAGCTTCTATGCATGCAGGAGCAGGCAGGTACAGCTGGTATACAACTGGGCACGGCAAGTGCAGGTAGGTACGGCTGATATCCAAGAAAGCATAGCAGGTGCAGCTTGGAACAGATGGTATAGAGGTGGGCATGGCAAGTGCAGGCACGTATGGCTGACATACAGGAGAGGACAGCAGGTATAGGCTGGAACGGCTGGTATACAGGTGGACACGGTAAGTGCTGGAGGGCACGGCTGATATGCTTGCAGGCAAGTGCTGGTAGGCATGGCTGAAAAACAAGAATACAAGGCAAGTAGGGGCAGAAAGGTACAGGATAGGTAAACTAACTGGCAGGTACAGGGGACCTGAGAGCAAGCAAACGTGCAGACTACTACATTACACGTTGCTCAGACACCTCCCATCAGGTGGAAGTGCCTTAAATATTAAGCATCTCCCAGCCATTGGTTGGGGACACTTTAGGATGGTGCTTACTGTTGTCTTAGGATGGAGGGAGCATGAGCCCTGAGCACAGTGCCCTGGGATCTGTGAGCAGTTTGTAGAAGGAAGTGCATTATGGGGACCACAGAGAGGAATGTGTTGGCGTAAAGGCCAGGTGAAGGGAAAACCATGCAAGGATGCTGGCACTGCAGCACCCCTTTCATTCCACATCTTCTTCAAGCCCACAAGAAATCTCTTCAGGAAGAGAGGTGCATGGATTTTCACCCTGGGCTCCTTTGACCTCTCGTTAGGACCTTAAAAACATCTTCAGTGCTGACTGGAGGGGAAGTACTATCTGGATCTTTGCAGAAGGAATTTAGGACAATAGGCTTGAGGAGAAACACATGTAATTATTTTGGGATCCATAAAAAGGCCATGAGTTTGAGTGTGAAAGCTACAGGATATATGTGTCTGAGAATCTCAAACCGACAGATGAAGCGAGGACTCATAGTAACATAGTAACATAGTAACATAGTTAGTAAGGCCGAAAAAAGACATTTGTCCATCCAGTTCAGCCTATATTCCATCATAATAAATCCCCAGATCTACGTCCTTCTACAGAACCTAATAATTGTATGATACAATATTGTTCTGCTCCAGGAAGACATCCAGGCCTCTCTTGAACCCCTTGACTGAGTTCGCCATCACCACCTCCTCAGGCAAGCAATTCCAGATTCTCACTGCCCTAACAGTAAAGAATCCTCTTCTATGTTGGTGGAAAAACCTTCTCTCCTCCAGACGCAAAGAATGCCCCCTTGTGCCCGTCACCTTCCTTGGTATAAACAGATCCTCAGCGAGATATTTGTATTGTCCCCTTATATACTTATACATGGTTATTAGATCGCCCCTCAGTCGTCTTTTTTCTAGACTAAATAATCCTAATTTCGCTAATCTATCTGGGTATTGTAGTTCTCCCATCCCCTTTATTAATTTTGTTGCCCTCCTTTGTACTCTCTCTAGTTCCATTATATCCTTCCTGAGCACCGGTGCCCAAAACTGGACACAGTACTCCATGTGCGGTCTAACTAGGGATTTGTACAGAGGCAGTATAATGCTCTCATCATGTGTATCCAGACCTCTTTTAATGCACCCCATGATCCTGTTTGCCTTGGCAGCTGCTGCCTGGCACTGGCTGCTCCAGGTAAGTTTAGCATTAACTAGGATCCCCAAGTCCTTCTCCCTGTCAGATTTACCCAGTGGTTTCCCATTCAGTGTGTAATGGTGACATTGATTCCTTCTTCCCATGTGTATAACCTTACATTTATCATTGTTAAACCTCATCTGCCACCTTTCAGCCCAAGTTTCCAACTTATCCAGATCCATCTGTAGCAGAATACTATCTTCTCTTGTATTAACTGCTTTACATAGTTTTGTATCATCTGCAAATATCGATATTTTACTGTGTAAACCTTCTACCAGATCATTAATGAATATGTTGAAGAGAACAGGTCCCAATACTGACCCCTGCGGTACCCCACTGGTCACAGCGACCCAGTTAGAGACTATACCATTTATAACCACCCTCTGCTTTCTATCACTAAGCCAGTTACTAACCCATTTACACACATTTTCCCCCAGAGCAAGCATTCTCATTTTGTGTACCAACCTCTTGTGCGGCACGGTATCAAACGCTTTGGAAAAATCGAGATAGACCACGTCCAATGACTCACCGTGGTCCAGCCTATAGCTTACCTCTTCATAAAAACTGATTAGATTGGTTTGACAGGAGCGATTTCTCATAAACCCATGCTGATATGGAGTTAAACAGTTATTCTCATTGAGATAATCCAGAATAACATCCCTCAGAAACCCTTCAAATATTTTACCAACAATAGAGGTTAGACTTACTGGCCTATAATTTCCAGGTTCACTTTTAGAGCCCTTTTTGAATATTGGCACCACATTTGCTATGCGCCAATCCTGCGGAACAGACCCTGTCGCTATAGAGTCCCTAAAAATGAGAAATAATGGTTTATCTATTACATTACTTAGTACTCTTAGTACTCGTGGGTGTATGCCATCCGGACCCGGAGATTTATCTATTTTAATCTTATTTAGCCGGTTTCGCACCTCTTCTTGGGTTAGATTGGTGACCCTTAATATAGGGTTTTCATTGTTTCTTGGGATTTCACGTAGCATTTCATTTTCCACCGTGAATACCGTGGAGAAGAAGGTGTTTAATATGTTAGCTTTTTCCTCGTCATCTACAACCATTCTTTCCTCACTATTTTTTAAGGGGCCTACATTTTCAGTTTTTATTCTTTTACTATTGATATAGTTGAAGAACAGTTTGGGATTAGTTTTACTCTCCTTAGCAATGTGCTTCTCTGTTTCCTTTTTGGCAGCTTTAATTAGTTTTTTAGATAAAGTATTTTTCTCCCTATAGTTTTTAGAGCTTCAATGGTGCCATCCTGCTTTAGTAGTGCAAATGCTTTCTTTTTACTGTTAATTGCCTGTCTTACTTCTTTGTTTAGCCACATTGGGTTTTTCCTATTTCTAGTCCTTTTATTCCCACAAGGTATAAACCGCTTACACTGCCTATTTAGGATGTTCTTAAACATTTCCCATTTATTATCTGTATTCTTATTTCTGAGGATATTGTCCCAGTCTACCAGATTAAGGGCATCTCTAAGCTGGTCAAACTTTGCCTTCCTAAAGTTCAGTGTTTTTGTGACTCCCTGACAAGTCGCCCTAGTGAAAGACAGGTGAAACTGTACAATATTGTGGTCGCTATTTCCTAGATGCCCGACCACCTGCAGATTTGTTATTCTGTCAGGTCTATTAGATAGTATTAGGTCTAAAAGTGCTGCTCCTCTGGTTGGATTCTGCACCAATTGTGAAAGATAATTTTTCTTGGTTATTAGCAGAAACCTGTTGCCTTTATGGGTTTCACAGGTTTCTGTTTCCCAGTTAATATCCGGGTAGTTAAAGTCCCCCATAACCAGGACCTCATTATGGGTTGCAGCTTCATCTATCTGCTTTAGAAGTAGACTTTCCATGGTTTCTGTTATATTTGGGGGTTTGTAACAGACCCCAATGAGAATTTTGTTACCATTTTTCCCTCCATGAATTTCGACCCATATGGACTCGACATCCTCATTTCCTTCGCTAGTATCCTCCCTTAAAGTGGACTTTAGACAAGACTTTACATAGAGACAAACCCCTCCTCCTCTCCGATTTTTACGATCCTTTCTAAACAGACTGTAACCCTGTAAGTTAACTGCCCAGTCATAGCTTTCATCTAACCATGTCTCGGTTATTCCCACTATGTCAAAGTTACCTGTAGATATTTCTGCTTCTAGTTCTTCCATCTTGTTTGTCAGGCTTCTGGCGTTTGCGAGCATGCAGTTTAGAGGATTTTGTTTTGTTCCAATCTCCTCGCTGTGGATTGTTTTAGAAATGTTCTTACCTCCCTTCTGAGTATGTTTTCCTGGATCTTCTTTGTTCAAGTCTAATGTTTTTCTTCCCGTCCCCTCAATTTATATGAGGGTAGCTTGAGATGGACATATCTTGATCCATGCCAAACCTTATCCCCAGGGCGAAAGATAGGCAGATCCAAGCGTTTCTTGTCCGCGTGTCTCCTCCATCACAAAGATTTCATTAAAGAGGTCTTGGTGTTCTCTGCAGGTAGTGGTCGCAGACACAGGAAACAAAATATTGGAGTGTTGCCCGTACTAGGGTTGAGCGAAACGGGTCGTTCATTTTCAAAAGTCGCCGACTTTTGGCAAAGTCGGGTTTCATGAAACCCGATCCGACCCCTGTGCGGGGTCGGCCATGCGGTACGCGACTTTTGCGACAAAGTCGCGTTTCAATGACGCGAAAAGCGCCATTTCTCAGCCAATGAAGGTAAACGCAGAGTGTGGGCAGCGTGATGACACAGGTCCTGGTCCCCACCATCTTAGAGAAGGGCATTGCAGTGATTGGCTTGCTGTCTGCGGCGTCACAGGGGCTATAAAGGGGCGTTCCTGCCGACAGCCATGTTACTGCTGCTGATCTGAGCTTAGGGAGAGGTTGCTGCCGCTTCGTCAGAAGCAGGGATAGCGTTAGGCAGAGTCCATTAACCACCAAACCGCTTGTGCTGTAGCGATTTCCACTGCCCAACACCACCTTCGGTGTGCAGGGACAGTGGAAGCTACATTTTTTTTTTCCCCTCAGCGCTGTAGCTCATTGGGCTGCCCTAGAAGGCTCCCTGATAGCTGCATTGCTGTGTGTACGCCGCTGTGCAAACCAACTGCTTTTTTCAAAGCACAAATCCTCTTGTTCCTTCCTTTCTGCACAGCTATCTATTTTGTTTGTCCACACTTTTTATTTAATTTGTGCATCAGTCCACTCCTTATTGCTGCCTGCCATACCTGGCTGAGATTACTGCAGGGAGATAGTAATTGTTGGACACTCCCTGTTTTTTTTTTTTTTTTTTGTGGGAGATTAAGATTGACATTTCTGCTAGAGTGCCATCTCTGTGTGTGCCATCTCTCACTCAGTGGGCCATAGAAAGCCTATTTATTTCTTTGCTTGATTTGGGTTATAAAATCTACCTGAAAAAATCACTACATCAATCAGTGGGAGAAAAATATTGGCCTCAGGGCTTGTGTGCCACTCTTGACTCCTGTGTGTGCCATCTCTCAGTCAGTGGGCCATAGAAAGCCTATTTATTTTTTTGCTTGATTTGGGTTCTAAAATCTACCTGAAAAAATCACTACATCAATCAGTGGGAGAAAAATATTGGCCTCAGGGCTTGTGTGCCACTCCTGACTCCTGTGTGCATCATCACTCACTCAGTGGGCCATAGAAAGCCCTTTTTTTTTTTTTGCTTTATTTGGGTTCTAAATTCAACCTGAAAAAATCAATAAATCAATCAGTGGGAGATTAATATTGGCCTTTGGGCTTGTGTGCCAGTCCTAAGCGTGCCATCTCTCTCTCTCAGATAGTGGGCCATAGAAAGCCTATTTATTATTTTTTTTATTGGGTTTATAAATTTTCCCTGGAACAAAAAAAAAAAAAGTGGGAGATTAATATTGGCCTCTGGGCTTGTGTGCCAGTCCTGAGCGTGCCATCTCTCTCACAAATAGTGGGCCATAGAAAGCCTATTTATTTTTTTGCTTGATTTGGGTTCTAAAATCTACCTGAAAAAATCACTACATCAATCAGTGGGAGAAAAATATTGGCCTCAGGGCTTGTGTGCCACTCCTGACTCCTGTGTGCATCATCACTCACTCAGTGGGCCATAGAAAGCCCATTTTTTTTTTTTTTTGCTTTATTTGGGTTCTAAATTCTACCTGAAAAAATCAATAAATCAATCAGTGGGAGATTAATATTGGCCTTTGGGCTTGTGTGCCAGTCCTAAGCGTGCCATCTCTCTCTCTCAGATAGTGGGCCATAGAAAGCCTATTTATTATTTTTTTTATTGGGCTTATAAATTTTCCCTGGAACAAAAAAAAAAAAGTGGGAGATCAATATTGGCCTCTGGGCTTGTGTGCCAGTCCTGAGCGTGCCATCTCTCTCACAAATAGTGGGCCATAGAAAGCCTATTTATTTATTTTTTTTGGTTTTATAAATTCTCCCTGAAAAAAAAAGGGAGATTAATATTGGCCTTTGGGCTTGTGTGCCAGTCCTAAGCGTGCCATCTCTCTCTCTCAGATAGTGGGCCATAGAAAGCCTATTTATTTATTTTTTTATTGGGTTTATAAATTTTCCCTGAAAAAAAAAAAAAGTGGGAGATTAATATTGGCCTCTGGGCTTGTGTGCCAGTCCTGAGCGTGCCATCTCTCTCACAAATAGTGGGCCATAGAAAGCCTATTTATGTTTTTGGTTGATTTGGGTTCTAAATTCTACCTGAAAAAATCAACAAATCAATCAGTGGGAGATAAATATTGGCCTCTGGGCTTGTGTGCCACTCCTGACTCCTGTGTGCGTCATCTCTCACTCAGTGGGCCATAGAAAGCCTTTTTTTGTTTTATTTGTTTTCTAAATTCTCCCTGAAAAAATCATTTTATTTTATTTGGTTTCTAAATTCTTCCTGAAAAAATCATTTTATTCTATTATTTTTTTTCCCTAAAGTCTCCGTGAAAAAACAAACAAAAACAAATCAGTGGGAGATTAATATTGCCCTTTCTGCTTGTGTGCCAGTCTTGACTCCTGGGTGTGCCATCTCTCTCTCTCTCTCCAATTGTGGGCCATAGAAAGCCTATTATTTTTTTAGCTTGATTTGGGTTCCAAAATCTACCTGAAAAAATCACTACATCAATCAGTGGGAGATAAATATTGGCCTCTGGGCTTGTGTGCCACTCCTGACTCCTGTGTGCGTCATCTCTCACTCAGTGGGCCATAGAAAGCCTTTTTTTGTTTTATTTGTTTTCTAAATTCTCCCTGAAAAAATCATTATATTTTATTTGGTTTCTAAATTCTTCCTGAAAAAATCATTTTATTCTATTATTTTTTTTTCCTAAAGTCTCCCTGAAAAAAACAAAAAAAACAAATCAGTGGGAGATTAATATTGCCCTTTCTGCTTGTGTGCCAGTCTTGACTCCTGGGTGTGCCATCTCTCTCTCTCTCTCCAATTGTGGGCCATAGAAAGCCTATTATTTTTTTAGCTTGATTTGGGTTCCAAAATCTACCTGAAAAAATCACTACATCAATCAGTGGGAGATAAATATTGGCCTCTGGGCTTGTGTGCCACTCCTGACTCCTGTGTGTGTCATCTCTCACTCAGTGGGCCATAGAAAGCCTTTTTTTGTTTTATTTGTTTTCTAAATTCTCCCTGAAAAAATCATTTTATTTTATTTGGTTTCTAAATTCTTCCTGAAAAAATCATTTTATTCTATTATTTTTTTTTCCTAAAGTCTCCCTGAAAAAAAAAAAAAAAAAAAATCAGTGGGAGATTAATATTGCCCTTTCTGCTTGTGTGCCAGTCTTGACTCCTGGGTGTGCCATCTCTCTCTCTCTCTCCAATTGTGGGCCATAGAAAGCCTATTATTTTTTTTAGCTTGATTTGGGTTCCAAAATCTACCTGAAAAAATCACTACATCAATCAGTGGGAGATAAATATTGGCCTCTGGGCTTGTGTGCCACTCCTGACTCCTGTGTGCGTCATCTCTCACTCAGTGGGCCATAGAAAGCCTTTTTTTGTTTTATTTGTTTTCTAAATTCTCCCTGAAAAAATCATTTTATTTTATTTGGTTTCTAAATTCTTCCTGAAAAAATCATTTTATTCTATTATTTTTTTTCCCTAAAGTCTCCCTGAAAAAAAAAACAAAAACAAATCAGTGGGAGATTAATATTGCCCTTTCTGCTTGTGTGCCAGTCTTGACTCCTGGGTGTGCCATCTCTCTCTCTCTCTCCAATTGTGGGCCATAGAAAGCCTATTATTTTTTTAGCTTGATTTGGGTTCCAAAATCTACCTGAAAAAATCACTACATCAATCAGTGGGAGATAAATATTGGCCTCTGGGCTTGTGTGCCACTCCTGACTCCTGTGTGCGTCATCTCTCACTCAGTGGGCCATAGAAAGCCTTTTTTTGTTTTATTTGTTTTCTAAATTCTCCCTGAAAAAATCATTTTATTTTATTTGGTTTCTAAATTCTTCCTGAAAAAATCATTTTATTCTATTATTTTTTTTTCCTAAAGTCTCCCTGAAAAAAACCAAAAAAAACAAATCAGTGGGAGATTAATATTGCCCTTTCTGCTTGTGTGCCAGTCTTGACTCCTGGGTGTGCCATCTCTCTCTCTCTCTCCAATTGTGGGCCATAGAAAGCCTATTATTTTTTTTAGCTTGATTTGGGTTCCAAAATCTACCTGAAAAAATCACTACATCAATCAGTGGGAGATAAATATTGGCCTCTGGGCTTGTGTGCCACTCCTGACTCCTGTGTGCGTCATCTCTCACTCAGTGGGCCATAGAAAGCCTTTTTTTGTTTTATTTGTTTTCTAAATTCTCCCTGAAAAAATCATTTTATTTTATTTGGTTTCTAAATTCTTCCTGAAAAAATCATTTTATTCTGTTATTTTTTTTTCCTAAAGTCTCACTGAAAAAAAAAAAAATCAAATCAGTGGGAGATTAATATTTACATTTGTGCTTCAGTGACAGTCCTGCGTGTGTGGCATCTCTCTCATTTGTTGCCACCAACAACAGAGTGTGTAACATTGTGCCTGATTTTCGTTGTGGTCTCACTCACCTGTAAAGGGGTAGCTAAATCATACTGAAGTTATAGCTCACCGTGTAAGTTGTGTGACAGCAACAAATACCGTTAGTTTGTTTACGTTTTTAAAACAATGAGGAAGTCTGGTGGAAGAGGTCGTGGCCGGGGGCGTTCATTGTCAGCTGGTAATGAGGGTAGTGGTAGTGGTGGAGCATCAGCTGGTCGTGGTAAAAAAAATATTGCACCTAAGTCTGGAGCTGTGGAGCCAGGTTCGTCGTCTGGCTACACAAGGCCTCGAACGCTCCCTTTTCTGGGAGTAGGAAAACCGCTTTTAAAGCCGGAGCAGCAAGAGCAAGTTTTGGCTTATCTTGCTGACTCAGCCTCTAGCTCTTTTGCCTCCTCTCGTGAAACTGGTAAATTTCAAAGCAGCGCGTCGTTAGTGGATGTTCACGGTCAGGGACAAGTCGCTTCCTTGTCCTCTTCAGCAAAAACAACAACAGAGAAGAATGCAGCAGGCGACACAACGGGTTACTCCATGGAGCTCTTTACACATACCGTCCCTGGCTTAGAAAGTGAAGCAGTTAACAGTCCATGCCCATTACAAGTTGAATCTGACATGGAGTGCACTGATGCACAGCCACAGCCAGACTACTATGCTGGTCTTTTGACTCAGACCACAACATTGCCCTCGCAGGGTAATGATCAAGAATCAGACCCTGATGAGACTATGTTGCCCCATCACGAACGCTATACCACCGACCGACACGGTGACACAGACGAAGTTGCACACGAGCTTCAAGAAGAGGTAATAGATGACCCAGTTCTTGACCCCGATTGGCAGCCATTAGGGGAACAGGGTGCAGGCGGCAGCAGTTCTGAAGCGGAGGAGGAGGGGCCGCAGCAGGCATCAACATCGCAACAGGTTCCATCTGCCGGGCCCGTATCTTGCCCAAAACGCGTGGCAAAGCCAAAACCTGTTGGAGGACAGCGTGGCCATCCGGTTAAAGCTCAGTCTGCAATGCCTGAAAAGGTATCCGATGCTAGAAAGAGTGCAGTCTGGCATTTTTTTAAACAACATCCAATTGATCAACGCAAAGTCATCTGTCAAAAATGTTCAACTACCTTAAGCAGAGGACAGAATCTGAAAAGTCTCAATACAAGTTGCATGCATAGACATTTAACCACCATGCATTTGCAAGCCTGGACTAACTACCAAACGTCCCTTAAGGTTGTAGCACCCTCGGCCAATGAAGCTAGTCAGCAACGCAACATCCCTTCCGGCAGTGTAGGGCCACCATTTTCCGCACCACCTGCAGTATCTGTGCAGGTTTCTTTGCCAGGCCAAAGCAGTCAGGGTCAGGGAATCACCAGTTTCGTAGCAGGAAACACTGCATCTAGGGCACCGGCGGCAACAATACCATCTCCCACCGTCTCTCAGTCTGCCATGTCCACCGGCACCCCCGCTAGTTCCACGATCTCCAGCTCTCCAGTCCAGCTCACCCTACATGAGACTATGGTTAGAAAAAGGAAGTACTTAGCCTCGCATCCGTGTACACAGGGTTTGAACGCCCACATAGCTAGACTAATCTCGATAGAGATGATGCCCTACCGGTTAGTTGAAAGCGAAGCTTTCAAAGCCCTGATGGACTACGCTGTACCACGCTACGAGCTACCCAGTCGACACTTTTTTTCCAGAAAAGCCATCCCAGCCCTCCACCAGCATGTTAAAGAGCGCATCGTCCATGCACTCAGGCAATCTGTGAGCACAAAGGTGCACCTGACAACAGATGCATGGACCAGTAGGCATGGCCAGGGACGTTACGTGTCCATCACGGCACACTGGGTGAATGTTGTGGATGCAGGGTCCACAGGGGACAGCAAGTTTGGGACAGTTCTGCCTAGCCCACGGTCTAGGAAACAGTTGGCTGTAGCCGTTTGCACCCCCTCCTCCTCCTCTTCGTCCTCCTGCAGAAGCGAGAGCTTGTCCACAGACCGCAGTCGCACAACCACTCCATCCGCAGCTGCCACTGTTGCACACCAGGTCTCCCATTATGGGGCAGCTACTGGCAAACGTCAGCAGGCTGTATTGGCTATGAAGTGTTTGGGCGACAACAGACACAAGTTCTGTCCGAGTTCTTGCAGAAAGAAACGCAGTCGTGGCTGGGCACTGTAGATCTTGAGGCAGGCAAGGTAGTGAGTGATAACGGAAGGAATTTCATGGCTGCCATCTCCCTTTCCCAACTGAAACACATTCCTTGCCTGGCTCACACCTTAAACCTGGTGGTGCAGTGCTTCCTGAAAAGTTATCCGGGGTTATCCGACCTGCTCCTCAAAGTGCGTGGACTTTGCTCACATATCCGCCGTTCGCCCGTACACTCCAGCCGTATGCAGACCTATCAGCGTTCTTTGAACCTTCCCCAGCATCGCCTAATCATAGACGTTGCAACAAGGTGGAACTCAACACTGCACATGCTTCAGAGACTGTGCGAACAGAGGCGGGCTGTTATGTTTTTGTGGGAGGATACACATACACGGGCAGGCAGTAGGATGGCAGACATGGAGTTGTCAGGTGTGCAGTGGTCGAAGATTCAAGACATGTGTCAAGTCCTTCAGTGTTTTGAGGAATGCACACGGCTGGTTAGTGCAGACAACGCCATAATAAGCATGAGCATCCCCCTAATGCGTCTGCTGATGCAAAGTTTGACGCACATAAAGGATCAGGCGTCTGCAGCTGAGGAAGAGGAAAGCCTTGATGACAGTCAGCCATTGTCTGGCCAGGGCAGTGTACAGGACGAGTTAGCGGGCGAAGAGGAGGAGGAGGACGAGGAGGATGATGGGGATGATTATATTTTTAATGAGGAAGCTTTTCCGGGGCCACTGGAAATTGGTGGCGCGGCAAGGCCGGGTTCTGGTTTTTGGAGGGACACAAGTGACGTGGATTTGCCTGAAACTGCCCCTCAACCAAGCACAACCGCAGATTTGAGAACTGGAACTTTGGCCCACATGGCGGATTATGCCTTACGTATCCTCAAAAGGGACACACGCATAACTAAAATGATGAACGATGACGATTACTGGTTGGCCTGCCTCCTTGATCCTCGCTATAAAGGCAAATTGCAAAATATAATGCCACATGAGAACTTGGAACTAATATTAGCAACCAAACAATCAACTCTTGTTGACCGTTTGCTTCTGGCATTCCCTGCACACAGCGCCCGTGATCGTTCTCACACGAGCTGCAGGGGCCAGCAGACCAGAGGAGTTAGAGGGGCAGAAATCAGAAGTGGCGTTGGCCAGAGGGGTTTTCTGACCAGGTTGTGGAGTGATTTTGCTATGACCGCAGACAGGACAGGTACTGCAGCATCAATTCAAAGTGACAGGAGACAACATTTGTCCAGTATGGTTACAAACTATTTTTCATCCCTTATCGATGTTCTCCCTCAACCGTCATTCCCATTTGATTACTGGGCATCAAAATTAGACACCTGGCCAGAATTGGCAGAATATGCATTGCAGGAGCTTGCTTGCCCGGCAGCTAGTGTCCTATCAGAAAGAGTATTCAGTGCTGCAGGTTCAATACTAACAGAAAAAAGGACTCGTCTGGCTACCCAAAATGTAGATGATCTAACCTTCATTAAAATGAACCACAACTGGATTTCGAAATCTTTTGCCCCACCTTGCCCGGCTGACACCTAGCTTTCCTATGAAAAGGTCTTGCCTGTGGACTATTCTGAATGCCTTTTCCAATCTCGTAATTTTCTGCACCTGATTGTCCAGCATACGACATGTTTACACCTCACTAAATGGCCAAACTCCCCACACGGGGCCGTGGTATCGACACTTGGCGACAGCACCCGTGAGAGTGCTGTTTGTCTGAAGAGGTGGGTGTGCCCGCTTTTGGTCGATGGCACTGCCACTGGGTCCCTCCTAGTACAATAAAGTGTCTCTGGCGGTGGTGGTGCGCACCCAACGTCAGACACACCGTTGTAATATGAGGGGCCCTGGGCCTGTACCGCCGGCCACAAGACAGTTCCCCCCCCCAGCTCAAACAGTGCTCTACCACTTGCAAAATTATCTCACAGCTCCACCAATGTTTAGTCTATGCGCTGACATCCTTCAATGCCTGCCACTGACAATACCATTGTATTGACATTTTTGTTATGTTAGGCCTTCGAAGCCTGTCTGCGGTCACTCCTTCCACTATGCCTCCACAGACCACACCACTGCTGCCCGTGTACCCCTGGAACCAATTTAAAATTGCCTACAGCCAGCCCAATTTTTTTACTTTAGGCCTTCGATGCCTGTCTGCGGTCACTCCTTCCACTAGGCCTCCACTGACCACACCACTGCTGCCCGTGTACCCCTGGAACCAATTTAAAATTGCCTACAGAAAGCCCAATTTTTTTACTTTAGGCCTTCGATGCCTTTCTGCGGTCACTCCTTCCACTAGGCCTCCACTGACCACACCACTGCTGCCCGTGTACCCCTGGAACCAATTTAAAATTGCCTACAGCCATGTGTTATTATTTTAGGCCTTCGATGCCTGTCTGCGGTCACTCCTTCCACTAGGCCTCCACTGACCACACCACTGCTGCCCGTGTACCCCTGGAACCAATTTAAAATTGCCTACAGCCATGTGTTATTATTTTAGGCCTTCGATGCCTGTCTGCAGTCACTCCTTCCACTAGGCCTCCACTGACCACACCACTGCTGCCCGTGTACCCCTGGAACCAATTTAAAATTGCCTACAGCCAGCCCAATTTTTTTATTTTAGGCCTTTGATGCCTGTCTGCGGTCACTCCTTCCACTAGGCCTCCACTGACCACACCACTGCTGCCCGTGTACCCCTGGAACCAATTTAAAATTGCCTACAGCCAGCCCAATTTTTTTATTTTAGGCCTTCGATGCCTGTCTGCGGTCCGTTCTTTCTACTACTACTACACTGACCAGGCCACTGCTGCCCGTGTACCCCTGGAACCAATTTAAAATTGCCTACAGCCATGTGTTATTATTTTAGGCCTTCGAAGCCTGTCTGCGGTCACTCCTTACAATATGCCTCCACTGACCACACCACTGCTGCCCGTGTACCCCTGGAACCAATTTAAAATTGCCTACAGCCAGCCCAATTTTTTTATTTTAGGCCTTCGATGCCTGTCTGCGGTCCGTTCTTTCTACTACTACTACACTGACCAGGCCACTGCTGCCCGTGTACCCCTGGAACCAATTTAAAATTGCCTACAGCCATGTGTTATTATTTTAGGCCTTCGATGCCTGTCTGCGGTCACTCCTTCCACTAGGCCTCCACTGACCACACCACTGCTGCCCGTGTACCCCTGGAACCAATTTAAAATTGCCTACAGCCATGTGTTATTATTTTAGGCCTTCGATGCCTGTCTGCGGTCACTCCTTACAATATGCCTCCACTGACCACACCACTGCTGCCCGTGTACCCCTGGAACCAATTTAAGATTGCCTACAGCCAGCTTAATTTTTTTATTTTAGGCCTTCGATGCCTGTCTGCGGTCCGTTCTTTCTACTACTACTACACTGACCAGGCCACTGCTGCCCGTGTACCCCTGGAACCAATTTAAAATTGCCTACAGCCATGTGTTATTATTTTAGGCCTTCGATGCCTGTCTGCGGTCACTCCTTCCACTAGGCCTCCACTGACCACACCACTGCTGCCCGTGTACCCCTGGAACCAATTTAAAATTGCCTACAGCCAGCCCAATTTTTTTATTTTAGGCCTTCGATGCCTGTCTGCGGTCCGTTCTTTCTACTACTACTACACTGACCAGGCCACTGCTGCCCGTGTTCCCCTGGAACCAATTTAAAATTGCCAACAGCAATGTGTTATTATGTTAGGCCTTCGATGCCTGTTTGCGGTCACTCCTTCCAATAGTTCTCCACTGACCAGACCAATGCTGGCCGTGTACCCCTGGAACCCAGCTGAAAGTGCATGTAGCCTCCTTTTTTTCTTTGTTTTATATTTAGAAAGCCCAGATGAACTACGCTGTGCAACGGTTCAAGCTACCCAGTCGACATTTCTTTTGCGAGAAAAGCCATCCCAGCCCTCCACCGGCATGAAAAAGTCTGTATTGTCATAGCACTCAGGCAATCATACAGTAGAAAGGTGCACCTGACAAGAGACGCGTGGACCAGTAGGCATGTCCACAAAAAGTTACGTGTCCATTACAGCGCACTGGGTTAATGTGTTGGATGCATGGTCCACAGGGGACAGCCTACAAAGTCTGTCTGCAGTCCCTAATTCCAATTTTCCTCCGCTGACCACACCACTGCTGCCCGTGTACCCCTGGAACCAATTTTACAGTGTCTACAGCCTAATTTTGTTATGTTAGGCCTACTACGCCTGTCTGCTGTCCCTCCTTCCAATACTCGTCCACTGACCACACCACTGCTGCCCGTGGACCCCTGGAACCTATTTTTAATTGCATAGAGCATCCTTTTTTTAATAGTAGGCGTACAAAGTCTGTCTGCGGTCCACTATTGAAATTGTCCTCCACTGCCCAGAGCACTGCTGCTTGTGTACCCCTGTAACTTTTTTAACCTGCAGTGAGCCACATTTTTGAGTTAAGTCCTACTACCTGTGTTTGTCTGCGCCACTCAATTCAGCTGTGTTCCTTTGAAAAAAGCTGAGCGTCAATAGTCTTGTTTTCAGCCTCTAGGAATTTTAAAACTGCATTGGGGGTACAACTTTGGTAGGGCCTACTAACGGTGTCTGCCTCCCCAAGGTGTGCCCCAGGTTTCCTCGCCATTGCTTCGATCTTAATGCTCTCGTTTAGTAGTTGTTGGAAACTACACTGCATTAGGCCTACAAATTGGGTATGGGGTGTAGAGAGATGGGTTGTTCCACTCCAAGGTGTTCTCCAGGTTACCTTTCCTGAGCTCCGATCTTCCGGCTCTCGTTTAGTAGTTCTTGGAAACTACACTGCATTAGGCCTACAAATTGGGTATGGGGTGTAGAGAGATGGTGTGTTCCACTCCAAGGTGTTCTCCAGGTTGCCTTTCCTGAGCTTCGATCTTCCGGCTCTCGTTTAGTAGTTCTTGGAAACTACACTGCATTAGGCCTACAAATTGGGTATGGGGTGTAGAGAGATGGTGTGTTCCACTCCAAGGTGTTCTCCAGGTTGCCTTTCCTGAGCTTCGATCTTCCGGCTCTCGTTTAGTAGTTGTTGGAAACTACGCTGCATTAGGCCTACAAATTGGGTATGGGGTGTAGAGAGATGGTGTGTTCCACTCCAAGGTGTTCTCCAGGTTACCTTTCCTGAGCTCCGATCTTCCGGCTCTCGTTTAGTAGTTCTTGGAAACTACACTGCATTAGGCCTACAAATTGGGTATGGGGTGTAGATAGATGGTGTGTTCCACTCCAAGGTGTTCTCCAGGTTGCCTTTCCTGAGCTTCGATCTTCCGGCTCTCGTTTAGTAGTTCTTGGAAACTACACTGCATTAGGCCTACAAATTGGGTATGGGGTGTAGAGAGATGGTGTGTTCCACTCCAAGGTGTTCCCCAGGTTTCCTCGCCAATGCTTCGATCTTCATGCTCTCGTTTAGTAGTTGTTGGAAACTACACTGCATTAGGCCTACAAATTAGGTATGGGGTGTAGAGAGATGGTGTGTTCCACTCTAAGGTGTTCTCCAGGTTGCCTTTCCTGAGCTTCGATCTTCCGGCTCTCGTTTAGTAGTTCTTGGAAACTACACTGCATTAGGCCTACAAATTGGGTATGGGGTGTAGAGAGATGGTGTGTTCCACTCCAAGGTGTTCTCCAGGTTGCCTTTCCTGAGCTTCGATCTTCCGGCTCTCGTTTAGTAGTTGTTGGAAACTACGCTGCATTAGGCCTACAAATTGGGTATGGGGTGTAGAGAGATGGTGTGTTCCACTCCAAGGTGTTCCCCAGGTTTCCTCGCCAATGCTTCGATCTTCATGCTCTCGTTTAGTAGTTGTTGGAAACTACACTGCATTAGGCCTACAAATTGGGTATGGGGTGTAGAGAGATGGTGTGTTCCACTCCAAGGTGTTCTCCAGGTTGCCTTTCCTGAGCTTCGATCTTCCGGCTCTCGTTTAGTAGTTGTTGGAAACTACGCTGCATTAGGCCTACAAATTGGGTATGGGGTGTAGAGAGATGGTGTGTTCCACTCCAAGGTGTTCTCCAGGTTACCTTTCCTGAGCTCCGATCTTCCGGCTCTCGTTTAGTAGTTCTTGGAAACTACACTGCATTAGGCCTACAAATTGGTTATGGGGTGTAGAGAGATGGTGTGTTCCTCTCCAAGGTGTTCTCCAGGTTGCCTTTCCTGAGCTTCGATCTTCCGGCTCTCGTTTAGTAGTTCTTGGAAACTACACTGCATTAGGCCTACAAATTGGGTATGGGGTGTAGAGAGATGGTGTGTTCCACTCCAAGGTGTTCTCCAGGTTGCCTTTCCTGAGCTTCGATCTTCCGGCTCTCGTTTAGTAGTTCTTGGAAACTACACTGCATTAGGCCTACAAATTGGGTATGGGGTGTAGAGAGATGGTGTGTTCCACTCCAAGGTGTTCCCCAGGTTTCCTCGCCAATGCTTCGATCTTCATGCTCTCGTTTAGTAGTTGTTGGAAACTACACTGCATTAGGCCTACAAATTGGGTATGGGGTGTAGAGAGATGGTGTGTTCCACTCCAAGGTGTTCTCCAGGTTGCCTTTCCTGAGCTTCGATCTTCCGGCTCTCGTTTAGTAGTTCTTGGAAACTACACTGCATTAGGCCTACAAATTGGGTATGGGGTGTAGAGAGATGGTGTGTTCCACTCCAAGGTGTTCTCCAGGTTGCCTTTCCTGAGCTTCGATCTTCCGGCTCTCGTTTAGTAGTTGTTGGAAACTACGCTGCATTAGGCCTACAAATTGGGTATGGGGTGTAGAGAGATGGTGTGTTCCACTCCAAGGTGTTCCCCAGGTTTCCTCTCCAATGCTTCGATCTTCATGCTCTCGTTTAGTAGTTGTTGGAAACTACACTGCATTAGGCCTACAAATTGGGTATGGGGTGTAGAGAGATGTTGTGTTCCACTCCAAGGTGTTCTCCAGGTTGCCTTTCCTGAGCTTCGATCTTCCGGCTCTCGTTTAGTAGTTCTTGGAAACTACACTGCATTAGGCCTACAAATTGGGTATGGGGTGTAGAGAGATGGTGTGTTCCACTCCAATGTGTTCTCCAGGTTGCCTTTCCTGAGCTTCGATCTTCCGGCTCTCGTTTAGTAGTTGTTGGAAACTACGCTGCATTAGGCCTACAAATTGGGTATGGGGTGTAGAGAGATGGTGTGTTCCACTCCAAGGTGTTCTCCAGGTTGCCTTTCCTGAGCTTCGATCTTCCGGCTCTCGTTTAGTAGTTCTTGGAAACTACACTGCATTAGGCCTACAAATTGGGTATGGGGTGTAGAGAGATGGTGTGTTCCACTCCAAGGTGTTCTCCAGGTTGCCTTTCCTGAGCTTCGATCTTCCGGCTCTCGTTTAGTAGTTCTTGGAAACTACACTGCATTAGGCCTACAAATTGGGTATGGGGTGTAGAGAGATGGTGTGTTCCACTCCAAGGTGGTCTCCAGGTTGCCTTTCCTGAGCTTCGATCTTCCGGCTCTCGTTTAGTAGTTCTTGGAAACTACACTGCATTAGGCCTACAAATTGGGTATGGGGTGTAGAGAGATGGTGTGTTCCACTCCAAGGTGTTCTCCAGGTTGCCTTTCCTGAGCTTCGATCTTCCGGCTCTCGTTTAGTAGTTGTTGGAAACTACGCTGCATTAGGCCTACAAATTGGGTATGGGGTGTAGAGAAATGGTGTGTTACACTCCAAGGTGTTCTCCAGGTTGCCTTTCCTGAACTTCTATCTTCAGGCTCTCATTAAATTGTGGTTAAACGGAACAACTGCATTTGGCGTACTAGTTGGTTTGGGGCCTACTATCGGTGTCTGCCACTCCTTGCTGTTCTCCTGGTTTCCTGTCCTGAAATTCCATTTTCAGGCTCTCGTTAAGTAGTTGTTAATGTTAGACTGCATTTGGCCTACTAGTTGGGTTGGGGCCTACTATCGGTGTCTGCCACTCCTTGCTGTTCTCCTCCACTGAACAAAGCTGTGCCGCCTGTTTACTACGGTTGCCAATTTTGAACTGCATTTCGACTACTTACTGATTTGGGCCTACTCTCTGTGTCAGCCTCTCATTCCAGTTGTCCTCCACTGCAATGCCCCCTGGTTAGTCCTGTGTTACCAATTTTGAACTGCATTTAGCCAACTTTATTCTTTGGGCCTATATCTGTGTTTCCTCCTCATCCTGCCCATTGCCCAGCCAGTGATAGATGAGTCTGCTGGTACATTGACCCATAACGCAAAATTCCCCGTGCATGCTACACAGCAAGATTGTGACCCTGCTGAAAGTCAGGTTCCTCTTCCCGCATACCATACCACCTTACACGGGGACAAAGAGGAAGGTGCAGATGAAAGTGCAGGTTCCTTCATCAGGTGGGGGGAGGAATACTAGTTGGCGACGTCACTGGCACGGGGCCTCTCATAGTACGCAAAAGTGTTGCTGCCGGTGGGAGGCGCCCCCGCCATGCAAACACACCGCTGTACTTTGAGGGGCCCTGTGCCAGTGCCAATGCCAACGAGTGGGCCTCCCCTGCTTGCTCAGGATCACAGCACTTGCAAAGTTGAAATACTTACCTCTCCCTGCTCCACTGCCGTGACGTGGTCCAGATTTACTGGGCCCACTAATTACTTGAACCAGCCCTACCCCCCCACAACTTTAGCCAAATGACCCCCAATTTCAAATGCCTTCCAATTATTATAAGGTAAATTACGATTGACAAGCTTCTTTAACAAGAATGGATGTTTTTGCCATTAAAATGGGCAGTGTAGGTGTTTTCCTGGCCTCCACTCACTGCCGACTATGCTCCCCCATTGACTTGCATTGGGTTTCGTGTTTCGGGCGATACCCGACTTTTCGCGATAATCGGTTGATTCCACTCGACTCGACTTCTAAGATAGTCGGGTTTCGCGAAACACGGCTCGACTCTAAAAAGGTCAAGGTCGCTCAACCCTAGCCCGTACACCACAAAAAGCGTGGATTTAGCTGAAGATTCAATTATATGATTGTTGTATGAGAATTCAGTCCAAGGCAGGAGTTTGGCCCAATCACTGTGGTAAGCATTGTCAAAGTGCCGCAGGTAGATGGTTATTATCTGGTTAACCCACTCTACTTGGCCATTGGTGATATTTAGTAGTTTGCAGTTAGCCCTCCAGAACCGGGATGCAAACTGGACGACTCTGTCAGATACAGTATTGAGAGGTTACTCATGGAGGTGAAAAATATGTTGAATAAACTTCACAGCAAGCAAATGAGCAGACAGAAGACTGGATGGTGGAGTAAAATGGGATGTTTTTGAAAAGCGATCCTCAACTACTCAGATGATGGTACTTCTGGCATATACTGGCAGATCAGTGATAAAGTTGATCATGATATCCTACCAGGGAGCATATGGTATGGGCAGCTGAAGTCTTATTCTGGGCACAAAGCAGACAGGCCGATATAAAATCCGCAATATCCTTGCACCGTGATCACTACCAAATAGTGCAGTTAAATGAGAACAGCTATTTTCCTCTTCCCAGCATGACCAGCCAATTTGAACAAGTGACCCCAGTGAAGCATCCCCTCCCTGTCTTGATCAGAAATGAAGGTCTTTCCAGACAGAAAAGACCTGGAAAGTGCATCTACTTTGATGTTCTTATCTGCCAGCCAGAAGTGGACAACAAAATCAAACAACAAAAGGTTCAACTCGTATAGGCGGGCATGGCCGGAACAAAGGAGCAGTAGGTTCTGGTGGGCATGGCATTGTATACAGCAGTGGTCCCCAAGTTCGGTCCTCAAGAGCCACCACCGGGTCATGTTTTCAGGATTGCCTTAGTATTGCCCAGGTGATAATTCCATCATCTAGACAGGCACTAATTCCATCACCTGGGCCATACTAAGGAAATACGGAAAACACAACCTGTTGGTGGCTCTTGAGGACCGAACTTGGGGAACACTGGTATACAGGCAGCCACTGGCAGGAGCAGGAAGGTAAGGCAGGAAAACAGGTGGGTGTTACAACTGGGCTCCCCCTTAACGCTGGATGGGGTCCACGCCATGCTTTGCTGGTACCTCTGGGGTTCTATTGTCCTCGCATGTGCAGAGGGTCCTGGCGGCGCACTCCTTCTGAATGGCATTCTCGGGGAGGGTCGTGACCCGGAAGCTCTGCCCTGTCTTGGCGGACACCACGGGTATATCAGACTGCCTTTTGTCCAGGGTAAGTGCCTGATTATCGCCTGTGTGTCCTGGTGGTACCGTTAGTTATCCCTACTGACATTCCGGCACTCAGCCCTGTACGTTTTCCAGCATGTCCTCTGTCCTGTCCTCAGCCCTGTACACTTCCCAGTCTGTCCTCTGTCCTGTCCTCAGACCTGTACACTTCCAAACATGTCCTCTGCCCGGTGTGCTTCCTAGTGTGCACTCTGCCCAGTCGACAGCCCAGAACACCTTTCAGCCTTTGCTCTGCCCAGTCCTGGTCCCATTCCTGGAGATCCTAGTTCTGTTCCTGCCTCGTGTCCTTGGTTTTCCTAGTCTTGCTCTGCTGCTCCTGCCTCCAGTCCCTTACGCGCTCCCAGTTCTTACTGTCTCCTGGGAGCTGGCCCTCAGGTGCTAGCTCTTGCAGTGCTTTTCCCATAGGCCTGCCCCTAACACCCCCTGTATTTGGGATGGTTCCACCTGGCCAGCTCGCCCGGGGTCAGTTGGTTCCGCAAGCCAGTGGGTCCACTCTAGGAAATGTGACAGTGGGCATGGCAAGTTCAAGCAGGTACAGCAGATATACAAGAGCGCTCAGCAGGTGCAGCTTTGGACAGCTGGTATACAGGTGGGCATGGCAAGTGCAGGCAGGTACAACAGATATACAGGAGAGAATGGAGGTACAGCCTGGTACAGCTCATTTACAGGAATACAAGGTAAGTATAGGCAGAAAGGTAGGTACAGGATAGGTAAACTTATTGGCGGGTACAGGGTACTGAGAACAAGCAAGTATGCAGACTATTGACATTACACATTGCTCTGTTGCTCAGGCACTGTCGCTTTAAGAAGGAGGGAGTGCATGCGCAGCCTAAGCACAGTGACCCGGGATCTGCGAGCAGTGTGCAGACCCCGGGCAGCAGCCGTAGGAGAAGGATGGACAGTATTTAATTGAATCACCAGATAAAATTAAATTTCTTATTAAGTTTGATTCTTGGTGAATTAATTTGTTGCAAATAATAAGAGGTCCAAAGCCTCCAATTACCCTGAAAAAGGTGCATGAATCTTGTGTCTTTTCCTCACAAAATAATCTTCACTGCTATGCTGTCACACACTGTATGTGCAATTTCTTCAGCGTTATACCCTTATCTCCCTATCTCTAAGGCTGGTTTCACATTGGCGTTTTTTCGGGTGCGTTTTTGCGGTAAAAAATGCAAAAAAACGCATGGTGAAAAAACGCATGTAAACGCTGCGTTTTTTTGACGCATGCGTTTTTGCATGTGGTGAAAAAAAGCGGCGTTTTGACGCGTTTACATGCGTTTTTACATGCGTTTGCGTTTTTTAAATGCATGCTGAGAAATGTGTGACAGCTGCCAATCATCAAAATAAAGTAAAAAAAACCCACTATAAACAGAAATAGTTAAGGTTAGGGTTAGGGATAGGGGTAGGGTTAGGTGTAGGGATCATAACCCTAACCCTAAAGGGATATGCCACCCCCCAATATAAAGGTGATAAAGGGAACCTAACCCTACCCCTAACCCTAACCCTACCCCTAACCCTACCCCTAACCCTAACCCTACCCCTAACCCTAACCCTACCCCTAACCCTAACCCTACCCCTAACCCTAAGGGATCCTAACCCTAACCCTACCCCTAACCCTACCCCTAACCCTACCCCTAACCCTAACCCTAACCCTACCCCTAACCCTAAGGGATCCTACCCCTAACCCTACCCCTAACCCTAACCCTAAGGGATCCTAACCCTAACCCTACCCCTAACCCTAACCCTACCCCTAACCCTAACCCTAAGGGATCCTATCCCTAACCCTACCCCTAACCCTAATCCTACCCCTAACCCTAACCCTACCCCTAACCCTAACCCTAACCCTACCCCTAACCCTAACCCTACCCCTAAGGCATCCTAACCCTAACCCTACCCCTAACCCTAATCCTAACCCTAACCCTTCCCCTAACCCTACCCCTAACCCTAACCCTACACCTACCCCTAACCCTAACCCTAAGGGATCCTATCCCTAACCCTACCCCTAACCCTAACCCTACCCCTAACCCTAATCCTAATCCTTCCCCTAACCCTACCCCTAACCCTAACCCTACACCTACCCCTAACCCTAACCCTAAGGGATCCTAACCCTAACCCTACCCCTAACCCTAACCCTACCCCTACCCCTAACCCTAACCATAAAGGGATTAGGGTTAGGGTTAGGATCCCTAAGGGTTAGGGGTAGGGTTAGGGTTAGGGTTAGGGTTAGGATCCCTTAGGGTTAGGGGTAGGGTTAGGGTTAGGGTTAGGGGTAGGGTTAGGGGTAGGGTTAGGGGTAGGGTTAGGGTTAGGATCCCTTAGGGTTAGGGGTAGGGTTAGGGTTAGGGGTAGGGTTAGGGTTAGGGGTAGGGTTAGGGGTAGGGTTAGGGTTAGGGGTAGGGTTAGGTTCCCTTTATCACCTTTATATTGGGGGGTGGCATATCAGTGTGTTTTCTGTTTTTTTAATAAAAAAAACGCATGCGTTTTTTACCGCAAAAAACGCATGCACCAAAAAACGCATGCGTCCCCATTGACTCCAATGTATTTTTTGACCCAAAAAAAACGCATGAAAACGCATGCGTTTTTTTTTGGTCCAAAAAACGCTTCTAAAAATACTACAAGTAGCATTTCAGAAAATGAACGCATGCAGTAAAAAAACGCATGCGTCAAAAAACGCGACCAAACGCGTACACAAAAAAACGCATGCGTTTTCAATGTTAAATATAGGAAAAAAAAACGCATGCGTTTTTTTGAAAAAAAAAACGCTGCAGACAAAAACGCAAGTGTGAAACCACCCTTAGGCGAAACTGTAACATCCTATCACTATCCAGATTCAGCACAAAACGGCTGCTGCATTCCTGATTTTGATTTTATACAGACTATGTGATAGTCCCTCCCGATTGGCTGCGCTATACGTATGACGTGATAGATGCAAAGCATTATAGGGATGCCCGCCTGAAGACATCTGATCCTTCTCTGCCTGATACAAACTTTTGCAATGGGTAAAATAACAGTGGGTATTTTACGTGTTTCAATTCACTTCGTTCAGAGAATTACTAAAAATTCAATATAAATTTGATTTGCATCAAATCGATTTTCTCATCTGTACATTAAACTAATTGACAAGGCTTTTTTTTTTAATTAGAATCTAATGTGTAATTTGTGTAATTGAAATTACTTGTTTAAGTCTTCAATTAATATTGTGCACATGTGCCCAGACTCGATTCATAGTAATCTAAATTCTATTATAGATATAACGATTTTGACATTTGAACATGTACAAAGAATAGATATCAGTAACTGGAGATGAGCGAAGCTTCTTAAATTTGAATTCAGCAAATTCGCTCAAATTTTTCCAGGAAATTCGATTCATGTCAAATTAATTCTATGCTAATCGACGTTCCCATTTAAATATGTTTATTATTCTCTGAAGTCTCTCCAAATTCCAGAGCATAATAAAAGCACAAGAAAAAAATTAAACATAATTCTGCTCCCCAGGCTTCAAGCATCTCATCTTATCAATATCCAAATATATTTGAACAATATCAAGGGGGCATCATCTATGTCTAAAAGACAGAAGGTTTAATCATCATCACAGTTGGAGATTGTTTACTGTAAGAGCAGTGAGTTTATGGAACCTTCTACAATAATAAGCTGTAATGCTCAATTCACAAGTTTAAGGAGGCCCTGGATGGTTTTCTTGAAAAATATAACTTCACAATTTATGGATACTAATATCTGTAATGGGACGTTGATCCTTGGAACTAGTCTGGATGCCGTATGTAGAGTTGGGAAGGAATTGCAATTAGCGTCTACCTCATGGGTTTTATGCCTTCCTCTGAATTAACATATTAGGTTATAGGTAGTGATGATCGAATAGTGAACTATTCGGATTCAGGGAAATCGGCACAAATATTTTCTAATATCAGTGTATTCGTACCAAATAATGAATCCAATACAAGTCAATGGGAAAGCTGAATATTTTTCTGCTGGACCCAACAAACAGGTCAGGGGGCCTGAGAAAAAAGCTGAAATGGATGGAAAAGAGCTAAAACTTAAATGGTAACAGCATGGAGAAGATGCCGGCATGCCTTTCTGATTCACATATGGTACCTGTGAATAATGTTGTCAGACTATTGCGCCGGTTTTACAGAATTTTAAACAGACCTACAAAACCCACATTTTTTTTAAAGGGAAAAATGCTAAGAAACCTTATTTCCTTCATCATTACATGTATATACCGTAACGCAAATTTTTTTTTTAAAAAATTATACCTCCCCTTTAGCATATGTTCACATGGAGCGTTTTGGCTTTAGTTTCTCCCTTAACATTTGTGAGTGCTCTCACTCCTATTTTCAGGAGGTCTCTCCCTTATGCTAAATAGTATGCAAGATAGTGGAATACATACAGTTGTGCTCAAAGGTTTACATACCCCGGCAGAATTTTTGCTTTCTTGACCTTTTTTCAGAAAATATGAATGAAAACACCAAAACTTTTTCTCCACTCATGGTTAATGGTTGGGTGAAGCCATTTATTGTCAAACTACTGTGTTTTCTCTTTTTAAATCATAATGACAACTCAAAATATACAACTGACCCAAATCAATAGTTTACATACTCCATTTCTTAATGCCGTGTATTGCCCCCTCTAACATCAATGACAGCTTGAAGTCTTTTGTAGTAGTTGTGGATGAGGTTCTTTATTTTCTCAGGTGGTAAAGCTGCCCACTCTTCTTGGCAAAAAGCCTCCAGGTCCTGTAAATTCCTGGGCTGTCTAGCACGAACTGCGCGCTTGAGATCTCCCCAGAGTGGCTCAATGATGTTGAGGTCAGGAGACTGAGATGGCCACTCCAGAACCTTCACTTTGTTCTGCTGCAGCCGATGACAGGTCAACTTGGCCTTGTGTTTTCAATCGTTGTTATGTTGGAACATCCAAGTACATCCCATGCGCAGTTTCCTGCCTGATGATTGCACATTTGCCTCCAGTATTTGCTGATAACGTGCTGCATTCATCTTTCCTTCAACTTTGGCCAAGTTTCCTGTAGTTTGTAGCTCACACATCCCCAAAACATCAGCAATCCACCTCCGTGTTTTACAGTAGGAATGGTGTTCCTTTCATCATAGGCTTTGCCGACCACTCTCCAATTGTAACATTTATGGTTGTGGACAAAAATTTTTATTTTGGTCTCATCACTCCAAATTAGCTTGTTCCAGAAGTTTTGAGGCTTGTCTCTATGCTGTTTTGCATATTGTAGGTTGTAGGTTAGACACTTTGTGGCAATTGCGCAGTAATGGCTTTCCTCCTGCGACTCGACCATGCAGCCCATTTTTCTTCAACTGCCTCCTTATTGTGCATCTGGAAACTGCTACACCGCTAGTTTTCAGAGAGTCCTATATTTCAGCTGATGTTACTTGTGGGTTTTTCTTTGCATCCTGAAAAATTTTTCTGGCAGTTGTGGATGACATTTTTGTTTGTGTACCTGACCGTGGTTTTGTTGTTACAGAGCCCCCGATTTTCCATTTGTTAATCACAGTTTGAACGCTGTTGACTGGCATTATCAATTCCTTGGATATCTTTTTGTATCCCTTTCCTGTTTTATACAGTTCAACTACCTTTTCCCATAAAACCGTTGACAATTATTTTGCTTTCCCCATGGCTCACAATCCAGAAATGTCAGTGGCTGGATGAAAGATGCAAGAGTCTGTCTGTATCCCAGAAACTCACTCAGCTTTTATGCACACACATGGATTACAAGCAAACAGGTCACAGGTGAGGATGTTACCTTTAGTAGCCATTCAAACCCATTTGTGTCAACTCCTGTGCATGTTATCAGGCCAAAATCACCAAGGTATGGGAACTTTTGATCAGGGTCATTTGGATGTTTTGGGTTGTCATTATGATTTAAAAAGAGAAAACATGTAGTTTGACAATAAACGGCTTCACCCAGCCACTATCCATGAGTGGAGAAAAAGTTTTTATGTTATAATTCGTATTCTCTGAAAAAAGACCAAGAAAGCAAAAATTCTGAAGGGTTTGTAAACTTTTGAGCACAACTGTATTCCGCATTACTTTACAATGCCAGCTAAAACATGCCTACTTGAAATTTGGGCTTTGCTTGCCACCACCACGATGTCCACCGCCATGTCATTATGCGGCTCTCGCTTTTAATTTTCAAAGGGCCACAATGTGCTATGAAACCTGAGTTTTGTAAGATCCACAGTTCATTTTTGCCACCAGATCCCAATGGAACAACTGTCATAGCGGTGATGCCGCTGTAAGGTGAATATACAGTAATGCAGGAGTTGGGGAAGCTGTATGATCAATGTCAGGAAATTGGATTCTACCAGACACCAAAAGCATTAGAATTAAATTCTAAGCATGTCGAAGACACTGCGTTAATATGCTCCACAGGCCTATTCAGGCCGCAGCCTTGCACATGTTGAATTATGGTCATTGCCACGCTAAGGCTTTTACCTGAGCTCTGTGTAGCACTGCCTCGGTCACCTGAGTAATACACTCAACAGACCTCGCCACTCTCTGGGACATATCCTGTAATTGCTCCATTGTTGCTCAAAACCATGCAAAAGATACATTCTGCCTGGTTGAGTAGTTTCCAAAAGTGCGTAGGCTTGTGCAGATTGGTCAATGGCACTCCTGTCTCTTTCCCTTGAGTAGGCTGCTTTCAAGTAAAATGAGGCTTGTACATGTTCCATGGGTTTCAGACCTGAGAGGCTGACCACAATACAGGCCCTCGCTCGCATACACTATATTCAGAATTTAATTCTAATGCTTTTGGTGTCTAGTAGAATGAGAGCCCTCACAAATTTAGAAGCCAAAATGCTCCATGTGAACATATGCTAAAGGAGAGGTATAATTGTTTTTTTTTTTGTTTTTTTTGCGCTATATACATGTAGTTATGAAGGAAAAAATGTTTCTTAGCATTTCTCCCTTAAAAAAAAAAATTAGGTTTGGTTTTGTAGTTCTTCTTATAAATCCGTAAAACCGGTTCAGTAGTCTGACAACATTATTTCCAGATACAGGTACATCTCACATAATTAGAATAGATGTGGTGGTTTAGGTGGAAGAGGCAGGGCAGCACAGTGGCTCAATGGTTAGCACTGCAGTTTGCAGAGCTGTGGTCCTAGCTTCAAATCCCACCAAGGACAACATCTGCAAGGATATTTTATCTTCTCCCCATGTTAACGTGGCTTTCCTACGGACAATCCGGTTTCCTTACACAATCCAAAGACATACTGATATGGAAATTTGATTGTGAGCCCCAATGGGGATAGTGCCGATAATGTCTGTAAAGTGCTGTGGAATTAATGGCGCTGTCTAACTTAACAAAATAAATAAAGATTCAAGGGATAGGTAATACAGCATTGATTTCTGGCTTTTTTGTAATTTCTTTTTCTTTTATTCCAGACGTTTTTATTTTTTGTTATGGAAAGGACTTAAAACAACCTTCAATTTACAAATATCAACTTGCTATCTAGAACCTCCAAGTGGAGGGAAAGGTGTTTGTGTCAGTAAGGGTGAAAGATGCAAAGGAGGAGTAATCCAACTTTTATATACATTTTTTTAATTTTTTTATTTATATTTTGGGTTGTCTTATTTTTTTATGTAACTCATGTAAAACAACATAGAATTTACAAAGCTGAAACTAGCTATCTAGTACCACGAGGCACAGGTCCATGTGGAGGAAGAGGTGGGTGTGGCGGCAGAAATGGAAGAATAAGGGAGGAGTAAAACATCGCTGTTTTTTTCATACTTTTAAAATTTTTGTTATAGAACTAACTTAAAACAACCTACAATTTACAAACTAAACTAGCTATCTAGAGCCACAAGGCATAGGTACAAGTGGAAGAAGAGGTGGATGTGTTGTTATGGGTGGAAAAGGCATGAGAGAAGTAATCCATTACTGTTTCTTTTTATTGTTATTTTTAGGGAACGGACTACAAAGAGAATATAATGAACCCCAAATGAGCTAACAACCTACAACCAAGGGACGAAGGTCCCACTGGAGGAGGAAGTGGAGAAGGTGGACATGGCGGTTTAGGTGGAAGAGGCGGAGGTAGCCAACACTTTTTTTTTTGTTTGGGGAAAAGGCACCCAAATGATACCAATGGTAAATAGAGTTGAACACTGGCTGGGTGCGGCTGGTATACTTGCCTATTTATCCAAAGGTATGGCCAAGTCCGGTGGGATCCATGCCTGGTTAATTTTAAGGAATGTTAGATGACCCACATTGGATGTTGACAAGCAGATGTGCCTGTCCGTGATAACACACCGTGCAGTGATAAACACATGTTCCAACATGACAATTGCCGCAGAGCAGGCCAGCACCTCCAAGGCATAAAGGGCAAGCTCTGACCATGTGTCCATTTTAGAGACCCAGAAGTTAAATGGGACAGACACATCTGTAAGTACGTGGAGACGTGTGGACATGTACTTTTTCACCGTGTTGTTGTAACACTGGCTCTTGCTAATACGGGCTCTATGACATGGACGTGCTGCATTCTGTGGCGTGCTCATAAAATGTTGCTATATTTCAGCCATGCTAGACCTGCCTTCTGAGGTGCTGGCAGTGCCTCAGCTGCTTTGGCTACTTTCTCTTCCACCTCTGTCTTGTTGCTCCACTGAGCCCCCGCTGAAAACCATCAGTAGTTTCTCTACCAGTGTGTGCTTGTAGTTACGTATTTTGCAATCCCTCTCCAGTGATGGAAGTAATGCTGGTATGTTGCCCTTTCATTTGGAAACAAGCAGGGTGGCCACCCAGTAATCTGCACTGGTTGCACATGCGACTCGGCAGTCATTGCACACGCACTGCAGCATGTATTGGCTCATGTGTGCCATGCTGCCCAGAAGCAATTACAAGCTGTCCTCGGAGAGAGGTACAGTATATCATCTGTGTACTCTGTATCCCCCCAGTCACACTCCAGTGATGCTCTGTGCATGACAGGTGTGAACTGGTTCACTTGCTCCTGTGCCACCACCTCATCCATCATGTTGTGAATAGTTTTTTCCAGCAGGCATATAAGTGGTATAATAACGCTGATGATGACATCATCAGCACTGATCATGACCGCGTATGGCCAATAAAGGATCCTTTCCGTAAAGCATCCCCCACCCCCAACTACCTTGCCCCTCTTAACCCCTCCATCTATTACCCAGGAAAACACACCACCACGTTAATTTCTTTTTGGATAATTTGGCCACAGCGGCCATTTTATTAACAAACAAATACATAAATAACAACATGTAAACAGTAAATATATAAAACCTCGAGGGGGGGGCTCTTGGAGCTAAAAAATCTGGCTCATAATAGGCAGAGAGCCTACCCAAAATTTTTACAAAAAACACGTATTTACCCTCAGCCGTAACCACCAGCTCGAGGGCACCATGTAACCCATTTCGGGCAAACCAACCACAAAGCTCCCGAGGTAAACACCCCGTCCAGAGCCCGTACCAAAAGCCAGATCAACCCTATCAGCATCATCACCAACTCCAAGAACCCCACCCCCCGCCACACACGAACAGCCCTGACCACCTCAGGCTCGTGAGTGCCCCACCACCGCCAAAGCTCTTTCAACTCCTTCCTGTAGACCGAGCACCCATAAATCCATCCCGATCTCGTTAAGATGCACTCCATCATCCCTCCAAAAATTACCGACCCCGGCCTCCAGCTCGAAATGCCTCACGGCAATACCCCCATTCCGGGACACAAAACTCGCCACCATCCTGTTCAATTTTACCCTGGCTCTGTTAATCCCTTTATGGGAACGGGCCTCCCGCCACGTCTTCCGCGGCACAATGTCTGACCACACAGTCAGCATACCGGGAAAAGATACCCACAGCCTCAACAAGTCATAACGTATATCCCGAATGAGTTCCCTCACGGGTTTTGCCCCCAAATCATTACCCCCCAAGTGAACCACTAAAATATCCGGAGGGCGATCCAGACGGGCGGCGCGGGAGAATTCCGGCAAAAAACTACGCCACGACATACCACGAGTCCCCATCCAACGGATGATCACTGCCTCTCGGCCGAAACCCAGTTGCCTACCATTCGCGCGCGCATCGGCCCGGAGGGCGCCCCAATAAACGAAAGAGTGTCCGACAATCCACGCCAAAAGAGGGGTACGACCTGAAAAACACAACCATAATTAACAATCCGCAAAGACGTCCCTCTTCACCCCGCATTGTTGATTTAATGCCGCACATAAGACAGGTAACGATTAGAACTCCATCTGCCTATTTTCTTGATCACCTCCGGCCCAAGGCCCAAACCATCGGCCTCAGATGCGGCCCCAATCCTAAAAGAATGCGAGCCGAAATTTTCCGGGTTAACACCCAGCAAACCCAAGCCCTTCTTCAAAATGGCTACAAACTGGAAACGTGACAAGAAATCCCCCTCTTGGTGTTGCAACAGAGGGCCTGACCTGACTGATGACAAATTCCAATATGCCTCTAAGCAGCGTTGCGGACACATCCCGCTACACGCCACCCTTCCTAGCACTACTTTCTTTCCCCTACCTAGCTGATCCGTCTTTGAACGCCTTATCCAAAAGGCAACTCCCCCTTCCCAAAAAACCACATCTTCCGCCAAAAGACCACCTGACCTGTCCTTGCTCGGGGAAACCAATTCACCCAGACGCAAAGCACCAAAAAACGCTAGAGAAAAGGCCAATTGAAACAGTACCACCTCAAACTGAGATGAACAAATTACGCCCAAGGCCTCCCCTAACCGCTGCAACAACCCAAAAGAAATGGGCCTGCGCTTATCAAAAGTCGAATTACCCTTACGAAAACCTTTCAACGCCTGCCGTATAACAAAGTCCTTTGTGACGTCCCTCAATCCTTGCAACTGAAAACCAAAAGCCAAACCTGCTATAAACTTGTTTAACCTAGACACGGACCAACCCCACTCCACGACCTTACCTACCAGTGCCAATAACGCCATTGCCCTGTCGCTATCTGACTCAGCCGAGCCGCATTGAAACAACCAACTTTCCCACATGGCCCATGACGCCGCATAATCTGACCATGTCCTGTTTGACACCGAGGCTTGGATCAATCGGCCTCCCCTTCCGTAACCACCTGCCACAGATGCAAAGGACATGCTGCTCCTGCCGCCTCCGAATCTGGAGCCAAATCCCGGAATCGGTCCCACTGCAAACGAGACAAAGCATCAGCTATATTGTTCTGAACTCCTGGCACGTGCACCGCCGTAATCCATGCATTCAACTCCAAGCATCTCAGTACCAACTCCCTGACCAACCTAATTACTGGAGGGGAAGAAGAAGATAAGCTGTTAATCACGGCCACCACGCTCGAGTTATCGCAATGGAAACGTACTCGCCGATCACGAAAGCTGTCACCCCAAACAAACACTGACACCACAATCGGGAACAACTCCAACAATGCCAAATTCTTGGTGAGCCCCTTCTTTCGCCAATCCTCTGGCCACACCCCGACGCTCCATTTTCCTCCACAGTAGGCCCCATAACCAACTCCAACTGCTGCGTCTGTGTAGATCTCGCAATCAAAAGCATTCAGATCCTCCTGCTGAATAAGCGACCTGCCATTATAGCCTTCCAAAAAACGTTGCCAAACAAGAAGGTCCTCCTTATGCTCTCTACCCAAACGAATAAAATGATGAGCCGACCGAACTCCAGCCGTCGCCCTGGACAATCTGCGGCAAAATATCCTGCCCATTGGCATAATACGACAAGCAAAATTCAGGCGGCCCAGCAGCGACTGCAACTCCTTCAATGAAGTCTTCCGCAATTTTCCAATCCGACTCACCTCTCGCTTAAGCAACTCCAACTTATCATCAGGCAACCTACACTCCATTTTCTCAGAATCAATGAGAATCCCTAAGAAACTCAAGACCGTGCAGGGGCCCTCCGTTTTTCCCTGTGCCAAAGGAACACCAAACTGTCCGGCCACCCATTCCATGGTCCCAAGTAAATGACAGCACACTGCTGAATCCGGTGGACCAACAAACAAAAAATCATCCAAATAGTGAATGACAGAAGGAACGGCCGATACATCTCTCATTACCCACTCTAAAAAGGTACTGAAAGTCTCAAACAATGCACAGGAAATAGAACATCCCATAGGCAAACACCTATCCAAGTAAAAACCACCCTCCCACCAACAACCTAACAAAGGAATGCTCTGCGGGTGCACCGGCAAGAGCCTAAATGCCGACTCGATGTCCGTTTTTGCCAGCAATGCTCCAGGCCCGTACATTCGCACCCACCGAACAGCCGCATCAAACGATGTGTAAACAACGGAGCACAACTCCTCCGCAATCCCGTCATTAACCGAGGATCCTTTGGGATATGACAGATGCTGAATTAGCCGGAACTTGTTCGGCTCCTTCTTGGGCACCACCCCAAGCGGGGAAACAATTACACCCGCCATGGGCAACGAACTAAAAGGCCCCGCCATTCTTCCCAGCTCAACCTCTTTTGCCAATTTAGCCGAAACCACCTCCGCATGCAAGCCAGCTGATCTCAAATTTTTTGTAGAAAAAGGAACAACATGCATCGGGTGAGGGATCTTAAACCCCTCAAGAAAACCGTCCCTAATAACCTCCGCCTTTTTAACATCCGGGTATCTACTTAGATAGGGGGCCATCTTTTGAACCCTCACCGGAGTCACCCCCTTGACCGCCACCCACTGATGGCTTACCACGTGATTTCTTGAAACACTTAGCGGCTCCGTGAGAGGCCCCGTTGCAATGGGAGCACACGTGTTTAAATTTACAAGTGGTGCCATACTTGCACTGGCCCTCATTAAACTGCCAGCATGTCCCAGATTTTTCCTTTGAACCCTGAGACCCGTGTCCTCCACTTTGTCCTGACTGCTGACTGCTACCCCCCCTCCCCCCTGAAAGGACTGCCCATAACGCACCGGAGCCATCACCTTCAGCCACAACCCGATGTCTTTTTGGTCCCACCTTATCTCCGGCCTCACTGCTTTTCGCTGCCTGAACTGTTCATCGTATCTCAGCCAAGCCTGGCCCCCGTAGGTACGATGCGCCTCACCAATAGCATACAAATAACAAAACAGGCCCGAGCAATTCTCGGGGAATTTCTCCCCTATAACACTCGCTAGAATGGCAAAGGCCTGCTGCCAGTTAACGAACGTCTGAGGAATAAGGCGCCAACGCCTCTTTTCTTCCTCTTCCTTTTTGCTGTCGTCTTTCTTTCCTTTATCCAAGTTAAATTTTTCTAAAGGAAGGAGAGAGAAAATCTCTACGTATTCATCTTTCCAAATCTTTTCCTTGACTTCTTTCTTCAAATGGGCCCCCAGCGGACCCTCAAAACACACATATACCTCGCCTTTTGCCCTGTCGTCTAACTTAACGGTATCACCTTTTCCCGTTTCCGTTTGTACCGACACCGACACCCCCGCCACAGAAACAGGTGTCCCGCTACCCGAGCTCGCAATCTCGTTCGAACCCCCTGCTACGCCCCCGGCAACTGACACCCAGGCACCAGCGGGCGACGATCCCACACTGTTAGCAACTGAGCTACCCCCGCCCCCATCCAATCTACGCAAAATCTGCGACATACCCGCTAGAAGTTCTCTGACCCCCGGGACCTCATTACAGCCCCCACCCCGCTCCACCACACCCGAAACACCCGGCACTGGGGAAAGACTGGACATGTACTCACGTGGCTGCGCAGGTGCTGTGTCCCCACCAGCCGTGCTTCCTGAATCCTGCTGGTCCATTTCGTCGCGATGTTCGTTCCCGGAATCATCGCTGCCGCTCATCTGCCCCAGGCCCGCGCCCCTGGCCTCCACGTCACCAGGGGGGACCGAGACTGGCGAAGGCGACCGGTCCCTCGACCTCCTGCTGGATCTGGATCTGTCCGGCTCCGTGATTCCTCTGCCTCCAGCCGCTGGACTGTCTCCTCTGGACGCCGCTCCTGCGGCCCGACCGCGACCCACTCCTTGCCGTGATGCCGCCGCTGTCCTGCCCGATAGTCTGCTCTGCCGTCCTGTCGCAGAGCCAGGCGCACTGGGGGGATGGGATCCGGGTGCCCCCGCCGCAATTGCGCCCGCCGCGATACTCCCCGGCTCCTGCCTGGTGGATGCTGCCGCCGCCGCTGGGCTCCTTCCCCGTCCCCCTGCTCGTGTTGCCGCCACCGCGGGAGGTGCTCCCCGGCGGGTAGAAGCTGCTGCTATCGGTGCTGCGGCGCCGCCGCGCCCTCTGCTAGGCCGCACCGGAAGTGCGGCCCTGACATCCTGTGCAGCGCCGGCGTCCTGCCGCGTCTGCACCGCTCGCCCAGCACCGCGCCGCCTCGCGCCGGCAGGGCCGCCAGGTGGATTCCTGCCGGGGGAGGGGGCGGGCAAGGTGGATCGGCCGCGTCCCCCAGCCCCCGCAGGGTCCCTGGAGGGGCTCCGCGGCCTGCGCCTGCCGCGCGGTGTAGTGTCGGGGGACAGCCTGTCTGGCGGCCTAGACCGCCTGGTTCTGCTGCCCCGGCTCCCGCTGTCCTGGCTCCCACTGCCTCCGAGCAGCCCTGTGAGCTGCTCCTCCAGCCATCCGGCCCTCCTGGAACTGGCCTCCCGACGAAGCTGAGCTACCAGGCTGTCCACAGAAGACATGGTGAGAGGGATGTGGCAGCAGGTCCACTCACTTCGCCCGTCTAAGGTAACTGATCTCCCCTTTTCCCGCACTTTCCCAAGCCCCCACCTCCCTTTTTGCATAAATCCCCACCCCAAATCCTACTCTTCCAATCCCCGGGCTCCTTTACTCAATAACACCTTTATTTTTTAAAAGAAAACCTACTGCACTGCTCCCATGGCAACGCAGTCATGTGGGGGCCTCCTTTTAGCTGCGCCCCATACAGCCCCCCCTCTTACTGTATAGGTGGAATATTTGATGAAGCACAACTGCAGCTGAAACTCCACCATTGCCTGCTTCTGCTTGCACAGCCTTTCCAGCATATTCAAGGTGGAGATCCCCCTCGTTGGTACTTTGCGTATCAGCGAGTGAGTGGGAAGGCAGAAGTGATGCTGCAGCGCAGACAGAAAAGCAGCAGCAGGGTGAGAACGCTGAAAGTGCACACATACTTCCTGCATTTTCACCAGTAGCTCTGACATGTGTGAGCAGTTTTTCAGGAAGATCTGCATAACCAAGTTCAGTACATACACAAGGAAAGGGATGTGCATCAAACCAGCTTTGCCCAGAGCTGCTACAAGATTTCAACCATTATCGCACATCACCAAGCTGGGCTTGAGGTTCACCATCACCAATCACTGATCTGTCTGCTATTGGATCCCAGTCCACAGCCCCTGCGCATTGTGAGATTTTTTCCCCCAAACAGAGGAGTTTAAGAACAACCTGTTGTTGTTTTCCCCCGGCTCTGCTCAAGTTGGTGGGGAAGGTCCTCCTGTGACCAAATGAGAAGGTGGTGGAGGCAGTGGAATAAGAGGAGGTGGAAAACTAGATAGATAAATATCCAGTAATCTTAGATGGTGGTAGGACATGAGCTAAAACACCTTCCGCCTCTGTCCCAGCTTCCACTATATTTATCCAGTGGGCAGTTAGGTAGATGTAACATCCCTGACCATGCTAACTGGTCTACGTGTCAGTGATTTTGTGGACCTTGCCACTGATGGCATTGCGCAGTGCACACCTATTTTGGTCACAACATATTTATGCAGGGCAGGGATGGCCTGCTTGGAAAAGTAGTGGAGGTTGGGAGCAACGTATGTCAGCCATCAGTTTTTTTTTTTAAATGTCCATCTCCACCAGCCTGAATGGCATCATTTCAAAAGCCAGTAATCAGGTAATTATGTAATGGGTAGCTAGGGGGTATCTCCTCTTTCTATTGAGGATTTGGGTGATAGAAAGCTGAACACTTCAATGAGATTGTGTGGAGATGCTGGTTGACAGTGGTGTTGGTATTCGTGATGCTGTCACATCCTCTCTTTGCGGGGAGGCAGGTGGCCCTGTTGATCGTGAACAGGAGGAAATGGCCAAGACTGCAGCATGAGAGGGAGCAGGAACAGGTTCAGATCGGTCATGTTTTTAAGGGTCTTTACTCCACTGCACCTTTGCACTGCTTTGAATTTAGATGTCTCGTCATACTGGTGGTGCTCAGGTTCAGAAAATGTATGACTCGCTTCAGGGTCTGATGGCTCAAAGTGCAAACCACCTGTCACTTGTCGGCAACACATTCCCTAAAGACATGCCATGCCAGGGAGCTCATTTGACCTGTATTTTGTGTGCTGATTTCAGCGGCACGGTGGACAGTAGCAGCCGACGAACTGGCTAGGGGCTGCACACTGTCTCTTTGCACACTGTTTCCGCTTTTGCTATGGTGCTGTGGCAGCGTGACCCACCTCCTCTTCCTCCGAACTGCGCATGTCACTAGGATGGCTTCGCTCTATGTGGGGTTTAGGATCTCATCATCTCCAGCATCATCTTCCACAAACTCTTCAACCCTGCACTCCTTGCCGGTCTGCACACTGAAGAAAGACTTAGCAGTTGGAAACTGAGTCATTAAAAAGCAGAAGAGAATGCTGAATGGCTTAAGGCTCAGACTTCTTGGATGATTTGCAAGGAGGTGAGGGGGAAGCCGGATGATCTTGGTCCTCAGGTGCCAACTATGCACTTTCTGAATTGGACCGGGTAGAAGACAATGTGAAGGAACTGTAGCCACTCTCAACCATCCAATCTAATGCCTTTTCAACATCCCGTGGCCTCACCATTCGTGTGGCAGTATTCGGGCCTACAAAAGCATGCATAGCATCCTTTCATCTACATACACCAGAGGAAGATGTTGTACTCTGGCACAAAGCAGAACTCTCTCCCTGCATCAGCTACACCACCATCAGTAGATTACACCAGCACCACCACGGACACGTCCATGTTCCTTATTGGATGCTCTCCTCATTTTTGGAAATGGCTTTTCGAAACACTTCTCGCAAAGAGATGGAGGATGAGTAGATGTATTTATTGCAGCAGTACTAGAAAACAAACAGCGCTCCTGCAAAATTATTTTTTGTGCCTAGAAATGGCGACGAGATAGTTGATGCCAAAGAATTTTCAAAGACAACTAAAAAACACACACTAGTCCAGAAAAAAGTATTTTTTGCGCCTTGAAATGGCAATAAATTTTTTCCCAGACTACTAAAAAACACACACACACTTGTCAAGACAATATATTTGTGTCTAGAAATTGAAACTAGCCAGCTGATGCAAAGTTTTTAGCCACTTAATGACCACCAATACGACTTAAAACAGACCTGCAAAGAAGAAACTACAGGTGCTTCTCACAAAATTTGAATATCATCAAAAAGTTAATTTATTTCAATTCTTCAATACAAAAAGTGAAACTCATATATTATATAGAGTCATTGCACACAGAGTGATCTATTTCAAGTGTTTATTTCTGTTAATGTTGATGATTATGGCTTACAGTCGATGAAAACCCAAAAGTCATTATCTCAGTAAATTAGAATACTGTATAACACCAGTTTTAAAAATAATTTTAAAATCCGAAATGTTGGCCTACTGAAATGTGTACAGTACATGCACTCAATACTTGGTCGGGGCTCCTTTTGCATCAATTAGTGCATCAATGCGGCATGGCATGTAGGCGATCAGCCTGTGGCACTGCTGACGTGTTATGGAAGCCCCGGTTGCTTTGATAGCAGCCTTCAGCTCATCTGCATTGTTGGATCTGGTCTCTCTCATCTTTTTTAACAATACCCAATAAATTCTCTATGGGGTTAAGGTCAGCCATGTTTGCTGACCAATCAAGCACCGTGATACTGTTGTTTGTAAACCAGGTATTGGTACTTTTGACAGTGTGGACAGGTGCCAAGTCCTGCTGGAGAATGAAATAATTTCCATCACCAAAAAGCTTGTCTGCAGAGGGAAGCATGAAGTGCTCTAAAATTTCCTGGTAGACGACAGCGCTGACGTTGATCTTGATAAAACACAGTGGACCTACACCAGCAGATGACATGGCTCCCCAAACCATCACTGATTGTGGAAACGTCATACGAGACTTCAAGCAGCTTGCATTGTGTGCCTCTCCACTCTTCCTACAGACTCTGGGACCTTCATTCTCAATTGAAATGCAAAATTTACTTTTATCTGAAAATAACACTTTGGACCAATGAAAACAGTCCAGTTCTTTCTCTCCTTGGCCCAGGTAAGATGCTTCTGGCGTTGTCTATTGGTCATGAGTGGCTTGACACAAGGCTGAGGTGTAGCTAGGGTTTCTGGCACCCGGGGCAAATGTTCAGTTTGGTGCCTCCCCAGGACATATGCGATTTGAACACTTAGTCATGTACCCACGAGCTGCTCTCCCTAATGCTCTCAATGTTCAGTGATAAGCAGAAAAGCTGAAGAGAAGCTCAATGTGACAGGACCATAAGTATGAAAATCTAATATGAGTGAAGTGTCCATGTGATGACTACTGGAACCTGCAGAACGGAATCCTGGCATTGCAGGATTCTGAATTCTCACAACTAATGCACTGCACACTTTTAGGATTCTCCCTGGCCGGTGGACAGACATGTCAGCACAAGCATGTGATCTGTATACTTCTGACTACATTCTGACTAGACATGCCCGGCCTCACTCAGTTCATTTTCATTGACTGAGGCCACACATGTCTAGTCAGCACGTGACTACATGTATGTAATTCGCTGGCACGAGAGAATCTTGATAGCGTGCAGTGCGCACTCTGAGAATTCAGAAGTCTGCAGTCATATAGAATGACTGCAGACTCATTGCAAACCTGGACATCCCCTTTAATGCTCCTAACATAAATAAAAACATGAGAGTTAGTCAGTATCACAAATAACATTTACATCCAGGTACCTTATAGATGACATCGTCTCTGGAGTCGTTCTCCTTCTTTTCTTCATCTTGTCCAGACCCCATGATGAGTTTTCTCAGCCACAGCCGTTTCTGCAGACTTCCATTTTCTCCGCTCTTTTGCAGAAAATCTCCACATGACGCCCTTAAAGATACAAGTGTTATTATAATGCTACTGAATAAAAAATTGCCCCTCACTATTATTGTCTGCACAAAATATGACCCCCACACTGTCCTACTTATGGTACATGCTCTACACACTGACCTCTCCTTTCCATACCGGCCCTCTCTTCACACTGTCCTCTCATACTGTGTCTCCCTAGAGGGCCCAATATTTATACTGTACTCTCTCATCACACTCCCCCTTCTTGGTATACTGTCCCCTCCTGGCTGTGCCCTTACACTGTCCCTCCATGCTACGAACCCACTACTCAGTTTCTATTCTGTTCCACCTCACTTTTCTCCCCTCATACTGTCTCCTCACACTATTCCACTCCCTCTTCATACTGTCTCCTCTCACATTCATCCTGTTCACCATACTGTCTCCTCATATATTTACCCCCTCACTTTCTATACTGCCTGCTCACCTGACTCCCCATACTGTGTCTGCACACATCCCATCACCCTCATACATGTTTCCTCATACATGCCCTCATTCCCCTGTACTGTTTCCTCATACATGCCAACCCATTCCCCTGTACTGTTTCCTCATACATGCCCCCATCTCCCCCTTTGCTCTTCATTTTGTGTCCTCAAATCTCCCTCACATATTAAATCCCCCCATCTCCACTCCAAATCTCCCCACACACATTAAATCCCCCATCTCCACACAGCCCCTCATCAACCCCATCTCCCCCTCAGCCCCTCATCACCCCCACACAGACCCTCATCATCCCCCCATTCCCAACACAGGCCCTCATCATCACCCACACAGCCTCTCATCCCCCCATTCCCCACACAGGCCCTCATCACCCCCATATAGCCCCTCATCACCCCCTTCTCCCCAAAGCCCCTCATCATCACCCCTTCTCCCACACAGCCCCTCTTTATCCCACTTCTCCCCACACAGCCGCTCATCATCCCCCCATTCCTGACACAGGCCTTCATCATCACCCACACAGCCTCTCATCCCCCACACAGCCCCCTATCACCCGCATACAGCCCCTTAGCCCCTCATCATCACCCCTTCTCCCACACAGCTCCTCATCATCCTCATTCCCCACACAGCCTCTTATCATCCACTACACAGCCCCTCATCATCATCCCCCATTCCCCACACAGCCTCTTATCATCGACTACACAGCCCCCCATCATTATCCCTCGATTCCCCACACAGCCTCTCATTATCCACTACACAGCCCCTCATCATCCCCCCATTCCCCACACAGCCTCTTATCATCCACTACACAGCCGCTGATCATTATCCCTTCATTCCCCACACAGCCTCCCATTATCCACTACACAGCCCCTCATCATCATCCCCCCCATTCCCCACACAGCCTCCCATTATCCACTACACAGCCCCTCATCATCCCCCATTCCCCACACAGCCTCTTATCATCCACTACACAGCCCCTCATCATTATCCCTCCATTCTCCACACAGCCTCTCATTATCCACTACACAGCCCCTCATCATTCCCCCATTCCCCACACAGCCTCTCATTATCCACTACACAGCCCCTTATAATCCCTCCATTCCCCACACAGCCTCTTATCATCCACTGCACAGCCTATCATCATCATCCCCCCATTCCCCACACACCTCGGTAATCTCCTTACATGGCTCCATGCTGCAGACCCTCAGTCCTCTCCTCAAATGGCTCCATGGTGCAGGTGAAACCCCTCATTTCCCACTTACTTTCTTCAGCAGCCTTATGCTATCGTGTCTTCACTGGACTGAAGGAGGCCCTGCCCCTTCCGGTGACATCATCATTACCTCCCGAAATCACCTCTGTTCTAGTCACTGCAGTCAGATCTTCAATTGTACTCATGTCTGTAAGATACAAGTACACTTGAATACTGGGAGCCAGAGCACTGCAGCTTCTCTGTGCCGGCTGTCAGCTTGACAGTTGGCACAGACAACTGCTAACTCCCAGTCCGGGGGATGGCAGAATGCCCCCCTGCCAGCTGTGCCCGGGGCACATGCCCCGGCTGCTCCTCCCAGATACGCCACTGCACAAGGAATGTGACACTTGAAGCCCTTGTCCTGGATACGTCTGTGTGTGGTGGCTCTTGAAGCAATGACTCCAGCAGCAGTCCACTCCTGGTGAATCTCATCCAAATTTTTGAATGACCTTTTCTTAACAATTCTTTCAAGGCTGCGGTTATCCCAGTTGCTTGTGCTCCTTTTCCTTCTACTCAACTTTCCATTAATATGCTTGGATACCGCACTCTGTGAACAGCCAGCTTCTTTAGCAATGACCTTTTGTGGCTTCCCCTCCTTGTGGAGTGTGTCAGTGACTGCCTTCTGGACATCTGCCTAGTCAGCAGTCTTCCCCATGATTGTGGAGCTACTAAAACATACTAAGGGATCTTTTAAAATGCTCAGGAAGCCTTTGCAGGTGTTTTTTGTTAAATATACTGATTTACTGAGATACTGACTTTTTGGGTTTTCATTGGCTGTAAGCCATAATCATCAACATTAACAGAAATAAACACTTGAAATAGATCACACTGTTTGTAATGACTCTATATAACATATGAGTTTCGCATTTTGCATTGAAGAACTGGAATAAATTATCTTTTGGATGATATTCTATTTTTGTGAGAAACACCTGTAGCATCTTTCTATGGATGACAATCCAGCATCAATCATCTGTTAACTATAGCTGCATCAGCTATGATCAATATTGGCACTGACCTTGGCTCTTTAACCCCTTAAATATTGCTGTCAATAGTGACTATAGCATCTAGATGGTTAAAAGAATGTGGGGGTGCTACCTCTTTAACCCAATCGGCACCCTGAGATCTTGATTGTGTGGTCCTGGTGGTTGCCATGGCAACTCATGGCCAAATAGTGGTCCTAGGGTCTGCCGGCTACAGCGGCCTGTTCAGAAGTTAGAAACATTTAGATGGTAAAAATACATTTTTTCATTCCTGTCATATCACTTAACATTAATTCCTGAAAAGCAACTGAAGGGTTAATAAGCTACCTGAAAGCAATTTTGAACATGTTGAGGGGTGCTATCTATCAATTTTGGGGGTTTCCAATACATAGGACCCCAAAAGTCATTTAAAAACTGAATAGGTCCTTAAAAAAATAAGTTTTGTAAATTTCCTTGGAAACACTGAAAAATGACAGCTACATTTGTAAACCTTCTAAAATGTTAACCAAAGAAAACAACTTTTTTTTACAAATTGTGCTGATGTAAAGCAGACATGAGGAAAATACCATTTATTAACGTTTTTGTGTGGTATGACTGTCTGGATTAAAGGGATAAAGGTATAATCATTCAAAGTTTGAAAGTTGCTAATTTTTTAAAGTATAACGTTTCACGAAAAAAAAACCCTCAAAATCAATGAGATATGTTGCATTTATTACTAGATAAAGTGACACATGTCAGATTTTAAAACTTTGGCCCAGTCATTAAGGGTTTAATATCCAGACTACTGCTCTGCAGCCTTTCAACAAGCTTTATTAGACTGGCGAACCCGAACAAGAAAAAGGACATACAGTAAAAAGTCAGTGTTCGGGGTTTGATGTCGGACACTAGCTGTCTATTAACCCCTTTTTGCCATTAGACGTACTATTGCGTCCATGTGGGGTGGGCTTTACTTCCCAAGGACGCAATAGTACGTCATATGCGATCGGCAGCGCTCACGGGGGGAGCGCCGCCGATCGCGGCCGGGTGTCAGCTGTTTATCGCAGCTGACATCCGGCACTATGTGCCAGGAGCGGTCACGGACCGCCCCCGGCACATTAACCCCCGGCACACCGCGATCAAAGATGATCGCGATGTGCCGGCGGTACAGGGAAGCACCGCGCAGGGAGGGGGCTCCCTGCGGGCTTCCCTGAGCCCCCCGCAGCAACGCGATGTGATCGCGTTGCTGCAAGGGTCTCACCTCCCTCCCTGCTCCCTCCAGCCCCGGATCCAAGATGGCCGCGGATCCGGGTCCTGCAGGGAGGGAGGTGGCCTCACAGAGCCTGCTCAGAGCAGGCACTGTGAAGCAGCCTGCACTCCTATCAGATCAGTGATCTGACAGAGTGCTGTGCAAACTGTCAGATCACTGATCTGTGATGTCCCCCCCTGGGACAAAGTAAAAAAGTAAAAAAAAAAAATTTCAAATGTGTAAAAAAAAATAAAAAAAAATATTCCAAAATAATGAAAAAAAAAATAAAAATATTATTCCCATAAATACATTTCTTTATCTAAATAAAAAAAACAAAACAATAAAAGTACACATATTTAGTATCGCCGCGTCCGTAACGGCCCGACCTATAAAACTGGCCCACTAGTTAACCCCTTCAGTAAACACCGTAAGAAAAAAAAAAAAAAAACGAGGCAAAAAACAACGCTTGATAATCATACCGCCGAACAAAAAGTGGAATAACACGCGATCAAAAAGACAGATATAAATAACCATGGTAACGCTGAAAATGGCATCTTGTCCCGCAAAAAACGAGCCGCCATACAGCATCATCAGCAAAAAAATAAAAAAGTTATAGTCCTGAGAATAAAGCGATGCAAAAATAATTATTTTTTCTATAAAATAGTTTTTATCGTATAAAAGCGCCAAAACATAAAAAAATGATATAAATGAGGTGTCGCTGTAATCGTACTGACCCGAAGAATAAAACTGCTTTATCAATTTTACCAAACGCGGAACGGTATAAACGCCTCCCCCAAAAGAAATTCATGAATAGCTGGTTTTTGGTCATTCTGCCTCACAAAAATCGGAATAAAAAGCGATCAAAAAATGTCACGTGCCCGAAAATGTTACCAATAAAAACATCAACTCGTCCCGCAAAAACCAAGACCTCACATGACTCTGTGGACCAGAATATAGAAAAATTATAGCTCTCAAAATGTGGTAACGCAAAAAATATTTTTTGCAATAAAAAGCGTCTTTCAGTGTGTGACGGCTGCCAATCATAAAAATCCGCTAAAAAAACCGCTATAAAAGTAAATCAAACCCCCCTTCATCACCCCCTTAGTTAGGGAAAAATTAAAAAAATGTATTTATTTCCATTTTCCCATTAGGGCTAGGGTTAGAGTTAGGGCTAGGGTTAGGGCTTGGGTTAGGGTTAGGGTTAGGGCTAGGGTTAGGGCTAGGGTTAGGGCTAAGGTTAGGGCTAGGGTTAGGGCTAGGGTTAGGGTTAGGGCTAGGGTTAGGGCTAGGGTTAGGGCTAGGGTTAGGGCTAGGGCTAGGGTTAGGGTTAGGGCTAGGGTTAGGGCTAGGGTTAGGGCTAGGGCTACAGTTTGGGTTGGGGCTAAAGTTACAGTTAGGGTTTAGATTACATTTACGGTTGGGAATAGGGTTGGGATTAGGGTTAGGGGTGTGTCAGGGTTAGAGGTGTGGTTAGGGTTACTGTTGGGATTAGGGTTAGGGATGTGTTTGGATTAGGGTTTCAGTTATAATTGGGGGGTTTCCACTGTTTAGGCACATCAGGGGCTCTCCAAATGCGACATGGCGTCCGATCTCAATTCCAGCCAATTCTGCGTTGAAAAAGTAAAACAGTGCTTCTTCCCTTCCGAGCTCTCCCGTGTGCCCAAACAGGGGTTTACCCCAACATATGGGGTATCAGCGTACTCAGGACAAATAGGACAACAACTTTTGGGGTCCAATTTCTCCTGCTACCCTTGGGAAAATACAAAACTCGGGGCTAAAACATATTTTTTGTGGGAAAAAAAAAGATTTTTTATTTTCACGGCTCTGCGTTATAAACTGTAGTGAAACACTTGGGGGTTCAAAGTTCTCACAACACATCTAGATTAGTTCCCTGGGGGGTCTAGTTTCCAATATGGGGTCACTTGTGGGGGGTTTCTACTGTTTAGGTACATTAGGGGTTCTGCAAACGCAATGTGACGTCTGCAGACCATTCCATCTAAGTCTGCATTCCAAATGGCGCTCCTTCCCTTCCGAGCTCTGCCATGCGCTCAAACGTTGGTTTCCCCCAACATACGGGGTATCAGCGTACTCAGGACAAATTGGACAACAACTTTTGGGGTCGAATTTCTCCTCTTACCCTCGGGAAAATACAAAACTGGGGGCTAAAAAATAATTTTGGGGGGAAAGGTTTTTTTTTTAATTTTCAAGGCTCTGCGTTACAAACTGTAGTGAAACACTTGGGGGTTCAAAGCTATCACAACACATCTAGATGAGTTCCTTAGGGGGTCTAGTTTCCAAAATGGTGTCACTTGTGGGAGGTTTCTACTGTTTAGGTACATTAGGGGCTCTGCAAATGCAATGTGACACCTGCAGACCATTCCATCTAAGTCCTCATTCCAAATGGAGCTCCTTCCCTTCCGAGCCCTCCCATGCGCCCAAACAGTGGTTCCCCCCCACATATGGGGTATCAGCGCACTCAGGACAAATTGGACAACAAATTGTGGGGTCGAATTTCTCCTTTTACCCTCGGAAAAATACAAAACTGGGGGCTAAAAAATGATTTTTGTGGGAAAAAAATTTTGTTTTATTTTTACGGCTCTCCATTATAAACTTCTGTGAAGCCCTTGGTGGGTCAAAGCGCTCAGCACACATCTAGATAAGTTCCTAAGGGGGTCTACTTTCCAAAATGGTGTCACTTGTGGGGGGTTTCTACTGTTTAGGTACATTAGGGGCTCTGCAAACGCAATGTGACACCTGCAGACCATTCCATCTAAGTCTGCATTCAAATGGCACTCCTTCCCTTCTGAGCCCTCCCATGTGCCCAAACAGTGGTTCCCCCCACATATGGTGTATCATCGCACTCAGGACAAATTGGGCAACAAATTTTGGGGTCCAATTTCTCCTGTTACCCTCAGGAAAATACAAAACTGGGGGCTAAAAAAATAATTTTTGTGGGAAAAAAATTTTGTTTTATTTTTACGGCTCTGCATTATAAACTTCTGTGAAGCACTTGGTGGGTCAAAGTGCTCACCACACCTCTAGATAAGTTCCTTAGGGGGTCTACTTTCCAAAATGGTGTCATTTGTGGGGGGTTTCAATGTTTAGGCACATCAGTGGCTCTTCAAACGCAACATGGCGTCCCATCTCAATTCCTGTCAATTTTGCTTTGAAAAGTCAAACGGCGCTCCTTCCCTTCCGAGCTCTCCCATCCACCCAAACAGTGGTTTACCCCCACATATGGGGTATCCGCGTACTCAGGACAAATTGTACAACAACTTTTGGGGTCCAATTTCTTCTCTTACACTTGGGAAAATAAAAAATTGGGGGCAAAAAGATAATTTTTGTGAAAAAATATGATTTTTTATTTTTACGGTTCTACATTATAAACTTCTGTGAAGCACTTGGTGGGTCAAAGTGCTCACCACACCTCTAGATAAGTTCCTTAGGGGGTCTACTTTCCAAAATGGTGTCACTTGTGGGGGGTTTCAATGTTTAGGCACATCAGTGGCTCTTCAAACGCAACATGACGTCCCATCTCAATTCCTGTCAATTTTGCATTGAAAAGTCAAACGGCGCTCCTTCCCTTCCGAGCTCTCCCATCCGCCCAAACAGTGGTTTACCCCCACATATGGGCTATCAGCGTACTCAGGACAAATTGTACAACAACTTTTGGGGTCCAATTTCTTCTCTTACCCTTGGGAAAATAAAAAATTGGGGGCGAAAAGATAATTTTTGTGAAAAAATATGATTTTTTATTTTTACGGTTCTACATTATAAACTTCTGTGAAGCACTTGTTGGGTCAAAGTGCTCACCACACCTCTAGATAATTTCCTTAGGGGGTCTACTTTCCAAAATGGTGTCACTTGTGGGGGGTTTCAATGTTTAGCCACATCAGGAGCTCTCCAAACGAAACATGGCGTCCCATCTCAATTCCAGTCAATTTTGCATTGAAAAGTCAAATAGCGCTCCTTCGATTCCGAGCTCTGCCATGCGCCCAAACAGTGGTTTATCCCCACATGTGGGGTATTGGCATACTCAGGACAAATTGTACAACAATGTTTGGGGTCCATTTTCTCCTGTTACCCTTGGTAAAATAAAACAAATTGGAGCTGAATTACATTTTTTGTGAAAAAAAGTTAAATGTTCATTTTTATTTAAACATTCAAAAAATTCCTGTGAAGCACCAGAAGGGTTAATAAACTTCTTGAATATGGTTTTGAGCACCTTGAGGGGTGTAGTTTTTAGAATGGTGTCACACTTGGGTATTTTCTATCATATAGACCCCTCAAAATGACTTCAAATGAGATGTGGTCCCTAAAATAAAATGGTGTTGTAGAAATGAGAAATTGCTGGTCAACTTTTAACCCTTATAACTCCCTAACAAAAAAAAATTTTGGTTCCAAAATTGTGCTGATGTAAAGTAGACATGTGGGAAATGTTACTTATTAAGTATTTTGTGTGACATATCTCTGTGATTTAATTGCATAAAAATTCAAAGTTGGAAAATTGCGAAATTTTCATAATTTTCGCCAAATTTCCGTTTTTTTCACAAATAAACGCAGGTACTATCAAATAATTTTTACCATTGTCATGAAGTACAATATGTCACGAGAAAACAATGTCAGAATCACCAAGATCCATTGAAGCGTTCCAGAGTTATAACCTCATAAAGGGACAGTGGTCAGAATTGTAAAAATTGGCCCGGTCATTAACGTGCAAACCACCCTTGGGGGTAAAGGGGTTAAGGACTCCAAACTTTACCGTTTTGGTTCACTCATCCCCAATCCAAAGGTATGGAGCTTCTGATCACAATATTTCTTAAATTTGGAGTTTGTCTATAGCATAGCAAGGTAAAGTCTCTGAATATTATTTTTAGCCTGTCATCCTTGTGTTGGATATGGTGACGTTTTTTGACAGTTTTTCTGAGCACTTTAAGCTGTGAGCTGTATGCCACCACACGTGGTACATGATTATTTTCCTTTTTTTTCCTCCATATTGAAGTAGTTGACTTCAAGGGATTCTTGTGGCTCTATTGATCTGATCATCAATGTGTGATGCCCAGGAGACCGGGGTACCCAGCACCGGACCAATGGGGTCTGTCTCTTGAGGGAGATGTCACGGGTGGCTTGACCCGGTGCTGTGGCCTCAGGCAATGCACAGTGTAAGGGGTATCATGAGGGAACAGGCACTTACTTGATCAGCAGCAGGTTCTCCCAGCGGTGATGATTCTGATCCTGGATAGATAGCTATTGTCCAAATGAAAGTCTGAGGCACTGAAACGTTTAACCAGTTTACTTCAACATAAAGGGATTTACAACCAGTCCTGTCACCGGAGTCTGTATGGGAACTCTGAGTTACTTTGACCCTGCCGGGGTCTTCGCCTCTTATTGTACGCAGTTTCTGTGTGGCCCTGCTGCTGTATGTGAACTGGCTGCCGGCCCAATCTGTCCCCTCCGGGTCCTGGTTCGACGGGCAACCCGAGTCCTTTTATCGGCTTACCCCCTCCAGGAGTACCGCTGAACTCTGTGTCTGTTGCTGCGTCCGGCCCTAGTGAAGCTGATATCACCTCACGTTTTTCCGGTTGCTGTATTATATATAATGAATACAGCCACGGATCCGGTATCCGTCTTTGCGCCTGTTCTGGGTAGTGATTAATGCTACCCGGTTCTCACAATGTCTTTTTTCTCTGTCCCTTTTCTCCTCAGGCCGGTGATTTGGGCCTGGAAACTGTCATAGGGCTGTTAGAAATTCAGCTGTATGACCTCTCACTTTCAGCTCCTTAGCCCAACTGCCAGTTCTTCTCTCAGACCAGAATGGATCAAGGGGAGTCTCTGGAGCTCCCCCTTCTGGCCGGAGGTGGTAGTGCAGTCTTGCTATTTTAGTATTTGTATTTAGTGTCAGTAACTGTTTTTGTGGCAAATACCCCTAGGGGGTGCCACAAATGGATGTGGGGTGGCAGCCTTGGTTTAAAAATGTTTTTTTGAAGATGAGTTAAGTGTTCATCACTGTCTGTTGGGTTGTAGCAGATCGGATTATATTTGAGGGCCTGGTGGTAGACAATGGACTTTTTGATGTGTTTCAGGTTGAAACTGTCCCATCTGAGGTATTTGAGCTAGTCAGTTTGTTTCCGATACACTGATGTCTGGATTGAACCATTTTGGATTTTTATGGTGGTATCCAGAAAGTTGATTCCTGTATTTGAGTGGTCCATTGTCCAGTTTACGGATTGATGAATGGTATTTAATCTTTCATGGAATTTTATAAGTTCTTGTTCAGACTCAGTCCTGTCCAGATTATTAAGATGTCATCGATGTAATGGACGTAGACCAAGGGTTTAATGAAGCAGAATGGCAAAAAGTCATTCTCCAGTTTAGCCATAAAAACGTTGGTAAACTAGGGTGTCATTTTGCTGCCCATAGCAGGTCTGGTGAGTTGTAAGCCGGCATTGGGACACTACAGGGGGCGCCGTTACAGCTACCTTTCTCTATACACGGGGTCATGACTGAACCCACGCTGGTGCCCCCATGGTTGAAGCCTGAATACTACCAGGTGGAGTAAAATTCATTTTCTCCTAACAGCGGGTGTCTAAGTGCAGGCGCTAGGGAGGTTCAGAATGCTCTTAACTATGAAGCAACATACCACAACGAATAAAGATTGGGAATATTTAGATTCATCAACCAAAAAGAAAACAACCCTTAACAAATAACTTTTAGTAATGCTAGATTAAAAAATTCCACAAAAATTATTAAAATAGAATATCACCAACACCTTTTGGGTCTTTTGGGTAAGAAAAAATAGTTCAGGGAATGGGGACAGTTTAGTAGTATAGTTCCACAGTCATCTACTGACCCCAAAAAGGTCCCTATTGAGCTGTTCACCTTCCTAACAGTGAAGGTTGGCACCCTAAAATTCCATGTGGCGCCCCCATATACTGTACATCATGCATGCCAGTGATAATGAGACGCATTTGCATTCCAATCTCCGGAAAGGAGGTACTATTGGACAGGGAGCAAGATGCATTATGGTGAGCTCATACCGCGCATGTCACTAATGGTGAGACGCATCTGCGCTCCACCACCCGGAAGCAGCTGTAGGTGTACCAGCAGTTAATACACAGAATGACCGGGATGCAATGAGAATAGGCCCGCGTGAGTTCCACCGGCCGTAACATGTGCCGGTAATGTAGATGTGCACCAATGATATACAAAACCAGGGGTCAGAGGGAAGGATCTGAATCTGACATCCATTTGTCTCCCTAATTTTGAGCGCCAAAAAGGATAATTACTGCCCTCTGATTATCATATATTTGAATTATTGCAGCGTGGTATCACACTGTTTACATTGAGTTCAGATGCACCTAAAAATTACCCAAGATATGATACAGCTCTAGAGATATCTGATAAAAGGGATTGATAAGAATTAGATCAACCCAATTGCTATTCTCCTCTATTAGAAAATACGAGATAAACCTCTCAGAGAGATAAAGTGTTTTGTGTGCATGTTTGGGGTCTGTTTGGGTAGCAATTAGGGCACTACAGGGAATATAAGGGTCGGCCGATGCTGAGTGGGGGCGCCACATCGAATTTTAGGGTGCCAACCTCTGCTGTTAGGAAGGTGAACAGCTCAATAGGGACCTATTAGAGTCAGTAGAAGACTGTGGAACTATACTACTAAACTGTCCCCATTCCCTGTACGAAAACCAAGTGTCAGATTTGCGTTAACAGAACATATAAAGTGATGTATTTATGAACTTATTTGACCCAATGTATTCCCAGTAACAGATGAATATGGTATCTCATGATTAATTTAGAAGGATCTGTTGCTTCGTATTTTCCTAACCCTCTTATTCCACTCCTGACACTTTTACTTGTAATTTCATCATCCATTTAAAAAAAAAAAAAAGAATAGCAAGCAGATTTTCAGCAGTATTTCTTGGAAAACAGAAATCTGCCTCTTCTCAAACAAGTTTGAACATGTTCAGACATGTCGCTTCAAGCTAAACATAGACTTTTCCTCATCTCTGTTTTTTTAATACCAGGTTGACAATATACCAAGTGATTTTCTAAACAGTCTCATTTTTTTTCCAGCCAGAGTTTAATTTCAAGGGTACGTTCTGCCCATTGTTAAATAGAAACATTCCGATCTGTTTCGTGCAGTAAATCAAGTTAAAAAGCTCTTGTCAATTTCCTTCTAAATTCTAAACATTTCCATAAGAATAAAGAAGAGCTATATACCGTGCTGACTGATGTATACAGTTGGGGTAAAGACGCCTCAATTAGGGATTCTGTGACTTTTTCATTTGACACGCAAATTGGGTGCATTTACACATTGGGGTGACAGTTCACTATTTTTGCTTTGGTTTTCCAAAATCATGGCAAAAACACAATATATTTATTAGATGGGATTGGTGCGTTTGCAACCCAGGATCCACCGTGCAGGAAAGAACCTGCTGCTAAGTAAATGGCGGCACTATATGGCGGTAAGAACCAGCTCTGTTAGCTTCACAGAGCAGCCAAGAAACCAAAGGCTCTGTGCCCTGTTAGACTTTCACAGAGGCACAGGCTAAATACCCAAACGAGAGCAGTCAGTGGTCATGCATGCACACAAAACTCCTCGCCGGAGGTGCCAGCATTCTAGGGGCTTATTTCAGCCAGGTCCCTGAATACACACAAACACAATCTCCTCGTCGGAGGTGCCAGCATTCTAGGGGCTTATTTCAGCCGGGTCCCTGAACACATACAAACACATGACCACACTGGCGCAAAGCACATAACATAGGAATATACTAGCGCATGGCCGTGCGGCTATGCGAGCCTTAAATAGTTGCAGCACGTACAGGACCTTCCTAGAAGGACCAATGGAAGTTTCTGCAGTACTGAGCATGTGACCCTAGATCTCCACTGAGAGATCTTGCCCTGGGCATGCTCAGTGTGTGCAAAGCAGGACTTAGTCCTAGCACCTACAGGACCTTACAAGAAGGACCAATGGAAGTTGCTGCAATACCTGAGCATGTGACCCTTGATCTCCACTGAGAGATCTTACCCTGGGCATGCTCAGTGTGCGCAAAGCAGGACTTAGTCCCAGAAAAGCCTGCTCGCCGCAGATCAGTGCAGGGTACAATAGCAGAGCCTGGAGAGGCAGCAGTAACCCTTTGCACAGTATCAGTCCCAGCGAGATGCTGGGACCGTCGTCTCCGCTGAGCAGGCTCCACTGCGGCCGATGCAGAATGGGAGACCGCAGCAGACACGGATCGAGATTCCCCCTGTGCAGCAGAGAAAACTCGACTTCTAACACACAACATTTGATTTTTAAAGGGGTTGTCCAGGCCTTTAACATTGGTGGCTTATCTTTAGGGTAGATGATCAATGTCTTATCGGTGGGGGTGCGACTCCTTGGAACTCTGTTTAACGGCTGCTCTCATTGTTGGCTGCGGCAGGAACTGTGTTATGGACCTGGTGGTTAGGAGCACCCGAAATGACCTGATGGTTAAACCGATACAGGATAAGCTCTGGGAAGTGGGAACTCTGCTGACCGCAATCCCTAATCCTATGACACACACTAGAAATAGCTGTGGAGCGTACCTGACATGGCCTAGATGCCTCGACACAGCCTAAGAACTAGCTAGCCCTAGAGATAGAAAATAAAGCCTACCTTGCCTCAGAGAAATTTCCCCAAAGGAAAAGGCAGCCCCCCACAAATATTAACTGTGAGTTAAGATGAAAGGCACAAACACAGAAATGAAACAGGTTTTAGCAAAGGGAGGCCAGACTAACTAAACAGACAGAGGATAGGAAAGGTATCTTTGCGGTCAGCACAAAAAACTACAAAAGACCACACAGAGTGTGCAAAAAGACCCCCGCACCGACTCACGGTGCGGAGGTGCCACTCTGCATCCCAGAGCTTCCAGCTAGCAAAGCAAAATCATGAAAGCAAGCTGGACAAGAAAACAATGAGCAGAAAATAACAAACGGGGACTTAGCTTCTTGCAGGAAGAGACAGGTCACCCGAAAGATCCAAGAGCAAACTGAACCAGTAAGGAACATTGACAGCTGGCATGGAGTATCGATCTGAGTGGAGTTAAATAGAGAAGCCAGCCTAAGAATAACCTAGGTCACCTGTGGAAGGAACCTCAGAACCAGCAACTCCACTCACAGCCACCAGAGGGAGTCCATGGACAGAACTCGCCGAAGTACCATTCATGACCACAGGAGGGAGTTCGATAACATAATTCACAACAGTACAGTCACCAGAACCCCCAGGCCGATCAGGACGAGCCAAATGAAAGGCACGGACCAGATCGGCAGCATGATCATCAGAGGCAACAACCCAGGAATTATCTTCCTGACCATAACCCTTCCACTTGACCAGGTACTGGAGTTTCCATCTCAAAATACGAGAATCCAAAATCTTCTCCACCACATACTCCAACTCCCCCTCGACCAACACCGGGGCAGGGGGGTTGACGGAGGGAACCATAGGCGCCACATATCTCCGCAACAACGACCTATGGAACACATTATGGATGGCAAAAGAAGCTGGAAGGGCCAAACAAAATGACACAGGATTGAGAACCTCAGAAATCTTATAAGGGCCAATGAAACGAGGCTTAAATTTAGGAGAGAAAACCTTCATAGGAACATAACGAGATGACAACCAAACCAAATCCCCAACACGAAGTCAGGGACCAACACAGCGATGGCGATTAGCGAAACGTTGAGCCTTCTCCTGGGACAATTTCAAATTGTCCACTACGTGAGTCCATATTTGCTGCAACCTGTCCACCACAGAAACCAGGACAGTCCGAAGGCTCAACCTGCCCTGAAGAAAAACGAGGATGGAAACCAGAATTACAGAAAAAACGGCGAAACCAAAGTAGCCGAGCTGGCCCGATTATTAAGGGCAAACTCAGCCAAAGGCAAGAAGGACACCCAATCATCCTGATCAGTAGAAACAAAACATCTCAGATATGTTTCCAAAGTCTGATTGGTTCGTTCAGTTTGGCCATTTGTCTGAGGATGGAAAGCCGAAGAAAAAGACAAATCAATGCCCATCTTAGCACAAAAGGACCGCCAAAACCTTGAAACAAACTGGAAACCTCTGTCCGAGACGATGTTGTCCGGAATGCCATGCAAACGAACCACATGCTGGAAAAACAATGGCACCAAATCGGAGGAGGAAGGCAATTTAGACAAGGGTACCAAATGGACCATCTTAGAGAAGCGATCACAAACCACCCAGATGACCGACATCCTTTGAGAAACAGGGAGATCTGAAATAAAATCCTTGGAAATATGCGTCCAGGGCCTCTTCGGGACCGGCAAGGGCAAAAGCAACCCACTGGCACGAGAACAGCAGGGCTTAGCCCGAGCACAAATCCCACAGGACTGCACAAAAGAACGCACATCCCATGACAAGGAAGGCCACCAAAAGGATCTAGCCACCAAATCTCTGGTACCAAAGATTCCAGGATGACCAGCTAACACCGAACAATGAACCTCAGAGATAACTCTACTAGTCCATCTATCAGGGACAAACAGTTTCTCCGCTGGACAAAGGTCAGGTCTATCAGCCTGAAACTTCTGCAGCACCCGCCGCAAATCAGGGGAGATGGCAGACAAAATTACCCCCTCTTTAAGAATACCAGCCGGGTCAGGAACATCCGGAAAGTCAGGCACAAAGCTCCTTGAAAGGGCATCAGCCTTCACATTCTTAGAGCCCAGAAGGTAAGAAACCACAAAATCGAAACGGGAGAAAAACAGTGACCATCGAGCCTGTCTAGGATTCAACCGTTTGGCAGACTCGAGATAAGTCAAATTCTTGTGATCAGTCAAGACCACCATGCGATGCTTGGCTCCTTCAAGCCAATGTCGCCACTCCTCGAATGCCCACTTCATGGCCAACAACTCTCGATTGCCAACATCATAATTGCGCTCAGCAGGCGAGATATTTCTAGAAAAGAAAGCACATGGTTTCATCACTGAGCCATCCGAACTTCTTTGAGACACAACAGCCACTGCTCCAATCTCAGAAGCATCAACCTCGACCTGAAACGGAAGCGAAACATCTGGCTGACACAACACAGGGGCAGTAGAAAAACGACGCTTCAACTCCTGAAAAGCCTCAACGGCCGCAGAGGACCAATTGACCACATCAGCACCCTTCTTGGTCAAATCAGTCAACGGTTTAACAACACTAGAAAAATTAGCGATGAAGTGACGGTAAAAATTAGCAAAGCCAAGGAACTTCTGCAGGCTCTTTACAGATGTAGGCTGAGTCCAATCATAAATGGCCTGAACTTTAACAGGGTCCATCTCGATAGTAGAAGGGGAAAAAATGAAACCCAAAAATGAAACCTTCTGAACCCCAAAGAGACATTTAGACCCCTTCACAAACAAGGAATTCGCACGAAGGACCTGGAACACCATTCTGACCTGCTTCACATGAGACTCACAATAATCCGAAAAGACCAAAATATCATCCAAATATACAATCATGAATCTATCCAGGTACTTTCGGAAGATGTCATGCATAAAGGACTGAAACACAGATGGAGCATTAGAAAGCCCGAATGGCATCACCAGGTACTGAAAATGGCCCTCGGGCGTATTAAATGCTGTTTTCCATTCATCGCCCTGTTTAATACGCACAAGATTATACGCCCCTCGGAGATCTATCTTGGTGAACCAACTAGCCCCCTTAATCCGAGCAAACAAATCAGACAGTAGCGGAAAAGGGTACTGAAATTTGACCGTGATCTTATTAACCCCTTCATGACCCAGCCTATTTTGACCTTAAAGACCTTGCCGTTTTTTGCAATTCTGACCAGTGTCCCTTTATGAGGTAATGTGAATCAAAAGACGTGGGCACAGCTACTAAGGTGCACGGGTAGGTTCCCAAGCCGTATATATAGATAAAAAGAACCCGGCACGCAACTTTAGTCAAATTGATGGTTTTTTATTTCGTAGTACGAAAAACGTTTCGGCCTGGTCTGGCCTTCGTCAGTTACTACAATGTTGTAAAGAAAATAGATAATAAGTACATCTGTGACTACATCTGTAAATACATCAGTGGATACATACAGTGTAAGATAAATAAATAAACGGAATAAAGAAAATGAGCAGAACAAACAGAAGCAAACAAAAGTATATACAGTGTGTCAAAAGGTCCTGGTATGGCGATGTTAGGAACCAACAATATGAGGAGTACACTAGTAAATCCCAGCCCCCCTGGTGGTGAAAGGGTATGGAGAGTAAAGTGCCCCGTATCGTACCGTACTGAGAGGTGTCTGGGAGAATGTTGAGGGAATACTCCAAAAGGCGTGGTGAACTCCAAGGAGATCCCTAGGAAGGAGAAAAACCCGTGGTAGGAGCTACTGTCAATCAGCTATAGTAAGTCCGTACCGGAAATATGAGAGGCCCCAGTGAGTGCTAATACCTTGAAAAATGTAAGCCTCCGGTCAAAAGACGCGGCTGCAGATACTGCTGCAGGCTGTGGAGAAGGAAGGAGTGAAGTCAGGGTACATGTCAGATGGCGAAGTAGCCAAGTGGTGTGACATGCTGGGTGGCGACATAGCCCCTGAGGAGAGAATTACCTGAGGGAGAAGAGGGTCCGGACGCGGTGTCCACCGCTGTCAGAGGGGCTTGCCCGAGTGAGGAGACGCCAATGCGGCGTTCCTTATGTGCGCGCCGGTCCAACTGGAAGTGATGTACCGGAAGTGACCGCATGTTGTTACCCGCGATTGACAGGAGTGAGCCGGCCAATCGGGTGACTCCACAATAGGGAGGCGGGACATAACAAGGTGTGCACTGTGAAGTGTAGCAGAGGAACAGCCTCAGATGGTACGGAATAGTGATAGCAGCGCTGAAAAGGTGGAGGTGGGGGTTATTCATATCATATCCGCTGTGACCCCGTGGATAGGCAGAAGAGTCCTGGTGGCTCAATATAGGCGGCTCTAGGAAGATAGATAAATATGTTAGAGATATGCATATAATAAAAAACAGGATAAGTATGTGATTAATATGATAAGTATGCAATAACAACCAAGTCACAATGCACATAATTGACAACTGTGAGTATCAAAATGTTAGAGTCCCTAATATTGAGACATCCCTATGCAAATTAAGTAAAAGAGACAAGGTCATAGTCCCTATTAAGACCTTTAGGATGCAGGGTATCGAGGGTGTGGATCCAGAACGCCTCCCTACGTTTTAGGGAGGCTAATCTGTCACCCCCTCGTCTGGGCGCTGGGACCTGCTCGATTACCTGGAACATAAGTTGAGAAATGTTGTGGCCTTTCGATATAAAATGTTGTGGGATGGGTAGGAGCGTGTTGCCACACCTGATCGTGGACTTATGCTTTGAGATGCGTTCCCGAATGGACCGGGTTGTCTCTCCCACATAAAGCATGCCGCATGGGCACTTGATGAGGTAAATTACATAGGCCGAGTCACAATTGAAATAGTTCTTAATAGGAAACGATCTGCCGGAACGTGGGTGGTGAAATGAGCTGCCCTTAAGAACATTGCTGCATTGGGTGCAATGGAGACAAGGGAAGGTCCCTAGACGAGGGTTCTGAAGGAACCGTTGGGTGGGTGCCTTTTTGTCTGGTCCTACGTCGGCTCTTACCAGTGTGTCTCTTAGGTTACGGGGTCTTCTAAAACACGGGAGGAAAGGTTCCTTAAACTCCGGGATGTTTGGGTGGGCAGTTGTGAGTAGATGCCAGTGTTGGCGTATATTTTTATGGAGAATATAAGCAAAAGGGTGGAAGGAATGAACAAATGGAACACGTTTATTAGACTTTGACCTGTTGTTAGGGTTAGGTGTCTGGGATTCTTGAAGGAACGAGTTAGGATAACCTCGTGCATGAAATTTGGCTTCCATCTCTGACACTCTTTGTGTCCGTAGCTCGTTGTCCGAGACTATGCGGGTTACCTGCTGGATTTGGGATTTAGGGATCGCTTTTTTGATGGCTCTGGGATGTAGACTCTCAAAGTGCAATAGGCTATTCCGGTCAGTGTTCTTTATGTAGATATCAGTGCTTAACCTACCCGTGTGGTCTTTGATGACCACTGTGTCCAGAAAATTCATTCTGTGCAGGTCATGAGCCATGGTAAAGGAGATACCAGGCCACGCGGTGTTAAGAAAATCCACAAAGGACCGGAAGGACTCCAACGTGCCGCCCCAAACGCAAAAAATATCGTCTATGTAACGCTTCCAGAGTAAGACGTTCTCTTGGAAGCGTGAGTCAGGGTAGATGATGCTCTCCTCAAAATCTGCCATATAGCTGTTAGCGTAAGGGGGCGCCACGTTGGAGCCCATTGCGGTCCCCCGTATCTGTAGGTAGTATTGGTCCTGGAACAAGAAGTGATTTGAATCGAGAACCAGTGTGAGTAGTTCCACCACTAAGTCAATTTGTTGCTTATGGGTCCCTGTGGTAGATAGAAGTTTTTTGATAGAATTAATACCATCCACGTGGGGAATGGAAGTGTATAAATCTTTTACGTCCAGTGATGCTAATATGGCATCGGCTGGTACACTACCCAAGTCCCGTATTGTTCCCAAAAAGGCCCCAGTATCCAGTAGAAATGACCTAGTGGATTGGATATGGGGGGTCAAGATTTTTTCTAGAAAGATAGCTATTGGGGACAATATAGAGTTAGTGGCTGCCACTATCGGACGTCCAGGGGGATGCTCAAGGTTCTTGTGGATTTTAGGAAGTGTGTAGAACACTGGGGTCACCGGATGGTCATTGGTGAGATAGTTACAAGTTTTGAGGTCTAGGACCCCTAGTGCCGTGTATCGCTGTAGTATGCTTGAGATTCTGTTTCTAATGGCTTGAGTGGGATTAGAATCCAATCTCTGGTATATGGTGGTATTATCTAATTGTCTCCTGATTTCATTCAAGTAGTCACTCTTATCCATGATTACAATAGCACCCCCTTTGTCTGCGGGTTTAATTATTAAGCTGGAGTCAGACTGGAGTGATTGTAACGACTGACGTTCACTTAACGTTAAATTAGGGGGATAGTAAAGGTGTCCCATTTCAACCTCCCCCCGGAGTGACTGAAAAGAGTTTTGAATGAATTGTATAAATGTCTCGAGGGCGTGGGAGCCCCGTGGGGGTCTGAATGGGCTTTTGGTGCGTAAAAAGAGATTGAGGCCAGCTCTGAACGGGTCAAGGCTATTGAGATTCAGCTTTCATCCACAGGCACTCCAGAGGAGCTGAACCAACTAAAATCCGAAATCAAGACGAAAACTGAACAACACCGTAGAGACATAGAGAACAGGAAACGACTGAAATTCGCCTGGGATACCGAGGACTACGAGGCGAAAAGGGTGTACAGATGGCAGGACAATTACTCCTCCTCCCGCTCCAACGTAAGAACTGGACATCGCTCTTCCACGGACTACTCCACCTCGGGATCGGAGCAAGACAGGAGTTCCTCCATTCCCAGCATATCCCGTTTTTTAGGTCCACGTACCCAACGAGGCAAAAAAAGAGGACGCGGAGGAGCCAGAGATCTCGGCAGAGACACAGATCTTACACGGATCACACGATCTCAGGTACTGAGTCTCTAATCGTGAACATTTCTTCCAGAACCCTGGGTGCATCGGACTGTAGCGTTCTACAAAAAGGTCTTTCCTTCTGTCCTACTTATCGCTATCGGACCTTTGACTTGGACATGGACCTTCAAAGGTTCTTCAGGTCTTTGAGGTTAAAAGTGTATTTCTCTGATCCACAGAACAACATGGTAAACACCTTACGAGCCCCTGTAGCGCCTCAACTCTTAACAGCGGAGAGTTTGGGTTTACGCACCAAAAGCCCATTCAGACCCCCACGGGGCTCCCACGCCCTCGAGACATTTATACAATTCATTCAAAACTCTTTTCAGTCACTCCGGGGGGAGGTTGAAATGGGACACCTTTACTATCCCCCTAATTTAACGTTAAGTGAACGTCAGTCGTTACAATCACTCCAGTCTGACTCCAGCTTAATAATTAAACCCGCAGACAAAGGGGGTGCTATTGTAATCATGGATAAGAGTGACTACTTGAATGAAATCAGGAGACAATTAGATAATACCACCATATACCAGAGATTGGATTCTAATCCCACTCAAGCCATTAGAAACAGAATCTCAAGCATACTACAGCGATACACGGCACTAGGGGTCCTAGACCTCAAAACTTGCAACTATCTCACCAATGACCATCCGGTGACCCCAGTGTTCTACACACTTCCTAAAATCCACAAGAACCTTGAGCATCCCCCTGGACGTCCGATAGTGGCAGCCACTAACTCTATATCAATAGCTATCTTTCTAGAAAAAATCTTGACCCCCCATATCCAATCCGCTAGGTCATTTCTACTGGATACTGGGGCCTTTTTGGGAACAATACGGGACTTGGGTAGTGTACCAGCCGATGCCATATTAGCATCACTGGACGTAAAAGATTTATACACTTCCATTCCCCACGTGGATGGTATTAATTCTATCAAAAAACTTCTATCTACCACAGGGACCCATAAGCAACAAATTGACTTAGTGGTGGAACTACTCACACTGGTTCTCGATTCAAATCACTTCTTGTTCCAGGACCAATACTACCTACAGATACGGGGGACCGCAATGGGCTCCAACGTGGCGCCCCCTTACGCTAACAGCTATATGGCAGATTTTGAGGAGAGCATCATCTACCCTGACTCACGCTTCCAAGAGAACGTCTTACTCTGGAAGCGTTACATAGACGATATTTTTTGCGTTTGGGGCGGCACGTTGGAGTCCTTCCGGTCCTTTGTGGATTTTCTTAACACCGCGTGGCCTGGCATCTCCTTTACCATGGCTCATTACCTGCACAGAATGAATTTTCTAGACACAGTGGTCATCAAAGACCACACGGGAAGGTTAAGCACTGATATCTACATAAAGAACACTGACCGGAATAGCCTATTGCACTTTGAGAGTCTACATCCCAGAGCCATCAAAAAAGCGATCCCTAAATCCCAAATCCAGCGGGTAACCCGCATAGTCTCGGACAACGAGCTACGGACACAAAGAGTGTCAGAGATGGAAGCCAAATTTCATGCACGAGGTTATCCTAACTCGTTCCTTCAAGAATCCCAGACACCTAACCCTAACAACAGGTCAAAGTCTAATAAACGTGTTCCATTTGTTCATTCCTTCCACCCTTTTGCTTATATTCTCCATAAAAATATACGCCAACACTGGCATCTACTCACAACTGCCCACCCAAACATCCCGGAGTTTAAGGAACCTTTCCTCCCGTGTTTTAGAAGACCCCGTAACCTAAGAGACACACTGGTAAGAGCCGACGTAGGACCAGACAAAAAGGCACCCACCCAACGGTTCCTTCAGAACCCTCGTCTAGGGACCTTCCCTTGTCTCCACTGCACCCAATGCAGCAATGTTCTTAAGGGCAGCTCATTTCACCACCCACGTTCCGGCAGATCGTTTCCTATTAAGAACTATTTCAATTGTGACTCGGCCTATGTAATTTACCTCATCAAGTGCCCATGCGGCATGCTTTATGTGGGAGAGACAACCCAGTCCATTCGGGAACGCATCTCAAAGCATAAGTCCACGATCAGGTGTGGCAACACGCTCCTACCCATCCCACAACATTTTATATCGAAAGGCCACAACATTTCTCAACTTATGTTCCAGGTAATCGAGCAGGTCCCAGCGCCCAGACGAGGGGGTGACAGATTAGCCTCCCTAAAACGTAGGGAGGCGTTCTGGATCCACACCCTCGATACCCTGCATCCTAAAGGTCTTAATAGGGACTATGACCTTGTCTCTTTTACTTAATTTGCATAGGGATGTCTCAATATTAGGGACTCTAACATTTTGATACTCACAGTTGTCAATTATGTGCATTGTGACTTGGTTGTTATTGCATACTTATCATATTAATCACATACTTATCCTGTTTTTTATTATATGCATATCTCTAACATATTTATCAATCTTCCTAGAGCCGCCTATATTGAGCCACCAGGACTCTTCTGCCTATCCACGGGGTCACAGCGGATATGATATGAATAACCCCCACCTCCACCTTTTCAGCGCTGCTATCACTATTCCGTACCATCTGAGGCTGTTCCTCTGCTACACTTCACAGTGCACACCTTGTTATGTCCCGCCTCCCTATTGTGGAGTCACCCGATTGGCCGGCTCACTCCTGTCAATCGCGGGTAACAACATGCGGTCACTTCCGATACATCACTTCCAGTTGGACCGGCGCGCACATAAGGAACGCCGCATTGGCGTCTCCTCACTCGGGCAAGCCCCTCTGACAGCGGTGGACACCGCGTCCAGACCCTCTTCTCCCTCAGGTAATTCTCTCCTCAGGGGCTATGTCGCCACCCAGCATGTCACACCACTTGGCTACTTCGCCATCTGACATGTACCCTGACTTCACTCCTTCCTTCTCCACAGCATGCAGCAGTATCTGCAGCCGCGTCTTTTGACCGGAGGCTTACATTTTTCAAGGTATTAGCACTCACTGGGGCCTCTCATATTTCCGGTACGGACTTACTATAGCTGATTGACAGTAGCTCCTACCACGGGGTTTTTCTCCTTCCTAGGGATCTCCTTGGAGTTCACCACGCCTTTTGGAGTATTCCCTCAACATTCTCCCAGACACCTCTCAGTACGGTACGATACGGGGCACTTTACTCTCCATACCCTTTCACCACCAGGGGGGCTGGGATTTACTAGTGTACTCCTCATATTGTTGGTTCCTAACATCGCCATACCAGGACCTTTTGACACACTGTATATACTTTTGTTTGCTTCTGTTTGTTCTGTTCATTTTCTTTATTCCGTTTATTTATTTATCTTACACTGTATGTATCCACTGATGTATTTACAGATGTAGTCACAGATGTACTTATTATCTATTTTCTTTACAACATTGTAGTAACTGACGAAGGCCAGACCAGGCCGAAACGTTTTTCGTACTACGAAATAAAAAACCATCAATTTGACTAAAGTTGAGTGCCGGGTTCTTTTTATCTAACCTTTATGAGGTAATAACTCAGGAACGCTTCAACGGATCCTAGCGGTTCTGAGATTGTTTTGTCGTGACATATTGGGCTTCATGTTAGTGGTAAATTTAGGTCAATAAATTATGCGTTTATTTGTGATAAAAACGGAAATTTGGCGAAAATTTTGAAAATTTCGCAATTTTCACATTTTGAATTTTTATTCTGTTAAACCAGAGAGATATGTGACACAAAATAGTTAAGAAATAACATTTCCCACATGTTTACTTTACATCAGCACAATTTTGGAAACAAAATTTTTTTTTGTTAGGAAGTTATAAGGGTTAAAATTTGACCAGCGATTTGACATTTTTACAACGAAATTTACAAAACCATTTTTTTAGGGACCACCTCACATTTGAAGTCAGTTTGAGGGGTCTATATGGCTGAAAATACCCAAAAGTGACACCATTCTAAAAACTGCACCCCTCAAGGTACTCAAAACCACATTCAAGAAGTTTATTAACCCTTCAGGTGCTTCACAGCAGCAGAAGCAACATGGAAGGAAAAAATGAACATTTAACTTTTTAGTCACAAAAATTATCTTTTAGCAACAATTTTTTTATTTTCCCAATGGTAAAAGGAGAAACTGAACCACGAAAGTTGTTGTCCAATTTGTCCTGAGTACGCTGATACCTCATATGTGGGGTAAACCACTGTTTGGGCGCACGGCAGGGCTTGGAAGGGAAGGAGCGCCATTTGACTTTTTTAATCAAAAATTGGCTCCACTCTTTAGCCGACACCATGTCACGTTTGGAGCTCCCCCACAAGTGACCCCATTTTGGAAACTAGACGCCCCAAGGAACCTATCTAGATGCATAGTGAGCACTTTGAACCCCCAGGTGCTTCACAAATTGATCCGTAAAAATGAAAAAGTACTTTTTTTTCACAAAAAAATTCTTTTAGCCTCAATTTTTTCATTTTCACATGGGCAACAGGATAAAATGGATCCTAAAATGTGTTGGGCAATTTCTCCTGAGTACACCAATACCTCACATGTGGGGGTAAACCACTGTTTGGGCACATGGTAAGGCTCGGAAGGGAAGGAGCGCCATTTGACTTTTTGAATGAAAAATTATTTCCATCGTTAGCGGACACCATGTCGCGTTTGGATAGCTCCTGTGTGCCTAAACATTGGCGCTCCCCCACAAGTGACCCCATTTTGGAAACTAGACCCCCCAAGGAACTTATTTAGATGCCTAGTGAGCACTTTAAACCCTCAGGTGCTTCACAAATTGATCTGTAAAAATGAAAAAGTACTTTTTTTTCACAAAAAAATTCTTTTCGCCTTAATTTTTTCATTTTCACATGGGCAGTAGGATAAAATGGATCATAAAATTTGTTGGGCAATTTCTCCCGAGTACGTCGATACCTCATATGTGGGGGTAAACCACTGTTTGGGCACTCGGCAGGGCTCGGAAGGGAAGGCGCGCCATTTGACTTTTTGAATGGAAAATTAGCTCCAATTGTTAGCGGACACCATGTCGCGTTTGGAGAGCCCCTGTGTGCCTAAACATTGGAGCTCCCCAACAAGTGACCCCATTTTGGAAACTAGACCCCCCAAGGAACTTATCTAGATGCATATTGAGCACTTTAAACCCCCAGGTGCTTCACAGAAGTTTATAACGCAAAGCTATGAAAATAAAAAATAATTTTTCTTTCCTCAAAAATGATTTTTAGCCTGGAATTTCCTATTTTGCCAAGGATAATAGGAGAAATTGGACCCCAAATATTGTTGTCCAGTTTGTCCTGAGTACGCTGATACCCCATATGTGGGGGTAAACCACTGTTTGGGCGCACGGCAGGGCTCGGAAGGGATGGCACGCCATTTGGCTTTTTAAATGGAAAATTAGCTCCAATCATTAGCGGACACCATGTCACGTTTGGAGAGCCCCTGTGTGCCTAAACATTGGAGATCCCCCAGAAATGACACCATTTTGGAAACTAGACCCCCAAAGGAACTAATCTAGATGTGTGGTGAGGACTTTGAACCCCCAAGTGCTTCACAGAAGTTTATAACGCAGAGCCATGAAAATGAAAAAAAAAATTATTTTCTCAAAAATGATCTTTTAGCCTGCAATTTTTTATTTTCACAAGGGTAACAGGAGAAATTTGACCCCAAAAGTTGTTGTCCAGTTTCTCCTGAGTACGCTGATACCCCATATGTGGGGGTAAATCACTGTTTGGGCACATGCCGGGGCTCGAAAGTGAAGTAGTGACGTTTTGAAATGCAGACTTTGATGGAATGCTCTGTGGGCGTCACGTTGCGTTTGCAAAGCCCCTGATGTGGCTTAACAGTAGAAACCCCCCACAAGTGACCCCATTTTGGAAACTAGACCCCCAAAGGAACTTTTCTAGATGTGTGGTGAGCACTTTGAACCCCCAAGTGCTTCATAGAAGTTTATAATGCAGAGCCGTGAAAATAATAAATACGTTTTCTTTCCTCAAAAATAATTATTTAGCCCAGAGTTTTTTATTTTTCCAAGGGTTACAGAAGAAATTGGACCCCAATAGTTGTTGTCCAGTTTCTCCTGAGTACGCTGATACCCCATATGTGGGGGTAAACCACTGTTTGGGCACATGCCGAGGCTCGGAAGTGAAGTAGTGACGTTTTGAAATGCAGACTTTGATGGAATGCTCTGTGGGCGTCACGTTCCGTTTGCAGAGCCCCTGATGTGGCTTAACAGTAGAAACCCCCCACAAGTGACCCCATTTTGGAAACTAGACCCCGAAAGGAACTTATCTAGATGTGTGGTGAGCACTTTGAACCCCCAAGCGCTTCATAGAAGTTTATAATGCAGAGCCGTGAAAATAATAAATACGTTTTCTTTCCTCAAAAATAATTATTTAGCCCAGAATTTTTTAATTTTCCCAAGGGTAACAGGAGAAATTTGACCCCAATATTTGTTGTCCAGTTTCTCCTGAGTACGGTGATACCCCATATGTGGGAGTAAACTACTGTTTGGGCACATGCCGGGGCTTGGAATTGAAGTAGTGACGTTTTGAAATGCAGACTTTGATGGAATGCTCTGCGGGCGTCACGTTGCGTTTGCAGAGCCCCTGATGTGCCTAAACAGTAGAAACCCCCCACAAGTGACCCCATTTTGGAAACTAGACCCCGAAAGGAACTTATCTAGATGTGTGGTGAGCACTTTGAACCCCCAAGTGCTTCATAGAAGTTTATAATGCAGAGCCGTGAAAATAATAAATACGTTTTCTTTCCTCAAAAATAATTATTTAGCCCAGAATTTTTTATTTTCCCAAGGGTTACAGGAGAAATTGGACCACAAAAGTTGTTGTCCAGTTTCTCCTGAGTACGCTGATACCCCATGAGTGGGGGTAAACCACTGTTTGGGCACACGTCGGGGCTCAGAAGGGAAGTAGTGACTTTTGAAATGCAGACTTTGATGGAATGGTCTGCGGGTGTCACGTGGCGTTTGCAGAGCCCCTGGTGTGCCTAAACAGTAGAAACCCCCACAAGTGACCCCATTTTAGAAACTAGACCCCCCAAGGAACTTATCTAGATATGTGGTGAGCACTTTGAACCCCCAAGTGCTTCACAGACGTTTACAACGCAGAGCCGTGAAAATAAAAAATCATTTTTCTTTCCTCAAAAATTGTTTTAGCAAGCATTTTTTTAGATTCACAAGGGTAACAGGAGAAATTGGACCCCAGTAATTGTTGCGCAGTTTGTCCTGAGTATGCTGGTACCCCATATGTGGGGGTAAACCACTGTTTGGGCACACGTCAGGGCTCGGAAGTGAGGGAGCACAATTTGACTTTTTGAATACGAGATTGGCTGGAATCAATGGTGGCGCCATGTTGCGTTTGGAGACCCCTGATGTGCCTAAACAGTGGTAACCCCTCAATTCTAACTCCAACACTAACCCCCCCACACCCCTAACCCTAATCCCAACTGTAGCCATAACCCTAATCACAACCCTAACCACAACCCTAATTCCAACCTTAACCCTAAGGCTATGTGCCCATGTTGCGGATTCGTGTGAGATATTTCTGCACCATTTTTGAAAAATCCGCGGGTAAAAGGCACTGCGTTTTACCTGCGGATTTTCCGCGGATTTCCAGTGTTTTATGTTCGGATTCCTATTGAGGAACAGGTGTAAAACGCTGCGGAATCCGCACAAAGAATTGACATGCTGCGGAAAACACAACGCAGCGTTTCCACGCGGTATTTTCCGCACCATGGGCACAGCGGATTTGGTTTTTCATATGTTTACATGGTACTGTAAACCTGATGGAACACTGCTGCGAATCCGCAGTGGCCAATCCGCAGCCAAATCCGCACCGTGTGCACATAGCCTAATTCTAAAGGTATGTGCACACGCTGCGGAAAACGCTGCGGATCCGCAGCAGTTTCCCATGAGTTTACAGTTCAATGTTAACTGTTTAACTCCATATCAGCATGGGTTTATGAGAAATCGCTCCTGTCAAACAAATCTAATCAGTTTTTATGAAGAGGTAAGCTATAGGCTGGACCACGGTGAGTCATTGGACGTGGTATATCTCGATTTTTCCAAAGCGTTTGATACCGTGCCGCACAAGAGGTTGGTACACAAAATGAGAATGCTTGGTCTGGGGGAAATTGTGTGTAAATGGGTTAGTAACTGGCTTAGTGATAGAAAGCAGAGGGTGGTTATAAATGGTATAGTCTCTAACTGGGTCGCTGTGACCAGTGGGGTACCGCAGGGGTCAGTATTGGGACCTGTTCTCTTCAACATATTCATTAATGATCTGGTAGAAGGTTTACACAGTAAAATATCGATATTTGCAGATGATACAAAACTATGTAAAGCAGTTAATACAAGAGAAGATAGTATTCTGCTACAGATGGATCTGGATAAGTTGGAAACTTGGGCTGAAAGGTGGCAGATGAGGTTTAACAATGATAAATGTAAGGTTATACACATGGGAAGAAGGAATCAATGTCACCATTACACACTGAATGGGAAACCACTGGGTAAATCTGACAGGGAGAAGGACTTGGGGATCCTAGTTAATGATAAACTTACCTGGAGCAGCCAGTGCCAGGCAGCAGCTGCCAAGGCAAACAGGATCATGGGGTGCATTAAAAGAGGTCTGGATACACATGATGAGAGCATTATACTGCCTCTGTACAAATCCCTAGTTAGACCGCACATGGAGTACTGTGTCCAGTTTTGGGCACCGGTGCTCAGGAAGGATATAATGGAACTAGAGAGAGTACAAAGGAGGGCAACAAAATTAATAAAGGGGATGGGAGAACTACAATACCCAGATAGATTAGCGAAATTAGGATTATTTAGTCTAGAAAAAAGACGACTGAGGGGCGATCTAATAACCATGTATAAGTATATAAGGGGACAATACAAATATCTCGCTGAGGATCTGTTTATACCAAGGAAGGTGACGGGCACAAGGGGGCATTCTTTGCGTCTGGAGGAGAGAAGGTTTTTCCACCAACATAGAAGAGGATTCTTTACTGTTAGGGCAGTGAGAATCTGGAATTGCTTGCCTGAGGAGGTGGTGATGGCGAACTCAGTCGAGGGGTTCAAGAGAGGCCTTGATGTCTTCCTGGAGCAGAACAATATTGTATCATACAATTAGGTTCTGTAGAAGGACGTAGATCTGGGGATTTATTATGATGGAATATAGGCTGAACTGGATGGACAAATGTCTTTTTTCGGCCTTACTAACTATGTTACTATGTTACTATGTTACTATGTTACTATGTTACTATGTATGTAATGTAAACCTACGGGAAACAAAAATCACTGTACACATGCTGCAGAAAAACTGCACGGAAACGCAGCGGTTTACATTCCGCAGCATGTCACTTCTTTGTGCGGATTCCGCAGCGGTTTTACAACTGCTCCAATAGAAAATCGCAGTTGTAAAACCGCAGTGAAATGCGCAGAAAAAAACGCGGTAAATCCGCCATAAATCCACAGCGGTTTAGCACTGTGGATTTATCAAATCCGCTGCGAAAAAATCCGCAGAGGACCAGAATACGTGTGCACATACCGAAACCCTAACCCTAACCCTAACCCTAGCCCTACCCCTAACCCCACCCCTAACCCTAGCCCTAACCCTACCCCTAACCCTAGCCCTAACCCTACCCCTAACCCTAGCCCTAACCCTAGCCCTAACCCTAGCCCTACCCCTAACCCTACCCCTAACCCTACCCCTAACCCTACCCCTAACCCTAACCCTAGCCCTAACCCTACCCCTCACCCTAGCCCTAACCCTAACCCTAACCCTACCCCTAACCCTACCCCTAACCCTAACCCTAACCCTATTCTAACATTAGTGGAAAAAAAAAATTTCTTTATTTTTTTATTGTCCCTACCTATGGGGGTGACAAAGGGGGGGGGGGTCATTTATTATTCTTTTTATTTTGATCACTGAGATATAATCTATCTCAGTGATCAAAATGCACTTTGGAACGAATCTGCCGGCCGGCAGATTCGGCGGGCGCACTGCGAATGCGCCCGCCATTTTGGAAGATGGCGGCGCCCAGGGAGAAGACGGACGGGACCCCGGCTGGATCGGTAAGTATGATGGGGTGGGGGGGGACCACGGGGGGGGGGATCGGAGCACGGGGGGGGGAATCGGAGCGTGGGAGGGGTGGAACGGAGCACGGGGGGCGTGGAACGGAGCACGGGGGGGCTGGAACGGAGCACGGGGAGGTGGAACGGAGCACCGGGGGGTGTGGATCGGAGTGTAGGGGGGGTGATTGGAGCACGGGGGGAGCGGACAAGAGCACGGGGGGGAGCGGAGCACTGGACGGAGGGGAGCCGGAGCAGTGTACCGGCCAGATCGGGGGGCTGGGGGGGCGATCGGTGGGGTGGGGTGGGGGCACATTAGTATTTCCAGCCATGGCCGATGATATTTCAGCATCGGCCATGGCTGGATTGTAATATTTCACCAGTTATAATAGGTGAAATATTACAAATCGCTCTGATTGGCAGTTTCACTTTCAACAGCCAATCAGAGCGATCGTAGCCACGAGGGGGTGAAGCCACCCCCCCTGGGCTAAACTACCACTCCCCCTGTCCCTGCAGATCGGGTGAAATGGGAGTTAACCCTTTCACCCGATCTGCAGGGACGCGATCTTTCCATGACGCCACATAGGCGTCATGGGTCGGATTGGCACCGACTTTCATGACGCCTACGTGGCGTCATGGGTCGGGAAGGGGTTAAGAAGGCGGTAATCAATACAAGGTCTCAAAGAACCATCCTTTTTGGCCACAAAAAAGAACCCTGCTCCCAACGGTGATGACGACGGGCGAATATGCCCTTTCTCCAAGGACTCGTTTATATAACTCCGCATAGCGGCGTGTTCTGGCACAGATAAATTGAACAGTCGACCGTTAGGAAACTTACTACCAGGAATCAAATCAATTGCACAATCACAATCCCTATGAGGAGGTAGGGCACCGGATTTGGGCTCATCAAATACATCCCGGTAATCCGACAAAAACTCAGGGACTTCAGAAGGAGTGGAAGACGAAATTGACAGCAATGGAACATCACCATGTACCCCTTGACAACCCCAGCTGGACACAGACATTGATTTCCAATCCAATACTGGGTTGTGGACCTGTAGCCATGGCAACCCCAAAACGACCACATCATGCAGATTATGCAACACCAAAAAGCGAATATCCTCCTGATGTGCAGGAGCCATGCACATGGTCAAATGAGTCCAGTACTGAGGCTTATTCTTGGCCAAAGGCGTAGCATCAATTCCTCTCAATGGAATAGGATACTGCAAGGGCTCCAAGAAAAAACCACAGCGCCTGGCAAACTCTAAGTCCATCAAATTCAGGGCAGCGCCTGAATCCACAAATGCCATAACAGAATAGGACGACAAAGAGCAAATCAGAGTAACGGACAAAAGAAACTTAGACTGTACAGTACCAATGGTGGCAGACCCAGCGAACCACTTAGTGCGCTTAGGACAATTGGAAATAGCATGAGTGGAGTCACCACAGTAAAAACACAGCCCATTCCGACGTCTGTGTTCTTGCCGTTCAGCTCTGGTCAAAGTCCTATCACATTGCATAGGCTCAGGCCTATGCTCAGAGAGTACCGCCAAATGGTGCACAGCTTTGCGCTCACGCAAACGCCGATCGATCTGAATGGCCAAGGACATAGACTCATTCAGACCAGCAGGCGTGGGAAATCCCACCATAGTATCCTTAAAGGTTTCCGAAAGACCCTTTCTGAAAATTGCCGCCAGGGCACACTCATTCCACTGGGTAAGCACAGACCACTTTCTAAACTTCTGACAATATACCTCCGCTTCATCCTGACCCTGACACAAAGCCAGCAAGATTTTCTCTGCCTGATACACTGAATTAGGTTCATCATAAAGCAATCCAAGCGCCAGAAAAAACGCATCAACATCACGCAATGTAGGATCTCCTGGCGCAAGGTAAAATGCCCAGTCTTGAGGGTCGCCACGCAAGAAAGAAATAATAATTTTCACTTGTTGAACGGGATCACCAGAGGAGCGGGGCTTCAAAGCAAGAAACAGTTTACAATTATTTTTGAAATTCAAAAACTTAGATCTATCCCCAGAAAACAAATCAGGAATTGGAATTCTAGGTTCTAACATCGGATTCTGAACTACAAAATCTTGAATGCTTTGTACCCTTGCAGTGAGATGATCCACACAAGAGGACAGACCTTGAATGTCCATATCTACACCTGTGTCCTGAACCACCCAAAGATTAAGGGGAAAAGAAAGACAAAACAAACTGCAAAGAAAAAAAAATGGTCTCAGAACTTCTCCTATCCCTCTATTGAGATGCATTAACACTTTTGGGCCAGCTGTACTGTTATGGACCTGGTGGTTAGGAGCACCCGAAATTACCTGATGGTTAAACCGATACAGGACAAGCTCTGGGAAGTGGGAACTCTGCTGACCGCAATCCCTAATCCTATCACACACACTAGAAATAGCCGTGGAGCATACCTGACATGGCCTAGACGCCTCGACACAGCCTAAGAACTAGCTAGTCCTAGAGATAGAAAATAAAGCCTACCTTGCCTCAGAGAAATTTCCCCAAAGGAAAAGGCAGCCCCCCACAAATATTAACTGTGAGTTAAGATGAAAGTCACAAACACAGAAATGAAACAGGTTTTAGCAAAGGGAGGCCAGACTAACTAAATAGACAGAGGATAGGAAAGGTATCTTTGCGGTCAGCACAAAAAACTACAAAAGACCACGCAGAGTGTGCAAAAAGCCCCCCGCACCGACTCATGGTGTGGAGGTGCCACTCTGCATCCCAGAGCTTCCAGCTAGCAAAGCAAAATCATGAAAGCAAGCTGGACAAGAAAACAATGAGCAGAAAATAACAATCAGGGACTTAGCTTCTTGCAGGAAGAGACAGGTCACCCGAAAGATCCAAGAGCGAACTGAACCAGTAAGGAACATTGACAGGTGGCATGGAGTAACGATCTGAGTGGAGTTAAATAGAGAAGCCAGCCTAAGAATAACCTAGGTCACCTGTGGAAGGAACCTCAGAACCAGCAACTCCACTCACAGCCACCAGAGGGAGTCCATGGACAGAACTCGCCAAAGTACCATTCATGACCACAGGAGGGCGTTCGATAACAGAATTCACAACAGAACTGCTCAGCTCCATCGATGGAATAGTGGTCGTGGACAAGTGCTGCGTATCCACCCCTTATTGATTTGAACAGATAGCGGATATGTAGTACCCAGCCGTAGCCACCATACAGTCTATGGAGCTGTACTATACAGCTTCATTACTGAGCTGCCACCACAACTGAGTACAGCTGATCAGTGGAAGAGTCGGATGTCGCACTCACACCGATTAGACACTGATGAGAGAGTCTAAGGATAAGCCAACAAGTTGAACAAGCCTCATTTTTCGAGCATTTCATGAGAGAACCTACCGTTCCAATTACCTGATGGCCTACATTCTTAATGTGATTTTACAAAGGATTTATAGCATGATAGTATCACATAAAGGTCCCAAGTTTGGGGGCATGTTCATATGAGTGGGAATTTCTGTCGATAGTTTATTGCATAACTTTGAAGTAAATTGGCATAGACCTGCTGGGGCTACTGCTGCCTCACTCTAGGAGCCTAAAAAAAGCTTTATAATCTACTTTCCTGCTATTTAGGCCCCTGGAGAAATAATCTGATGTTCTCCACAAATTAGTAAATTGTTTAATGAGTCCCTCTTTTTGACACTGATATCATTAGGTCTGCCATAGTGGCAGGTCAACTGTCTTAAACTGTCTGACCTGTCTATTGACCAGGGCTTTAATCTAAACTATGGTATAATAAGTCCCATTCATTACATCTCATATCAGTGTTAGGGATCACAAAGACTGGTATACAGCCCTACCCCTTTAAGTACGTCCTGGTTACTGCACTATGTAAATGTAATCTCATTCTGCTATGTATATAGTGTCTTCTAACCGTATGCTGTTTTATATTACTGTGTATAGTTTTCACCTAGGTGTATAGGGACAGTGTTGTACATTAGTTGGGCCACAAGATGGCTACATACTAAACACTTAATTATAGGAGCAGTTTACTGGGGTAAGGTAGGAACAGTTTCCTGGCTAGAGTTAGTAGGGCTTGGGAGCCTGAACAGCTTGGGTGGGCCTTAGAGCCCAAGCTACCCAGCAGCTTTGCAGTAATTTAAGTGAGTAGCACAGCCATCCAGGGCCCAGGAGGGCCAGAAGTACAGCATTTGACAGCAGTGTGGAGCAGAAGCAAGAGGAGAGATCCTATACAGTACAGGGATGCAGGTCGCTCATTATGTGGCAGATCATTGCTTGGGCTGATGCCCTCAGATCTGGTGCAAAACGGATGAGGGAATCCCAAAGCGCAGTGACTCAGGACAGGGAGGAAGCTGCATTACCACAAGAGGCGGTACGACTCAGGCATGTACTGAGGACCATAGAAGGAAGTCCAAGGAAAGTAGAGAATGTCGACTGTAAGAAACTCCATGCTGATGAGGTATCTGAAAATGATGTGCTGTGAACCAAAGAAAGTAAAGTTTTATGTTATACTGTAAGTTTGAAATTAACTCTGTCTCTTTATATGCAACAATGTCAGCTGCAGCACTTTAGCCAGCCTGACGGGACCCTGGCGGTGCAGAAGGCAAGGCGGAAGGTGTGCCACAGAAGGGACATTATATTTATGTGATGGGAGACCAGGGTGCATTAAAGTACATACTCTCAGCCATTACTATGGTCCTGGCCTTCCCTCACATGAGCACAGAAGCAGATTCTTCACTCTAAAAGGGTTGAGACATTTTAACTTGCTTAAATGTTGTTAAAATGAGCCTGGTTTCCTAGAACCAGGAAAGTAATAATATAGCAAGTAAAATGTGCTAGATTCCTGGGGATGGCTTATTGGTTGAAAGATTAAAGGGAACCTGTCAAGTCCCTAAACACTATCAACCTGCAGATATAGTTTTATCTGCAGTTTAAAAGCATTACAGCAGTTTCCAGCTGCCTTACTGAAAGCATGGTACTGGGAAAAAAAGTACTTTATTCCTCCTTGCAGCCGCCGGCTTACAGTCAAATGGGTGTGCCCAGAGAGCTTACCGTCATCAGTCAGTACTCAGTGAACTCAGTGATTGTAAGTACAACTTGACACTTTGATTGACAACTCACTCTGCAGCGCATCTGTGCAGAGAGTGGATTGAAAATGAAAGTGCCAAGGCATGCTTACAGCTGTTCTTAACAATGCTGTTAGCGGTTGACGTAGCCGCTCCATTCATACCTCTATGACTGAAAGCTGGTGACTCCCAGGAGGAATACATTTATTTTTCTCCTGGTAGCTACACTTTCAGATAGGTTACTGGACAGTGTTGTAATACTATTAAATGCAGATGAAACCTATATATCTGCAGGTTAATAGCTTTTGGGGGCATGACAGGTTCCCTTTGTTTTTGATAGCTATGTCCAAAAGTGAAAATGCATTTTTCTTTCATAAGTTGAAAGCAGTTTTGACTCTTTCTGGATCACCGCAAGCTAGGTAATAAGTGGAATTCTGAAGATTTTCTTACTTTTTGTGTTAACGCACACATTTTGAACAGGAAGTGACAAGTTATAAAAGGAAAATACTTAAATTGGGCAGTCTGACATTTACAGGTCCCTGAATTAGACATTATATGTCTATGGTAAGTTAGCTATAGAACTTATATAAGAAATTGATTGAGTCATAACTGTAGTACAGAGGATGGTACTGGTCAATGAATGCATTTGTGGGATAAGTGTGAGCATATGGCATAAAAGGTGTCTTGGTATTTATTGATATTAATGCAATTCAAAGGGCTTAAAGTTCACGAAAAAGATTGAAGATAAGAATAGTCAGAGAACAAGATGGCTGGAAGTGGAATATCCTCAGCAAGCATTTTAGAAGGAATACCAGAAAAAATGTTTTCAGAAGTAGTGGAAAGATATTGATGTTGTGCTAGATGCTCCTGTCATTTAGAAATCATTACAATGTCAACCCCCTTAAACTTTAGTGGGGAGGTTGTTTACAGTGACCACTTAAAAAGCAAAGTATTTTACGTCTTACAGTCACTAGCTAAGATTTCCTAGTAATAGGGATTCTTTCTAGATAAATGACGTCTGTTTATATCTAGGGAACACAACTTATCATAGTGGAAAAGTCATGTCTCGAATTTAAGTGGTCTTTGAAAAAACGAACCTGAAATATTATTTGTCTGGCTACATATTTACATCGGTTACTCATCCTGCTCATCTTAGCCAGATGATTCAACAGAAAAAAGGCTTTTCAAGAGCAGATTATTTTAGTCTGTGATCTTTAGAGAAGTCTAAGTTTGATATATAGAAGTATAATGTATATTCCATTTTCTATCCAATTGTATTAGTGTGAAAATGCAAGAATTAAGCATAAAAAATCAGAAATAGTTTAACATTTTACTTTTCTTCAGATGGGACTCCAATGTCCAAAATGCAGATGTCAGAAGGATATCTGTGGAGTGATTCCACGCTACTGATAGTATGAAGGCGTCAATCCAGAAGTTTATCCAACACGTTTCAAAGTGCTAATAACTTCATCATCAGGAAAACAACCACATGTAGAAAGGGGCTACCCGACAGGCTTTTGAATCTGGGAGCCAAACCAACACATGGCGGATATGTCAGAGTTCATTGGGAGAGCACATGATCCAACAGTTAGCATACGAGAAATGAACACAAAAAAGGAATCGTATAGATATTTACATGTTGACATATTAACATATTAGATTATCAGCTCTAATTCTAAATGGAAAATAAAACATGAAAAAATAAAAAAAGAAGAAAAAGGAAAAGTTACAAAAAGAACACAGATGTCCAAAAATTGGGGTCTAGAACCCGTGTTATTTAAATAAATTGCTATTAGTGTGGTGACTTTGTGTGTTGTGCTTTTCGTCAGACAAAGGAATTCACGGAATTATGACTTGTAAAAAAAAGGGTTAATTTTGTGCATTTTAATTTGAAGGTCTATATGTCTAGTGTGATTTACAAATTTATCGAATGTGATTTAAAAAATATTTTTACAGTGGGTACGGAAAGTATTTAAACCCCTTTAAATTGTTCACTTTTTGTTTCATTGCAGCCATTTGGTAAATTCAAAAAAGTTATTTTTTTTCACATTAACGTACACGCTGCATCCCATCTTGACTGAAAAAAACAGAAATGTAGTAAGTTTTGCAAATATAATAAAAAAGAAAAACTGAAATATCACATGGTCACTAGTATTCAGACCCTTTGCTCAGACACTCATATTTAAGTCACATGCTGTCCATTTCCTTGTTATCCTCCTTGAGATGGTTCTACTCCTTCATTGGAGTCCAGTTGTGTTTAATTAAACTGATAGGACTTGATTTGGAAAGGCGCACACCTGTCTATATAAGACCTCAGAGCTCACAGTGCATGTCAGACCAAAGGAGAATCATGAGGTCAAAGGAACTGACCAAGGAGCTGAGAGACAGAATGGTGGCAAGGCACAGACCTAGCCAAGGTTACAAGAGAATTTCTGCAGTACTCAAGATTCCTAAGAGCACAGTGGCCTCCAAAATCCTTAAATGGAAGAAGTTTGGGACCACCAGAAGTCTTCCTAGACCTGGCCGTCCAGCCAAACTGAGCAATCGTGGGAGAAGAGCCTTGGTGAGAGGTAAAGAAGAACCCCAAGATCACTGTGGCTGAGCTCCAGAGATGCAGTAGGGAGATGGGAGAAAGTTCCACAAAGTCAACTATCACTGCAGCCCTGCAACAGTCAGGCCTTTATGGCAGAGTGGCCCGACGGAAGTCTCTCCTCAGTGCAAGACATATGAAAGCCCACATAGCGTTTGCTAAAACACACATAAAGGACTCCCGGACTAATAGAACTAAAGTTCTCTGGTCTGATGAGACAAAGATAGACCTTTGTGGTGATAATTCTAAGCGGAATGTGTGTAGAAAACCAGGCACTGCTCATCATCATACTTTGTATCTCCCCCACCTCATTGTAGATAGTAAGTAGTGATCAGCAAGCACTAAAATGTTGGGTGCTCGTGTCTCGCAAATTGGAATACTCGGGTACTCGACCCGAGCAATGATCCCAATGTAAGTCTATGGGATATGATCCCCTTGGAGGTCTTTTTAAGGTATAAAAACGTCAGAAAATGATGGAAACACTGCTCAAATTACACAGGAACATCATGGGGATCGCCCTTGGAAGCATTTCTGACTCCTAGGTCACAGCTGTAAACAATGTTGTCAGAGTTTCACGCCATTTTTACAGGTGCACCAACAAACATACAATAACGTAACCAAAATGGATTTTGCTGGGAAATATGTTAAGGCGCATCCTCTCCGGGCTTATGACTTGTATATAAGGCAAAATAATTTACCCCGCACCAAAATGTTCCTACACCACTTGGGCTATGTTCACACGCAGCGTTTTTTATGCGTTTTTAAACTTTAACATTGCTTTCAACCCATACAAATGCATTCACCGGGAAACATCATTGTAACATTTAACAACCATAGCTGGCCATGTGGTGTGTGACACATAAGCAGACCCATCTTGTTTCATTTACGAAGGAGGGACTCTTAAAGTCACAAAGCCTACTTTTAGAGGGGCATCAGGCAGCATTAAAATTCGTAAAGGGCCACTATTAAACAGTGGGTCTCCTATGCTGTTATTGCCTTGATCTAGTTGTGGAAAATGAGGGGTGGAGGAAGGCCTCATTAAAAACTAGGCCCAATTTAAAGAAGCAGGTCTCCTAGACTTGTAATGACCATACACTAAGTGTATGGGCTCACAAAGATTTCCCCATGGGGGGTACATTTAAAAAAAATATTTAATGGGGATCATAGACACCATTGCCAAAGTATTGACTGTCTGTAGCAACACAGAACACGCGAACCCTGGTGATCTAGTGGTGGAAAATGATGAGAGGTGGAGGAAGGCCTCATTAAAAACTAGGCTCAATGTAAAGGAGTGTGTCTCCTAGACTTGTAATTCTCATACATGCAGTGCATGGGTTGACAAACATTTCCCCAAGGGGATATATTTTTTAAAAATATACTGTGGGCATCATAAACACCCTTGCCAAAAATTGGACTGCCTATAGCAGGACAGAACACGTTAAGCGTGGTGATCTAGTGGTGGAGAATGAGGGAGATATTGCTGAAGGCCTCAATAAAAACTAGGCCCAAGGTAAAGGAGTGTGTCTCCTAGACTTTTAATGCCCATACACGCAGTGCATGGGCTGACAAACATTTTTTCAAGGGGGATATATTTTTTTAAAATATACTATGGGCATCATAGACACCCTTGTAAAAATTGGACTGCCTATAGCAGGACAGAACACGTTAAGCGTGGTGATGTAGTGGTGAAGAATGAGGAGACATTGCTGAAGGCCTCGTTAAAAACTAGGCCCAATGTAAAGGAGTGTGTCTCCTAGACTTGTAATGCCCATACATGCAGTGCATGGGCTGACAAACATTTCCCCGAAGGGGGATATATTTTAAAAAATATACTATAGGCATCATAGACACCCTTGCCAAAAATTGGACTGCCTATAGCAGGATAGAACACGATAACGTGGTGATCTAGTGGTGGAGAATGAGGAGACATTGCTGAAGGCCTCATTAAAAACTAGACCAAATGTAAAGGAGTGTGTCTCCTAGACTTGTAATAATATAATAATAATAATAATATTTTTTATTTATATAGCGCCAACATATTCCGCAGCACTTTACAATTAAGGCTACTTTCACACTAGCGTTAACTGCAATACGTTAAAATGCGTCGTTTTGCAGAAAAAACGTATGCAGCAAAATATTTTGCTGCATACGTTTTTTCCCCATAGACTTGTATTGGCGACGTATTGCGACGGATTTGCATTCGTCGGTATACGTCTTTCGACGGATGCGTCGAAAAGAGGCGACACGTCGTCTGGAAAAAAGAAGATTGTAACGTTTTTTGTCTCCGCCAATAAAACGTGTCTCGGCGCATTCGTCGGCATGCGTCTTTTGCTAGAATGAAAGTCTATGAGCGACGGATGCGTCGAGACACGTCGTACGACGCAATGCAGCGCTGCAATACGTTTTTTTCTACTGAGCATGCTCAGAAACAGGTGTTTTTATCTAAATGGCCAGACATCCCCAAATCTATATAAACCTGGTCTGGGCCTTCAACCCCCACATATGCCAGCAAGACTCAGAGAGAAGAAGAAGCCTCCAGCCAGCCGGACACCAAGAGCCCAGCCTGGACACCAAGAGCCCAGCCTGGACCCCAAGAGCCCTGCCGGACACCAAGAGCCCAGCCGGACCCCAAGAGCCCAGCCTGGACCCCAAGAGCCCTGCCGGACACCAAGAGCCCAGCCTGGACACCAAGAGCCCAGCCGGACCCCAAGAGCCCAGCCTGGACCCCAAGAGCCCTGCCGGACACCAAGAGCCCAGCCTGGACACCAAGAGCCCAGCCGGACCCCAAGAGCCCAGCCTGGACCCCAAGAGCCCTGCCGGACACCAAGAGCCCAGCCGGACCCCAAGAGCCCAGCCTGGACCTCAAGAGCCCTGCCGGACACCAAGAGCCCAGCCGGACAGCAAGAGCCCAGCCTGGCAGCAAGGACCAGACACACTACAACAGTGTGAGTATATTGCCATTTGTGTGTGTGTGTGTGTGTGCGCATTTGTGTATGACGTACTGACTATAGCAAGAGCTTATAAAACCTGAATCCAACCTGAGGCCTGCCGTCATCCTGCAACAGCCATTGCCATGCTACAGTCCAGATCCACCGTGAGGCCTGCCACTGTGAAGATATCAAGCTCCAGCCGGAGGACTGATGGCCGTGTGTGTGTGTGTGTGTGGGTGTGTGTGTTTATTTTTGTACTGCTGTGTGCTTTTCTATGTATGTGTTCACGTGCCTGCACCTTATTATGCCTTCGTCAATATTGCGACTGTTCATGTGTTATGCTTGCGTTATGACTCGGCTTGCAGGTATGTTTGTGTGCGTCTTGTTGGTTGCATGTGCATTTGTCAATGCCATATTGGTTAATATTGATTTTTGATGTATTTACTAATTAAGGTACCGTCACACTGAGTGACGCTGCAGCAATACCGACAATAATCCGGATCACTGCAGCGTCGCTGTTTGGTCGCTGGAGAGCTGTTACACAGACAGCTCTCCAGCAACCAACGATGCCAGTAACCAGGGTAAACATGGGTTTACTAAGTGCATAGCCGCGCTTAGTAACCCGATGTTTACCATGGTTACCAGTGTAAAAGTAAAAAAAAAAAAAGGTAAAAAAAAAAATATCCGCTGTCTGTCCCCGTGCTGTGCTTCTCTGCATTGTGAGCGCCAGCCAGCCGTAAAGCAGAGCAGAGCGGTGACGTCACCACTCTGCTTTCCGGCCGCTGTGCTTATACAGGGCAGAGAAGCAGAACGCCGAGGGACAGACAGCGGAACATAAGTATGAAGTGTTTGTGTTTTTTCTTACTTTTACACTGTTAACCAGGGTAAACATCGGGTTAATAAGTGCAGAGCCGCGCTTAGTAACCTGATGTTTACCCTAGTTACCAGTGAACAAATCGCTTAATTGGCGTCACACACGGCGATTCAGCGATGTCTACATAAAGTCCAGCAACGAAATAAAGTTCTGGACTTTCTGCAGCGACCAATGACATCACAGCAGGATTCTGATCGCCGCTGTGTGTCAAACTGAACGATATCGCTAACCAGGACGCTGCAACGTCACGGTTTGCTAGCGATATCGTTCAGTGTGACGGTACCTTTAAGGTACCGTCACACTTAGCGACGCTGCAGCGATACCGACAACGATCCGGATCGCTGCAGCGTCGCTGTTTGGTCGCTGGAGAGCTGTCACAAAGACCGCTCTCCAGCGACCAACGATCCAGAGGTCCCCGGTAAACCAGGGTAAACATCGGGTAACTAAGCGCAGGGCCGCGCTTAGTAACCCGATGTTTACCCTGGTTACCAGCGTAAAAAAACAAACAGTACATACTTACATTCAGCTGTCTGTCCCCTGCCGTCTGGTTCCTGCACTGACTGCTGGCCGTAAAGTGAAAGCAGAGCACAGCCACAGCGGTGAGTCATCGCTGTGTGACTCACCGCTGTGCTGTGCTTTCACTTTCACTTTCCGGCCAGCAGTCAGTGCAGGAACCAGACGGCAGGGGACAGACAGCTGAATGTAAGTATGTACTGTTTGTTTTTTTACGCTGGTAACCAGGGTAAACATCGGGTTACTAAGCGCGGCCCTGCGCTTAGTTACCCGATGTTTACCCTGGTTACCAGCAAAGACATCGCTGAATCGGTGTCACACACGCCGATTCAGCGATGTCTGCGGGGAGTCCAGCGACCAAATAAAGTTCTGGACTTTATTCCCCGACCAGCGACATCACAGCAGGGGCCTGATCGCTGCTGCGTGTCACACTGGACGATATCGCTAGTGAGGACGCTGCAACGTCACAGATCGCTAGCGATATCGTCTAGTGTGACAGTACCTTTAGTATAGTGTTTTGTGCACCTTTTTTTTTTTTTTGTTTATTAAAATGGATGTATTATTGCAAAGTCTAATGGTCTGCAGCTTGAGGTTATATTTTTTTTTTTTAAATTTACTTAACCATTCCCATTCGATGTACTTGTATTTTAAAATAAAGAGCATTTCTGCTCCATTGTGATTTAAAAAAAAAAAAAAAGAAATAAATTATATATTAATAAAATGTTTCTTAAAAAATTGTCCGTAGTATAATTTCTTAAAGGTAAATTTAAATCAGGTGTATGTACCAATGGTTACACATGCAATACAGAGTTGTTTGAGTGGTCATTTTTTAATAAAGGTTATCCTTTGAAATTTTATTTCGGGGAGGTAATTGTTTTTTTTTTTAAAACATAAAAATATTTTTAAAGGTGTCTCACAGTTTACCTTTTTTTGTTTTTGGGACATGGAAAAGAATGGTATAACGTGCACCAGTTTTTGGGTTTGGGTGTTCACATATTTTTCTCATTTTAACATGGTGTTTAGTGGTAAACATTACCTATTTCTGCTTTGGTCTAACTTTCAATCCATTATACTTATTATATTGCAGATAGAGTAGGGACCACACTGACCGGCATAAGCCACCTGGACCACAGCCACCTGGCCCACATCCAGAAAATCTGAAAAGTAAGTTTTGAAGACCCCAAATCTGCTACTTCAATGTGTAGAGCAGATTGCAAGTGTCTTTTAACTTACAGACCTACCAGGACCACAGCCACCTTGACCACAGCCACCTTGACCACAGCCACCTGGACCACAGCCACCTGGACCACAGCCACCTGGCCCACATCCAGAAAATCTGAAAAGTAAGTTTTGAAGACCCCAAATCTGCTACTTCAATGTGTAGAGCAGATTGCAAGTGTCTTTTAACTTACAGACCTACCAGGACCACAGCCACCTTGACCACAGCCACCTTGACCACAGCCACCTGGACCACAGCCACCTGGACCACAGCCACCTGGCCCACATCCAGAAAATCTGAAAAGTAAGTTTTGAAGACCCCAAATCTGCTACTTCAATGTGTAGAGCAGATTGCAAGTGTCTTTTAACTTACAGACCTACCAGGACCACAGCCACCTTGACCACAGCCACCTTGACCACAGCCACCTGGACCACAGCCACCTGGACCACAGCCACCTGGCCCACATCCAGAAAATCTGAAAAGTAAGTTTTGAAGACCCCAAATCTGCTACTTCAATGTGTAGAGCAGATTGCAAGTGTCTTTTAACTTACAGACCTACCAGGACCACAGCCACCTTGACCACAGCCACCTTGACCACAGCCACCTGGACCACAGCCACCTGGACCACAGCCACCTGGCCCACATCCAGAAAATCTGAAAAGTAAGTTTTGAAGACCCCAAATCTGCTACTTCAATGTGTAGAGCAGATTGCAAGTGTCTTTTAACTTACAGACCTACCAGGACCACAGCCACCTGGACCACAGCCACCTTGACCACAGCCACCTGGACCACAGCCACCTGGACCACAGCCACCTTGACCACAGCCACCTGGACCACAGCCACACAATGTCCTCTTCCGGCAGCCCTCCTCCACAGCAACAGCAGGTATCGGTAAGTAAAAAAAATTTTTTTTTTTTTTTTTTTTTTTTAAATTTACATCATTTTGAGTCACTACATGCATTTATTATGTTTCAACAGGAATCAGAATCCGATGAGGAGCTGTCGGAAGGGACCGAGACGGGTGGAGACATCGAAGTGGAGGAGGAACCAAGTGTAAGTAGTGGTGAAACACTTGCTTCACACATCACACTGCACCGTACACAAAACAGAATTTCATATATAACGTAACACAGAAAACATATACATACATTAAAGCTAATTTTTTTATCCTTTATTTCAGTCTCCTGCTGCTGCTGCTGCTGCTGCTGGTGCTGCTGAACGTCCAGCACAGCATGAAGGTTCTCCCAGGCGCTCCCAGAGTCGGCGGACTCGACGCCGCGGTCGGCCATCAGTGAGTCGGTTTTTTGTGGGGCTTCAATTGTTAATTTTTTGCTTTCAGTCTACTAATTTTTAATTCTTTCTTTTTTTTTTGTTCTAACAGGCTTCACAGTGTGCTCCCGAATACGATTCAGATATCGATATTGAAGCCCTCATCGAGGAGGTTCATGAACGGGAGCCACTGTGGAACATGGCTGACCGCAGGCATGCTGATACCAGTGTCACCCGTCGGCTCTGGTTGGAAGTATGCCGGAACATCTTTGCGAGGTGGGAGGACCTTCTTCCACAGCAGCAGAGCAAACTATGTAAGTATTCACTTTTCAGTGATGTTTTGAGCTGAATGTAATGTCTTGCATTTACGAATATTTTTTTTTTTTTCTTCATTCCTGTCTTCACAGGTACCAAGGTTAGGAAGCGGTGGCGGTCATTGAGGGATCGCTTTAAGAGGGAGTTTAACGAGGAGATGCAGGCCCCGAGTGGCTCAGCAGCAAGGAAGAAGAGGAGGTACAGATATGGCCCGAACCTCTCCTTCCTGAGGGAAACCATGCTGAGTAGAGTGTAAGTATTCAACATCACAGTAAGAACCTGTCTAATCACAAAACTTTTGTTTCAGTCCGGCCTTTTTCATATCAATATATTAACTTATTTTTTTTTCTTTCACAGCACCTACTCCAGCCACCGTGCGCCTGCATCTACCTCTGCACCCTCTGAAGCGATCCCTCCTGAGTCCGCCACCGGGGACCACGTCGGTAGGCCCCACACCTCTCACCCCTCTGTCCCCTCCACTTCATCCGCCTCTACCAGTGGAGTGCAGCCTTCCTTACTCGCATCTGATGGTCAACAGATAGCGTTCCCTTTACCCCACCCCTCTGACCCTGCCACCTCTACACCACCGGTAGGTTCATGGCGGCAGCGTCAGAGGGGTCAGGAAAGGAGCTATGCTCCTGAGTTCTTGCATCTAAATGCAGGCTTCCAAAATTCATTTAAAATTTTGGGAGAACAAGTGACTGCTGGTTTCAGCATGATGCAATCACGCATGAGTGAAAACCACCATGAAATCAGCAGTCGCTTGGATAGACTGCATTTAGATGTAAGTCAAGCTCCAGCCAATCTTTTTTTTCAGTCCATGCTCAGGAGCATGGAAAAGCTTTCTTTTGATCAGCAGATGCGGGTAATGAATAGCTGCCATAACGCTCTGCTGAAGGTAATTAACGAACCCCAATCTACCCCCACACCTCCCCACACATCCCAGTCCCAATTTCAACACCATGCCCCACAATATCACCGCCAGTCCCAATATCCACATCACTCTCAATATCAACATCAGTACCAATACCCAACCCGGCCCACAACCCAAATGTATTCACCCGTGTTTTCTTCATCTTTGCCCAGCTTTACTTCCCCAGTAAGTTTTCCACCTACCCCAACACAACACCCCTCTGGTCAGCCTCCTGTTTTCCCCCCCCCTTCCACTACAGACGCAACAGGTAGGGTTTCCCCAATCCCACCTACCGACGTGGTCCAACCTTCCAGCCCCTCCTCCCATAGTTACTCCACCCAACAATACCAGGACCTGTGAACCTGGAATGTACTTGTACATATTTTTTTTTTGCCAAAAAAAAAAAGGTTCTTTAAATTACCAAAAAAAAAATTGTGTGGGAAAATTACCCACAAAAAATATATTTTTTGAAATAAACATAATTCTGGTTTACAATCTACTGTGTGTGTGTGTTCATTAATTAAGGTAAATATGAAAGGTTAAGTGAAAAGAAACACCAGACGTTTTCAAGGTTTAACAAAATGGTTTTATATTATATTAGCAAGCAAACCACACACACTCTTTTTTTTTTTTTTTTTTTTTTTTTGTGGCAGTTGCTACCAAAAAATTTTGGAAAAAAAAAAGAAAAAAAATTAAAAAAAAGTCACACAATTATGTCTTGCCATGGAATCCGCCCAACAGGTGACAAAAAATATTCAGCAAACTGTTCCCTCATCCTAGTAACAGAACCGGTGGAGCGAACAGAGGCACTTCGGTAATCCCACAAGGATGTCTCCAATTGTTCGTCATCCAAGGTAACGGGCTCCTTTGAAATAACAAAATTATGGAGCACCACACATGCCTTGACAACATCGTCTACAGTTTTTGTATCCAGTTTTATTGCCGTCAGCAGAACTCTCCACTTTGCTGTCAAAATACCGAAAGAGCACTCTACCACTCTTCTTGCTCTGGTAAGACGGTAATTAAATACCCGCTTGGTGCGGTGTAATTCACGGCTGCTGTATGGTTTCAGTAGGTGCGGCGACAGTTGAAAGGCTTCATCACCTACACACACATAGGGCAAGGCTGGTTCACTGGTTCCTGGGAGTGGTCTGGCTGGCGGGAAATTGTATGTATCTCCATACAGGCAGCGACCCATCGGAGAGTTTTTAAACACTTGGGAGTCGTTGGACCGGCCATACGCTCCTATATCCACAGCAAGGAATCGGCAGTTGGCGTCAGCAATAGCCATGAGTACAATTGAGAAGTATTTTTTATAGTTATAGTACTCTGATCCTGTTCCTGCCGGTTTTGCAATCCTAATGTGTTTGCCGTCCACAGCACCAACACAATTTGGAAAATTACACATTCGCTCAAATTGTTCGGAACTTCTCATCCAGATTTCCATTGTTGGTTGTGGGATATACTCCAGCTGTAAAGTGTCCCAAATCGCACGACATGTGTCCTTCACAATTCCGCCAATAGTGGAAATCCCCAGCCGGAATTGGAAATGGAGTGAAGTCAAAGATTCACCCGTAGCTAGGAAGCTGCAGGGAAAAATAAAAAAAAATGTAAAAAAAAATTGCACAGACCATCAACCAAGAAAAACAAGTGGAATGGCCTCAAATAAACCAACAAATTACATGCTACAGTAAATGCGGCGCAATGTGTCAGCGCAGTATTCTCTGCAGCATGTAATAACATTCAATATGACCAATGACACAAGAAAAAAAAACAAGTGGAATGGCCTCACATAAACCAACAAATGACATGCTACAGTAAATGCGGCGCAATGTGTCAGCGCAGTATTCTCTGCAGCATGTACTCACATTCAATATGAGCAATGACATAAAGAAAAAATGCTTACCGCAGTGTCACCATGAGCCGCTCCGCCGGTGTGATGGCAAGCCTCATCCTTGTGTCCTGCCTTTGGATGACATCCTCTATTTTTCCAACCAAATAATCGAAATGTTCCATCCTCATCCGTACATAACTAAAGAATTTTTGGGGGTTGCACCGCAACTCCAGATAGAGAGTGGACTGGACACCCCTGGTCATCCGCAGCTCATTGATTGGATGTATCCAGAATCGTCGCCTTCTCCGTTGCATCATCCGTCTTTCTGCTGCCGCCTCCTTCTCCCGCACTATGATATCCAGGCGATTCGTCTCAAATATAACTTCAGTAACCAAACTCGAAATCCTCCCAATTACACCATCCATCATTGCCACTAAACTAAAACCCTCAAAGATGTGCTGTAAATACAGTCAGTATATAGATTTCCCTAGTTTCCAGTAGCCAATCAAATTTTGGTGCCTCCCATTTTAAAAACGGATCCGTCGTAAAAACGTATGCAACGGATGGAAAAAACGTATGCAACGTATGCAACGCATCCAGCATTTCAACGGAACCGTTTATCGGATTTGCGACGGTTTTGCGACGGATCCGTCGAAATGCTGTATTCGTTGCATACGTTTTGCAGTTTTTTGACGCATCCGTTTTTTCGGGAAAAAGACGTTTTTGGGACGGTTTGCAGTTAACGCTAGTGTGAAAGTAGCCTAAGCGGGGACATGTACAAACAATATATTCGGTACGAGTTAAGACAATTTAAACAGTGACATCAGGAGTGAGGTCCCTGCTCGCAAGCTTACAATCTACAAGGAAATGGGGGGACACAATAGGTGAAAAGGTGAAAAGTGATTGTTATTTCAGGTCTGGCAATTATAATAAATAGGGATTTTCATACAAAGCTGCATGATCCGGTCATCAGCCCGTGTGTTTAAGGCTATGTTCACATTTGCGTTGCATCGGGCGCAGGTTCGGCGACGCATGGCGACGCATGCGTCATGCACCCCTATATTTAACATGGGGGCGCATGGACATGCGTTGTCTTGTGTTTTGTGACGCATGCGTCATTTTTGGCGCAAGCGTCAGGGCGCAGAGGACGCTGCATGTTGCATTTTTTTTGCGTCCAAAATCAAGCCAAAAATGGACGCATGCGTCACAAAACAATGCGTTTTTGCATGCGTTGTGCGTTGCGTCGACGACGCAACGCCCAACAACGCAAACGTGAACGTAGCCTAAGTGCAATAGTCAAGTATTAAGTGCAGTTATCATGTGTATGAAGGGTGTAGAGAGAGATGAATAGTAGGGTGCAGATTCAGAGTAATATTTGGAAGGAGGGAACAGGGCAAAGTTAGTTTACTGAGTAGTTGATGTGGTAGGCTTGTTTGAAGAGATGGGTTTTCAAAACGCGCTTGAATAGGTCGGGGCTAGGTATCAGTCTGATCGTCTGGGGAAGTGCATTCCAGAGAGCTGGCGCAGCCCAAGAGAAGTCTTGGAGATGGAGGTGTGAGGTTCGGATTACAGGGGATGTTAGTCTTAGGTCATTTGTAGAACGGAGGGCATGTGTAGGGCGTTAGACAGAGAAGAGAGAGGAGATATAAGGCGGTGCAGAACTGTGGAGAGCTTTGTGGGTGAGAGAGATGAGTTTATACGAATGGGTAGCCAGTGTAATGACTGGCACAAGATGGAGGCATCAGTGAAACGGCTGGACAGAAATATGACTCTGGCTGCAGCATTCAAGATGGATTGTATAGGAGAAAGTTTGGTAAGAGGGAGACCGATTAGAAGAGAGTTGCAGTAGTCCAGACAGGAATGAATGAGAGCGACAGTAAGAGTCTTAGCATTTTCAAGAAAAAAGATCGGATTCTGGAGATGTTTTTAAGATGCAAGTGACAAGAGCGAGTGAGTGATAGGATATAGGGAGTAAAGGAAAGTTTGTTGTTGAATATGACCCCAAGACAGCGGGCATGCTGCTTGGGAGTTATGGTTGAACCCTCCAGGGTAATTTCGATGTTGGGTAAAGTGAGGTTAGTAGAAGGGAGAAACACAAGAAGTTCTGTTTTGGAGACATTTAGTTTCAGATAGAGGGAGGACATGATGTTAGAGACAGCAGACAGACAATCCTTGGTATTTTGAATTAGGGTATGGATGATGTCGGAGGAAGAAGTGTATAATTGGGTGTCATCAGCATAGAGATGATACTGGAACCCAAATCTGCTGATTGTTTGTACAATAGGGGCCGTGTAAAGAGAGAAGAGGAGGGGGCCTACGACCGAGCCTTGCGGAACCCCGATAGTAAGCGGACGAGGAGAAGAAGAGGCGCCGGCAAAAGATACAGTGAATGAGCAGTCAGAGAGGTTAGGAGGAGAACCAGGAGAGGGCTGTGTCCTTGAGGCCTATAGAGCAGAGCATAGTGAGGAGGAGCTGGTGATCCACAGTGTCAAATGCGGCAGAGAGATCCAGGAGAATCAGCAGAGAGCAATGACCTTTGGATTTAGCTGTTATTAGGTCATTAGAGACTTTAGTGAGGGCAGTTTCAGTGGAGTGTAAAGAGTGGAAACCAGATTGTAAGGGGTCAAGAAGAGAGTTATCCGAGAGATAGCGGATTAGACGGGAGTGGACCAAGCGTTCCAGGAGTTTAGAGATGAAGGAAAGGTTAGAGACAGGTCTGTAATTAGCAGTGCAGTTCTGGTCCAGGGATGGCTTTTTAAGTAAAGGGGTAATGATGGCATGTTTAAATGAGGAGGGAAAAATACCTGAAGAAAGAGAGAGGTTAAATATTTTAGTCAGGTGAGTGGTGAGCAGAAGCGAGGAGCTTGGAAACTTCTTCTGAAACAGGCTCAAAGATGTCTAGTGAGCTTGAGGTGCCACAGGGAAGGGGATCCAGGCACTGAGGAGATTGCGCTGAGATATTCTGATGGATGTGGTTGATTTTTTCTAAGAAATAAGTGGCCAGATCCTCACCGCTGAGGTTAGTGTAAGGAGTCGAGTTCCCGCCGCTGCACAGGGGGAATCTCGAACCATGTCTGCTGTGGTCTCCCATTCTGCATCAGCCGCAGTGGAGCCTGCTCAGCGGAGACGTCGGTCCCAGCGTCTCACTGAATCTGATACTGTGCAAAGGGTTACTGCTGCCTCTCCAGGCTCTACTATTGTACCCTGCACTGGTCTGCGGCAAGCAGGCTTTTCTGGGACTAAGTTCTGCTTTGCACACACTGAGCATGCCCAGGGTAAAATCTCTCAGTGGAGATCGGGGGTCACTTGCTCAGGTACTGCAGCAACTTCCATTGGTCCTCAAGGAAGGTCCTGTACCTGATCAAGTTCTGTGGCAGCCTTCCATTGGTCCTTCTGGGAAGGTCTTGTAGGTGCTACAGCTATAAAAGGTTCTCATGACCGCACGGCCATGCGCTAGTATCAAATATGTACGAGCTCAGTGCCAGTGTGGTCGTGTGTGTGGTCAGGGACCCGAGGAGTTTATGTCTGAATTCAGGGCTGGCTAATAGCCATTAGAATTCTGGCTCCACCAGAGAGGAGCTGCCTGTTGGTTGGACTGCATGACCACTGTCGGCTCTACACAGTAGCTGTGTCCCCTGTGAGCTAAACAGGGCACAGCGTTCTCTTTTCTACGGGCTCTGTGAAGTAACAGAGTTCGTTTGTACTAATTTGCTTTGCCGCCTTGCTTAGCAGCAGGTTATTTCCTGCACAGTGGATCCCGGGTTTCGAACGCACCTATCTCATCTAATAAATATATTTGGTGCGTTCCGCCAACCCTAACAGTTGGTGATGGGGGCCTGTGCTTTAGGTTTCAGGAGGGAGTTTAAGGTTTCAAAAAGTCGTTTTGGGTTGTTGGATAGTGAGGTGATGAGGGTGGTGAAGTAGGATTGTTTGGTCAGATAAAGGGCAGAGTTATAGGTTTTGAGCATGAACTTATAGTGGATGAAGTCTTCTGCTGAGAGATTTTCTCCACTGCCGCTCTGCACACCTTGAGCAACGCTGAAGAAAGCTTGTTTGCATAGTGTGCCAGGGCTGCCATTGTCTGTGTCGGGTCTTTCTGCGTGTAGAAGGTGCTGCTTCATCTAGGGCATTCTTCAGTGTATTATTGAAGTGTGACAATGCTAAGTCTGGACAGGAGAGGTAGGAGATGGGGGGCTAGAGATGTGTGGAGATTACCCACAAGCTGCTGGGTATAATGGTACGTGTATTCCGATAAGTGTGGTAAGTGTGGGTGTCCCGGGTGAGTAGACAATTCTTGACAGAGAAGGAAAGAAGATTGTGGTCCGAGAGCGGGAGAGGGGAGTTAGTAAAGTTATGCAGCGAGCCAGGACTGGAGAAAACCAGGTCCAGAGTATTCCCATCCTCATGCGTAGGAGGATTAGTAAACTGTGAGAGGCTGAATGAAGAAGTTAGAGAAAGAAGATGAGAGGCAGATTGGGAGAGGGGATCATTGATGGGGATATTAAAGTGTCCCATGATGAGGGCTGGGATGTCACAGGATAGAAAGTGAGTAAGCCAGGTGGCAAAGTGGTCTAGAAACTGGCGGGAGGAGCCCGGAGGGCGATAAACAACGGCCACTCGCAAGGAGAAGGGCTTATAGAGTCTGATGGCGTGGACTTCAAAGGAAGGAGATGTGAGTGAGAGAACCGGGGGGGATGACCTGGAAAGCACATTGTGATGAAAGGAGCAAACCAACACCTCCAAGCTGTCTGTTCTCAGGTCTGGTGGTATGTGAAAATTTCAGCCCACCAAACAAGAGTGCGGCAGCGGTCGTGGTGTCTGAATGCTGGATCCAGGTTTCTGTAATAGCCAGAAGGTTAAGGGAATTAGAGAGGAAAAGATTGTGAATGTAAGTTAGTTTGTTACACACAGACCGTGCATTCCAGAGAGCACAGTGGAAAGCGACATGAGAAGGCATGCACTGAATGTTAATAAGATTTGCAGGGTTTCTATATGTAGCTGGAGGAGAGTAATGCATGCTGGTGGAGGGAGGTCCAGGGTTTGGGGAGATGTCAACTGCAACTAGTAGAAGGAGATAAACAGAAAGAGCAGGTGGTGGGATGATTTGTATGAATGTTTTGAGCGCTGCATGGCGGTAGTGGCTGGTTTGGAGTGGGTAAGAAGTGTCAGTAAAGCCTAAAGGTACCTTCACACATAACGATTTTGTTAATGATATCGTTGCTTTTTGTGACGTAGCAACGATATCGTTAACGAAATCGTTATGCGTGACAGCGACCAACGATCAGGCCCCTGCTGGGAGATCGTTGGTCACTGGGAATGAACAGGACCTTTTTTTTGGTCGCTGATCACCCGCTGACATCGCTGAATCGGCGTGTGTGATGCCGATCCAGCGATGTGTTCACTGGTAACCAGGGTAAATATCGGGTTACTAAGCGCAGGATCGCGCTTAGTAACCCGATGTTTACCCTGGTTACCATTGTAAAAGTTAAAACCAAACAGTACATACTTACATTCCGGTGTCTGTCCCCCGGCCTCAGCTTCCCTGCACTGTGTCAGCGCCGGCCGGCCGTAAAGCAGAGCACAGCGGTGATGTCACCGCTGTGCTCTGCTTTACGGCCGGCCGGTGCTGAAACAGTGCAGGGAAGCTAACGCCGGGGGACAGACACCGGAATGTAAGTATGTACTGTTTTTTTTTTTTAACTTTTACAATGGTAACCAGGGTAAACATCGGGTTACTAAGCGTGGCCCTGTGCCTAGTAACCCAATGTTTACCCTGGTTACCCGGGGACTTCGGCATCGTTGGTCGCTGGAGAGCTGTCTGTGTGACAGCTCTCCAGCGACCACTCAACGACCTAAACAGCGACACTGCAGCGATCAGCATCGTTGTCTATATCGCTGCAGCGTCGCTAAATGTGACGGTACCTTTAGAGTTATACATGGGAGAGGGGAGAAGGGAGGGGTGGATATAGAGAGAGTGCCCAGAATGTGTTAAAGGGCGGGTGAGTTGTGAGAAAACAGAAGTAAAAACAAATAAGAAGCAGATTGATATTATCAATGCATAATGTAGAATGACTGAACCAAGAAGCATGATTATTTGAAAAACTTATGCATCTTACCTGTCTCCTGCCCTGTCCAACTGCCATTGTCTAACTGCTAAGCACTTTAAACTGTTGCACACGCGACCCCGCACGCGTGCTATCCCAGCCAGACTAAATATATAATGCCCATACACGCAGTGCATGGGCTGACAAACATTTCCCCAAGGGGGTACATTTTTAAAAAATATACTATGGGCGTCATAGACACACTTGGCAAAAATTGGACTGCCTGTAGTGGCACAGAAGATGTTAAAACCTGGTAATCTAGTGGTGGAGAATGAGGAGACATAAAGCCAAGTCATACTGAAATTAAAAAAAATAAAGGATGTGAATCCACCGATGAAAGTAAATAACAAAAGGGAGGAGCGAACACAGGTTCATATATATGATACCAGATTGTGTCCAATGAGATATGTTTGTCCCTAGAGACAGGAATATTAAAAAAAAAATATATATATATATATATATATATATATATAATAGTATTTCAATATTTTCATATTGTAGAGGTATACACTGGGCCATAAAAGGACGGTGCTGAGATATTAAAACTGGAATATACCAGAATAAATGGGAAAAATATACGTACATCTTATCTTGTTGACAGTTCCCCCTGGGGGAGTTTGTTTTGGTTTCTAATTAGTAACGGGCATCAGAAAAACACCCTTGCACAAAAATGTAGTGACTTTTGTATCACGGAATATGTTCACCCTGGTGTTGTACTGGTTGTGGAGGATGAGGATAAGGAGGAGGATAACACCAAACAGACAAAATCAGGTAGCGGATACCCATATGTGGTTGAGGAGAGGTGCATGACACTACACCTCCACAAATACACAATGCATTAGAGGTTATGTTTCGCTGGTTTCACATGATGGTGTACAGAAATCTTGCCCAATCCAGCCCTTGTTCATTTTTATTAGAGTCAGCTTTTTAGCATTTTCAGTTGACAGGCGGATGCACTTATCTGTTATAATTCCACCAGCAGCACTAAAAACCAGCTCTGATAGAACGCTATCAGCAGGGCAGGCCGGGACCTCCAAGGCATAGAGTGCAAGTTCATGCCACTTGTCCAGCTTGGATACCCTATAATTAAAAGGCACAGAGGAATCATGGAGGACATTTGTAGGATCTGCAAGGTACTCCCTCACCATCTTCACAAACATTGCACTTCTTGAGACAGCACTCCTTGCCTCTGTGCCGTCACGATGGGAAGGTCTGGGAAAACTGTCCCAGAACTTTTTCATTGTTCCCCTGCCTGAGTTGGATTGCACTTCTGTCTCTCTTGCTTGGACTCCTTGGTTGTACAACAAACTCTGACGTCTGCTGCCAGCGTTCTCACATGGGAATTATCTAAGTATTTCCGCTACAAAGGCCCTCTGGTGCTGCAACATTTTAGTACCCCTCTCTACCTCTGGTAGAGGAGATTGAAAGTTCTCCTTGTAGCATGGGTCTAGAAATGTCACCAACCAGCAATGAGTGTCACCAAAATTTTTTATAATGCGAGGGTCATGTGAAACGCAGTGCAACATAAAGTCAGCCATGCGTGCCAGACTGCTAACAGGCAAGACTTCCGTGTCCTCACCAACAGGATGACTGACCATGCTGTCCTCCTCATCCTCCTCCTCCCTGTCGTCAGGCCATCCCTGCTGAACAGACGGTATGACAGCTGTGCTTATAGTACCGTCTATAGCGCCTGAAAGTAGCTCCTGTTCTTCCTCCTCCTAATTGCCTACCAATCCACGTTGGGGAGACATGAGGCTGGGTTGAGTGTAATCCCCCTGTATGGTTCTTTGCTCAATGTCCTCTGTTGTGAATTCTGTTGTCGGGCTCCCTCCTGTGGTCATGAATGGTACTTCGGCTGGTTCTGTCCATGGACTTCCTCTGGTGGGTGTTTCTGAGTTTCACAGGTGATGAGGTTAATTCGTTAGCTGCTGCTCTATTTAACTCCACTTAGATCTTTGCTCCATGCCACCTGTCAATGTTCCAGTATTGGTCTGTTCACTCCTGGATCGTTCTTGTGACCTGTCTTCCCATTAGAAGCTAAGTTCCAGCTTGTATTTCTTTGGTTTGCTATTTTTCTGTCCAGCTTGCTATTTAATTTATTGTCTTGCTTGCTGGAAGCTCTGGGACGCAGAGGGAGCGCCCTCTGCGTGGTCTTTTTGTAGGTTTTTGTGCTGACCGCAAAGTAACCTTTCCTATCCTCGGTCTGTTCAGTAAGTCGGGCCTCACTTTGCTAAATCTATTTCATCTCTGTGTTTGTATTTTCATCTTTACTCACAGTCATTATATGTGGGGGGCTGCCTTTTCCATTGGGGAATTTCTCTGAGGCAAGGTAGGCTTTATTTTTCTATCTTCAGGGCTAGCTAGTTTCTTAGGCTGTGCCGAGTTGCATAGGGAGCGTTAGGCGCAATCCACGGCTATTTCTAGTGTGTTTGATAGGATTAGGGATTGCGGTCAGCAGAGTTCCCACGTCCCAGAGCTCGTCCTTATTATCAGTAACTATCAGGTCATTCCGTGTGCTCTTAACCACCAGGTCCATTATTGTCCTGACCACCAGGTCATAACAGTCCTCGTGCTCTACCTGCAATGCATCATCTTTAATTGTGAGCAGAGAGGTTTACAGAATGCAGAGAACAGGGATGGTAATGCTAATTATGGTGTCATCGCCACTCACCATCTTGGTGCAGTCCTCAAGGTTTTGTAGGATGTTACATACTTCTTGCATCCATGTCCACTCCTGAGGTCTTATATGTGTCGTCTGAACTGAATATCGATGGCCTTGTTGATGTTGGTAGTCAACAACTGCCCTCTTCTGCTCACAAATCCTTTCCAACATATGCAGTGGAAGAACGAACACAGCCAATATATAGACGTACCCGGAGGAAGTGACCAAGACAAGGATAGATATAATGAATGCCTTTATTATAACTGATTGGCAAGTAAAATAATATAACAATTTGTGCGCATAACAGGACAAGAAAAATATTTACATCAATAATTAAAATCTAATAAAAGAAGATGGTAGAGGCTGACCCAATTGTATACATATATTATAAATCCAAGGTAGTGCAGCCCCAAGAGAGATGATAAAAAATACAGAACTTAGCAATATATCAACCAGATGGTAAATTGTTCAAATAGCAATATATAAGGTGCGGGATGTCAAGTTTTAAAGGCCACTACTATATATCAACCTACATGGATAGTGGTATACCTCACAATATGCCTCACAATATGCCTCAAAATGTATGAAAAAAAAGGGGGGTAAAGTGGAAGAAAAATGAAATTAATGCCAGTATATATATATACATATATATATATATATATATATATATATATATATATGTATATATATATATATATATATATATATACATATATATATATATATATATATATATATATATATATATATATATATATATATATATCAGGCTAAAACAAGTGTAACTTCTAAAACTGTGAGATAAAAAACAATGAATGCAAAACCGTATGATATGCAAATGTAAGGTGCAAAATATCAAGTGCTGACAACTGCCAATATATATCTCTCAAACCGCATGTAGTATGCTTCACAATATATAGTGCAATTAATATAAGGTGCAAAAGAATAAAGAGCAGAGTAATAGGGCAGGATTATAATTTTGTAAAGTGACCAAGTACTAGAACATAATGTGCAAAATATCGCAAAAAATGGGGGCTATCAATAAGTATGTGGAGGCTCTTAGGTATAATACCAATACTACAACACCGAGTCTCCAGGTGCCCTAATTGTGCAATGCAATGTGCAGCCTACTCCTCAGAAGGGGAGATACAGCAGGGGCCCCGCAATCAAAACAATATAAGTGCACAGAGTAAAACAACTGGGGATGTATACACACTATACCTTAACCCCTTAGTGACAGAGCCAATTTGGTACTTAATGACCAGGCCAATTTTTGCAATTCTGACCACTGTCACTTTATGAGGTTATAACTCTGGAACGCTTCAACGGATCCCGCTGATTCTGAGACTGTTTTTTCGTGACATATTGTATTTCATGTTAGTGGTAACATTTCTTCAATATTACTTGCGATTATTTATGAAAAAAACGGAAATATGGCGAAAATTTTTAAAATTTTGCAATTTTCAAACTTTGTATTTTTATGCCCTTAAATCAGAGAGATATGTCATAAAAAATAGTTAATAAATAACATTTCCCACATGTCTACTTTACATCAGCACAATTTTGGAAACAAAATTTTTTTTTGTTAGGGAGTTATAAGGGTTAAAAGTTGACCAGCAATTTCTCATTTTTACAACACCATTTTTTTTTAGGGACCACATCTCATTTGAAGTCATTTTGAGGGGTCTATATGATAGAAAATAATGAAGTGTGACACCATTCTAAAAACTACGCCCCTCAAGGTTCTCAAAACCACATTCAAGAAGTTTATTAACCCTTTACGTGCTTCACAGGAACTGAAACAATGTGGAAGGAAAAAATGAACATTTAACTTTTTTTTGCAAACATCTTAATTCAGAACCATTTTTTTTATTTTCACAAGTGTAAAAACAGAAATGTAACCATAAATTGTGTTATGCAATTTCTCCTGAATACGCCAATACCCCATATGTGGGGGTAAACCACTGTTAGGGCGCACCGCAGAACTTAGAAGTGAAGGAGCGCCGTTTGACTTTTTCAATGCAGAATTGGCTGGAATTGAGATCGGACACCATGTCACATTTAGAGAGCCCCTGATGTACCTAAACAGTGGAAACTCCCCACAAGTGACACCATTTTGGAAACTAGACCCCTTAAGGAACTTATCTAGATGTGTGGTGAGCACTTTGAACCCCCAAGTGCTTCACAGAAGTTTATAACGTAGAGCCGTGAAAATAAAAAATCGCTTTTGTTTACACAAAAATGATCTTTTTGCCCACAAATTCTTATTTTCACAAGGATAACAGGAGAAATTAGACCACAAAAGTTGTTGTGCAATTTCTCCTGAGTACGCTGATACCCAATATGTGGGAGTAAACAACTGTTAGGGCGCACCGCAGAGCTTGGAAGAGAAGGAGTGCCGTTTTACTTTTTCAATGTAGAATTGGCTGGAATTGAGATTGGACGCCATGTCGCGTTTGGAGAGCCCCTGATGTGCCTAAACAGTGGAAACCCCCCACAATTGACACCATTTTGGAAACTAGACCCCTTAAGAAACTTATCTAGATGTGTGGCGAGCACTTTGAACCCCCATGTGCTTCACAGAAGTTTATAACGTAGAGCCGTGAAAAAAAAAAATTGCATTTTTTCTACAAAAATTATCTTTTTGCCCACAAATTTTTATTTTCACAAGGGTATCAGGAGAAATTAGACCACAAAAGTTGTTGTGCAATTTCTCCTGAGTACGTCGATACCCAATATGTGGGGGTAAACCACTGTTTGGGCGCACCGCAGAGCTTGGAAGAGAAAGAGTGCCGTTTTACTTTTTCAATGTAGAATTGGCTGGAATTGAGATCGGACGCCATGTCGCGTTTGGAGAGCCCCTGATGTGCCTAAACAGTAGAAATCCCCCACAAGTGATCCCATTTTGGAAACTAGACCCCCCATGGAACTTATCTAGATGTGTGGTGAGAACCTTGAATGCCCAAGTGCTTCACAGAAGTTTATAATGCAGAGCCGTGAAAATAAAAAATATTTTTTTTTTCCACAAAAAAGATTTTTTAGCCACCAAATTTTTATTTTCACAAGGGTAACAAGAGAAACTGGACCCCAAAAGTTGTTGTCCAATTTGTCCTGAGTATGCTGGTACCCCATATGTGGGGGTAAACCACTGTTTGGGCGCACGGCAGAGCTCGGAAGGAAGGAGCGCCGTTTTGGAATGCAGACTTTGATAGAATGGTCTGCGGGTATTATGTTGCGTTTGCAGATCCCCTGATGTACCTAACCAGTAGAAACCCTCCACAAGTGACCCCATTTTGGAAACTAGACCCCCCAAGGAACTTATCTAGATGTGTGGTGAGAACTTTGAATGCCCAAGTGCTTCACAGAAGTTTAGAATGCAGAGTCGTGAAAATAAAAAATATTTTTTTTTCCACAAAAAAGATATTGTAGCCCCCAAGTTTTTATTTTCACAAGGGTAACAGGAGAAATTGGACTGCAATCGTTGTTGTCCAATTTATCCCGAGTACGCTGATGCGCCATATGTGGCGGTAAACCACTGTTTGGGCGCACGGCAGAGCTCGGAAGGGAAGGAGCGCCTTTTTGGAATGCAGACTTTGATAGAATGGTCTGTGGGCATTATGTTGCGATTGCAGAGCCCCTGATGTACCTAAACTGTAGTAACCCCCCACAAGTGACCCCATTTTGGAAACTAGACCCCCCAAGGAACTTATCTAGATGTGTGGTGAGAACTTTGAATGCCCAAGTGCTTCACAGAAGTTTAGAATGCAGAGTCGTGAAAATAAAAAAATTTTTTTTTTTCACAAAAAAGATTTTGTAGCCCCCAAGTTTTTATTTTCACAAGGGTAACAAGAGAAATTGGACCCCAGAAGTTGTTGTCCAATTTATCCCGAGTACGCTGATGCCCCATATGTGGGGGTATCCCACTGTTTGGGCGCACGGCAGAGCTCAGAAGGAAGGGAGCACCATTTGACTTTTTGAGCGCAAAATTGGCTGTCGTGTTTGGAGACCCCCTGATGTACCTAAACAGTGGAAACCCCCCAATTCTAGCTCCAACCCTAACCCCAACACACCCCTAACCCTAATCCCAACCTCATCCATAATCCTAATCACTAACCCTAACCATAATCACAACCCTTACCCCAAAACAACCCTAATGTCAACCCTAACTATAACCCTAATCAAAACCCTAAATCCAACACACCCCTAATCCTAATCTCAACCCTAACCTCAAACTTAACCCTAATCCCAATACACCCCTAATCACAACCCTAACCATAACCCTAATCCCAAACCTAACCCTAATCCCAAGCGTAACCCTAATGCCAACCCTAACCCTAATACGAACCCTAATCCAAACCCTAACCCTAATCCCAGCTCTAACCCTAACTTTAGCCCCAACCCTAGCCCTAACTTTAGCCCCAACCCTAACCCTAGCCCTAGGGCTACTTTCACACTTGCGTCGTTTGGCATTCCGTCGCAATCCGTCGTTTTGGACAAGAAACGGATCCTGCAAATGTGCCCGCAGGATGCGTTTTTTGCCCATAGACTTGTATTGCCGATGGATCGTGACGGATGGCCACACGTCGCGTCCGTCGTGCACTGGATCAGTTGTGTTTTGGCGGAGCGTCGGCACAAAAAAACGTTCAATGAAACGTTTTTTTTGTACGTCGCATCCGCCATTTCTGACCGCGCATGCGTGGCCGTAACTCCGCCCCCTCCTCCCCAGGACATAGATTGGGCAGCGGATGTGTTGAAAAACTACAGCTGCTGCCCACGTTGTGCACAATTTTCACAACGTGCGTCGGTATGTCGGGCCGACGCATTGCGACGGCCCCGTACCGACGTAAGTGTGAAAGAAGCCTAACCCTAAGTTTAGCCCCAACCCTAACCCTAAATTTAGCCCCAACCCTAACCCTAAATTTAGCCCCAACCCTAGCCCTACCCCTAACCTAACCCTACCCCTACCCCTAACCTAACCCTACCCCTAACCCTACCCCTAACCTACCCCTAACCCTAACCCTACCCCTAACCCTACCCCTAACCCTACCCCTAACCTAACCCTAACCTAACCCTACCCCTAACCCTAACCCTAACCCTACCCCTAACCCTACCCCTAACCCTACCCCTAACCCTACCCCTACCCCTAACCTAACCCTACCAATAAACCCTACCCCTAACCCTAACCTAACCCTAACCCTAACCCTACCCCTAACCCTACCCCTAACCCTACCCCTAACCTAACCCTAACCTAACCCTACCCCTAACCCTAACCCTACCCCTAACCCTACCCCTAACCCTAACCCTAACCCTACCCCTAATTTTAGCCCCAACTGCTGTTCTCCTGCCGGCCGGCAGATGGAGACAGATGGCGGGCGCACTGGGCATGCGTCCGCCATGTTCTGCTGCCGGCGGCCAGGAGGAGCAGCAAGTGGATCCAGGGACCTAGGTGAGTATGCTAGGGTCCCCGAATCCCACTATTTCTCTGTCCTCTGATGTGCGATCACATCAGAGGACAGAGAATTACACTTTACTTTTTTTTTTTTTTTTTTGCGGTCGCTGGTAAACAGTTAATTACCGGCGATCGCAAAACAGGGGTCGGTAATACCGACCCCGATCGTGCTCTTTGGGGTCTCGGCTACCCCCGGCAGACGAGACCCCAAAGATTCTCCCGGTGCCGGCCGGCGGGCGCACTGCGCATGCGCCCGCCATTTTGAAGATGGCGGCGCCCACCGGGAGACACGAGGAGCATCGGGGGAGCTAGGTGAGTATTGGGGGGCCACCTGGGACCCCTTTTCTCTGTCCTCCGATGTGCGATCACATCGGAGGACAGAGAAATTAAAAAGAGATCGCTTTTTTTTTTTTTTTTTTTTTTTTTGCGATCGCCGGTAAACGGTTAATTACCGGCGATCGCAAATGCGGGGTGGGTTAAAACCCCCCCGAATCATGTTCTCTGGGGTCTCGGCTACCCTCGGCAGCCGAGACCCCGGAGAAAATCGGCCTCTGGGGGGCGCTATGGACTTTTTCCACAGCGCCGTTAATTAACGGCGCTGTGGTTTAAGTACCCTTAGCAGCCGCCGTTAAAAGGCATATCGGCGGTCGCTAAGGGGTTAATATGAGGGTCAGCCAGGTCCCGTAATAGCGCACCCCGACGCACGTTTCGGATCTTATAACATATGCAGTGTAGAGTTGCAATGCGTGGGGACATCACACACTAGTCGGTGAGCCGGAAGCTGGAAAAGCTGCTGAAGCATGGCAAGGGCGGCTAAAGCTGTAGCTGACTTTCTAAAATGGGCAGACAGACGGAGTACTTTCACTAGCAGTCCGGCAGCTCCAGGTAGCTTTTCAGAAAACGTTGAACCACAAGGTTAAGCACATGGGCCAGGCAAGGTACATGTGTGAGCTCACCTTGCCTCAGAGCCGCCACCAGGTTACGGCCATTGTCACACATGACCATGCCTGGCTGTAGGTTCAGTGGTGTCATCCAAATATCTGACTGCTTTATCAGTGCTATCCACAACTCTTCTGCACTGTGCGGTTTGTCACCTATGCAGATTAACTTCAGCACAGCCTGTTGCCGCTTGGCTGAGGCAGTGCTGCAGTACTTCCAGCTTCTGACTGATGTGTTGATTTCAGAGATGGTGGCTGAAGAGGAGGAGGAGGAAGTGCAGGAGCTATAGACTGTGGGGGCAACCCTGATTAACGTAGGACCTGCAATCCTCGGGGTGGGGAGAATACATTCCATCCCCAGGTACGACTGGCTCCTGGCTTCCACTATGTTAACCTAGTGTGCCGTCAGTGAGATGTACCATCCCTGCCCACAAGCAATTGTCCATCTGTCCGTGGTTAGGTGGACTTTCCCAGTAACAGCATTCTTGGGGGCACGGATAATGTTGTGGGACACATGCTGGTGTAATGCAGGGATGGCTTACCAGGAGAAATAGTGGCGATTGGGGACCGAGTACCTTGGGATGGCCGCTGCCATCAGGTTGCGGAAAGCTTCAATCTCAACGAGCCTGAAAAGCAATGTTTGGAGCGCAAGCAGAAGACAAATGTTAAAATTTAGTACTGTGGCCTGTGGGGCGCTAACTGGGTATTTCTGCTTGCATTCCAATGACTGTGGTATAGACAACTGAAGGCTGTGCTGGAACAAGGAAGTGGCCGGGCTTGATGATGGTGCTGCTTGACTGTGGGCAACAACAGGTGCAGAGATAGAGGCATCTTCCCATGCACAGTGGACAGGGGATTGGCTTCTATGCAAAACAGTGGAAGAAGCAGTGGTGCACCTCCAGACAGTGTTCCTGGAGCCTGGGGTTCGGCCCACAATGTTGGGTGCTTTGCTGCCCTGTGCCTGATCATGCTGGTGGTGGTCAGGCTGGTAGTTTTGCTACCCCTGCTGATGCGAGCATGTCAGGTGCTGCAAATGGCTTGTTTGGGGTTATTGGCAGAGTCTTTAAAAAATAACCAGACTCTGGAAGATCTAACAGTTGGAATGGCAACTTCCCTCATGTTGGTGTTACGGGGAACGGATGCACGCTTTCAAGTCTGTGGCCACCATACTGCTTCTTCCTGCCTGTTGGGGTGATATGCCTCTCCATACACTCACTATGTTCAGAGCAGAATGCGGTGAGCAGGGTGGCGCCAGGTTTCTTATACAGTAGACCTGATGATGTTGTGCGACCAGCCAATCACTGTAATACCGCAACAAAGATGGCTGCAGCATTACAGTGCATGGCAGATAATCCCTGATTGTTATTGCAGGGCGGAGACCCGAGCTCCCATCGAATAATCCCAGAAATACTCGGTGCTCACCAAGTACACTGACCGCAGTGATATTCAGGCGAGTACCGAGTAGTGGCAAGCACGTTCGCTCATCACTAATTGTAAGTTCTCAAGAGCAGGGTTGTTTTATTTCACTTTAATCATTATATTATTGTTAAAGTTGTTACTTATGACTGTTGTGTTTGAAATTGTTTAACTGTAAAGCCCAGTGGAATACGTTGGTGCTATATAAATAAAGATTATTATTATTATCATCACCTGCCCAATACAATCCCAACAGTGAAACATGGTGGTGGCAGCATCATGCTATGGGGGTGTTTTTCAGCTGTAGGGCCAGGACGACTGGTTGTCACTGAAGGAAACATGAATGTGGCCAAGCACAGAGATATCCTGGTTGAAAACCTCTTCCAGACTTCTCTGGACCTCAGACTTGGCTGAAGGTTCACCTTCCAGCAAGACAATGACCCTAAGCACACAGCTTAAATAACAGAGGAGCAGTTTCAGAACAACTATGTGCCCATTCTTGACTGGCCCAGCCGGAGCCCTAACCTAAACCCAATTGAGAATCTCTGGAGAGACCAGAAAATGGCTGTCCACCAACGTTCACCATCCAACCTGATGGAACTGGAGAGGATATGCAAGGAAGAATGGAAGAGGATCCCCAAATCCAGGTGTGAAAAACATGTTGCATCATTCCCAAGAAGACTCATAGCTGTACCAGCTCAAACGGGTGCTTCTACTCAATACTGAGCAAAGGGTTTGAATACTTATGACCATGTGATATTTCAGTTTTTTTTAACAAATTTGCAAAAATTACTACATTTCTGTTTTTTTTCAGTCAAGTCAAAAAAAGTGACCAAATGGCTGCAATTAAACAAAAAGGGATAAAACTTAACCCGTTACCTGAATTAAAGACAGCTGTCTTACATAGTCACCTTTATAAAAGACTCCTGTCCACAGACTCAGTTAATCAGTCAGACTCTAACCTCTACAACTTGGGCAAGACCAAAGAGCATTATAAGGATATCAGTGACAAGATTATAGACCTGCACAAAGCTGGAATGGGCTACAAAAGCATAAGTAAGACGCTGGATGAGAAGGAGACAACTGTTGGTTCAATAGTAAGAAAATGGAAGAAATATAAAATGACTGCCAATTGACATCGATCTGGGGCACCATGCAAAATCTCACCTTGTGAGGTATCCTAGATCATGAGGAAGGTGAGAAATCATCCTAAAACTACACGGGGGATCTTGTTAATGATTTCAAGGCAGCTGGGACCACAGTCACCAAGAAAACCACTGGTAATCTATTACGGCATACATCTACGAGTACTAAGAGAACTAAGTAATGTAATAGACAAGCCATTATTTCTTATAGTTAGGGACTCTATAGCTACGGGGTCTGTCCCACAGGACTGGCACATAGCAAATGTGGTACCAATATTCAAAAAGGGCTCTAAAAGTGAACCTGGAAATTATAGGCCAATAAGTGTAACCTCTATTGTTGGTAAAATACTTGACGAGTTTCTGAGGGATGTTATTCTGGATTATCTCAATGAGAATAACTGCTTAACTCCATATCAGCATGGGTTTATGAGGAATCACTCCTGACAAACCAATCTAATCAGTTTTTATGATGAGGTAAACTATAGATTTGACCAAGGTGAGTCATTGGACGTGGTATAACTTGATTTTTCCCAAAGAGTTTGATACCATGCCAAACAAGGGGTTGGTACACAAAATGAGAATGCTGGGTCTGGGGAAAATGTGTGTAAATGGGTAAGTAACTGGCTTAGTGATAGAAAGCAGAGGGTGGTTATAAATGGTATATTCTCGAACTGGGTCCCTGTGACCAGTGGGGACCGCAGGGGTCGGTGTTGCGACCTATTCTCTTTAACATTAACAGTAAAATATCAATATTTGCAGATGATACAAAACTATGTAAAGCAGTCAATACAAGAGAAAATAGTATTCTGCTACAGATGGATCTGGGTAAGTTGGAAACTTGGGCCAAAAGTTGGCAGATGCGGTTTAACAATGATAAATGTAAGGTTATACACATGGGAATAAGCAATCAATATCACCATTACACACTGAACGGGAAACCGCTGGGTAAATCTGACATGGAGAAGGACTTGAGGATCCTAGTTAATGATAAACTTATCTGGAGCAGCCAGAGCCAGGCAGCGTCTGCCAAGGCAAACAGGATCATGGGGTGCATTAAAAGAGGTCTGGATACACATGATGAGAGCATTATACTGCCTCTGTACAAATCCCTGGTTAGACCGCACATGGAGTACTGTGCACAGTTTTGGGCATCGGTGCTCAGGAATGATATAATGGAACTAGAGCGAGTACAAAGGAGTACAACGAAATTAATGAAGGGGATGGGGGAACTACAATACCCAGAGAGACCAGCAAAATTAGGATTATTTAATCTAGAAAAAAGATGACAAAGGGGTGATCTAATAACCATGTACAGTGGGGCAAAAAAGTATTTAGTCAGTCAGCAATAGTGCAAGTTCCACCACTTAAAAAGATGAGAGGCGTCTGTAATTTACATCATAGGTAGACCTCAACTATGGGAGACAAACTGAGAAAAAAAAATCCAGAAAATCACATTGTGTTTTTTTATCATTTTTTTGCATATTATGGTGGAAAATAAGTATTAGGTCAGAAACAAAATTTCATCTCAATACTTTGTAATATATCCTTTGTTGGCAATGACAGAGGTCAAACGTTTTCTGTAAGTCTTCACAAGGTTGCCACACACTGTTGTTGGTATGTTGGCCCATTCCTCCATGCAGATCTCCTCTAGAGCAGTGATGTTTTTGGCTTTTTGCTTGGCAACACGGACTTTCAACTCTCTCCAAAGGTTTTCTATAGGGTTGAGATCTGGAGACTGGCTAGGCCACTCCAGGACCTTGAAATGCTTCTTACGAAGCCACTCCTTCGTTGCCCTGGCGGTGTGCTTTGGTGTTGTGAATTCTGTTGTCGAACTCCCTCCTGTGGTCGTGAATGGTACTTCGGCGAGTTCTGTCTATGGGCTCCCTCTGGTGGCTATGAGTGAAGCTGCTGCTTCTGAGGTTCCTTACACAGGTGACGTGGTTTATCCTTTGGTTGGCTGCTCTATTTAACTCCTCTCAGATCGTTACTCCATGCCAGCTGGCAATGTTTTTGCATTGGTTCAGTTCGCTCCTGGATCTCTCTGGTGACCTGCCTTCTCCTGCAGAAGCTAAGTTCCTGATAATCATTATTTGTTCACTGTTTTCTTGTCCAGCTGGTTATCATGATTTTGTCTTGCTAGCTGGAAGCTCTGGGATGCAGAGTGGCCCCTCCGGACCGTGAGTCGGTGCGGAGGTCTTTTTTTTTGCACACTCTGCGTGGTCTTTTGTAGGTTTTTGTGCTGATCGCAAAGTTACCTTTCCTATCCTCTGTCTATTTAGTAAGTCTGGCCTCCCTTTGCTGAAACCTGTTTCATCTCTGCGTTTGTGACTTCCATCTTTACTCACCGTCAATATATGTGGGGGGCTTCCTTTACCTTTGGGGAATTTCTCTGAGGCAAGGTAGGCTTTATTTTCTATCTCTAGGGCTAGATAGCTCTTAGGCTGTGACAAGGCGCCTAGGTCTGGTCAGGAGCGCTCCACGGCTATTTTTAGCGTGTGTGATAGGATTAGGGCTTGCGGTCAGCAGAGCTCCCACATCCCAGAGCTCGTCCTGTATGAGGTTTAACTATCAGGTCATTCCGGGTGCTCCTAACCACCAGGTCATAACAGTACAGCTGGCCCAAAGTATTAATGCATCTCAATAGAGGGATAAGAGAACTTCTGAGACCATTTTTTTTTCTTTGCACTGTGTTTTGTCTTTCTTTTCCCCTAGACCTTTGGGTGGTTCAGGACACAAGTGTAGATATGGACATTCAAGGTCTGTCCTCTTGTGTGGATCATCTCACTGCAAGGGTGCAAAACATTCAAGATTTTGTGGTTCAGAATCCTATGTTAGAGCCTAGAATTCCTATTCCTGACTTATTTTCTGGGGATAGATCTAGGTTCTTGAATTTCAAAAATAATTGTAAACTGTTTCTAGGTTTGAAACCCCGCTCCTCTGGTGACCCCGTTCAACAGGTAAAAATCATTATTTCTTTGTTGTGTGGTGACCCTCAAGACTGGGCATTTTCCCTTGCGCCAGGAGATCCTGCATTGCGTGATGTTGATGCGTTTTTTCTGGCGCTTGGATTGCTTTATGATGAACCAAATTCAGTGGATCAGACAGAGAAAATCTTGCTGGCTTTGTGTCAGGGTCAGGATGAAGCGGAGGTGTACTGTCAGAAATTTAGAAAGTGGTCTGTGCTTACTCAGTGGAATGAATGTGCCCTGGTGGCAATTTTCAGAAAGGGTCTTTCTGAAGCCCTTAAGGATGTCATGGTGGGATTTCCCATGCCTGCTGGTCTGAATGAGTCTGTCTTTGGCCATTCAGATCGATCGGCGCATGCGTGAGCGCAAAGCTGTGCACCATCTGGCGGTATTCTCTGAGCATAGGCCTGAGCCTATGCAGTGTGATAGGACTTTGACCAGAGCTGAACGGCAAGAACACAGACGTCGGAATGGGCTGTGTTTTTACTGTGGTGAATCCACTCATGCTATCTCCGACTGTCCTAAGCGCACTAAGCGGTTCGCTAGGTCTGCCACCATTGGTACGGTACAGTCTAAATTTCTTTTGTCCGTTACTCTGATTTGCTCTCTGTCGTCCTATTCTGTAATGGCATTTGTGGATTCAGGCGCTGCCCTGAATTTGATGGACTTGGAGTTTGCCAGGTGCTGTGGTTTTTTCTTGGAGCCCTTGCAGTATCCTATTACATTGAGAGGAATTGATGCTACGCCTTTGGCCAAGAATAAACCTCAGTACTGGACTCAATTGACCATGTGCATGGCTCCTGCACATCAGGAGGATATTCGCTTTCTGGTGTTGCGTAATCTGCATGATGTGGTCGTTTTGGGGTTGCCATGGCTACAGGTCCATAATCCAGTGTTGGATTGGAAATCTATGTCTGTGTCCAGCTGGGGTTGTCAGGGGGTACATGGTGATGTTCCATTGCTGTCAATTTCGCCTTCCACTCCTTCTGAAGTCCCTGAGTTTTTATCAGATTACCGGGATGTATTTGAAGAGCCCAAATCTGGTGCCCTACCTCCTCATAGGGATTGCGACTGTGCTATTAATTTGATTCCTGGTAGTATGTTTCCTAAGGGTCGTCTGTTTAATTTATCTGTACCAGAGCACGCCGCTATGCGGAGTTATATAAAGGAATCTTTGGAGAAGGGTCATATTTGTCCATCCTCGTCACCATTGGGAGCAGGGTTCTTTTTTGTGGCCAAGAAGGATGGTTCTTTGAGACCTTGTATTGATTACCGCCTTCTTAATAAGATCACAGTCAAATTTCAGTATCCTTTGCTGCTGCTGTCTGATTTATTTGCTCGGATTAAGGGGGCTAGTTGGTTCACCAAGATAGATCTTCGTGGTGCGTATAATCTTGTGCGAATTATACAGGGTGATGAATGGAAGACGGCATTTAATACACCCGAGGGCCATTTTGAGTACCTGGTTATGCCATTCGGGCTTTCTAATGCTCCATCTGTGTTTCAGTCCTTTATGCATGACATCTTCCGAGAGTACCTGGATAGATTCATGATTGTATACTTGGATGACATTTTGGTCTTTTCGGATGATTGGGAGTCTCATGTGAAGCAGGTCAGAATGGTGTTCCAGGTCCTTCGTGCGAATTCCTTGTTTGTGAAGGGGTCAAAGTGTCTCTTTGGAGTTCAGAAGGTTTCATTTTTGGGTTTCATTTTTTCCCCTTCTACTATCGAGATGGACCCTGTTAAAGTTCAGGCCATTTACGATTGGACTCAGCCGACATCTGTGAAAAGCTTGCAGAAATTCCTGGGCTTTGCTAATTTTTATCGTCGCTTCATCGCTAATTTTTCCAGTATTGCTAAACCGTTGACTGATTTGACCAAGAAAGGTGCTGATGTGGTCAATTGGTCCTCTGCGGCTGTGGAGGCTTTTCAGGAATTGAAGCGTCGTTTTGCTTCTGCCCCTGTGTTGTGCCAGCCAGATGTTTCACTCCCTTTTCAGGTTGAGGTTGATGCTTCTGAAATTGGAGCAGGGGCTGTTTTGTCGCAAAGAAGTTCTGATGGCTCGGTGATGAAACCCTGTGCCTTCTTTTCTAGAAAATTCTCGCTTCTGAGTGCAATTATGATGTGGGCAATCGAGAGTTGTTGGCCATGAAGTGGGCATTCGAAGAGTGGCGACATTGGCTTGAAGGAGCTAAACATCGCGTGGTGGTCTTGACGGATCACAAGAATTTGACTTATCTCGAGTCTGCCAAATGGTTGAATCCTAGACAGGCTCGATGGTCGCTCTTTTTCTCCCGTTTTGATTTTGTGGTTTCATACCTTCCGGGATCTAAGAATGTGAAGGCTGACGCCCTGTCAAGGAGTTTTGTGCCTGACTCTCCGGGAGTTCCGGAGCCGGCGGGTATTCTTAAAGAGGGGGTAATTTTGTCTGCCATCTCCCCTGATTTGCGGCGGGTGCTGCAGAAGTTTCAGGCTAATAGACCTGACCGTTGTCCTACGGAGAAACTGTTTGTCCCTGATAGATGGACTAGTAGAGTTATCTCTGAGGTTCATTGTTTGGTGTTGGCTGGTCATCCTGGAATCTTTGGTACCAGAGATTTGGTGGCTAGATCCTTTTGGTGGCCTTCCTTGTCACGGGATGTGCGTTCTTTTGTGCAGTCCTGTGGGACTTGTGCTCGGGCTAAGCCCTGCTGTTCTCGTGCCAGTGGATTGCTTTTGCCCTTGCCGATCCCGAAGAGGCCCTGGACGCATATTTCCATGGATTTTTTTTCTGATCTCCCTGTTTCTCAAAAGATGTCGGTCATTTGGGTGGTTTGTGATCGCTTCTCTAAAATGGTCCATTTGGTACCCTTATCTAAATTGCCTTCCTCCTCTGATTTGGTGCCATTGTTTTTCCAGCATGTGGTTCGTTTGCATGGCATTCCAGAGAACATCGTCTCGGACAGAGGTTCCCAGTTTGTTTCGAGGTTTTGGCGGTCCTTTTGCGCTAAGATGGGCATTGATTTGTCTTTTTCTTCGGCTTTCCATCCTCAGACTAATGGCCAAACCGAACGAACTAATCAGACTTTGGAGACATATCTGAGATGCTTTGTTTCTGCTGATCAGGATGATTGGGTGTCCTTCTTGCCTTTGGCTGAGTTCGCCCTTAATAATCGGGCCAGCTCGGCTACTTTAGTTTCTCCTTTTTTCTGTAATTTTGGTTTCCATCCTCATTTCTCTTCAGGGCAGGTTGAGCCTTCGGACTGTCCTGGTGTGGATGCGGTGGTGGACAGGTTGCAGCAGATTTGGACTCACGTGGTGGACAATTTGACATTGGCCCAGGAGAAGGCTCAACGTTTCGCTAACCGCCGGCATTGTGTTGGTCCCCGACTTCGTGTTGGGGATATGGTTTGGTTGTCATCTCGTCACGTTCCTATGAAGGTTTCCTCTCCTAAGTTTAAGCCTCGTTTCATTGGGCCATATAAGATTTCTGAAGTTCTTAATCCTGTGTCATTTCGTTTGGACCTTCCAGCTTCTTTTGCCATCCATAATGTGTTCCATAGGTTGTTGTTGCGGAGATACGTGGCGCCTATGGTTCCCTCCGTTGATCCTCCTGCCCCGGTGTTGGTCGAGGGGGAGTTGGAGTATGTAGTGGAGAAGATTTTGGATTCTCGTGTTTCGAGACGGAAACTCCAGTACCTGGTCAAGTGGAAGGGTTATGGTCAGGAAGATAATTCCTGGGTTTTTGCCTCTGATGTTCATGCTGCCGATCTTGTTCGTGCCTTTCATTTGGCTCATCCTGATCGGCCTGGGGGCTCTGGTGAGGGTTCGGTGACCCCTCCTCAAGGGGGGGTACTGTTGTGAATTCTGTTGTCGAACTCCCTCCTGTGGTCGTGAATGGTACTTCGGCGAGTTCTGTCTATGGGCTCCCTCTGGTGGCTATGAGTGAAGCTGCTGCTTCTGAGGTTCCTTACACAGGTGACGTGGTCTATCCTTTGGTTGGCTGCTCTATTTAACTCCTCTCAGATCGTTACTCCATGCCAGCTGGCAATGTTTTTGCATTGGTTCAGTTCGCTCCTGGATCTCTCTGGTGACCTGCCTTCTCCTGCAGAAGCTAAGTTCCTGATAGTCATTATTTGTTCACTGTTTTCTTGTCCAGCTGGTTATCATGATTTTGTCTTGCTAGCTGGAAGCTCTGGGATGCAGAGTGGCCCCTCCGCACCGTGAGTCGGTGCGGAGGTCTTTTTTTTGCACACTCTGCGTGGTCTTTTGTAGGTTTTTGTGCTGATCGCAAAGTTACCTTTCCTATCCTCTGTCTATTTAGTAAGTCTGGCCTCCCTTTGCTGAAACCTGTTTCATCTCTGCGTTTGTGACTTCCATCTTTACTCACCGTCAATATATGTGGGGGGCTTCCTTTACCTTTGGGGAATTTCTCTGAGGCAAGGTAGGCTTTATTTTCTATCTCTAGGGCTAGATAGCTCTTAGGCTGTGACGAGGCACCTAGGTCTGGTCAGGAACGCTCCACGGCTATTTTTAGTGTGTGTGATAGGATTAGGGCTTGCGGTAAGCAGAGCTCCCACATCCCAGAGCTCGTCCTGTATGAGGTTTAACTATCAGGTCATTCCGGGTGCTCCTAACCACCAGGTCATAACACTTTGGATCATTGTCATGTTGAAAGACCCAGCCACGTTTCATCTTCAATGCCCTTGCTGATGGAAGGAAGTTTACACTCAAAATCTCACGATACATGACCCCATTCATTCTTTCATGTACCCGGATCAGTCGTCCTGGCCCCTTTGCAGAGAAACAGCCCCAAAGCATGATGTTTCCACCACCATGCTTTACAGTAGGTATGGTGTTTGATGGATGCAACTCAGTATTCTTTTTCCTCCAAACACGACAAGTTGTGTTTCTACCAAACAGTTTCAGTTTGGTTTCATCAGACCATAGGACATTCTCCCAAAACTCCTCTGGATCATCCAAATGCTCTCTAGCAAACTTCAGACGGGCCCGGACATGTACTGGCTTAAGCAGTGGGACACGTCTGGCACTGCAGGATCTGAGTCCATGGTGGCATAGTGTGTTACTTATGGTAGGCCTTGTTACATTGGTCCCAGCTCTCTGCAGTTCATTCACTAGGTCCCCCCGCGTGGTTCTGGGATTTTTGCTCACCGTTCTTGTGATCATTCTGACCCCACGGGGTGGGATTTTACGTGGAGCCCCAGATCAAGGGAGATTATCAGTGGTCTTGTATGTCTTCCATTTTCTAATTATTGCTCCCACTGTTGATTTCTTCACTCCAAGCTGGTTGGCTATTGCAGATTCAGTCTTCCCAGCCTGGTGCAGGGCTACAATTTTGTTTCTGGTGTCCTTTGACAGCTCTTTCGTCTTCACCATAGTGGAGTTTGGAGTCAGACTGTTTGAGGGTGTGCACAGGTGTCTTTTTATACTGATAACAAGTTTAAACAGGTGCCATTACTACAGGTAATGAGTGGAGGAAAGAGGAGACTCTTAAAGAAGAAGTTACAGGTCTGTGAGAGCCAGAAATCTTGATTGTTTGTTTCTGACCAAATACTTATTTTCCACCATAATATGCAAAAAAAATGATAAAAAAACAGACAATGTGATTTTCTGGATTTTTTTTTCTCAGTTTGTCTCCCATAGTTGAGGTCTACCTATGATGTAAATTACAGACGCCTCTCATCTTTTTAAGTGGTGGAACTTGCACTATTGCTGACTGACTAAATACTTTTTTGCCCCACTGTATAAGTATACAAGGGGACAATACAAATATCTCTCCGAGGATCTGTTTATACCAAGAAAGGTGACAGTCACAAGGGGGCATTCTTTAACTCTGGAGGAAAGAAGGTTTTTCCACCAACATAGAAGAGGATTCTTTACTGTTAGGGCAGTGAGAATCTGGAATTCCTTGCCTGAGGAGGTGGTGATGGCGAACTCAGTCGAGGGGTTCAAGAGAGGCCTGGATGTCTTCCTGGAGCGTAACAATATTCTATCTTACAGTTATAAGTGGATCTGGGGATTCTGAGGAATATAGTCTGAACTGGATGGACAAATGTATTTTTTAAGCCTTCCTAACTATGTTATGTTACTATGTTACGTCGTAAAGGTTTAAAATCCTGCAGTGCCTGCAAGGTCACGCTGCTCAAGAAGGCACTTGTGCAGGCCCATTTGCCAATGAACACCTAGATGATTCTGTGAGTGATTGGCAGGTGCTATGGTCAGATGAGACAAAAATTGAGCTCTTTGGCATTAATTCAACTTGACGTGTTTGGAGGAAGAGAAATGCTGCCTATGACCCAAATAAAACCATCCCCTCTGTCAAGCATGGAGGTGGAAACATTATGTTTTAAGGGTGTTTCTCGGCACAGGACTATTTCACCCCATCAATGGGAGAATGGATGGAGCCATGTACCCTAAAATCCTGAGTGACAACCTCCTTCCCTCCGCCAGGACATGGGTCATGGCTGGGTCTTCCAGCAAGATTATGACCCAAAACATACAGCCAAGGCAACAAAGGAGTGGCTCAAAAGGAAGCACATTAAGGTCATGGAGTGGCCTAACTAGTCTCCAGACCTTAATCCCATAGAAAACGTATGGAGGGAGTTGAAGCTCTGAGCTGCCAAGCGACAGGGTCAAAATCTTAATGATTTAGATGATTTAGAGATGATCTGCAAAGAGGAGTGGACCAAAATTCCTCCTGACATGTGCGCAAACCTCATCATCTACTACAAAAATTGTCTGACTGTTGTGCTTGCCAACAAGGGTTTTGCCACCAAGTATTAAGGCTTGTTTGCCAGAGGGATCAAATACTTATTTCTCACTGCAAAATGCAAATAAATTTATATAATTTATACAATGTGATTTTCTGGATTTTTTTTTTTAATATTCTATCTCTCAATGTTAAAATTAACCCACCCTTAAAATTATAGACTGTTCATGTCTTAGTCAGTGGGCAAACTTACAGAATCAGCAAGGGATCAAATAATTATTTCCTCCACTGTATCATGCGCATGTAGACGGCTTAGTAGGGCTGGTTCAACTGAAATTCCTTTCAAGGAAGGCAGCTGGTTAAGACATCTTTTTGGATATGCTCCATGGGAAAAGTAGGCAAATGATCACTCTCATTCATGGTTCAAGGCTTAGTCAAGAGTCAAGTAAGTTTTCTTTGTATACTTTTTGTAGTATTTTTTCGAAGCGCTTTGGCTATACATCTCAGATACACAATCGTTTGTACACAACCGGATTTTAGTTCTGTACAGAGCTGCAGTACAGCACCCATTTGTTCAGGCTGTGCCTCTGTATTGCTCCGATTTCATATAAAAAATGAAGGTTTAATTATTTTGAGTTCTATATGAATGAGACAAAAAATATTGGTCCGTGTCCCATTGTACATAGAGACAAGTGTAAAGCACCTTGTGGCACCACGCAGAGTGCCCAAAGCTCCATGGTCATATGGTGCTGCAGTGATTCCTTGTATCTTTGTACAATCTCTGTTGTGTGGATCAACCCTTACAATGAGTATGTGATATTCCCTTTAGGAAGAGTTTATAGATATTTATCAATTGTCACACTTCAAATCTAAATAAGTTGCAAATTTTTGAAACAGAAAAACAGCGGATGTATTTTTGGCTCAAAAATAGTAGAAGAATGATACCTGAATATGATAGAATAACCTTGACCCCTGTATTAAATATTATATCTGTTGACTTTGTGTTGTCTTATCTGGCAGTGAATGGATGTAATGGAGTTAAATTAAAAATAAGGGGCCTCATGATCTATGCACCGAGGACTTGACTGGGCCAAAAATACAACTAGCACATGGGGAGGAGAAGGCCAGCAGAGGCTCGGCTTGGACAGCTGTGAATTGGCGGGAGAGTGGTGTCATTTGGGGTGGAGGAACGCTTCCCTTCCCTTAGCGCTTCTTACAGAAAATAACCAATCACTGCCAGTGTACCCTTCGCGGACCCCAAAGATTATGCAGCATCCCAGAGGCACTTTGGCCGAAAAACTTAGAGAAAGAAAAACAGGCAGCATTACTATCCCAAGAGTGTTTGAGTTTCATTCTTAATTCAGAGCACATTTCAATCTTGCATAATGGAGAAAAATAAGAAGCAAGAAATCATCACAAAACAAAATGACCCAAGATCCATGGAAAACAAGAATATGAACAGTATAATATGAGCTGAACCTGCGTCATGCCCCTGTGCTCACCTATGCGGTCATTTACCCGGTGGCCTATTTAATGTCTATATGGGGAAATTGACTTATTGGTCAAGTTGACGCTTTCTTGTAAATTCCAGAATCACTCAGTTCTTTTTATTTGTGTCATAAACTAAAACAATAAACTTTTTTTTTTATTATTATTTGGGAGAGAACACTTGCGTAACCGTTATATTCTCGTGCTGTTTGCTAGAGGAGGAAGACATAGAATGTCACAGCAAATAAAAGACTCGGGGCTTTGCCAAGTCCTGGCCTCAGTTCTGATCATATGCTTAGGAAAGATGAGAGAATGCTTTTAGTGTTTTATTTTTATTTTTTTTGTTTGTTTTTCTTACATTGAGTTGCACATTAATTTTCTATTATAAAGAATTATTATTATTGTGAGTTTATAAAAATATATTAATTTGGCAATCTACAAAATAAAAGTGGAGTGATTTTCCGCTGTGCCGTAAATAATGGCATGCTTCATCTTAAATCTCAGAGGGTATGTCGAGACAATTATAGGTTACAGCTAATACTCAAAAAAGGAAAATATGAGGATTTTTTTTATCTTAACATTTCGTTACATGCAATTTTTAAAGATTGTATTGAATTTTAATATAATCATTGGACATATGCTCTCATACAGGGTCAGACTGGGGTTTCAGGGGCTCACAGGACAAATTAACTCCAGGGGCCCACCCTACAGATATATTCATAGATCTGTAAGCCATGATCCCCCATTGTAGTGGAGCAATAATTGTATAATCAGGCGGCTCCTGCACATCGACGGTGCGTCACCATAACTGGGGTGTACAACTACGGTAGATTGCATTAGAGACCTTCTTGGGTGGAAACAAGTTATCACCATTCCACTGGATCCATGGGTAGGTGACAACTTGTTGACCGGTGGAATCTGACCATTGAGAACTGGACCGATTGGAAGAATTGGGAAATTGTAACCCTTACAGGCCACTTTTATTCCTAATTTAAAATAGAGAGGTAGGTAATGCGTCTGATCGCTGCTCCATTCATTCTTTTTGGAGCTACCAAAAAATGTCAAGTGCAGCACTCGGCAGCCGCTTAGAGAAATAATGGATCAGTACAAGCCGTTTGAGACTAAGGGGTAAAAGTTGCATATTCTGACTATCAGTGGGGGTCCCAGCAGTCGGACCACAACAATCAATAAGCTTTTATTTTTCCTGTGGATAGATGATTACTTGCTTTCACCAGAGAACCCCTGTTTGGTTATATGCAAGAAACAGCAGCGTTTTGGATGCAGCGTATTTTCACTACATCCAAAATGCTGCGTTCTGTTCTCTCCGTGTTCTCAGGCAGCAGCTCTCACTATGAACCAAGGTCCATAATTATACATACAGGGGAATTTGGTTATATTGATACACAGGTACGGACTGGGGCTGAAATTCAGTCCTGGCATTTGAAATCCATGTTGCCCCGTCCCCATAAACCAGAAGGTATATTTTACTAATATTACCCTGGATGGAGGAAAGGAAGATTTACTACAGGACCAATATTGTTAATGAAACCTGTGGCCTGCTGGGGTAAGTGATGGAGTCAGTGACTTTGTGCTCTGTCTCAACTCTAAACAGTATGGGTGTCTTGAGAACACAGATTCTGTTAACAACGTAGCAGACAAGGCACCCCATGACCAGACAGGCCCTTCGGGCATTTGCCAGAATTGCCAGATGGCCAGTCCAGCCCTGTTGATACATATTGCAGGCAATGAACCAAGAAGCAGATTAGACATGTGCACTGTATTGAGCGGCGTATTTTTTTTGCACTTCTATACTGAGTAGAAGAAAAAGTCAGGTTTTTTTGTTCCTATAAACCTACGCAAAATAATAAAAAGCAATTGCAAAACTATCATTTTCTCTTTTTTTGTGAATCATGCCAATTTCGAACCTAGAACCTTCAACGTAATAGGCAGGAGCTAAAGTTACTGAGTCACAGGCACTGGTGATGAAAGTCAGTATATGGCGGTCATGTAGGAGCGCTGAGGAGGCAGCCCAAAGGATGAAAAAAGTGTTGAGTACCGCCGCAGCTCCAGCCGAACACCTCCAAAGGAGGAAGGAAGCAGGATCTGGAAAACTGCCACCTGATGAAGACGGCACGTCCGCCGAAACGCGTTGTGGCTAAACTCTATCCTGTGTCAGAGTTTCCTTTCAGTGTTCCTGTGGCCGATTCCCATCACCAGACAGGCTCTGGTGATAGCACTGGGAGAATTTTGTATACTTGATCTGAATTGCTGGCTCTGGCTTCACAGGCAGATTATACTGATACAGTGGGGCAAAAAAGTATTTAGTCAGTCAGCAATAGTGCAAGTTCCACCACTTAAAAAGATGAGAGGCGTCTGTAATTTACATCTTAGGTAGACCTCAACTATGGGAGACAAACTGAGAAAAAAAAAATCCAGAAAATCACATTGTCTGTTTTTTTATCATTTTTTTTGCATATTATGGTGGAAAATAAGTATTTGGTCACAAACAAACAATCAAGATTTCTGGCTCTCACAGACCTGTAACTTCTTCTTTAAGAGTCTCCTCTTTCCTCCACTCATTACCTGTAGTAATGGCACCTGTTTAAACTTGTTATCAGTATAAAAAGACACCTGTGCACACCCTCAAACAGTCTGACTCCAAATTCCACTATGGTGAAGACCAAAGAGCTGTCAAAGGACACCAGAAACAAAATTGTAGCCCTGCACCAGGCTGGGAAGACTGAATCTGCAATAGCCAACCAGCTTGGTGTGAAGAAATCAACAGTGGGAGCAATAATTAGAAAATGGAAGACATACAAGACCACTGATAATCTCCCTCGATCTGGGGCTCCACGCAAAATCCCACCCGTGGGGTCAGAATGATCACAAGAATGGTGAGCAAAAATCCCAGAACCACGCGGGGGGACCTAGTGAATGAACTGCGGAGAGCTGGGACCAATGTAACAAGGCCTACCATAAGTAACACACTACGCCACCATGGACTCAGATCCTGCAGTGCCAGACGTGTCCCACTGCTTAAGCCAGTACATGTCCGGGCCCGTCTGAAGTTTGCTAGAGAGCATTTGGATGATCCAGAGGAGTTTTTGGAGAATGTCCTATGGTCTGATGAAACCAAACTGGAACTGTTTGGTAGAAACACAACTTGTCGTGTTTGGAGAAAAAAGAATACTGAGTTGCATCCATCAAACACCATACCTACTGTAAAGCATGGTGGTGGAAACATCATGCTTTGGGGCTGTTTCTCTGCAAAGGGGCCAGGACGACTGATCCGGGTACATGAAAGAATGAATGGGGCCATGTATCATGAGATTTTGAGTGCAAACCTCCTTCCATCAGCAAGGGCATTGAAGATGAAACGTGGATGGGTCTTTCAACATGACAATGATCCAAAGCACACCGCCAGGGCAACGAAGGAGTGGCTTCGTAAGAAGCATTTCAAGGTCCTGGAGTGGCCTAGCCAGTCTCCAGATCTCAACCCTATAGAAAACCTTTGGAGGGAGTTGAAAGTCCGTGTTGCCAAGCGAAAAGCCAAAAACATCACTGCTCTAGAGGAGATCTGCATGGAGGAATGGGCCAACATACCAACAACAGTGTGTGGCAACCTTGTGAAGACTTACAGAAAACGTTTGACCTCTGTCATTGCCAACAAAGGATATATTACAAAGTATTGAGATGAAATTTTGTTTCTGACCAAATACTTATTTTCCACCATAATATGCAAATAAAATGTTAAAAAAACAGACAATGTGATTTTCTGGATTTTTTTTCTCAGTTTGTCTCCCATAGTTGAGGTCTACCTATGATGTAAATTACAGACGCCTCTCATCTTTTTAAGTGGTGGAACTTGCACTATTGCTGACTGACTAAATCCTTTTTTGCCCCACTGTATATCATACACAGTAGCATACTTTTATGACTCTCTAGAGGGAGAATAAGGCCCTTTTCACATGTCCGTTTTTTTATTTCTGTATGCTAATTATGCAAATTGTCTCTTCAGAGAGGAAGAGAGCTAGAACTCTAGTGCCACCTATTGGAAGGTAGCAACCCTACCAGTCAATGTTGACTCTCTAATGAGCCTTGTCACATGACTTAGGATAATTGCCAAACCAGAATCTCAATTTGCAGACACTGTGTTTCGGGGTACTGCCCCTCGTCAGTGCAAAGCGGAGATCTGGTTTGGCTGTGTGAGAGGCGTCAGACCGTTAGCCAAGAAGTATCGTTTCTCCTTACGGAGACCGACATGCTAAGCATGCCGAGATGAGGAGACTTAAAGATGCAGTGCTCCTCTGGGTAATATGCTAATTATGCAAATTTTCTCCCCAGAGAGGAAGAGAGCTAGAACTCTAATGCCACCTATTGGAAGGTAGCACTCCTACAAGTCAATGTTGACCCTTTAACGAGCCTTGTCACATGACTTAGGATAATAGCCAAACCAGAATCTCAATTTGCAGACATTGTGTTTCGGGGTACTCCCCCTCGTGTCTGTATGAGATTCTTTTTTTAAGGACCACAAATATGAACATAAACACACCCATGATATTCAATGGTGAGGTTCACGTCAGGTTTTTCACAAGGACCGTGTGTCTATGTAGAAAACCTGCAGACATTTCAGTTTTTTATGCGCACCACAGACAAAATGTGTGCCGCACATGTGCAGACTGAAGATGCACGGATGACATACATGTGTCATCAGCGTGACACGTACCTGGGAAGATAAGGTACAGTTTGCACTCATCCTAGGCCCCGGCTGCTGAAGAATCTCTCATCATTGTCACCTGGTCTACCTATGATCAGCACGATCAGGTGACAATGATGGGAGCTGTTTTCAGCACCCGCTTTGTACATCCTGTGTAAAATTAAGAATTAAGTTTCAAAAAACATTGTGGGCTCCCGAGCAATTTGCATAAGCAGCAGAGGGAAAGCCGATGGCTGGTGGCTGAAGTTAATAGTCAGGGAAAAGGGTTCCCAGGCTATTAGTAACACAGCTGTTTGGCGAGTTTATGTGGACCCCAGAAAGGAAAATGTTGCAGGGTCCCCCTATAAATTCAAACTAGCAAAGGCTAAACAGACAGCTGTGGGTTGATATTAATAGACTGGGAATGGGCCATGGATATCGCCCTCCCTCACAAGCTACAAATATCAGCCCTCATTGGGATGGGGTTAATGTCAACTTTGTATTTTCAGCTGACATCAAGCCCAGGGATTAGTAATGAAAAGGCATCTATAAGACGCCCTCATTACTAACCTCACAGTAAGTTTCAAAATAAACACAATGCAAGAATAAACTTCTTTATTTATAATAAAACTTGACACTCTCTTTTGCACGTTTATTAAAAAAACTAAAATTAAAGTTATACTCACCTTTACGCATATAATCCATCAATGCCTATGTCCCCTGATAGTCAATCGAGGCCCTTGTAAAAGACAAAAAATAATAAACAAACATATTCCCCAACTGTCTGACAAGAACATACTCCATACAGTCCCACGCCGTAACCTCTGCTTCACCTGGACTACAAACTTAATGGTATACAAAAAAAGGTTGCACTCTATCGTGCCAAAACACGTCAAATATGAAATACATGAAATATGAATAGCAAAATTGCTTTTTGAACATTAGGAAAAAATGTTTTGAGACGCTTAGCAGAGAATTTGGCCAAATAGTGTGAGCCCATCAACCATCGTCAAGGGGGTCTCATTAAAACTGATGGGTACCTGACCTCCCTGTCCAAATGTGAACACTTACCGAAGGCTAATGTCTGCATGCTTGGGTGAATATGGACACCTCTCTCAGCAAAGCCTACATATGGGTTGGCCGGAACCAACTTAATGGTGGCATGATGTTACCATTCAGGCAGAAATCCAGGAGACACTGCTGCTGAGAGCGCAGCTTCAGTGACCTCTGGTAATGTCATTGAGGTTACCACAGGTCACTGAATCTGCAGATCCCACGGGCAGCTCAATGTGAGTGGCCCGATGAACTGCGGTGACCACAAAGAGGTCACCACTAGCACCGTGTTCGTGTCAAATTTACACATGGACAGCAAACGGATACACGGATGTCACAATGATGTCACAAAGGCACATACAGACACAGACCACGTATATCACCAATACTGATTTTTCCTGATCAGTGATCTCCAGGAAGTGTGAAGGCGGCCTAAATGAGATTTTTTTTCTATCTGAAAAAATTACTTAAAAATAATGAAAAACAATTACATACATGTCAGTTTTATTTATTATTTTTTTGTAATAAATAATAAAGATCTCAAATCAGCAAACAGCCAACATATTTGGTGTCCTGTAATCATCACGACCCGCACAACACAGTCATCAAATTATTTATGGGGATCAGTAAATTATATAAAAAAAATGTTGTGATTGTTATTTTTTATCTGTTTAACTCATAAAAAAGTAATAAAAATGTAATGCTGAGGTCGTCTTCATATGTAGCATAAATGCTGCATTTTTTCTACTCCCTTTTTCTGCACGTTGTCTGCAGGTGTCCGCACCACACAAAGCAATAACAATCTCTGATTCACTTAAATGCTGTGTTTTTTGTGCTGCTTTTTTGCACAGAAATTCTGCTATGTTCAGCCATCCAAGCAAAGTGGATGTGATTTCATGAAACCCGCGCCCTCTGTGGGTCTAAAGTCGCAGCTGAACTGTGAGGTTTTGGTGTTTTTTTTTTCTCTAGAAGCTTCTATGGGTTGCCTAAAAGAAACTGCAGTTACTTTTTTAAATGCAGAATCAAAACTTTTCTGTACTATAAAAAGCACTTAAAAACGCGGATTCACATTGTTACTGTGTTGTTTGTTATGGATCCTGCAAGAATGAAAAACTACAGTATTTTTGGTACATATGAACACGGCCTTACAGACACCAAAAAGCCAAATATTATATAGTGGTAGCTACATAAAGATGAGAAAGCTCTAGCAGCACCGACTGTGAATGAATGAACAAAAAATAAATCCATAGGTCATAACTAGTGTTGAGCGATACCTTCCGATATCGGGAAATTTCGGTATCGGATTGGATTGGCCGATACCCCCAAAAATATCCGATATCGCCGATTCCGATACCGGAAATCAATGGGAGACACATATCTGAATGAAAATAAACCCTTTCTTAACCTGCACATCCAGTTTGGGAGGGGGAAAGAGTGTGGGCGGTGCGTGGGCGAAGACTGTGCGTGTCTGTGTGTGCAGGCGGGGTCTGCACGTGCCTCTCGGGGGTCTGTGCGGGCCTGCCGGGGGTCTGTACGGGCCTCTCGGGGGTCTGTGCAGGCCTGCCGCGGGTCTGTACGGGCCTCTCTGGGGTCTGTGCGGGCCTGCCGGGGCCTGTACGGGCCTCTCGGGGGTCTGTGCGGGCCTGCCGGGGGTCTGTACGGGCCTCTCGGGGGTCTGTGCAGGCCTGCCGCGGGTCTGTACGGGCCTCTCTGGGGTCTGTGCGGGCCTGCCGGGGCCTGTACAGGCCTCTCGGGGGTCTGTGCGGGCCTGCCGGGGCCTGTACGGGCCTCTCGGGGGTCTGTGCAGGGCTGCCGGGGGTCTGTACAGGCCTCTCAGGGGTCTGTGCGGGCCTGCCGGGGGTCTGTGCTGACCTGCTGGGGGTCTTTGTGTCTGTGTGCAGGCATCGTCCGATGGGACTACAAGTCCCATCCTCCTATGCCTGCTACAATGACAGTGATTGACACATTAGCCAATGATGGGACAGTAGTAGTCCCATCATCTGGCTCATGTGTTGAATGTAAAAAAAATAACACACACATACATATTACATACAACATACAACTTACTACATTCATACAACATAGATACTACATACATACATACTAAATACATACTACATACATACAACATACATACTACATACATTCAACATACATACTACATACATACATACTACATACATACTACACACATACAACATACATACTACATACATACTGCATACATACAACATGCATACTACATACTACATACAGACTACATAAATACTACATACATAGAACATACAGCATGCATACATACTACGTACATATTACATACATACTACATACAACATACATACTACATACATACATACTACATATTACATACATACATACATACTACATGCATACTACATGCATACATAAATAAATACTACATACAACATACATACTAGGGCGTTAAACTAGAAGAAGAGGGGACGGGAAGAAAAACATTAGACTTGAACAAAGAAGATCCAGGAAAACATACTCAGAAGGGAGGTAAGAACATTTCTAAAACAATCCACAGCGAGGAGATTGGAACAAAACAAAATCCTCTAAACTGCATGCTCGCAAACGCCAGAAGCCTGACAAACAAGATGGAAGAACTAGAAGCAGAAATATCTACAGGTAACTTTGACATAGTGGGAATAACCGAGACATGGTTAGATGAAAGCTATGACTGGGCAGTTAACTTACAGGGTTACAGTCTGTTTAGAAAGGATCGTAAAAATCGGAGAGGAGGAGGGGTTTGTCTCTATGTAAAGTCTTGTCTAAAGTCCACTTTAAGGGAGGATATTAGCGAAGGAAATGAGGATGTCGAGTCCATATGGGTCGAAATTCATGGAGGGAAAAATGGTAACAAAATTCTCATTGGGGTCTGTTACAAACCCCCAAATATAACAGAAACCATGGAAAGTCTACTTCTAAAGCAGATAGATGAAGCTGCAACCCATAATGAGGTCCTGGTTATGGGGGACTTTAACTACCCGGATATTAACTGGGAAACAGAAACCTGTGAAACCCATAAAGGCAACAGGTTTCTGCTAATAACCAAGAAAAATTATCTTTCACAATTGGTGCAGAATCCAACCAGAGGAGCAGCACTTTTAGACCTAATGCTATCTAATAGACCTGACAGAATAACAAATCTGCAGGTGGTCGGGCATCTAGGAAATAGCGACCACAATATTGTACAGTTTCACCTGTCTTTCACTAGGGGGACTTGTCAGGGAGTCACAAAAACACTGAACTTTAGGAAGGCAAAGTTTGACCAGCTTAGAGATGCCCTTAATCTGGTAGACTGGGACAATATCCTCAGAAATAAGAATACAGATAATAAATGGAAAATGTTTAAGAACATCCTAAATAGGCACTGTAAGCGGTTTATACCTTGTGGGAATAAAAGGACTAGAAATAGGAAAAACCCAATGTGGCTGAACAAAGAAGTAAGACAGGCAATTAACAGTAAAAAGAAAGCATTTGCACTACTAAAGCAGGATGGCACCATTGAAGCTCTAAAAAACTATAGGGAGAAAAATACTTTATCTAAAAAACTAATTAAAGCTGCCAAAAAGGAAACAGAGAAGCACATTGCAAAGGAGAGTAAAACTAATCCCAAACTGTTCTTCAACTATATCAATAGTAAAAGAATAAAAACTGAAAATGTAGGCCCCTTAAAAAATAGTGAGGAAAGAATGGTTGTAGATGACGAGGAAAAAGCTAACATATTAAACACCTTCTTCTCCACGGTATTCACGGTGGAAAATGAAATGCTAGGTGAAATCCCAAGAAACAATGAAAACCCTATATTAAGGGTCACCAATCTGACTCACCAATCTAACCCAAGAAGAGGTGCGAAACCGGCTAAATAAGATTAAAATAGATAAATCTCCGGGTCCGGATGGCATACACCCACGAGTACTAAGAGAACTAAGTAATGTAATAGATAAACCATTATTTCTTATTTTTAGGGACTCTATAGCGACAGGGTCTGTTCCGCAGGACTGGCGCATAGCAAATGTGGTGCCAATATTCAAAAAGGGCTCTAAAAGTGAACCTGGAAATTATAGGCCAGTAAGTCTAACCTCTATTGTTGGTAAAATATTTGAAGGGTTTCTGAGGGATGTTATTCTGGATTATCTCAATGAGAATAACTGTTTAACAACATATCAGCATGGGTTTATGAGAAATCGCTCCTGTCAAACCAATCTAATCAGTTTTTATGAAGAGGTAAGCTATAGGCTGGACCACGGTGAGTCATTGGACGTGGTATATCTCAATTTTTCCAAAGCGTTTGATACCGTGCCGCACAAGAGGTTGGTACACAAAATGAGAATGCTTGGCCTGGGGGAAAATGTGTGTAAATGGGTTAGTAACTGGCTTAGTGATAGAAAACAGAGGGTGGTTATAAATGGTATAGTCTCTAACTGGGTCGCTGTGACCAGTGGGGTACCGCAGGGGTCAGTATTGGGTCCTGTTCTCTTCAACATATTCATTAATGATCTGGTAGAAGGTTTACACAGTAAAATATCGATATTTGCAGATGATACAAAACTATGTAAAGCAGTTAATACAAGAGAAGATAGTATTCTGCTACAGATGGATCTGGATAAGTTGGAAACTTGGGCTGAAAGGTGGCAGATGAGGTTTAACAATGATAAATGTAAGGTTATACACATGGGAAGAAGGAATCAATATCACCATTACACACTGAATGGGAAACCACTGGGTAAATCTGACAGGGAGAAGGACTTGGGGATCCTAGTTAATGATAAACTTACCTGGAGCAGCCAGTGCCAGGCAGCAGCTGCCAAGGCAAACAGGATCATGGGGTGCATTAAAAGAGGTCTGGATACACATGATGAGAGCATTATACTGCCTCTGTACAAATCCCTAGATAGACCGCACATGGAGTACTGTGTCCAGTTTTGGGCACCGGTGCTCAGGAAGGATATAATGGAACTAGAGAGAGTACAAAGGAGGGCAACAGAATTAATAAAGGGGATGGGAGAACTACAATACCCAGATAGATTAGCGAAATTAGGATTATTTAGTCTAGAAAAAAGACGACTGAGGGGCGATCTAATAACCATGTATAAGTATATAAGGGGACAATACAAATATCTCGCTGAGGATCTGTTTATACCAAGGAAGGTGACGGGCACAAGGGGGCATTCTTTGCGTCTGGAGGAGAGAAGGTTTTTCCACCAACATAGAAGAGGATTCTTTACTGTTAGGGCAGTGAGAATCTGGAATTGCTTGCCTGAGGAGGTGGTGATGGCGAACTCAGTCGAGGGGTTCAAGAGAGGCCTGGATGTCTTCCTGGAGCAGAACAATATTGTATCATACAATTAGGTTCTGTAGAAGGACGTAGATCTGGGGATTTATTATGATGGAATATAGGCTGAACTGGATGGACAAATGTCTTTTTTCGGCCTTACTAACTATGTTACTATGTTACTATGTTACTATGTTACTATGTTACTACATACATACAACATACTACATATATACAACATACATACTACATACAACATACATACAACATTCTAGATACATACTACATACATACAACATACTACAGACATATTGCAAACATACAACATACATACAACGTACTACATACATACAACATACATACTACTTACATACTACATACATACTACATACATACTACATATAATACATTCATACATTACATACAATACATACAGATAGACATACAGTACATACTGTATAACATAGATGCAAGACGAACTGGTTAGGTTAATCGACTATGGCCGTTTCACCGGATCTGTCAAAAAAGCTGTTTCCGCCGGACGAAAACACATAGAGAGGAACAGTTTTTCTGTCCAGCGAAAAAATGCATAGCGACGGATTCGGCAAAAAACAGATGAAACGTGTGGCCATCAGGCGCAATCCAGCGCTAATACAACTCTATGAGAAAAAACGGATCCAGCAGAAAAAAAACGGATAGTTTTTTTTCAAAACTCGCCGGATTGTGCCTGACGGCAAAAACCCAATGTGTGACATTAGCCGGATAGATCTATGGATAGAAACATCTATGTATCTATAGATATATCTATAGATAGATATATCCATAGATAGGCAGATGTTGGTATATGAACATAAAGAAAAAAAGGGCTCCCCGCACAATTTTCTGCGCCAGAGGGGGAAGCCGACGTCCGGGGGCCAATATTTGTAGCCTGGGAAGGGGGTAATACCCATGGCCCCTCCCAGGCTATGAATATCAGCCCGCAGCTGTCTGCATAGCCTTTACTGGCTATTAAAATAGGGGGACCCCCAAAAAAATGATGTGAGGTCCCCCTATATTTTATTGCCAGAAAGGCTACGCAGACAGCTGTGGGCAGATATTCATAGCCTAGAGAGGGGCCATGGATATTGGCCCCCCGGCTACAAATACCAGTGCGCAGCCACCCCAGAAATGGCGCATCTGTAAGATGCGCCAATTCCGGCACTTAGCCCCTCTCTTCCCACTCCCGTGTAGTGGTGGGATATGGGGTAATAAGGGGTTAATGTCACCTTGCTATTGTAAGGCACCGGTGCTCAGGAAGGATATAATGGAACTAGAGAGAGTACAAAGGAGAGCAACAAAATTAATAAAGGGGATGGGAGAACTAAAATACCCAGATAGATTAGCGAAATTAGGATTATTTAGTCTAGAAAAAAGACGACTGAGGGGCGATCTAATAACCATGTATAAGTATATAAGGGGACAATACAAATATCTCGCTGAGGATCTGTTTATACCAAGGAAGGTGACGGGCACAAGGGGGCATTCTTTGCGTCTGGAGGAGAGAAGGTTTTTCCACCAACATAGAAGAGGATTCTTTACTGTTAGGGCAGTGAGAATCTGGAATTGCATGCCTGAGGAGGTGTGATGGCGAACTCAGTCGAGGGGTTCAAGAGACGCCTGGATGTCTTCCTGGAGCAGAACAATATTGTATCATACATTTATTAGGTTCTGTAGAAGGACGTAGATCTGGGGATTTATTATGATGGAATATAGGCTGAACTGGATGGACAAATGTCTTTTTTCGGCCTTACTAACTATGTTACTATGTTACTATGACATTAAGCCGTGTTAATAATGGAGAGGCGTCAATAAGACACCTCTCCATTATTAATCCTACAGTAGTGAAAGAGTTAAAAAATAAATAAAGACACAGCCAGAAAAAAGTATTTAATATAATTTAACCATACTTACCATACCTCAGCGCTTGCAAAAACCGTAAAATAATAAACCATATACTCCTTGTCCAATTAAGAACGAGTGTCCCACGAAAATCTCCCCTATAGAACAGTGACATCGGGTGATGTCACTGCTCTATAGGACCTTCAGTGACACACTGACAGGAGACAATGGCTCCTGCAGTGTTTCACTGAGAGGTTACCTTAGTTCACAGGTCTCCCTTTATGGCAAAAGCTGCGTGGGAACTTTCTCACACAGCAATGCCAAAAGTGAGACTAGGGACTATTTTTTTACAGTGGCGGAGGAATACAGTGCGGAAGGATACCTTCCTCCCGTCATTGTATTCCTGGAGCCCCTAGAGAGCGGTCGCATCAGCTGATGCTGCTGTTCTCCACGGGAGATCGTCATGGGGCATTCGTGGATTTCTGCGGATCAGGGAGTATATTGTTTGTTTGTTATTTTAATATTTTTTACAGATGACACTGGCTTTGGGGAACAAAGTGACAAGAGATGGTGAGTATATACTCTATGTTATATGTACTGTATATCAATATGTATGCATTGTATGTAATGTATGAATGTATTGTATGTAGTATGTATGTAGTATGTTATGTATGTATGTATGTTGCATGCATATCCAAGAGAACCAAAGGAAGCTTTGTTTCTTTATAAAATTAGTAAACTTTTATTTGTAACAAAACACACAATTAAAAAGTTGCTAAAAGGCGCAAGCACATGACAAGGTAATGACAGTGCATACAACACAAAAGTGCAAGAAAAGACACCAGGACTTATGAAGTACCCCGCACAAACCATTTGTTATATATAACCGTAAGTTCTATTCTCAATGCGGTGCCGACATGCTGCACACCTATATGACAATCTGAAGGGAAAAATATCCCTATGTATCGACCGCCATTTTTATGGCGTTAAGTATATTACCTCCTAACACAGGGGAATTATTAGCGTTCAATAAGGTCACAGGTATCTGTTACAGAACCCCCAGCACCAAGAATATGTTATGATATATATATATATTATGTATAATAGGTTCCATGTGAAATGCATCAGTCCACAGGCTGCATCCCTGGGCAGAGGGGACAAGATATTCTCCTTCTGACCTCCCCCACCTTTGTAATTCCCACAGTAAATACCAGCAGGCTCCGGCCCCCTGCGGCTATTGTAATGTATGTCTGGCCTGTTTTTTCTATTGGCCTGCCCTGTGTATCTGTGTTATATATTCTGTGTGTTGTAAATAAAGTGTGTTCTTTTAGACTGGAAATACCTGGAGTAGCAGTCAGCTTTTATATGCTTCCATGTAATCAAGAAATTCTAGCCAGCGTCCTTCATTCAGAATCCAGCAAAAGCAGAGTGGACCTCCTTAAACACGGGGGATGCTGAAAGAGGTACTACAGCACAGTAGACCCCGTTACACTGGTGGCAGACAGCGGGATGTGACACCCCTTCTACAGGAGGAAAGGAATGAATGGAAGACAACTACCAGAAGTTAAAGAGGACTACACTAAAAGATCTGGTGGAAGCCCGATGGTTAATCGCCAGCAACAAAACAAAAGCGGATTTGATAGCAGCCATCATGGAACACGACAGTGCAGCGCCCCCCAAGGTGAACGTGGAGGAGACTGAATTCCAGAGGGAGTCAAAGAACAGACTGGCATTCTATGGCCCAAACCCTGCAGTAGAGATCATACGAGAGGTGATGGCTAATGTGCGTACTGATCTGAAGGAAGAGATGGCTGAGTGGACCAGGATAGAGTTAACCAAGATGGAGATGGCAGAGCGGACCAAAGTGGAGCTGGCCAAGATTGAGATGGCAGAGCGGAGAGAGGAGAGTCAGCGAGCAAGGGGAGCTCTGGCCTCTGCACAGGTACCTTCAACAGTAAGCCACAAAAAGATCCAGTATAATGCCTTCCGACAGTTGGGGGAGGCAGAGGAAGACATTGATGGCTTTCTGCAGGACTTTGAGCGGCAGTGTGCCCTTCATCAAGTGAAGCCGGAGGAATGCGTTCAAATTCTGGCCCGCAAGCTGACAGGCCGGGCAGCGGACGCCTATCGCACGGTACCTGATGAGGACTGTATGGACTATGAGCGGATCAAAGAAGTGATCTTGGCCCGGTATGCGCTGACACCAGAGGCATAACGCCAAAAGTTCCGCAGACTTATAAAACAAGTAACCGATACCCACGCTGGATGGGCCTGTAAATTACGGCGGTCACTGCTACAGTGGGTACAAGGAAGCCAAGCAACCACTAAGGAGGACGTCCTCCAGCTCTTCTTGTTAGAACGATTCTTTAATGGAGTAAACCCCGAGACACAGGAATAGCTTCAGGACAGGCGGCCAATGACTCTTGAGGAAGCCGCTCGTCTGGCCGATGAACATCATGACACCAGGAGGCCTCAGTTGACCGGATCAAAGATGGTCACTAGGGGTCCGCCCATGAACCTGGAGGGCCCCAAACCACCGAAGATTGCAGGGGGACCAGCTAGAAACCCGGCCTACCACAGTTCCCCTGGGGCACGATGCCACACCTGCTGTCAGCTGGGCCATCTGCAAAGACAATGTCCCAACCGGACTCAGCATACCCAGTGGCCAAAGGCGGGAACAGCTACCTTCCGCCGGGCCGCTGTACACTGCTACCAAGGCAAAGCTGACCCGGCATTGGGGGCTACAACTAACCAAGGGGTGGAAGACATGGAAGAAGTGCTGCATGAAGTAGACCCCGTGCAGGCAGCCCAGGCAGATAATCGACAACAGCATCGACAGGTCGTGTGGGTTAATGGGAAACGAATGCAGGGACTAAGAGATTCCAGAGCAACTTTGACCCTTGTGAAACCTCATCTCCTCCTGGACCAACAGAAGACAGACCGGACAGTGGCAGTCCGTGTAGCAGGGGGAGCCATATATCGACTGCCCACTGCCAGGATTCACCTGAACTGTGGAGTTGGGGATGGCCTTGTTGAGGTCGGCTTGATGGAGGATTTGTCTGCAGACATTTTGCTGGGAAATGACTTGGGGCCCATGTTGTCTGCCTTCTCGGTTGCCCCTCTGGCTGAGACATATCCTGTGACCACCCGGAGACAAGCTCGAGCTGCGGAGGCGGAATCACACTCAGAGGAGACCCAGGTAAGACATCCCAGCCCTACACGTATTCCCATAGCCAGACACATTTCTTGGGCCACCCCAGATGAATTTAAGAGGGAGTTACTTGAGGATCCTTCATTGGAGGGATATCGTGGGAAGGCACAGGAGGGGAGAGGGGTACTGGAAGGGGAACAGTTTATATGGAAGCAGGGACTCCTCTACCGGATCACAGAGCAGCACCACACAGGGACGAGCCCCACTATAAAACGACAGCTGGTAGTTCCCAAGAAGTATAGGCAGGAGTTACTGCGAATCTCTCATGACATACCCTTGGCCGGGCACTTCGGCGTCAGTCGCACCAGGCATCGTCTGACACAAAACTTCTTTTGGCCAGGGGTAACCTATGATGTTCGTCAATACTGCCAGACCTGTGACAGTTGCCAGCGCATTGGCAAGAGGGGAGACCGATGCAAGGCCAAATTACGCCCCCTCCCCATTGTGGAGGAACCATTTAGCCGAGTAGCGGTCGATCTGATAGGGCCGTTAGCCAAACCCAGTCCGTCAGGGAAAAGGTATATATTGACAGTGGTAGATTATGCCACACGGTATCCAGAGGCGGTTGCGTTACCTAACGTACTGGCAGAGACGGTGGCGGCTGCCCTGCTCCAGGTTTTCTCACAGGTTGGATTTCCCCGGGAGATTATCTCAGACCAGGGTACCCAGTTTACAGCAGAGGTGACCAACCAACTGTGGAAGCTGTGCGGTGTAAAGTCCATTAGAAGCGCCCTGTACCACCCGCAAACCAATGGGTTGTGTGAACGCTTTATCGGGACGTTAAAACAACTCATTGGGATTTTTACCAGGACCTACAGGGACTGGGAGAAATTCTTGCCTCACCTCCTGTTTGCCTACCGAAAGGTGCCCCAAGAATCCACGGGGTTCTCCCCATTCGAACTGATATACGGGAGACGGGTAAGGGGACCCCTAGACTTAGTGCTAGAACACTGGGAAGGGGAGGGCATCATAGAAGGGGTTCCTATTGTACCCTATGTGCTGGAATTCCGGGACCGCCTACAGGAGCTGACCCAGGCTGTACGTGGGAACATGCAGGTGGCCCAGCGGTGCCAGCGCGTATGGTACGATCGGAGGGCCAGAGAGCGCACCTTGGAAATAGGGCAGAAGGTCCTGGTGTTAGAGCCCACTAGGCAGAACAAGTTCCAAGCTGCATGGCAGGGGCCCTACCAGGTAGTGGGGAAAATAGCTGACACCACCTATAATATCGCCGATTGTGACGACCCCAGGGTTATCCGCATGTTCCACGTGAATATGCTGAAGCCCTATCGGGAGCGCCCTGAAGAGGTAGTGGCCATCTGTGCACCTGAAGCAGAGGATTTAGCCGGACTTCCCTTGCCTGATGTCTTAGGGGAGAGGACTCAGTCTAAAACATGGGACCAGGTACACTGGTGTGAAGACTTAGGTCCCCGGGAGAGACAGCAGGCGGAGGAGTTGTTGAGGCAGCGACAGAGGATGTTTTCAGGGTAACCCGGGTACACTCACCTGACACAACACAAGGTTGAGACCCAGGATCAGACCCCCCTGCGACAACCCCCCTTCCGCGTCCCTGAGTCTGTACGAGAAAGGATGCGACAAGAGATACAAGAGATGTTGCGTTTAGGGGTCATTGAAGAGTCAGATAGTCCCTGGGCATCCCCCGTAGTGTTAGTGCCCAAGAAGGATGGGACTACACGGTTTTGTGTAGACTATCGTAAGCTCAATGAGAAAACAGTGACGGATGCATATCCCATGCCGCATGTGGATTAGTTGTTAGACCTGCTGGCGGGGGCAAAGTATTTGACCACCATCGATCTACTGGCAGATTCCCCTTAGTCCTGATGCTATTCCCAAGTCGGCATTTGTCACCCCGTTTGGCTTATTCCAGTTTCGACTTATGCCATTCGGATTGAAGACTGCCCCGGCGACCTTCCCGGCTTCTGGATGGTCTCCAGGACTATGCGTGTGCCTACCTGGATGACATCGCCATCTACAGCGCGACATGGGAAGAGCATCTAAATCACCTAGAGACAGTATTAGACAGGATCCACAAGGCCGGAATCACCCTGAACCCAAACAAGTGTCACGTGGGCAAAGCAGAGGTTAAGTATTTAGGGCATTGGGTGGGAAGTGGGAAACAGAGCTCAGAACCAGCCAAGATTGAGGCCATAGCCAAATGGCCCACCCCATGCACTAAAACCCAGGTCATGGCGTTTCTAGGGACAGCGGGGTATTACAGGAAATTCGTTCCCAATTACAGCAGCGTGGCCAAGCCCCTCACTGATCTGACCCGTAAGAACCAACCCCGCCAGGTAACCTGGACCCCAGAGTGTGAGGAAGCTTTCCGCCAGCTAAAGGACGCCCTCACCAATACCCCTGTATTGGCCGCACCCGATCCAACTAAAAGTTTCCTTGTTCACACAGACGCTTCTATGTTTGGATTGGGGGCAGTACTAAGCCAAGTCGGGCCAGACGGCCAAGAACACCCGGTAGCTTACCTGAGTCGGAAACTACTGCCCCGTGAAGTAAGCTATGCGGCCATCGAGAAGGAGTGCCTGGCAATAGTATGGGCACTCAAAAAGTTACAACCATATTTGTATGGACGACAGTTTTCCCTCCTAATGAACCATAATCCCCTAATCTGGCTTAATCGGGTCTCCGGAGACAATGCCAGATTACTGCGGTGGAGTTTAGCCCTACAACCTCTGGACTTCACCATCCACTACAGACCCGGCAAACAAAACGGTAATGCCAATGGACTAAGTTGACAAACGGAACTTGTACCAACCCCATAAACTTCGGTCATCCCCAAACCGATCCGTTAAGGATCAGACTGTGTATGCCGATCACATCGCTGAAAAGGGGAGCCGTGTTACAGAACCCCCAGCACCAAGAATAGGTTATGCTATATATATATTATGTATAATAGGTTCCATGTGAAATGCATCAGTCCACAGGCTGCATCCCTGGCCAGAGGGGACAAGATATTCTCCTTCTGACCTCCCCCACCTTTGTAATTCCCACAGTAAATACCAGCAGGCTCCGGCCCCCTGCGGCTATTGTAATGTATGTCTGGCCTGTTTTTTCTATTGGCCTGCCTTGTGTATCTGTGTTATATATTCTGTGTGTTGTAAATAAAGTGTGTTCTTTTAGACTGGAAATACCTGGAGTAGCAGTCAGCTTTTATATGCTCCAATGTAATCAAGAAATTCTAGCCAGCGTCCTTCATTCAGAATCCATGGACCTCCTGAAACACGGGGGATGCTGAAACCCCGTTACAGTATCAATATAGTTTAAGCCGTAAACATGCTAAATCTGAAAGTCCTATGATAGGGACATAAGGGGAGCATGTCTCACCTAATGCAGGGTAAGTTTCAGCACGCACCACGACGCACGTTTCGCTGCTTGTCAGCCTCGCTTTCTCGCTTGTGTTGTATGTGCAGTGCCCCAGAGTCCTGGTCGTTGCAGTAATGTCGCTCTGCCACTAAGGGGAGTGATGTTATGTCTGATTGCACTAAAGGAGTTCACCTGACCAGGTATCACAGTCACACATTACACTTCGCACTCCGGCCACCAGGGGGAGCAAAAGGCACTATGTATTAGGCCACTCCTCACACTTTGGTAAAAACTGGGGGTTGGATAGGAAGTTAGTCAGAACGCAGCCTGGGAGAGCTCCAGGGAGGACCTGTCAGGGGTGGGTTCCTGACAGGAACAGGACGTTACAGAGCCGCGCCTGAACTACCTTGCGGCGACATCCTAAGGAAGGACACGAAGCGAAGGATATTGTGGAGAAGGGAGTAACGAAATCGCAGCACAAGGAGATAACCAGTAGGAGTCGTGCCTTGAGATCGGCAACATCCTACGGAGGCGCGTGGCTGGTGGCCGGAACGCCGAGGAAGTAACAGACTTCAAGCATTACTTCAAACAGTGCCAGGACAGTTGATTATAGGTTGGCTGTCTACCTTACATCACCTAAGCAGACATAGGGGGCAAATGTGGAGAGGGGCGTCTCTAGGGTCACAGAATAGCTCCGAGCCTACCCGTCATACGGGTGAGTCCTAGCCAGATAAACTTGGGCGACGGAGAAGAGAAAGAACGAATATGAAAGTTGTGAGGACTATCCCGTGGTGCTCAGCAGGGAAGGACTACAACACACAGGCGCTAGTTGGTAGGCACTGATTTCCACCTGCAAAGGGAACTCTGGATGTGCCTTCGGACCGGCTGGACTCAGCCAGCCCTGTTAGCAGTGCTCTGGATTGCGGATCCCGAAGTCTTCAGTAAAAACTTGACAAACTTTCATCACCCCTTTTATTGGACGTCCCTTAGCAGGGTCACGGACCGGGTCCAGCCACCGTGACAACCCCAGCACCGAGACAGAGAGGACCGGTACCGAGTACTCCACGGCCCTGCGTCTGGGGGCGCTCCATATGCACTGTCATTACCTTGTCATGTGCTTGCGTCTTTTAGCAACTTTTTAATTGTGTGTTTTGTTTCAAATAAAAGTTTACTAATTTTATAAAGAAACAAAGCTTCCTTTGGTTCACTTGGATATGATATGGCACATTTAAGGAAGATAATAGTATTACATTGTGACGAATGGCTGTCACAAAAATGATTCTGGAAATTGTGTTATTTATGTTGCATGCATGTAGTATGTATGTTGCATGTATGTAGTATGCATATATTATTATTATTATTTATTTATATAGCACCATTGATTCCATGGTGCTTTACATGAGAAGGGGTCACATACAAGTTACAGATATCACTTACAGTAAACAAACTAACAATGACAGACTGATACAGAAGGGCGAGGACCCTGGCCTTGCGGGCTTACATTCTACAGGATTATGGGGAAGGAGACAGTATCTTGAGGGTTGCAGGAGCTCCGGTGTTGGTGAGGCGGTTGCTTCGGTAGTGATGAGGTGGCAGCGGGGTCAGTGCAGGCTGTAGGCTTTCCTGAAGAGGTGGGTTTTCAGGTTCCGTCTGAGGGATCCGAATGTGGTTGATAGTCGGACGTGTTGGTGCAAAGAATTCCAGAGGATATGGGATATTCGGGAGAAGTCTTGGAGGCGGTTGGATGAGGAGCGAATAAGTGTGGAGGAGAGAAGGTGGTCTTGGGATGACCGGAGATCACGTGAGGGAAGGTATCGGGAGATTAGTTCAGAGATATATGGAGGAGACAGGTTGTGGATGGCTTTGTAGGTCAGTATTAGTAATTAGAACTGAATACGCTGAGGGAATGGGAGCCAGTGAAGAGATTTGCAGAGGGGGGAAGCAGAGGAGTAGCGAGGAGAGAGATGAATTAGTCGGGCAGCAGAGTTAAGAATGGACTGGAGAGGTGCAAGGGTGTTAGCAGGGAGGCCGCAGAAAAGGATGTTGCAGTAGTCAAGGCGGGAGATGATGAGGGCGTGCACAAGCATTTTAGTAGATTGACGGTTGAGGAAAGGACGGATTCTGGAGATATTTTTGATCTGGAGGCGACAAGAGGTGGAAAGAGCTTGGATGTGCAGTTTGAAGAACAGGGCAGAGTCGAAGGTTACTCTGGTATGTAGGTATGAAGTATGTATGTAGTATGTATGTAGAATGTATGTTTTATGTATGTAGTATTTTGTATGCATGTTGTATGTATGTGGTATGTTGTATGTATATTGTATGTATGTAGTATGTTGTATGTATGTACTGTATGTACTGTATGTATGTAGTATGTATGTATGTAGTATGTATGAAGTATGTTGTATGTATGTATGTAGTATGTATGTAGTATATAGTATGTTGTATGCATGTATGTAGTATGTATGTTGTATGTTGTATGTAGTATGTATGTATGCTGTATGTATGTAGTATGTTCTATGTATGTTGTATGTATGTGTTATGTTGTATGTATGTTGTATGTATGTAGTATGTTGTATGTATGTATGTAGTATGTATGTAGTATGTTGTATGTATATAGTATATAGTATGTTATACGTATGTAGTATATATGTAGTATGCTGTATGTATGTATGTAGTATGTATGTTGCATGTATGTGATATGTATGTAGTATGTTGTATGTATTATGTATGTTTGTGTTTCTTTTTTACATTCAACACAATAGCCGTATCAAGAGACTACTACTGTCCCATCATTGGCTAATGTGTCAATCACTGTCATTGTAGCAGGCATAGCCCAATGGGACTTGTAGTCCCATCGGATGATGCCTGCACACAGACACAAAGACCCCTGGCAGGCCCGCACAGACCCCAAAGAGGCCCTTACAGACCCTCGGCAGGCCCGCATAGACCCCCGAGAGGCCCATACAGACCCCCGGCAGGCCCGCACAGACCCTCGAGAGGCCCGTACAGACCCCCGGCAGGCCCGCACGGACCCCTGAGAGGCCCGTACAGACCCCGCCCTCACACACAGACACACAGTCTCCGCCCACGCACCGCCCACACTCCATTATAGTGCATCATGACATTATTTGAGCAGCCAATCACAGCCATGCCATTAGTTAACATGGCTAACATGCCTAACAGGATGTGCCCACACTTCTTAGGATCCTCATTGGCTGAATAGAATAAAACTGGCTTATTGCATTATGGGAACTTCCGATTCCGGTATTCAATATTGTAAAAGTATCGGAACTCAGTATCAGAACTCCGATACAGTGAATATCGGTCGATACCCGATATTGCAGTATCGTAATGCTCAACACTGGTCACAACTAGATGACATCGCTCCAGCCCTGGTGTTGTGAATTCTGTGGTCAAGCTCCCTCCTGTGGTCATAAGTGGTACTTCGGCTGATTCTGTCTTTGGGCTTTCGTTGGTGGATGTGAGTGGTACTGCGGCTTCTGAGTTTCCCTCCTCAGGTGATGAGGTTAAGTCGTTAGGTGCTGCTCTATTTAACTCCACCTAGTGCTTTGATCCTGGCCTCCAGTCAATGTTCCAGTATTGGTCTTGCTTTCTCCTGGATCGTTCCTGTGGCCTGTCTGCCCAGCATAAGCTAAGTTCTGCTTGTGTTACTTTTGTTGCTATATTTTCTGTCCAGCTTGCTATTTTGGTTTTTCTTGCTTGCTGGAAGCTCTGAGACGCAGAGGGAGCACCTCCGTACCGTTAGTCGATGCGGAGGGTCTTTTTGCCCCTCTGCGTGGTTGTTTGTAGGTTTTTGTGTTGACCGCAAAGCTCTCTTTCCTATCCTCGGTCTATTCAGTAAGTCGGGCCTCACTTTGCTAAAATCTAATTTCATCTCTGTGTTTGTATTTTCTTCTTAACTCACAGTCATTATATGTGGGGGGCTGCCTTTTCCTTTGGGGAATTTCTCTGAGGCAAGGTAGGCTTATTTTTCTGTCTTCAGGGCTAGCTAGTTTCTCAGGCTGTGCCGAGTTGCATAGGGAGTGTTAGGTGCAATCCAAGGCTACCTCTAGTGTGGTATGATAGGATTAGGGATTGCGGTCAGCAGAGTTCCCACGTCTCAGAGCTTGTCCTATTTTGTTTGTAACTATCAGGTCACTTGTGTGCTCTTAACCACCAGGTCCATTGTGGTTCTGAATTACCTAATCATAACACCCTCTTTAGTCAAATTCTGCACCAAGAACGTCGGATGGTAAGAGATTTGCGGCCTTCAGTCAAGTCTCCAGGTAACATTGACAGTTCCAGATTTGGGTCTACAGCCTGCAGTCTCAGGCCTCTGAAGTTCTCTCACTACAACTGGCCTTCTGATATCTATCCCTTCCTGCCATGGGAGAAAGAAATGGTAAATGGGCTTTGATTGTTGTGTGGCCAGGGGCATGGCCAAAATGTGTTGTGGCATGCTACATGCACAATTTGTCACTCTTCACCTTCTTCAAAAGTTGGAAAGCATGCGAATAGTACCATATACAAGGACCAAATACCACCACAGCATGAACAGACCACACATTACCGCGATGTGCTGACTAATGAATGCCACATACATGAGAGAAATTCCCCTACATGATGACTAGACCACATATTACTGCCACATAGTGACTGAATAATCTATATATACAATTGTCTAAGGGGTACTTCCGTCTGTCTGTCCTTCTGTCACGGTTATTCGTTCGCTGATTAGTCTCGGCAGCTGCCTGTCATGGCTGTCGCGACCAATCAGCAACGGCCACAGTCCGATTAGTCCCTCCCCTGCACTCACTGCCCGGCACCCGCTCCGTAATCCCCACCGCTCACACAGGGTTAATGGCAGCGGTAACGGCCCGCGGTGTAACGCGCTCCGTTACTGCTGCTATTAACCCTATGTGTCCCGACTATTTACTATTGATGCTGCCTATGCAGCATCAATAGTAAAAATAGGTCATGTTAAAAATAATAATAAAAAAGAAAAACCTGCTATACTCACCATCCGCCGCCTTTCTCACTCCTCGCTACGCTCCCGGGACCGCTCCATTGCAAGCGGCAGCTTCTGGTGAGGTCCCGTCCCAGGGCTGGTGTGCGGCAAGGACCTGCCGTGACGTCACGGTCATGTGACCGCGATGTCATCATAGGTCCTGCTCACACCAGCCCTGGGAGCTCAAGCTGCCGCTTGCAATGGAGCGGTCCAGGGAGCATCCAGAGGAGCGGGAAAGGCGGCGGGTGGTAAGTATAGCACGACTTCAACGGGCTATAGGTGAGTATATATAAATATATATTTTTAAAGTCTCTACACTACGTGGCTCTGTGGTGGGTAATATACTACGTAACTGGGCAATATACTACATGGCTCTGCTATATACTATGTGGCTGGGCAATATACCGTACTACGTGGGTTGTGCTATATACTATGTGGCTGGGCAATATACTACGTGACTGGGCAATATACCATACTATGTGGGCTGTGCTATATACTATGTGGCTGGGCAATACGTGACTGGGCAATATACTACGTGGCTGGGCAATATACTACATGGCTGGGCAATATAATACGTTCCTGGGAAACATACTACGTGGCTGGGCAATATACTACGTTGCTGGGCAATATACTACGTGACTGGGCAATATACTACGTGACTGGGCAATATACTACGTTGCTGGGCAATATACTACGTGACTGGACAATATACTACGTCGCTGGGCAATATACTACGTCGCTGGGCAATATACTACGTGACCATGCATATTCTAGAATACCCGATGCGTTAGAATCGGGCCACCATCTAGTCTATATATATAATTGTCTAAGGTTAATTTTCCTCTGTTTGTCTGTAATGGAAATCCTGCGTCGCTGATTCGTCATGCCCAGCCTTCTGCGACCAATCAGCGACAGGCTTTACTGTTAATACTGCCTATGCAGCATCAATAGTAAATAGATAAAATGTTAAAAATAATTTAAAAAAAAATATATCGTGCTATTCGCACCTTCTGGCGGCCCCGAAGCCTTCCCCATCCTTGCGATGTTCTCGGCAGCTCCATTCCCAGTAATGCTTTGCGAAATGACCCCAGATGACGTAGGATCACGCAAGACCGCTACGTCATCACGGGTTATTGCCGCAAAGCATCACTGGGAACGTCATCACTAACTCCTGGGCTGGATCCGTGGGCCGCTGGATGGGGAGTATATAACTATTTTTTATTTTAATTATTTTTTTTAACATGGATATGGTGCCCACACTGCTATATACTACGTGGGCTGTGCTATATACTACATGGGCTGTGTTATATACTCCGTGACTGTGCTATATACTACGTGGCTGCTATATACTACGCGGTTGTGCTGTACACTACGTGGTTGTACTATACACTATGTGGGCTGTGCCTGTGCTATATACTACATGGATGTGCTATATACTACGTGGCTGTGCTATATACTATGTGCACTGTGCTATATATTACGTGGATTGTGCTATATACTACCTGGACTGTGCTATATACTACGTGGACTGTGCTATATACTACGTGGGCTCTGTCATATACTACGTGGCTGCTATATACTATGTGGCTATGCTATATACTATCTGGTTGTGCTATACACTACGTGGGCTGTGCCTGTGCTATATACTACATGGCTGTGCTATATACTACGTGGCTGTGCTATATACTACGTTCACTGTGCTATATAAAACATGAATTGTGCTATATACTACGTGGACTGTGCTATGCACTACGTGGACTGTGCTATATACTACAGTTGTGGCCAAAATATTGACACCCCTGCAATTCTGTCAGATAATAATCAGTTTCTTCCTGAAAATGATTGCAACCACAAATTCTTTGTTATTATTATCTTCATTTAATTTGTCTTAAATGAAAAAACACAAAAAGAATTGTCCTAAAGCCAAATTGGATATAATTCCGCACCAAACATAAAAAAGGGGGTGGTCAAAAGTATTGGCACTGTTCGAAAAATCATGTGATGCTTCTCTAATTTGTGCAATTAACAGCACCTGTAACTTACCTGTGGCACCTAACAGGTGTTGGCAATAACTAAATCACACTTGCAGCCAGTTGACTTGGATTAAAGTTGACTCAACCTCTGTCCTGTGTCCTTGTCTGTACCACATTGAGCATGAAGAAAAGAAAGAAGACCAAAGAACTGTCTGAGGACTTGAGAAACCAAATTGTGAATAAGCATGAGCAATCTCAAGGCTACAAGTCCATCTCCAAAGACCTGAATGTTCCTGTGTCTACCGTGCGCAGTGTCATCAAGAAGTTTAAAGCCCATGGCACTGTGGCTAACCTCCCTAGATGTGGACGGAAAAGAAAAATTGACAAGAGATTTCAACGCAAGATTGTGCAGATGTTGGATAAAGAACCTCGACTAACATCCAAACAAGTTCAAGCTGCCCTGCAGTCCAAGGGTACGACAGTGTCCACCCGTACTATCCGTCGTCATCTGAATGAAAAGGGACTGTATGGTAGGAGACCCAGGAAGACCCCACTTCTTACCCCAAGACATAAAAAAGCCAGGCTGGAGTTTGCCAAAACTTACCTAAAAAAGCCTAAAACGCTTTGGAAGAATGTTCTCTGGTCAGATGAGACAAAAGTAGAGCTTTTTGGGCAAAGGCATCAACATAAAGTTTACAGGAGAAAAAAAAAGAGGCATTCAAAGAAAAGAACACGGTCCCTACAGTCAAACATGGCGGAGGTTCCCTGATGATTTGGGGTTGCTTTGCTGCCTCTGGCACTGGGCTGCTTGACCGTGTGCATGGCATTATGAAGTCTGAAGACTACCAACGAATTTTGCAGCATAATGTAGGGCCCAGTGTGAGAAAGCTGGGTCTCCCTCAGAGGTCATGGGTCTTCCAGCAGGACAATGACCCAAAACACACTTCAAAAAGCACTAGAAAATGGTTTGAGAGAAAGCACTCGAGACTTCTAAGGTGGCCAGCAATGAGTCCAGACCTGAATCCCATAGGACACCTGTGGAGAGATCTAAAAAAGGCAATTTGGAGAAGGCACCCTTCAAATATCAGGGACCTGGAGCAGTTTGCCAAAGAAGAATGGTCTAAAATTCCAGCAGAGCATTGTAAGAAACTCATTGATGGTTCCAGAAGCGGTTGGTCGCTGTTATTTTGGCTAAAGGTTGTGCAACCAAGTATTAGGCTGAGGGTGCCAATACTTTTGTCTGGCCCATTTTTGGAGTTTTGTGTGAAATGATCAATGTTTTGCATTTTGCTTCATTCTCTTTTGTGTTTTTTTCATTTAAGACAAATAAAATGAAGATAACAATACCAAAGAATTTGTGATTGCAATCATTTTCACAAAGAAACTGAGTATTATCTGACAGAATTGCAGGGGTGTCAATACTTTTGGCCACAACTGTATGTGGGCTGTGTTATATACTACATGGACTGTACTATATACTATGTGGATTGTGCTATATTCTACCTGGACTGTGCTATATACTACGTGGACTGTGTCATATACTACGTGGCTGCTATATACTATGTAGCTATGCTATATACTACGTGGCTGTGCTATATACTATGTGGACTGTACTATATACTACTTGGATTGTGCTATATACTATGTGGGCTGTGTTATATACTACGTGGACTGTACTATATGCTACGTGGGCTGTGCTATATACAACGTGGGCTGTTATATGCTATGTTTACGTTTACTGATACATATTCTAGAATACCCAAAGCGTTAGAATCGGGCCACCATCTAGTACCATATAAAAGGGAAAAATACCACCACACCATGACCAGAAAACATGTTGCCACCACTTGGTGACCAAATAATACTACATACAAAGGACAAATACCACTACACCATGACCAGACCATATGTTCCCACTACATGGTGACTGAATAGTACCATATGCAAGAGAGAAATATCACCACATCATAACCAAATCACATATTACCACCAGATAGCTACCAAATACTACAATACTGATCATTAATAAAAAAAAAACACATCAATAATACTAAGGCTATCTTCAGACATTGCATTTTTGCTGCATTTTTAATGTAATTAAAAATTGCTTTGTACAGCACCTGCAAAAGCTATGAGATTTCAGGAATCTCATGCACACGCTTGTTTTATTTTCAGACTAAATTGGAAAACTGCTGTGATTTTTAAGCAATTCTTTAAGCATTTTTGCACATTTTTTTCACTCTAAAGGCAATAACTAAATGTAAATGTAATCAGTGCAGAGAACCAGCAAAAACGTATTTAAAAAAAAAAACGTATTAAAACGTTGACATCAGTTTTCAAGCAACGTTTCTTGTAAAAAAAAATTCAGGTACAGCCCATTTATTTTTGGTATCTCTCAACTTTACACCAAAAGCCTTGGTGTCCTCACATGAGCATGGATGTTAGGATGAGTACACTTTAATTAACCCCTTAGTGACAGAGCCAATTTGCTACTTGGCTTAGTGACCAAGACAATTTTTACAATCATGACCATTGTTAATTTAAGGGGTTATAACTCTGGAACGCTTCAACAGATCCCACTTATTCTGAGAATGTTTATTTCATGACATATTGTAATCTATGATAGTGGTAACATTTATTTAATATAACTTGAGTTTATTTATGAAAAAAATGGAAATATGTCAAAAATGTTGAAAATTTTGTAATTTTCAAACTTTGAATTTTTATGCCGTTAAATCACAGAGATATGTCATACAAAATAGTTTATTAAATAACATTTCCCACATGTCTACTTTGCATCAGCACAAATTTGGAAACAATTTTTTTTTGTTAGGAAGTTATAAGGGTTAAATGTTGGCCAAGCGATTTCTCATTTCGACAACAAAATTAACAAAACCATTTATTTATGGACCACCTCACATTTGAAGTGACTTTGGGGGATCAATATGACAGAGAATACCCAAAAGTGACACCATTCTAAAAACTGAACCCCTCAAAGTGTGCAAAACAACATTCAAGAAGTTTATTAACCCTTTATGTGCTTCACAGGAACTGAAGCAATGTGGAAGAAAAAAATGAACAAATGTTTTTTTCACAAACATTTTAATTCAGAACCATTTTTTTTTATTTTCACAAGTGTAAAAAAGAGAAAATGAACATTAAAAGTTGTTGTGAAATTTCTCCTGAAGATGCCGATACCCTATATGTGGGGGTAAACCACTGTTTGGGCAGAGCTCGGAAGGGAAGGAGAGCCGTTTGACTTTTACACCGCAGAATTGGATGGAATTGAGATCACGCCATGTCGTGTTTGGAGAGCCCCTGATGTGCCTGAACAATGAAAAAGCCCACAAGTGACACCATTTTGGAAACTAGACCCCCCACGGAACTAATCTAGATGTGCAATGAGCACTTTGAATCCCCAAGTGCTTCACAGAAGTCTATAATGTAGAGCCATGAAAATAAAAAATTATTTTTTCCGCAAAAACAATTTTTCACCCCCAAATTTTCATTTTACTAAGGGTAACAGGAGAAATATGACCCCCAAAGTTGTTGTGCAATTTGATCTGAGTATGCTGATACCCCACAGGTGGGGGTAAACCACTTTTTGTGTGCATGGCAGGGCTCAGAAGTGAGGGAGCTCTATTTTACTTTTTGAACGCAAAATTGGCTGGAATCATTAACGGCGCCATGTTGGGTTTGGAGACCCCCTGATGTACCTAAACAGTGGAAATCCCACAATTCTAACTTCAACCCTAACCCCAACACACCTCTAACCCTAATCCCAACCCTAACCGTAACCTTAACTACAAACCTAACCCTAACAAACCCCTAACCCTAATCCCAACCCTAACCATAACCCTAACCACAACCCTAACCCCAACACACCCGTAACCCTAACCCTTACCCTAACCACAACGCTAACCCCAACACACCTCTAACCCTAATTCTAACCATAATCCTAACCACAAACCTATCCCCATCTCATCCCTAACTCTAATCCCAACCCTAACCATAACCCTAGCCACAAACCTAAACCTAACACATCACTAACCTAAACCTAACACATCACTATACCCTAACCGTAATCCCAACCCTAACTGTAATCCAAACCCTAACCCTAGCCCCAACCTGAGCCCTAACCCTAGCCCTAACCCTAGTCCTAGCCCTAGCCCTAGCCCTTACCTTAGCCAAAACCCTAACCCTAGCCCTAACCATAGCCTAACTTTATCCCATCTCACTTTAGCCCAACCCTAACCCTAATATTAGCCCAACTCACTTTAGTGCAACTCTAAACATAATGGAAAAATGGAAATAAATATATTTTTTTTATTTTATTATTTTCCCTAATAAAGGGGGTAATAAAGGGGATTTTTATTTATTACTTTTTTGTAGGGTCTATCACAGTGATCTAAATGAACCAATAGGAAAAATGTCCTATTGTTGCCGGGTGCCGGCCGGCTGATCTCGGCAGGCGCACTGCACATGAGCCCACCATTTTTTCCAGGAAGAAGACGCCTGCAGGAACTGAAGGCTTTTTGCCAAGAAGAATGTGCAACTTTACCATCTGAGAAAATAAAGAACCTCATCCACAGAGGGGGCAATACACGGTATTTAGAAATGGGGTATGTAAACTTTTGATCAGGGTCATTTGGATGTTGTTGGTTGTGTTTATAATTTAAAAAGAGAAAACACAGTAGTTTGACAATAAATAGCTTCACCTAACCACTAACCATGAGTGGAGAAAAAGTTTGGTGTTATCATTCATATTCCCTGAAAAATGGCCAAAAAAGCAAAAATTGCGCCGGGGTATGTAAACTTTTGAGCACAACAGTATGTCCCCCATTTGCTACCATCTGTTTTCCTTATTCTGGCCCCTCATTATGTCACTCATTCTGGCCCCTTTCTGTAATGTCCCCCATACTGGGCCCTTCCTGTATTAATATCCCCCATCCTGGGACCTTCTATTTAATTCTGCCTCCTGTGTCCTTCCTGTAGTAATGTGCCTATCATAGGCCTTTTTATTTAATATTATCCTCCATGTCCTGGATCAACAAAGTCTCCAATCCAGGGCCCTTACTGTATTATCATCCTGGGCGCTTCCTATATTGTCCCCATTCTGGGACCCTTTATTTGATAATGTCTCCTATCCTAGGCTCCTTTATTTAAAGGGAACCTGTCAGCAGATTTTGCTGCTATAAGATGCGGCCACCGCCAGGTGTACTTATCTGCCCTGTTGAGGGCAGAGTAAAGTTCTACAGTGCGCAGGCGCTGGGAAAGGTCAGAGATGCCCTGTGCCTGCTCTCTGTAGTACTTTACTCTGCCCTCAACAGGGAACCTGCGACACCCATCGAACCGGACCACACAGGACCATCCCCCAGGTGAGTATAATATAACTTCTTTTTCTTCACTTGCAGGTCGGACCAGGGGCTTATCTACAGCATTATACAAAGCTGTAGATAAGCCCTGACAGGCAGTGGCTGCATCTTATAGCGGCCAAAACAGGTGACAGGTTCCCTTTAATAATGTTCCCCATCTTGGGCTTCTTTATTTAATAACTAGCTGAAGAGCCCGGCGTTGCCTGGGCATAGTAAATATCTGTGGTTAGTTATAGCACCTCACGTCTCTTATTTTCCCATCATGCCTCTCATTTTCTCCCTTACACCACTCATTCCCCCCTAACACTTGTCATTTCGACCTCACATCTGTCATTTTCCGATCACTCCACTATTTTCCCTCACTCCTCTCATTTTGCACTCACACCTTTTCATTTTCACCTCACACCCCTCATTTTCACCTCAGTATATACATGTTTGTCATCTCCCTTATATATAGTATACACCTGTATGTCTTCTCTTGTATATAGTATATACCGGTATGTCATCTCCCCTGTAAATAGTATATACCTGCTGTATGTCATCTCCTCCTGTATATTGTATATACCCATGTGTCATCTCCTCCTGTATATATTATATACCTGTATGTCATCTCTTCTGTATATACTATATACCTGTATGTCATCTCCTCCTATATATAGTATATGCCTGTATGTCATCTCCCCTGTATATAGTATATACCTTCTGTATGTCATCTCCTCCTCTATATACCTATGTGTCATCTCCTCTTTTATATAGTATATACCTGTATGTCATCTCCTCCTGTATATAGTATATACGTGTGTCATCTCCTCCTGTATATAGTATGTACCTGTAAGTTATCTCCTCCTGTATATAGTATATACCTGTGTGTCATCTCCACTGTATATAGTATATACCTGTGTGTCATCGCCCCTGTATATAGTATGTACCTGTATGTAATCTCCCCTGTATACAGTGGGGCAAAAAAGTATTTAGTCAGTCAGCAATAGTGCAAGTTCCACCACTTAAAAAGATGAGAGGCGTCTGTAATTTGCATCATAGGTAGACCTCAACTATGGGAGACAAACTGAGAAAAAAAAAATCCAGAAAATCACATTGTCTGTTTTTTTATCATTTTTTTTGCATATTATGGTGGAAAATAAGTATTTGGTCAGAAACAAACAATCAAGATTTCTGGCTCTCACAGACGTGTAACTTCTTCTTTAAGAGTCTCCTCTTTCCTCCACTCATTACCTGTAGTAATGGCACCTGTTTAAACTTGTTATCAGTATAAAAAGACACCTGTGCACACCCTCAAACAGTCTGACTCCAAACTCCACTATGGTGAAGACCAAAGAGCTGTCAAAGGACACCAGAAACAAAATTGTAGCCCTGCACCAGGCTGGGAAGACTGAATCTGCAATAGCCAACCAGCTTGGAGTGAAGAAATCAACAGTGGGAGCAATAATTAGAAAATGGAAGACATACAAGACCACTGATAATCTCCCTCGATCTGGGGCTCCACGCAAAATCCCACCCCGTGGGGTCAGAATGATCACAAGAACGGTGAGCAAAAATCCCAGAACCACGCGGGGGGACCTAGTGAATGAACTGCAGAGAGCTGGGACCAATGTAACTAGGCCTACCATAAGTAACACACTACGCCACCATGGACTCAGATCCTGCAGTGCCAGACGTGTCCCACTGCTTAAGCCAGTACATGTCCGGGCCCATCTGAAGTTTGCTAGAGAGCATTTGGATGATCCAGAGGAGTTTTGGGAGAATGTCCTATGGTCTGATGAAAACAAACTGGAACTGTTTGGTAGAAACACAACTTGTCGTGTTTGGAGGAAAAAGAATACTGAGTTGCATCCATCAAACACCATACCTACTGTAAAGCATGGTGGTGGAAACATCATGCTTTGGGGCTGTTTCTCTGCAAAGGGGCCAGGACGACTGATCCGGGTACTTTAAAGAATGAATGGGGCCATGTATCGTGAGATTTTGAGTGCAAACCTCCTTCCATCAGCAAGGGCATTGAAGATGAAACGTGGCTGGGTCTTTCAACATGACAATGATCCAAAGCACACCGCCCGGGGCAACGAAGAAGTGGCTTCGTAAGAAGCATTTCAAGGTCCTGGAGTGGCCTAGCCAGTCTCCAGATCTCAACCCTAAAGAAAACCTTTGGAGGGAGTTGAAAGTCCGTGTTGCCAAGCGAAAAGCCAAAAACATCACTGCTCTAGAGGAGATCTGCATGGAGGAATGGGCCAACATACCAACAACAGTGTGTGGCAACCTTGTGAAGACTTACAGAAAACGTTTGACCTCTGTCATTGCCAACAAAGGATATATTACAAAGTATTGAGATGAAATTTTGTTTCTGACCAAATACTTATTTTCCACCATAATATGCAAATAAAATGTTAAAAAAACAGACAATGTGATTTTCTGGATTTTTTTTCTCAGTTTGTCTCCCATAGTTGAGGTCTACCTATGATGTAAATTACAGACGCCTCTCATCTTTTTAAGTGGTGGAACTTGCACTATTGCTGACTGACTAAATACTTTTTTGCCCCACTGTATAGTATATACCAGGTTGTCATCTCCTCCTGTATATAGTATATATCTGTGTGTCATCTCCTCCTGTATATAGTATATACCTGTGTGTCATGTCCTCCTGTATATAGTATATACCTGTATGTCATCTCCCCTGTATATAGTATATATCTGTGTGACATCACTGTTGTGAATTCTGTTGACGAACTCCCTCCTGTGGTCGTGAATGGTACTTCGGCGAGTTCTGTCCATGGACTCCCTCTGGTGGCTGTGAGTGAAGCTGCTGCTTCTGAGGTTCCTTACACAAGTGACGTGGTTTATCCTTTGGTTGGCTGCTCTATTTAACTCCACTCAGATCGTTACTCCATGCCAGCTGTCAATGTTCCTGCATTGGTTCAGTTCGCTCTTGGATCTATCTGGTGACCTGTCTTCTCCAGCAGAAGCTAAGTTCCTGATAGTTATTATTTGTTCATTGTTTCCATGTCCAGCTGGTTATCATGATTTTGTCTTGCTAGCTGGAAGCTCTGGGATGCAGAGTGGCATCTACGCACCGTTAGTCGGTGCGGAGGTCTTTTTGCACACTCTGCGTGGTCTTTTGTAGTTTTTTGTGCTGACCGCAAAGATTCCTTTCCTATCATCTGTCTGTTTAGTAAGTCTGGCCTCCCTTTGCTGAAACCTGTTTCATTTCTGCGTTTGTGACTTTCATCTTTACTCACAGTCAATATATGTGGGGGGCTGCCTTTTCCTTTGTTGAATTTCTCTGAGGCAAGGTAGGCTTTATTTTCTATCTCTAGGGCTAGCTAGCTCTTAGGCTGTGAAGAGGCGTCTAGGGAGAGTCAGGAACGCTCCACGGCTATTTCTAGTTGTTGTGATAGGATTAGGGCCTGCGGTCAGCATAGCTCCCACATCCCAGAGCTTGTCCTGTGTGAGTTTAACTATCAGGTCGTGTCGGGTGCTCCTAACCACCAGGTCATAACAGTACAGCTGGCCCAAAGTATTAATGCATCTCAAGAGAGGGATAAGAGAAGTTCTGAGACCATTTTTTTTTCTTTGCACTGTGTTTTCTCTTTCTTTTCCCCTAAACCTTTGGGTGGTTCAGAACACAGGTGTAGTTATGGACATTCAAGGTCTGTCCTCTTGTGTGAATCATCTCACTGCAAGGGTACAAAACATTCAAGATTTTGTGGTTCAGAATCCTATGTTAGAGCCTAGAATTCCTATTCCTGATTTATTTTCTGGGGATAGATCTAAGTTTCTGAATTTCAAGAATAATTGTAAACTGTTTCGAGCTTTGAAACCCCGCTCCTCTGGTGACCCCGTTCAACAAGTAAAAATCATTATTTCTTTGTTGCGTGGTGACCCTCAAGACTGGGCATTTTCCCTTGCGCCAGGAGATCCTGCATTGGGTGATGTTGATGCGTTTTTTCTGGCGCTTGGATTACTTTATGATGAACCAAATTCAGTGGATTAGGCAGAGAAAATCTTGCTGGCTTTGTGTCAGGGTCAGGATGAAGCGGAGGTGTACTGTCAGAAGTTTAGAAAGTGGTCTGTGCTTACTCAGTGGAATGAGTTTGCCCTGGCGGCAATTTTCAGAAAGGGTCTTTCTGAAGCCCTTAAGGATGTCATGGTGGGATTTCCCACGCCTGCTGGTCTGAATGAGTCTATGTCCTTGGCCATTCAGATCGATCGGCGCTTGTGTGAGCGCAAAGCTGTGCACCATCTGGCGGTATTCTCTGAGCATTGGCCTGAGCCTATGCAATGTGATAGGACTTTGACCAGAGCTGAACGGCAAGAACACAGACGTCGGAATGGACTGTGTTTTTACTGTGGTGATTCCACTCATGCGATCTCCGATTGTCCTAAGCGCACTAAGCGGTTCGCTAGGTCTGCCACCATTGGTACGGTACAGTCTAAATTTCTTTTGTCCGTTACTCTGATTTGCTCTCTGTCGTCCTATTCTGTTATGGCATTTGTGGATTCAGGCGCTGCCCTGAATTTGATGGACTTGGAGTTTGCCAGGCGCTGTGGTTTTTTCTTGGAGCCCTTGCAGTATCCTATTCCATTGAGAGGAATTGATGCTACGCCTTTGGCCAAGAATAAGCCTCAGTACTGGACTCAATTGACCATGTGCATGGCTCCTGCACATCAGGAGGATATTCGCTTTTTGGTGTTGCATAATCTGCATGATGTGGTCGTTTTGGGGTTGCCATGGCTACAGGTCCATAATCCAGTGTTAGATTGGAAATCTATGTCTGTGTCCGGCTGGGGTTGCCAGGGAGTACATGGTGATGTTCCATTGTTGTCAATTTCGCCTTCCACTCCTTCTGAAGTCCCTGAGTTTTTATCAGATTACCGGGATGTATTTGAAGAGCCCAAATCCGGTGCCCTACCTCCTCATAGGGATTGCGATTGTGCTATTAATTTGATTCCTGGTAGTAAGTTTCCTAAGGGCCTTCTGTTTAATTTATCTGTGCCAGAGCACGCCGCTATGCGGAGTTATATAAAGGAATCCTTGGAGAAGGGTCATATTCGCCTGTCGTCGTCACCATTGGGAGCAGGGTTCTTTCTTGTGGCCAAGAAGGATGGCTCTTTGAGACCTTGTATTGATTGCCGCCTTCTTAATAAGATCACAGTCAAATTTCAGTATCCTTTGCCGCTGCTGTCTGATTTGTTTGCTTGGATTAAGGGGGCTAGTTGGTTCACCAAGATAGATCTTCGAGGGGCGTACAATCTTGTGCGAATTAAACAGGGCGATGAATGGAAAACAGCATTTAGTACGCCCGAGGGCCATTTTGAGTACCTGGTTATGCCATTCGGGCTTTCTAATGCTCCATCTGTGTTTCAGTCCTTTATGCATGACATCTTTCGAGAGTACCTGGATAAATTCATGATTGTATATTTGGATGACATTTTGGTCTTTTCGGATGATTGGGAGTCTCATGTGAAGCAGGTCAGAATGGTGTTCCAGGTCCTTCGTGCAAATTCCTTGTTTGTGAACGGGTCAAAGTGTCTCTTTGGAGTTCAGAAGGTTTCATTTTTGGGTTTCATTTTTTCCCCTTCTACTATCGAGATGGACCCTGTTAAAGTTCAGGCCATTTATGATTGGACTCAGCCGACATCTGTGAAGAGCCTGCAGAAGTTCCTGGGCTTTGCTAATTTTTACCGTCGCTTCATCGCTAATTTTTCTAGTATTGCTAAACCGTTGACTGATTTGACCAAGAAAGGTACTGATGTGGTCAATTGGTCCTCTGCGGCTGTAGAGGCTTTTCAGGAGTTGAAGCGTCGTTTTTCTTCTGCCCCTGTGTTGTGCCAGCCAGATGTTTCGCTCCTGTTTCAGGTCGAGGTTGATGCTTCTGAGATTGGAGCAGGGGCTGTTTTGTCTCAAAGAAGTTCTGATGGCTCGGTGATGAAACCATGTGCCTTCTTTTCTAGAAAATTCTCGCCTGCTGAGCGCAATTATGATGTTGGCAATCGAGAGTTGTTGGCCATGAAGTGGGCATTCGAGGAGTGGCGACATTGGCTTGAAGGAGCTAAACATCGCGTGGTGGTCTTGATGGATCACAAGAATTTGACTTATCTCGAGTCTGCCAAACGGTTGAATCCTAGACAGGCTCGATGGTCGCTCTTTTTCTCCCGTTTTGATTTTGTGGTTTCATACCTTCCGGGATCTAAGAATGTGAAGGCTGATGCCCTGTCAAGGAGTTTTGTGCCTGACTCTCCGGGAGTTCCGGAGCCGGCGGGTATTCTTAAAGAGGGGGTAATTTTGTCTGCCATCTCCCCTGATTTGCGGCGTGTGCTGCAGAAGTTTCAGGCTGATAGACTTGACCGTTGTCCAGCGGAGAGACTGTTTGTCCCTGATAGATGGACTAGTAGAGTTATCTCTGAGGTTCATTGTTCGGTGTTGGCTGGTCATCCTGGAATCTTTGGTACCAGAGATTTGGTGGCTGGATCCTTTTGGTGGCCTTCTTTGTCATGGGATGTGCGTTCTTTTTTGCAGTCCTGTGGGACTTGTGCTCGGGCTAAGCCCTGCTGTTCTCGTGCCAGTGGGTTGCTTTTGCCCTTGCCGGTCCCGAAGAGGCCCTGGACGCATATTTCCATGGATTTTATTTCTGATCTCCCTGTTTCTCAAAGGATGTCGGTCATTTGGGTGGTTTGTGATCGCTTCTCTAAGATGGTCCATTTGGTACCCTTTTCTAAATTGCCTTCCTCCTCTGATTTGGTGCCATTGTTTTTCCAGCATGTGGTTCGTTTGCATGGCATTCCAGAGAACATCGTCTCGGACAGAGGTTCCCAGTTTGTTTCGAGGTTTTGGCGGTCCTTTTGTGCTAAGATGGGCATTGATTTGTCTTTTTCTTCGGCTTTCCATCCTCAGACTAATGGCCAAACCGAACGAACTAATCAGACTTTGGAAACATATCTGAGATGCTTTGTTTCTGCTGATCAGGATGATTGGGTGTCCTTCTTGCCTTTGGCTGAGTTCGCCCTTAATCATCGGGCCAGCTCGGCTACTTTAGTTTCTCCTTTTTTCTGTAATTCTGGTTTCCATCCTCGTTTCTCTTCAGGGCAGGTTGAGCCTTCGGACTGTCCTGGTGTGGATACGGTGGTGGACAGGTTGCAGCAGATTTGGACTCATGTGGTGGACAATTTGACATTGTCCCAGGAGAAGGCTCAGCGTTTCGCTAACCGCCGGCGATGTGTTGGTCCCCGACTTCGTGTTGGGGATTTGGTTTGGTTGTCATCTCGTCATGTTCCTATGAAGGTTTCTTCTCCTAAGTTTAAGCCTCATTTCATTGGGCCGTATAAGATTTCTGAAATTCTTAATCCTGTGTCATTTTGTTTGGACCTTCCAGCTTCTTTTGCCATCCATAATGTGTTCCATAGGTCGTTGTTGCGGAGATACGTGGCGCCTATGGTTCCCTCCGTTGATCCTCCTGCCCCGGTGTTGGTCGAGGGGGAGTTGGAGTATGTGGTGGAGAAGATTTTGGATTCTCGTGTTTCGAGACGGAAACTCCAGTACCTGGTCAAGTGGAAGGGTTATGGTCAGGAAGATAATTCCTGGGTTTTTGCCTCTGATGTTCATGCTGCCGATCTAGTTCGTGCCTTTCATTTGGCTCATCCTGATCGACCTGGGGGCTCTGGTGAGGGTTCGGTGACCCCTCCTCAAGGGGGGAGTACTGTTGTGAATTGTGTTGTCGAACTCCCTCCTGTGGTCGTGAATGGTACTTCGGCGAGTTCTGTCCATGGTCTCCCTCTGGTGGCTGTGAGTGAAGCTGCTGCTTCTGAGGTTCCTTACACAGGTGACGAGGTTTATCCTTTGGTTGGCTGCTCTATTTAACTCCACTCAGATCGTTACTCCATGCCAGCTGTCAATGTTCCTGCATTGGTTCAGTTCGCTCTTGGATCTTTCTGGTGACCTGTCTTCTCCAGCAGAAGCTAAGTTCCTGATAGTTATTATTTGTTCATTGTTTCCTTGTCCAGCTGGTTATCATGATTTTGTCTTGCTAGCTGGAAGCTCTGGGATGCAGAGTGGCATCTACGCACCGTTAGTCGGTGCGGAGGTCTTTTTGCACACTCTGCGTGGTCTTTTGTAGTTTTTTGTGCTGACCGCAAAGATTCCTTTCCTATCATCTGTCTGTTTAGTAAGTCTGGCCTCCCTTTGCTGAAACCTGTTTCATTTCTGCGTTTGTGACTTTCATCTTTACTCACAGTCAATATACAGTGGGGCAAAAAAGTATTTAGTCAGTCAGCAATAGTGCAAGTTCCACCACTTAAAAAGATGAGAGGCGTCTGTAATTTGCATCATAGGTAGACCTCAACTATGGGAGACAAACTGAGAAAAAAAAAATCCAGAAAATCACATTGTCTGTTTTTTTATCATTTTTTTTGCATATTATGGTGGAAAATAAGTATTTGGTCAGAAACAAACAATCAAGATTTCTGGCTCTCACAGACGTGTAACTTCTTCTTTAAGAGTCTCCTCTTTCCTCCACTCATTACCTGTAGTAATGGCACCTGTTTAAACTTGTTATCAGTATAAAAAGACACCTGTGCACACCCTCAAACAGTCTGACTCCAAACTCCACTATGGTGAAGACCAAAGAGCTGTCAAAGGACACCAGAAACAAAATTGTAGCCCTGCACCAGGCTGGGAAGACTGAATCTGCAATAGCCAACCAGCTTGGAGTGAAGAAATCAACAGTGGGAGCAATAATTAGAAAATGGAAGACATACAAGACCACTGATAATCTCCCTCGATCTGGGGCTCCACGCAAAATCCCACCCCGTGGGGTCAGAATGATCACAAGAACGGTGAGCAAAAATCCCAGAACCACGCGGGGGGACCTAGTGAATGAACTGCAGAGAGCTGGGACCAATGTAACTAGGCCTACCATAAGTAACACACTACGCCACCATGGACTCAGATCCTGCAGTGCCAGACGTGTCCCACTGCTTAAGCCAGTACATGTCCGGGCCCATCTGAAGTTTGCTAGAGAGCATTTGGATGATCCAGAGGAGTTTTGGGAGAATGTCCTATGGTCTGATGAAAACAAACTGGAACTGTTTGGTAGAAACACAACTTGTCGTGTTTGGAGGAAAAAGAATACTGAGTTGCATCCATCAAACACCATACCTACTGTAAAGCATGGTGGTGGAAACATCATGCTTTGGGGCTGTTTCTCTGCAAAGGGGCCAGGACGACTGATCCGGGTACTTTAAAGAATGAATGGGGCCATGTATCGTGAGATTTTGAGTGCAAACCTCCTTCCATCAGCAAGGGCATTGAAGATGAAACGTGGCTGGGTCTTTCAACATGACAATGATCCAAAGCACACCGCCAGGGCAACGAAGAAGTGGCTTCGTAAGAAGCATTTCAAGGTCCTGGAGTGGCCTAGCCAGTCTCCAGATCTCAACCCTAAAGAAAACCTTTGGAGGGAGTTGAAAGTCCGTGTTGCCAAGCGAAAAGCCAAAAACATCACTGCTCTAGAGGAGATCTGCATGGAGGAATGGGCCAACATACCAACAACAGTGTGTGGCAACCTTGTGAAGACTTACAGAAAACGTTTGACCTCTGTCATTGCCAACAAAGGATATATTACAAAGTATTGAGATGAAATTTTGTTTCTGACCAAATACTTATTTTCCACCATAATATGCAAATAAAATGTTAAAAAAACAGACAATGTGATTTTCTGGATTTTTTTTCTCAGTTTGTCTCCCATAGTTGAGGTCTACCTATGATGTAAATTACAGACGCCTCTCATCTTTTTAAGTGGTGGAACTTGCACTATTGCTGACTGACTAAATACTTTTTTGCCCCACTGTATGTGGGGGGCTGCCTTTTCCTTTGGGGAATTTCTCTGAGGCAAGGTAGGCTTTATTTTCTATCTCTAGGGCTAGCTAGCTCTTAGGCTGTGAAGAGGCATCTAGGGAGAGTCAGGAACACTCCACGGCTATTTCTAGTTGTTGTGATAGGATTAGGGCCTGCGGTCAGCAGAGCTCCAACATCCCAGAGCTTGTCCTGTGTGAGTTTAACTATCAGGTCGTGTCGGGTGCTCCTAACCACCAGGTCATAACACATCTCCTCCTGTATATAGTATATACCTGTATGTAATCTCCTCCTGTATATAGTATATATGTGTCATCTCCTCCTGTATATAGTATATACCTGTAAGTCATCTCCTCCTGTATATAGTATATACCTGTGTGTCATCTGCTCCTGTATATAGTATATACCTGTGTCATCTGCTCCTGTATATAGTAAATACCTGTGTGTCATCTCCTCCTGTGTATAGTATATAACTGTGTGTCATCTCCTCCTGTATATAGTATATACCTGTGTCATCTCTCCTGTATATAGTATATACCTGTGTGTCATCTCCTCCTGTATATAGTATATATCTGTGTGTCATCTCCTCCTGTATTAGACCGCGTTCACACATTATTTGGTCAGTATTTTTACCTCAGTATTTGTAAGCTAAATTGGCAGCCTCATAAATCCCCAGCCAACAGGAAGCCCTCCCCCCTGGGAGTATATATTAGCTCACACATACACATAATAGACAGGTCATGTGACTGACAGCTGCAGTAGTTCCTATATGGTACATTTGTTGCTCTTGTAGTTTGTCTGCTTATTAATCAGATTTTTATTTTTGAAGGATAATACCAGACTTGTGTGTGTTTTAGAGCGAGTTTCATATGTCAAGTTGTGTGTGTTGTCTGGATGTGGCGACATGCATGTAGCGACTTTTGTGAGATGAGTTTTGTGTGGCGACATGCGTGTAGCAACTTTTTGTGTGTCAAGCTGCATGTGACAGGTTAGTGTAGCTAGTTGTGTGCAGCAAGTTTTGCGCATGGCGAGTTTTGCGCGTGGTGAGTTTTATGTGTGGTGCATTTTGAGTATGTGCAAGTTTTGTGTGAGGCAACTTTTGAATGTGTTGCAACTTTTGTGCATGTGGCAATTTTTCCGCGTGTGCAAGTTTTGCGTGTGGCGAGTTTTCCATGAGGTGAGTTTTGCACGTGTGGCGAGTCTTGCGTGAGCCTAGTTTTGCATGTGGTGAGTTTTGCTCGTGGCGAGTTTTGAGCGGCGACTTTTGTGTTTCGACTTTTATGTGGTGAGGTTGGTGTATGTGTGGTGAAATGTGTGCTGAGGGTGGTATATGTGTTCAAGCACGTGGTAGTGTGTGGCGCCTTTTGTGTGTGTGTTCATATCCCCTTGTGTGGTGAGTATCCCATGTCGGGACCCCACCTTAGCAACTGTACGGTATATACTCTTTGGCGCCATCGCTCTCACTCTTTATGTCCCCCTTGTTCACATCTGGCAGCTGTCAATTTGCCTCCAACACTTTTCCTTTCACTTTTTCCCCATTATGTAGATAGGGGCAAAATTGTTTGGTGAATTGGAAAGCGCGGGGTTAAAATTTCACCTCACAACATAGCCTATGACGCTCTCGGGGTCCAGACGTGTGACTGTGCAAAATTTTGTGGCTGTAGCTGCGACGCCTCCAACACTTTTGCTTTCACTTTTTCCCCATTATGTAGATAGGGGCAAAATTGTTTGGTGAATTGGAACGTGCGGGGTTAAAATTTAGCCTCACAACATAGCCTATGACGCTCTCGGGGTCCAGACGTGTGACTGTGCAAAATTTTGTGGCTGTAGCTGCGACAGTGCAGATGTCAATACACATTCAGCTTTATATATTAGATATCCCCGATCCTGCACTCTTTATGTATTAATGTCCCCCAACCTGGCCCCTTCTGTTATAATATACCTTATCATTAGCCCTTCCTGTATTTTTCCCCATCCTGAGTTCCTTTATTTAATAATGTCCCCCATCTTTGTCATCTTCCTGTAATAATGTCACCCATCTTAAGCCCCTATATTTAATATTGCCCCACATGTCCTGGATCCCTTTCTGTAATAATGTCCCCCAACTTGGGCCCTTCTTGTATTATCTCACATCCTGGGACCCTTTATTTGATAATGTCCCACATTCTGGGCTCATGATCTAATTTCCCTCATCCTGGGCCTCTTTATTTAAAGGGAATCTGTCACCTCATTTTTCGCATATAAGATGCGGCCACCGCCATTAGGGGCTTATCTACAGCATTCTGTAATGCTGTAGATAAGCCCCCGATGTAACCTGAAAGATAAGAAAAACAAATTAGATTATAGTCACCCAAGGGCAGTCCGGTGCGGTTTGGGTCCGATGGGTGTCCAGGTCCGGGTTCCGGCGCCTCCCATCTTCATGTGATGATGTCCTCTTCCTGTCGCGGCTCCTGCGCAGGCGTACTTTATCTCCATGTTGAGGGCAGAGCAAAGTACTGCAGTGCGCAGGTGCCAGAAAAAAGGTCAGAGAGGCCCAGCGCCTGCGCACTGCAGTACTTTTCGCTGCCCTCAACAGGGCAAATCAGTACGCCTGCGCAGGAGCCACAACAGAAGCAAGGAAGAGGACGTCGTCGCATGAAGATGGGAGGCACCGGACCCGGACCTGGACGCCCATCGGACCCAAACAGCACCGCACCGCCCTTGGATGAGTATAATTTAACCTGTTTTTCTTATCTTTCAGGTTACATCGGGGGCTTGTCTACAGCATTACAGAATGCTGTAGATAAGCCCGTAATGGCGGTGGCCGCATGTTATATGCGAAAAATGAGGTGACATTTTCCCTTTAATAATATCCCCTGTCCCAGGATGCACATTTAGTTGAAACAAGAGCTACTGGCGAGCCCACTCTGTGACCTGCTCAGGGGCCCACTGAGGATCCGGCGCTCACCAGAGGATCCTCTAATTTCTCGCTGGGTCATTCTGACCCTGTTCTCATACTGCATATTGATGTATAGCAGTGACATCCAAACGTCAGCTCACTAGTTGGTGGGATACAATAGCTCTTAGCATGTTCTGATAAGCGCAGCTGTCACAATATGCTGAGAATTGTAGATTTGGCACAGGTGAAGAGCTACAAGACAGTGACCACTGATGTGTTTCTTCTATAATCTCTTATCAACTGCCAATAGGGCTACACTTGTGTTGAAGCCCGGAAATCAAGGTGTCTTTATTGCAGCATCACATCTAATAATTCAATTCTTGGACACGTCAATATGACTTTGCTCTCATAGCTACATGAATGTGCAACAGCCGTGGGGTACTCAGAACCGGATCGGACGGCTCTTAAAGGGGTGGTCACGGCAGCAGTGACCCGGTCTGTGGACCTGGGCCCGCAATTAAAAGGGATGAGGGAATGTTTGTAGAGGATTTTTCGTGATGCCACCTGTGGTGTTCGGCTATAGATTGCTGGCCCTGCTTAAAGGGACCGCTGGGCCCGATGGTGATGCATCTGGGATGGTTCTGCTCCCCACAGAAGGAGCGGGACCCCAGGGATCCCAGAACAGTCTATGAGGGGTTGTGGACATTGAGGTGCAGGAATGATTGGAGGACACAGGGACTGTAGTTTCCTTACCTTTAATTGTAGGTGCAGTCCGGAGTAAAGGTACGGGTGGTATTGGAGATCTGAGCAGCCAGAAAGCAGTTTAGAATCCCCCTAGCCAGGTGAGGTTGGAATCCTCCCTACTGCACTGTTCTTTAGGTTCTTGATGCCTTAAGCTCTCTTCAAGTCCCTCTATCAGTATGTCCTTTAAGTGGAACACTACCCGAATGGCAGGCAGCTCAAGCCTTTTCCTGGTGTCACTCCCTCGTGGTGACTCCAGGCTCTAGTTTGCTGCTGTGTCTTCGGGCGTCAGATGTGGCCAGGAGACCTGCAATCTCCTGTTCTCCAGATTCAGTTGCTGGGCATGCAGTTCCCAAACAATCACAGACTATGGTGTCCGGTGTGTTGCACTCAGTCTTGGGGTGAGTTCAGTCTCAGCTCCAGTCCCCAGATTCTCCTCACTTGCTTCCTCTTCCTTCCCCGTCTCACACTAAACTCACACTGACTGACCCAGCCTCCAGACCAGAACTTTTAGGGAAGTTCCCCTGAAACCAGGTTTAGAGCTTCCCCTTCTGGTCTGGAGTGAGGAAAGGTGTATGCCAGTGTTACCTGCTAAGGGGATCCCTTCTTGCGTCCAGGTATGGCATCACCCCCTGTGAGGGAGGCAATGCCATTGTAGCAACCGGACTCCTGGGGTGCCACAAATGTAACTCTAGGTCGACTTGCAAGTTGGCTGTTACTTTACATTTTGTAATGACTATATAATATATGAGATTCACTTTTTGTATTGAAGAACTGAAATAAATTAACTTTTTGATGATATTCTAATATTGTAAGAAGCACCTATAGTTAATAAACAATATTTTTATATGTCCACATTTTGCTAATATGATAGAAGGGTTAGAGTGTAGCAGCAATTTTTCATTTTTTTTTTCCACAAAAAAAGTACAATTCCTAATTTTGTACACACAAAGCAGGTTCTACAGTATAAATGACAATGGTCAATTTTTGAACAACCAAATTTGTACATCTGTAGAAGGCCATTTTTTCTTTTTTTATTTCAAACCAATGAAATTTCACACAAAGCATTTTATAAAGTATTGACAATAGTCAATTTTTGGAGCAAAAATATTTTGTGAACAGTACCAGACTAAGAGGATTTAAAAAATTTTAAAATAGTGATTTTGCACAAAGCATGTAAAACTGATTGAATCCAGGAAAACATTATTTATCACTGTAATGTATTGCAAAGCGCACAATCCTCTATGGATGACAAATCAATCCAGAACATTTTTTGAAAGTAAATATTTTGAAGTGTAGTTGATGTACTCGTACACTCATAAAGGCTTTGCACAAGGTATAAAGCAAGGAAAAATTATAAGTGTCATCCAGTCTTCCATAGACCCCTGAAAGACAACAACTGATGGGCTTCATTCAAAAATTTTGAAAGTGTAGTTTGTAAGAGAATGGTCAGCCATAATATACTGAGCATCCATGTTGGCTCTAGCAGCCATCTTGGACAAACTCTAGTCAAATAACTTTGCTAAAATAGCTGAGGCTCTCTCCAGAATAAAGGTATAAAATGACCTTAGTGCCATTGTATGGATTGAGTCCAGGGAGACTAAATGGAACAGCTGCAGGGTACTGTGATAGAAATAAGTGGTATTATATGGTAGTGAATAGTATATATATTGAGTTAAGATAGAAACCAGAATCAAGAGCTGTCAGTGTATGAAGAGTTATAGCAGCATGCTTTTAAAAGCATGATGTGAATAATAAGGTTAGCTAAGAGGGACATGGAAATTTATGATTTTTAATGATGTTTGGGGAAACGTTAATTAATGTTGTCATATTGTGTCATTGTATTCTTTGTTCTAAAACACATGTTTCTCTCTGCAATATGAGGTTATCATGTATACGCCCTTTGTGATGTTACGTCTGATGGCAATGAAGGAGATCTTCTGTCCAGGTATCACAACCACAAAACACACTTCACACTCCAATCCACCAGGGGGAGCCATGTTTCTATCTATTAGGGCACTCCTCACACTTAGGTAAAACTGGTGGGTTGGTTAGGAAGTTAGACAGAAGCTGACTGGAGGGAGTAGGAGATAGTCAGTGAGTCCCGACCGAGTTTGGCAGAGGCTGGTTGGAGTGGGTTCCAGCCAGCTCCAGACTGCGGCCTGTGGAAGGCGAGGGTACACGGAGCTGCGCCTGCATCCCATGCGGCAGCATCCCAAGAAAGAGACATTGAAAGGAATTGTGTTGCAGTGAGTGAGCAATGAAGTCATAGCAAAAAGGAGAGGATCATCAGCGGGAGACCAGCTAGAAGCAGGCTGCCTCCTTCTGAAGCGCACTACTGGTAGCCAGAACATAGAGGGAGTAAGGATCTCTATGCCGTTACTTCAGAGACTGGCAGGGCAGTTGATTCCACGTTGACTGCCCGACCATATACCCAGGAGGCAGGGTGGCAAGTTGTGGGGACCAGGGCATCTCTAGGGTCCCTATAAAAAGCCTCAGGCCACCAGTCATACGAGTTTGTCCTTTTCATCAGGTGGACAGAGAGAAGAGACTTAACATCTACAATAGTTGTGAGGACCTTACCGAGTTGCTCAGCAGGGAGGTACTACGCCTCCAGGCGCTAGAGGAAGGCTATTGAATTCCACCTGGATAAGGGGACTCTGGATTTGCCTTCAGACCGGCCGGACTCTGCCAGCCCCGTGGTCCCTACCCTGGACTGTGGATGCTGAAGCCTTCAGAAAAGGTAAAGAGATTGCAACCTTGTGTCCTCGTTATTCACTGCGCCTTACATCAACTACCATCCACCATCTACACTCTGGGAAGCCCTGGGGACATACTTCACCTTTGGGAAGGTATACCATCTAGCTGCCATAACATCACCCCAGCGGACCCTTAAGCAGCGTCGGTCACCCTGACCACAGGAGGCATCACGAACATTATCCCTTTAAAGACCTTTCCCCCATTTCATCAACGGATGTTCCCCTAGGGCCACGGACCGGGTCAGCCACCATGACATCCCCACTGAGAACTGAAGGGGCCCAGCTCCAAGTACCCAACAGCCCTTGGGGGCACCACAATTACATCACCAACCTGCTGCCGTGTCACAACATGGCCATTCCATTGCCATTCTGCCGCTGTGCCACACCCTGGCCAGGCTAGCGCCAGACCACCGCCAGATGTCGCAGCGTTACATTGTCTGTCTGGACTCCTGTTCGCGCTCACATGCTTTATTTCTCTGACTATCCATGTGCTGTCCTGCTGCGAATCTCCGAATGCTGGATGCTGGAGGGACTGCCTCCACCTGCTTCCTGGAGCCTGATTCCTAGGTGCCTGGGATATAAGTGACCCTGCTTCGGGTAGTACCGGAGCCCCTAACATGTAGAAATGGCTGTCAGACCCCTGTTTCACCTGCACCATTGCCTGTTCTTGCATAGGAGGTAGTGAATCCCAAGGACTGTGAGATCTCTCAAGGTGGTAGCCCCATCTCAAGCCATGTCAGGGAGCCTCTCCCAGTCCCGTACATTTTGTAGGATGGGTTTATCATGCATCCTTCCCTCTAAAATCACACCCACTTCATACCAGCAATGTTACCCCTCCATTTTGAGGTTCATTTGAGGCAAGTTTACCATCTCTACTGCACACTGATTGAACGAGATGTAATGACTGGTCCCACACTCTTCTATGGACCTCCATCTCCACTGATAGTCGTACATAGCAACCTCCTCCCGGGATGTCAACTCTCTGTACCTTGTGACTAGCAGGCCTGCTAGCATGTCTCCTGCCCTAGTCATGGCTCTCACTTCAGACCAGCCTAGGCCCTGCAGTCTGGTCACTAGTTGCTGGATCCTGGTTCTCCCATCTGCAGTTTACAAAACCCCAGTGGTAAAAGCTGCGGCCTTTATGTGGACTTTGGTGATTCCCAGAAAGTGGCTGTTTCTGGATCACAGGATCCTGACACCTCCGCTATCACACCAGCTGGGTCTGGCTTTAATATTTCTATGGTCTCTCCCTCGGGAGTCTCGCCGGATTCTGCCATCTTTGTTGCCTTGTCAACCACTAATCACGTTGCACTGTATGGATTACTAGTTCAATCCAGAACATTTTTTGAACTCTTTCTATGAATGTTATATACCACCGAAATTTGACACAAAGCACGTAATAGTCTATAGATGACTAATTGAATCCAGAAAAATATTTGAATGCTTTTTTGGAGTGTTATATACCACCGTAACGTAACACAAAGCATGTAGTACTCTATGGATGACTCATTTTATCCAGAAAATTTGTAATCACTTTTTGGCAATATTACATACCATCAAAATAAAAAAAAATACCACGTTTTTGGAGCATGATATACCACCGAAATGTAATTCATTGGCTGTAAGTAGGGTTGAGCAAAATGGGTCGGCCAGATTCAGAAGTCGCCGACTTTTGGCAAAGTCGGGTTTCATGAAACCCGACCCGACCCCTGTGTGGGGTCGGCCATGAGGTCGGCGATCTTCTGATCTGGAATCGGAATTCCGATACCGAGTTCCGATATGTTTAAGATATCGGGAATCGGTATCGGAATTCATATTTAAGTGTAAAATAAAGAATAAAAAAAAAAATATATTGATACACTCACCCTCGGACGCGCCCTGGTTCTCACCGGCAGCCTTCCTTCCTAAGAATGAGCGCCTGAAGGGCCTTCGATGACATCACGGCTTGTGATTGGTCGCGTGAGCAGTCACATGGGGGGTCACGCGACCAATCACAAGCCGCGACGTCATCTAAGGTCCTTCAGGCGCTAATTCTTAGGAAGGAAGTGTCCGAGGGTGCGTCCGAGGGTGAGTATATTCCTAATAGGTATATACTCACCCTCGGACGCGCCCTGGTTCTAACCCGCAGCCTTCCTTCCTAAGAATCAGCACCTGAAGGACCTTAGATGATGTCGCGGCTTGTGATTGGTCGCGTGACGCCCATGTGACCGCTCACGCGACCAAGCACAAGCTGCGACATCATCGAAGGTCATTCTTAGGAAGGAAGGCTGCCGGTGAGAACCAGGGCTCGTCCGAGGGTAAGTATATCAATATTTTTTATTTTGATTCTTTATTTTACACTTAAATATGGATCCCAGGGCCTGAAGGAGAGTTTCCTCTCCTTCAGACCCTGGGAACCATTAGAAACCCAATGCACTGCATTGGGTTTCGTGTTTCGGCCGATCCCGATCCCGACTTTTCTATAGGATCGGCCGATTTCACTCGACCCGACTTTTGAAAAAGTCAGGTTTCGTGAAACCCGACCCGATCCTATAAAAAGAAAAGTCGCTCAACCCTAGCTGCAAGCCATACTCATCAAGTTTAACAGGAATAAACACGTCAAATAGATCACTCTGTTTGTAATGACTCTATATATTATATGAGTTTCACTTTATGTCTTGAAGAACCAAAATAAATTAACTTTTTGAAGATATTCTAATTTTGTGATAAGCACCTGTATTCTTTGTGGTATAACTATCAGTTTTAAAGGGAATCTGTCACCAGATTTTTCCTACGTCATCTAAGTGCAGCATAATGTAAGTAAAGAGACCCTGACTCCAGCGATGTATCAGTTAGTTAACTGGGTGCAGCAGTTGTGACAGAATCCGAGTTTTTAGATGCATCATGCAGCAGAACTCAGAAAGTTGCCCCACCCACACCACATTTCTCTGTATACATTGTTTATTGACAATGAGCTGCTTATCTTAGGGAGGCGTGGTCAAACTAGGACTTCTGCATCCTGTATTCCAGGCTGTAATAAACTCTTGCTGATAAAATACTCATTGCATGGAAGCAAGAGCACACAGACTAATAAGTGACACCTCCTTGAAATCTGTCTCAGCTGCTACATCATGTTGTCCTCAGTTTACATAGCAAAAAACGGCTGACAGATTCCCTTTAAGGGTATAAGCATTTAAGGTTTTAGAATTGCTAATTCTGAAAAATTTTCATCAAATCTCAGATATCTTAATTAAAAAACGTTAAACATATAAATGTATAAAGTGAAATAAGTCCCCAAAATCAGATTTGAAAAATAGGAAGGACTTGGGTCATTAAAGTCAAAATTGGTGCTGCAAATTAAGAGTTAATGTAAGTCATAGGCGACTGCTATTTGCTCGCAATCTCTCACCAATATGGCTGGTATTTAATTGTAACATCTCCTTAATGTTTTCTTAATTGCCAATTTGTGACTTTAAACACTTAAAACAGTGGGACATATGTTTTTGGTTGTGTAACTTGTTTAATAATGTCTGCAGCCACAAATATTGCCAGAGCCATAACTTTTTTTTTCCCGTGAATATGGTTACGTGAGGGCTTGTTTTTAGTGGGACGAGTTGTACTTTTGAACAACACCATTGGTAATAACATATCTTGTACTAGAAAATGGGAAAACAATTCCAAGTGCGGTAAAATTGCAAAAAAGTACAATTCCACAATTGTTTCTAGTTTTGCTTTTTTACTATGTTCACTAAATGCTAAAACTGACCTGCCATTATGATTCTCCAGGTCGTTACGAGTTCATAGACACCAAACATGTCTAGTTTCTTTTTAATCTAAGTGGTGAAAAAAAATTCCAAATATATTTATTCTGAATGCGGCGATACCAAATATGTATATGTTTGTTTTTCTAATGTTTTATTTTGAATGGGGCAAAAGGGGGGGGTGATTTGAAATTTTATATTTTTTTATTTTTTAAATATTTTTAAAAACATTGTTTTTTTACTTTTGGCATGCTTCAATGGTCTCCATGGGAGAATTGAAGCTGCTATAACCCGATCGCCTCTGCTACATACAGGCAATGTACAGAATTGCTCAATTGCTATGAACGCCGACCACTAGGAAGTGCTCATAGCAATCCAGCAGTAACAATCATAGAGGTCTGCTGGAGGCTTCTGGTTGTCATGCCAACCCATCAGCGACCTGTGTTCATGTGACATGGTTGCCAATGGGCGGGACTTCCGGCGCACATGTTAAAAGCTGCTGTCAGAGTTTGACAGTGGCATTTAACCAGATAACAGATGCGGGGGGATTGTGATTCCACCAGTAACTGTTAAAGGCACATGTCAGCTGTTCAAATCAGCTGACATGTGCCAGTAAACTAGAGAGGCTCCTCATTAATGTGTGGCGTGATCTTCCGTGTGCACCTCAACACTAATCTTATGCCAGTCTCTGCCGGAATAAGATTTGAGGCATATTAAATGCCATCACTCATTATGAATTTGACAAGTGGCTGTCACCGCAACCCCGCCCTATCCAAAAATGGTACAAGAACACCAAAAATTGCTACATTTTGGAAAGGCTTTGAGTTACACCCAGATTTTATAACTTTTCTAATCTCTTTTACTCCAAAAAGCTTTGATGTATCCTGCTTTTCAGTTTTTTGAAAAACTGAGGCATTTAATGGTCTTTTAAAAGCATGAACACATGAACGTTCTTCTACAGAAATCAAAAGGAAGATTTTTTAAGCATTTTTTTTAGGAAGGGATCCTTCTGGCATTTTTTGGAGGGTAACACCTCAAAAAAATACCAGAAAAAATACTCAGTGTAAACATACCCTAATGTGTATCACATTTATGAGAAAAATATATTTACAAAGATAATTTGAAACTGAGGGTCCGTCATTAGGGTTGAGCGAAACGGGTCGAAAAAATTCAAAAGTCGCCGACTTTTGACAAGGTCAGGTTTCATGAAACCCGACCCTACCCCTGTGTGGGGTCGGCCATGAAGTCGGCGATCTTTTGAATCTAGAATCGGAATTCCGATACCGATTCCCGATGTGTTTAAGATATCGGGAATTGGTATCGGAATTCAGATTTAAGTGTAAAATAAAGAATTAAAATAAAAAATATCGCAATACTTACCCTCTGACGCGCCCTGGTACTAACCGGGAACCTTCCTTCCTTAGAATCAGCCTTCCAGGACCTTGTGGTGACATCGCGGTGACGTCCCGGCTTGTGATTGGCCGCGCGGCCGCCCATGTGACCGCTCGCGCGACCAATCACAAGCCGTGACGTCACCGCGACGTCACCGAAGGTCCTGGAAGGGCTGATTCTTAGGAAGGAAGGCTGCCGGAAAGAAGCAGGGCGCGTCCGAGGGTGATTATATACCTAATAGGAATATACTCACCCTCGGACGCGCCCTGCTTCTTTCCGGCAGCCTTTCTTCCAAAGAATCAGCCCTTCCAGGACCTTCGGTGACGTCGCGGTGACGTCACGGCTTGTGATTGGTCGCGCGAGCGGTCACATGGGCGGCTGCGCGGCCAATCACAAGCCGCGACGTCACCGCGACGTCACCGCAAGGTCCTGGAAGGCTGATTCTAAGGAAGGAAGGTTCCCGGTTAGTACCAGGGCGCGTCAGAGGGTAAGTATTGCAATATTTTTTATTCTAATTCTTTATTTTACACTAAAATATGGATCGCAGGGCCTGAAGGAGAGTTTCCGCTCCTTCAGACCCTGGGAACCATGGAAACCCAATGCACTGCATTGGGTTTCAGGTTTCGGCCGACCCCGACTTTTTTATAGGATCGGCTGATTTCACTCGACCCGACTTTTGAAAAAGTCGGGTTTCGTGAAACCCGACCCGATCCTATAAAAGTAAAGGTCGCTTAACCCTATCCGTCATACAGGCTTCCCCCCACAATCTTCATGTTACACCTCAGGTCAAGATTTATAAGTTTTCTGAATGCCTACACGCAGATGCAGACTTCTTCTCCATGTATTTAATACTAATTCTAATTCAGTTACTTTTTATGTTTTACAATTTATATAAAAGTAGCAAGAAAAAAAGAAAACTACAGAAATGATCGTATTTATATAGTGGCTTACAAAAATAAATGTATCCTCCCGCACTATGCCAGAAATAAATGGCATATCATAAATCATGGAGGACACGCGGAAATAATTACATCTGATATAAAAAGCAGGAAGGTTTGCAGGCAATTATACCACGTTAAAAACATTGGACGATGTGACTAGACTTGGCATTAAATGGCAAGCAAGGTATTTCATTACAAGCGCCCAGTACTCACTAAACAAATAGCTGCATATTTCCTTTTGCCTTAAACCAAGATGGAATTCGCAAATGACTTCAACGCCAATGAGATATTGACATTTCATGATTTTTTTTGGAGACCGTTTGGAAAGGAAGAGCTATCATTTACCTATTTTCTCTCATCCATCTGTTTACAAGGAGGCAGCTGCCATCTAAGTCGAGTCTGGACAGCTAGAATTTGCAATATTTGCAACCGCAAAGCAACCTTGGCTGCACAGTCTGGAAGGAGGTTGCTTGTCTGATAGCTTTCTTCCGTCTGGTGCACCATCTAAAGATAGACCTGTGGTTACGATGACCTCTATGTAGATGTTCTGTAAATAAGGGAAACACCAGCTTCTGTAACTGAAGGGATGTGGGAAGGGTAACCTTACCGGGTGGAAATACATCACTAGTATGTTATTGTGACCTTTCTTTAGACAATCTTACCTAACATTACAAAGAAACTGATGCTGCTTAAAATACACGTCAAGAATTAAATGGTGGTCCAGCGTAATAATTCACACATCAGACGTATTAAAAGAAAATTTTATTTAATTAGTAAAAAGTATCTTGACGTTTACTTCTTGTTTCATGTGTACGATAGCACGTGCAAATGCCAGGTTTGCGTTATTACAAGACTTAGGGTAAAGTCAAGTAGCACAGTTGTAATTCCTATAAAAACTCTGTGCAGTTGACTTCATGCAGTTTTTGCAATTATGGTTTTGAAATTTTTTGATGGCAAACCAAATTTCACAGCTCAATTAAATCAACTTTGGAACATCTGTGGTAATGACCTCAAGTCATGTAAGTATAAGCTGCAGGAATATGTGTGTCATGTTATATGTTGCTTCGAGCATGTGCAATGGGAAAGTAACCACTTGTTTAAGTGATGTACCATTATGAAAAGCAGACGCTGACTACACCTGACAAAGTGTGAAGAAGAAGCGTGCTGTTGGTGGCAAGACGTTGGCAATCCTGAGTTGCAAGGTCTAGGACAGTGGTGGCCAATTTTTTTTACCTCTAAGAAAGGACTGAGAACCACATTCAGTGACACCCAAAGACTCTAATACCAGTATATAGCCAGCCAATGTGTCCTGACTCCTTACCAAAATATCACTGAGGCAGTACACTTATATCCAAGGGCTCGTAATTTACCTCTATTTGGTATTCTTGTGTCAAGAACTCCCACCACGATATCTCATCAAGCTTCAAGCACCTCCTCTATCTGGCAGAATCACCCTATCTCCAACATACCATAATTAGAGCAGTTGTCCATCTCTGGAGCAATTGTCTGCAGTCACTCTTTGTCCGCTGCTGTCACATCGTGAACTCTGTGAGGGTTCTCCGGGAGCGCGCAGTCATGTGACCGCAAGTAAGCAATTTTGCAATTTGGCACTGTTCCAGCAATGTTGGAGCTCACATTCCCAGGGCTCATGTGTAGCTGGTATGATACCTGAGCCCTGCACCCAATCAGTGCTGGTGTCACTGTCCCTGCCTTGGGACATATATATAATCCAGAAGAAGTGAGAGCTGAGGTTGAGAACTCATACGCTCTTGGTTACTTATACATAGAGATGAGTGACATTCTCCTTGAAGTCCATTTTACAGTTCAGAGAGAGATTTTCCAGCTCCAAAGTTCCGGTCCTCATTGATTTCAATAGGGTTTGGGTTTTAGTTTGGGTAGAGTTCTGGACCCCAAACTGAACTTTGGACTGAAGTTTGGTTGGGTAGCAGAACCTGATCTTCCAAGGGTCTGCTCATCCCTACTTATAAGTCCGAAGGCAGGGACAGTGACGCCAGCTCTTATTGGGTTCAGGTTTCACATGATGTAACAGACCGCCAAGACCCGAACCAACCACCAGAAGCTCCCATGCAATGACTGATGCAACAACCATCAACTTGAAACTCTTTAATTTTCTTTTAACATCAGTAAACAAAACTTAGTTGTTTTTTTTGGCAGGGGTCGGTCACAGCGTTAAACATACCTCCCGATACTTGGCTCCATCAAACCGCCGTGACTTTTACTTATGCAAACAAACGATCACCTAGGGTGGGAGGGTGGTAGAATCTGCTCCGGATCTCAGATGAGGAGAGAGACAGGAAGCCAGGCTGCTGCGGCTTTATAAGGAAGGAGAGGGTCCCATACTGGGAATAGAGAGCACACTAGGCACACACAAGTCACTGCAATGAGTTAACCCCAGCATGACAAGAAAGGGCCCGGGGGTCAGGGGTGCAGATATAGCCGAAGTGCCGCACAATCTCACATGACCCCTGGGAGCGCGAGTGCCAACACTGTGGTAACAGCGCCAGCACTGCAGGTGACTATAGCTGTTTTCATTTTCACAGGGGCAAACATTCAGATCTAGAAGGGGTTGTCCTAGTAGTGAAGGAGCTCAATAAAGAACCTAAACTCAAAAAACATACCATATAAAAACAGCTTTACCATCACAAAGTCAGATCATAAATACACTAGCACGATGCAGCAGACCCTCATGATAAAGGCGGGGGCAGCACAGGTGCAAAATACTGATGGAGCAGCCAATCACAAACCTACCAATTCATGGAGGGGGTGGCTACCTACAAAAAAATGCACACCAATGAGATTTGCATAGGATGCCAGTCACACAGGTACGTGTGATGCACAGTGTCTGGCTTACAGCCTATTAATGACGCCAATACTATTGGATTAGCCAAGTTGTCCAAAAAGGTATTTCTTTCTTATGCAGAGAGCAAAAAAAACTCACAGGAGAAGGTCCTAAATAAACTGTACTTTCAGGGGGTTAACAGTATGTCTCAGTTGTAATGAAATAAAAAAAAAATTGTTACATCGTACATGCTTGGCTTGATTGTTTTTGCATAATTTTCCAATTATTTCCTGTTGTGTTCTCCATTCATACACAAAGCTGCTTTCAATATTTTAAATAAACAATTGCTGCGCTTCACCGGGAATCCAGATACAAATCTACCGGGAACAGCCTCTTCTGATCAGGGAGCAGAGCCGACAGCTCCTACCAACCAGTTCTAGTAGTAAACATTCCACCTCCGCGATAGCATGTAAATGGGTGCTACACTTTCAGAAAACATTGCATAAATCAATGGTACAAACAAATGTAAAATGTCTTGTAATATTTCTTATCACAGAGATTTGCTTCTTTCGATCTTTTACATATGAGTCACATTTTCTGCTCCCATCTGTCTTCTGAACTTATCGGATGAAAGATGCACAGGGCGAGTGTTATGAGCAAGGGTCCTAATAATGCCTAATGGCTATTTTAATTTGGTTTTATACTATGTGGATTTTTCCTTTGTCCTATCATTAACAAATAAGCATTGCCCTGCCTCAGATTGGACGATTGAGCTGTCATTACTGCACACCCATGATTCTATAGGGCATCTGAGCTGTCACTACGCCTTTCTTAGGTCCCTGTGAGTGAGGAAATTATGACAGATCTCTGTGTGATATGTATGAGACATCCTAGCAGTTAGTCCACCCAATAACTCAAGAATTTACTACAAATATGTAGAGGTAGAGTCTGCAGAAGGAAAACAAGTGAAAATGCAGGATACTAATCATATAATGACTACACATGACATCCTATTATAAAATATGATATAAAAGCACATGTAACATTTACATTTTTTATTTAGGGGAAAAACAAGCAAGTGGACATAGCTCAATCTACTCCCAAATCTGTAAAAGCCTATGAAAAGACTTTTACCCAGTTACTTATAAACAGAAAGAAAATTTATGCACAGTCAAATCAAATTCCTTTTAACTCAGCCTCCCATTGTGCAAATTGAGTTTCATCTTCAGTCTGACTTGTAGGCCACAATCTCTGGCCCCCAAAAGGTCAATTTCTAAAGGTAAGTATTTAAAATGATGTGTGAACATTAGTGATGATCAAATAGTGAAATATTCAGATTCGGGAAAATTAGCACAAATAATTTCTAACACATCCAATGCAAGTAAATTGGAAAAGCTCTCACTCCTACATTTGTGAGGTCCCTCCCACATGCCAAATAGTTAGCAAGATAGTGGAATACATTTTCCCCATCCCTTTACAATGCCATTTCAAACAGGTCCATTTGAATTGCCGCCACCACCGCCATGTCATTATGCATTTTCTATTGGTTTAATAAATAACTTATATCTTTATCTAGGAGCTGTGCAACTGGTGCAAAGCCTGCAGAGATAGGCAAACGTGACTATTTATCTCTAATTTTAGAGTCTGCTGTTGCCGTGTGTAATAAAGGTGATATCTGAAAAAAATTGCCACACATTGTTATATATATTAAATTTGTACATAACATCTCTGTGAGGGTACTTGTCAAAAATAAATCCATTTTTTTTCATAAGCATAAAGCATTCAATATGAGAAAGGGTGATGTTAAGGGACGTGAGTGTGGTGGCGCCCGCTAAGGCCGTGTTACAGTTCAGAAGGTGACTGGATCGCATTCTAGCTTCCTGTCAAACTGTGGTCAGCACACTACACCACTGACGAAACGAGACAATTGCCAGTATGTTATGGATTGGATGGCAGAGAAAAGCACCAGTGTGTTGCCAAGCAGCACCACGAAGTCTTCCACATGGTCCGGTCTCAGAAGCCAAGAGGCTGGACCTCTGAATCCTCAACCTGGTCCTCTTTCCTACCACCATCAAGAGTCCCAAGAGACATATGACCCCAATGCTGGCCACTTTGAGGAACTGTTTATGTTAACTTGTAATTTGTCAGGCCTCTCAACATGCACCATTAAACAGGGTCATGAGGAGGTGGAGTGCAGTGATGCCCAAACATTTGAGCATGCGCAGATAGGAGAAAGCCACATATGGGAAGGTCAATTCATGTCTGAAGAAGTGGAAGACATTGATGACGCACAGTTGCCTTCAGGTCAGTCTAAAATTACAACTCAGAAAGATGATCAGTTTGAGGAATTGGAAGATGACATGGTTGATGATGAGGCCACTGATCCAACTTGGCACGGTGGCATGCCTAGCGAGTACAGCAGTGCAGACAGGGATTGGTCCATAGCACAAAAACAGGTAAGGAGAGGTAGTGGTTTGACCAGAGGGAGAACTCCATCTACTGTTCCATAGAGCCGCCCTGCAGTCAGCTAGATATAATAAGATTATTAAGAAGGCAAGTTCTGCTGTGGGCTACAATCTGGACTCTTTTGGGGAGGTAGTGGAGAAAAGAACTCTGAGAAAGTGTATAACAATTATGAACAATAATGCACATCCATTATATGAGCTATTCATGAGACAGAAGAGCACCTTCAGCAACCGGCTAATACTTCTGAGGTGTAAGAAGGAAAAATATAGGAAATCGTTTGTGCCAACTGCCATGGGAATGTACAACAATAACATTAGGGTTAAACCACCAAGGTGAATGTCTACTTATTTCTCTACATTTCAGTTCACTCGTTGTGTATGACCTATTCTAATGTATAATGTTCTTCTGTCAACAAACTGTCATGTCAACTATGGAATTCCTTTATGATTTTTATGATTTAAGTTGTGCTGCTGTGATACCATAATTTCCCACGGGATCAATAAAGTGTATCGTATCGTATCGTATCGTATCGTAATACCAAGGGTGCATTGTTCGCCTGTATGGCAGTTTTTTCAGAAATTCCTTCAGACAAAACAACTGTAATTTGCATCATCTGCCAAACCAAGTTTAAGAAGAGGCAAGAACACTGCCAACCTGAGCACCATCAGCATTCAAAAGTACATGGCAACCAAGCACCCCAGTTGGTGGGCGGAACTCCTGGGTATAAAATCTGTGTCTGATGGTGAAACCAATGCCCCTTCCCCTGTGTTACGGACTTCCCACTCTGCTGTCCATGAAGCAGGTGCTGATGCCTCCTGCCCACAACCTGCAGTTGCACAGACACAACAGTCAGGAACTACTTGCAGTTCGTTGTCCCACACTCAGGAATCTCAGAAGCAGGACAGATGAAGTGTAACCCAGCAGGTATGGAATCAAGTAAAGCTTTAGATGGACTGAAGGAGGTGCACACCATAAAGGACTAGAAACTGAATCCCATAACACAGGTGTGTGCGTCAAGGAGCCTTAAATAGGTCTAGGAGGGTAATGTCATTGGTCAACGCCAAGTCTTTTTCAAATGAAAAAAACAATTGCATAGTAAATGTTCAAGTGCAGGGAGTTTGAAAAGGCTGAAGCTGTGATTGAAACTGAAGAAAATGCCCACAAGTAAAATTAATAAAGAGGGAGGAGTGGCGGGCGGGTGAAGGGAGAGGAAGGCCAGGACCGTGGGAATGACTAATGATATTATTGTAATTGTGATAGACAAAGAAATAATGAGGAATTGTGAAAGAAACAGAGAAGAGTGCACTAGGAAAGAAGCAAATAAAATCAACAGAGAAATGAGGTGAAAATAGGAAAAAAGAGCAGCAGATTGGGGAAGTGTTGGGTGGGGGCTCTACATTATTAGTAGAAAAGGGGAAGAAGGTAAATAAATTGACTGAGTCATTGGGAGGCAGAGGAAGAATGGACCTGGTGGTTAAGAGCACACGGAATGACCTGATAGTTACTGATAATATAGGACGAGCTCTGGGACGTGGGAACTCTGCTGACCGCAATCCCTAATCCTATCAACCACACTAGAAATAGCCGTGGATTGCTCCTAACGCTCCCTATGCAACTCGGCACAGTCTAAGGAACTAGCTAGCCCTGAAGATAGAAAAATAAAGCCTACCTTGCCTCAGAGAAATTCCCCAAAGGAAAAGGCAGCCCCGCACATATAATGACTGTGAGTAAAGATGAAAATACAAACACAGAGATGAAATAGATTAAGCAAAGTGAGGCCCGACTTACTGAACAGACTGAGGATAGGAAAGGTAGCTTTGCAGTCAGCACAAAAACCTACAAAAAGACCACGCAGAGGGCGCAAAAAGACCCTCCGCACCGACTCACGGTGCGGAGGCGCTCCCTCTGCGTCCCAGAGCTTCCAGCAAGCAACACAACAATCAAAATAGCAAGCTGGACAGAAAAATAGCAAACCAGAGAAAAACAAGCAGTCACTTAGCTTCTGCTGGGAAGACAGGTCACAAGAACGATCCAGGAGTGAAGTAGACCAATACTGGAACATTGACAGGTGGCATGGAGCAAAGATCTAAGTGGAGTTAAATATAGCAGCCAGCTAACGAATACCCCTCCATAGAGAGAGAGAATTTGAGTCTAGGAAGAGGTTTCACATGTACCCATTCGGAAGGAGACGTTTATTCTCAGTGAGGTAAGGCAAGTGTAGGACCTGGTATAAGAGAGATGCCGTAAAGGGGCTACCAGGTACACATAAAATTGGCCATTTTTATGTGCTAAACGCTCTCATTTTTCATATTTCTAATGCAGTAATGCAGTTCAAATTTCGTATTTCAAGTTTCTATGTTCTAGCGCTGCAGTGTGCTGCCTTATTTACTTAACTATATACGAGTTGGCGACTCTAGGTTCAGCACCTGTTCACACTTAGTCTATGTTTGGATGTACCGGTCAGGTTTTTGAAATGTATTCTTTAGCCTTCTGATCGTGCACTCCGCCTCCTAGCCACAGGTGTTTTAATTACAGCAGGTCCAATACCCCTCCATAGAGAGAGAGAATTTGAGTCTAGGAAGAGGTTTCACATGTACCCATTCGGATGGAGACGTTTATTCTCAGTGAGGTAAGACAAGTGTAGGACCTGGTATAAGAGAGATGCCGTAAAGGGGCTACCAGGTACACATAAAATTGGCCATTTTTATGCGCTAAACGCTCTCATTTTTCATATTTCTAGTGCAGTAATGCAGTTCAAATTTCGTATTTCAAGTTTCTATGTTCTAGCGCTGCAGTGTGCTGCCCTATTTACTTAACGAATTAACCTCGTCACCTGTGGAAGGAAACTCAGAAACACCCACAGCCACCAGAGAAAGTCCATGGACAGAACCAGCCGAAGTACCATTCATGACCACAGGAGGGAGCCGGACAACAGAATTCACAACAGTACCCCCCCCCCCTTAAGGAGGGGTCACCGAACCCTCACCAGAGCCCCCAGGCCGACCAGGATGAGCCAAATGAAAGGCACGAACCAGATCGGCAGCATGAACATCAGAGGCAAAAACCCAGGAATCATCTTCCTGACCATAACCCTTCCACTTGACCAGGTACTGGAGTTTCCGTCTCGAAATACGAGAATCCAAAATCTTCTCCACCACATACTCCAACTCCCCCTCAACCAACACCGGGGCAGGAGGATTAACGGATGGAACCACAGGCGCCACGTATCTCTGCAATAACGACCTATGGAACACATTATGGATGGCAAAAGAAGCAGGAAGGGCCAAACGAAATGACACAGGATTGATAACCTCAGAAATCTTATACGGACCAATGAAACGAGGTTTAAACTTAGGAGAGGAAACCTTCATAGGAACATAACTAGACGACAACCAAACCAAATCCCCAACACGAAGTCGGGGACCCACACAACGCCGGCGGTTAGCGAAACGTTGAGCCTTCTCCTGGGACAATGTCAAATTGTCCACCACATGAGTCCAAATCTGCTGGAACCTATCCACCACAGTATCCACACCAGGTCAGTCCGAAGACTCAACCTGCCCTGAAGAGAAACGCGGATGGAAACCAGAATTGCAGAAAAACGGCGAAACCAAAGTAGCCGAGCTGGCCCGATTATTAAGGGGGAACTCAGCCAACGGCAAAAAGGACACCCAATCATCCTGATCAGCAGAAACAAAGCATCTCAGATATGTTTCCAAAGTCTGATTAGTTCGTTCGGTTTGGCCATTTGTCTGAGGATGGAAAGCCGAGGAAAAAGACAAATCAATGCCCATCCTAGCACAAAAGGCTCGCCAAAACCTCGAAACAAACTGGGAACCTCTGTCCGAAACGATGTTCTCCGGAATGCCATGTAAACGAACCACATGCTGGAAAAATAATGGCACCAAATCAGAGGAGGAAGGCAATTTAGACAAAGGTACCAAATGGACCATCTTAGAAAAGCGATCACAAACCACCCAAATGACCGACATCTTTTGAGAGACGGGGAGATCCGAAATAAAATTCATAGAAATATGCGTCCAGGGCCTCTTCGGGACCGGCAAGGGCAAAAGCAACCCACTGGCACGAGAACAGCAGGGCTTAGCCCGAGCACAAGTCCCACAGGACTGCACAAAAGAACGCACATCCCGCAACAAAGACGGCCACCAAAAGGATCTAGCCACCAAATCTCTGGTACCAAAGATTCCAGGATGCCCAGCCAACACTGAACAATGAATCTCAGAGATAAATCTACTAGTCCATCTATCAGGGACAAACAGTTTCTCCGCTGGGCAACGGTCAGGTCTATCAGCCTGAAATTTTTGCAGCACCCGCCGCAAATCAGGGGAGATGGCAGACAAAATTACCCCCTCTTTGAGAATACCCGCCAGCTCAGGAACACCCGGAGAGTCAGGCACAAAACTCCTTGACATGGCATCAGCCTTCACATTCTTAGAGCCCGGAAGGTACGAAACCACAAAATCAAAACGGGAGAAAAATAATGACCATCGAGCCTGTCTCGGATTCAACCGTTTGGCAGACTCAAGATAAGTCAAATTCTTGTGATCTGTCAAGACCACCACGCGATGCTTGGCTCCTTAAAGCCAATGACGCCACTCCTCGAATGCCCACTTCATGGCCAACAACTCTCGATTACCAACATCATAATTGCTCTCAGCAGGCGAAAACTTTCTAGAAAAGAAAGCACATGGCTTCATCACCGAGCCATCAGAACTTCTTTGCGACAAAACAGCCCCAGCTCCAATCTCAGAAGCATCAACCTCAACCTGAAACGGGAGCGAAACATCTGGCTGGCACAACACAGGGGCAGAAGAAAAACGACGCTTCAACTCCTGAAAAGCCTCTAAAGCTGCAGAAGACCAATTGACCACATCAGCACCCTTCTTGGTCAAATCAGTCAACGGTTTAGCAACACTAAAAAAATTAGCAATGAAGCGCCGATAAAAATTAGCAAAGCCCAGGAACATTTGCAGGCTCTTCACAGATGTCGGCTGGGTCCAATCGTCAATGGCTTGGACTTTAACAGGGTCCATCTCGATAGTAGAAGGGGAAAAAATGAACCCCAAAAATGAAACCTTCTGAACTCCAAAGAGACACTTTGACCCTTTCACAAACAAGGAATTTGCACGAAGGACCTGGAACACCATTCTGACCTGCTTCACATGAGACTCCCAATCATCCGAAAAGACCAAAATATCATCCAAATACACAATCAGGAATTTATCCAGGTACTCTCGGAAGATGTCATGCATAAAGGACTGAAATACTGATGGAGCATTGGAAAGCCCGAATGGTATAACCAGGTACTCAAAATGGCCCTCGGGCGTATTAAATGCTGTTTTCCATTCATCGCCTTGTTTAATACGCACAAGATTATACGCCCCTCGAAGATCTATCTTGGTGAACCAACTAGCCCCTTTAATACGAGCAAACAAATCAGACAGCAACGGCAAAGGATACTGAAATTTGACTGTAATTTTATTGAGAAGGCGGTAATCAATACAAGGTCTCAAAGAACCATCCTTCTTGGCCACAAAAAAGAACCCTGGTCCTAACGGTGATGACGACGGGCGAATATGGCCTTTCTCCAAGGATTCCTTTATATAACTCCGCATAGCGGCATGTTCTGGCACAGATAAATTGAACAATCGGCCCTTAGGAAACTTTCTACCAGGAATCAAATTAATTGCACAATCTCAATCCCTATGAGGAGGTAGGGCGGTGGCTTTGGGCTCATCAAATACATCCCGATTATCCGACAAAAACTCTGGAACTTCAGAAGGAGTGGAAGACGAAATAGACAAAAATGGAACATCACCATGTACCCCCTGGCAACCCCAGCTGGACACAGACATAGATTTCCAGTCCAATACTGGAAAATGAACCTGTAGCCATGGCAACCCCAAAACGACCACATCATGCAGATTATGCAACACCAGAAAGCGGATATCCTCCTGATGTGCAGGAGCCATGCACATGGTCAATTGGGTCCAGTACTGAGGCTTATTCTTGGCCAAAGGCGTAGCATCAATTCCTCTCAATGGAATAGGATACTGCAAGGGCTCCAAGAAAAAACCACAGCGCCTAGAATACTCCAAGTCCATCAAATTCAGGGCAGCGCCTGAATCCACAAATGCCATAACAGAATAGGATGACAAAGAGCAAATCAGAGTAACGGACAATAGAAATTTAGACTGTACCGTACCAATGGTGTCAGACCTAGCGAACCGCTTAGTGCGCTTAGGACAATTGGAGATAGCATGAGTGGAATCAGCACAGTAAAAATATAGCCCATTCCGACGTCTGTGTTCTTGCCGTTCAGCTCTGGTCAAAGTCCTATCACATTGCATAGGCTCAGGCCCATGCTCAGATAGTACCGCCAAATGGTGCATAGCTTTACGCTCACGCAAGCGTCGATCGATCTGAATGGCCAAAGACATAGACTCATTCAGACCAGCAGGCATGGGAAATCCCACCATGACATCCTTAAGGGCTTCAGAGAGACCCTTTCTGAAGATTGCTGCCAGGGCACATTCATTCCACTGAGTGAGCACAGACCACTTTCTAAACTTCTGACAATATATCTCCGCTTCATCCTGACCCTGACACAGAGCCAGCAAGATTTTCTCTGCCTGATCCACTGAATTAGGTTCGTCATAAAGCAATCCAAGCGCCAGGAAAAACGCATCAACATCACATAATGCCGGATCTCCTGGCGCAAGGGAAAATGCCCAGTTTTGAGGGTCACCACGTAACAAAGAAATAATGATCTTTACTTGTTGAACAGGGTCACCTGAGGAGCGAGGTTTCAAGGCAAGAAACAATTTACAATTATTTTTGAAACTCAAGAACTTAGATCTATCACCAAAAAACAAATCAGGAATTGGAATCCTAGGCTCTGACATCGGATTCTGAACCACAAAATCTTGAATGTTTTGTACACTTATAGTGAGATTATCCATCAAAGAGGACAGACCTTGAATGTCCATGTCTACACCTGTGTTCTGAACCACCAAGATGTAAAGGGGAAAAGAGAGACAAAACACACTGCAAAGAAAAAAAAATGGTCTCAGAACTTCTCTTATCCCTCTATTGAGATGCATTAGTACTTTGGGCCACCTGTACTGTTATGACCTGGTGGTCAGGACAATAATGGACCTGGTGGTTAAGAGCACACGGAATGACCTGATAGTTACTGATAATATAGGACGAGCTCTGGGACGTGGGAACTCTGCTGACCGCAATCCCTAATCCTATCAACCACACTAGAAATAGCCGTGGATTGCTCCTAATGCTCCCTATGCAACTCGGCACAGCCTAAGGAACTAGCTAGCCCTGAAGATAGAAAAATAAAGCCTACCTTGCCTCAGACAAATTCCCCAAAGGAAAAGGCAGCCCCCCACATATAATGACTGTGAGTAAAGATGAAAATACAAACACAGAGATGAAATAGATTAAGCAAAGTGAGGCCCGACTTACTGAACAGACTGAGGATAGGAAAGGTAGTTTTGCAGTCAGCACAAAAACCTACAAAAAGACCACGCAGAGGGCGCAAAAAGACCCTCCGCACCGACTCACAGTGCGGAGGCGCTCCCTCTGCGTCCCAGAGCTTCCAGCAAGCAAGACAAAAATCAAAATAGCAAGCTGGACAGAAAAATAGCAAACCAGAGAAAAACAAGCAGTCACTTAGCTTCTGCTGGGAAGACAGGTCACAAGAACGATCCAGGAGTGAACTAGACCAATACTGGAACATTGACAGGTGGCATGGAGCAAAGATCTAAGTGGAGTTAAATAGAGCAGCCAGCTAACGAATTAACCTCGTCACCTGTGGAAGGAAACTCAGAAACACCCACAGCCACCAGAGAAAGTCCATGGACAGAACCAGCCGAAGTACCATTCATGACCACAGGAGGGAGCCGGACAACAGAATTCACAACAGACAACCAAAAAGAAGGGATGATAGATTGAAGGACATATCACAGAGGCAAGGATAAGGGAGGAGGAAACCATTGATGATGGTTGTGAAGAAAGATAGTGTGGAGTGCAAGTAGTTGGTGAAAGAGACAGCGAAAGTGGTAAAACAGATGATGGGAGACGTCTGAAGACATTCAGGCTATAGTCGATCACTGCAATGGACATTTTGACAATGTAATGTAATGTATTGGAGAGGATTAATTTTAATGAAAATAATATAGAAGATTAAAATTACAATTCAACGGGACCTGCAAATTTTGTAAAGAGAGAAAATGAGAGTGGTGATGAGTGAACCAGTTCAAGTTCGGGTTCAACAGATTCTGCCAAACTTGAGTTAAAAATTTGATTCAGGTCCAAACTCGACCCGAAGCTTGACCCAGAACCCAAACCCAATATAATTCAAAGGGGACCTGAACTTTGGTGCTGGAAACAGCTGTAAAATGATGGCAGTAAGGGCTAGGGGGCTGCAAAGGCAAACAAAATGGGGGTAAGAGCAGGACAATTGCCCTGCAAACAAATGTGGATAGACAAATTAAAGGACTTTTCTCCCTGTGTGTCTTTATTACTTTGACAACAGGGTTTGTAATGGGGGTGTCTGATATACACCTCTCCATTACCAACCTCTGGGTTTGATGTCCGTGGACATTATACAGCTGACATTAACCCCATAAATTATGCCTTGCCAACACACCAGTGCAAGCGGGAAGAGCCGAGTCTAAGAGCCAGTAGTGGCGCATCTAATGGATGTGCCATTTTTGAGGTGTCTGAGGGCTGGTGTTATTAGGCTGGGAGTATGCCAATATACATGGCCCCTTACCAGCTTATTAATATCAGCCGTCAGCTGTATGCTTTGCCTAAGCTGGTTATAAAAAATTAGAGGGAACCTCATGACATTTTTTTTTAAGGTCCATCTTATTTTTAATAATTAAGTAAATAAGGCAGCACACTGCAGCGCTAGAACATACAAACTTGAAATACGAAATTTGAACTGCATTGCTGCACTAGAAATATGAAAAATGAGAGCGTTTAGCGCATAAAAATGGCCAATTTTATGTGTACCTGGTAGTCCCTTTACGGCATCTCTCTTATACCAGGTCCTACGCTTGCCTTACCTCGCTGAGAATAAACGTCTCCATCTGAATGGGTACATGTGAAACCTCTTCTTAGACTAGAATTCTCTCTCTCTGTGGAGGGGTATTGGACCTGCTGTAATTAAAACACCTGTAGGCTAGGAGGCGGAGTGCACGATCAGAAGGCTAGAGAATACATTTCAAAAACCTGACCTGCACATCCAAACATAGACTCAGTGTGAACAGGTGCTGAACCTAGAGTCGCCAACTCGTATATAGTTAAGTAATTAAGGCGCCTCCTAGCCTACAGGTGTTTTAATTACAGCAGGTCCAATACCCCTCCACAGAGAGAGAGAATTCTAGTCTAAGAAGAGGTTTCACATGTACCCATTCAGATGGAGACGTTTATTCTCAGCGAGGTAAGGCAAGCGTAGGACCTGGTATAAGAGAGATGCCGTAAAGGGGCTACCAGGTACACATAAAATTGGCCATTTTTATGCGCTAAACGCTCTCATTTTTCATATTTCTAGTGCAGCAATGCAGTTCAAATTTCGTATTTCAAGTTTGTATGTTCTAGCGCTGCAGTGTGCTGCCTTATTTACTTAACTATATACGAGTTGGCGACTCTAGGTTCAGCACCTGTTCACACTGAGTCTATGTTTGGATGTGCAGGTCAGGTTTTTTAAATGCATCTTATTTTTAATAACCAGATACGCCAGATCAGACAGCTGTGGGCTGACATTAATAGGCTGGGAGCCATGGATATTGGCCTTATCCCAGACTAAAAGTACCAGCCTCCAGCTATCTGTTTCAAAGACCTTTATTAGACTTCCTGACCCGAACAGGAAACCGGACATACAGTAAGAAGTCTGTGTTCGGGTTTGCTCATCCCTAAATGAGAGGATAGAAAATTCATTACTATTAATGATGATGAAGCACTAAAATGCTTGAGTGCTTAGTACTCGAATCGAGCAGTTCAGACGATCAGACTGGCTTGACTCAAGTACCGAATATGATGGAGTCAATGGGAAACTTGAGCATTTTTCAAGGCGACGCTACCCGAAAGGCAGGTAAATTGCTGAAATGGATGGAAATAGTGCTCAAAAGGAATGAGAATAGCATGTGGAAGCCACCTAGATACATCTCTGACTCCCAGGTCACTGCTGGGAACAATGTTGTCAGACTCAGTATTACTTCACTTTTACAGAGTGACAATAAAACATACAAAACAGAAGATAAAATGGATATTACAGGAAACATTCTTTCCTGCATAATAACTTGTATATAAGGCAAAACTAAAAAGAGAAAAATTATCCTTCATCTCCATCCCTTTGGCGATGGACCTGGCGACACTGATGAGCATTGATGTCACTAACCGGTGCCTATGAATAACGGTCACAATACTGCTATTCACAGATGCTGGATACATCGGGGAACGTGGACTGCATTGGACCTGCATGGCAACATTTCGGTTAATAAATTGGTGAATGGGGGACTGTCTATTGTCTTTATTTCAGTCTTTTTATGTCTTTCAGGTAACCTTTCTGGACTAGATCAGATGCGTTGGATTACTTCGGACTTGCATGGGATTTTTAATTTTTTTTTAATAAATCGTAAACGAGGCATGGTGTGGATCAGTCTTTATTCAAATAAAGTGTTTCTTTCCGTGTGTTTTTATTTTTTATTACAGTTTAAAATGCTGGTGGTGTCTGATACACACCTCTCCATTACTAACCCCAAGCGTTGTTTTTGATAAATCACAGCTATAATCAACCCCAACTACCATTACTCTGATTGCCACCAAATCAGGGCAGTAGGGAAAAGTCAGGCAAAGTGCGAGAATTGGCGCATCTCATGTGATGTGCCAATTCTGGGACGGCTTTATACTTGCATTTTTAGGTTAGGAAAGGCCCAATAACGAGGGACCTTTCCAGCTTGATAATATAAGTCTGGAGCTCTCTGCTTTACCTTGGCTGGTTATCAAAAATAGAGGGGACCTCACATCATTTTTAAAAAATGATTTATTTATTAAAACTAGGATAAACACATCTGCGTAAACACACTTACAACGCATGTGCTTTTTTTAAATGTAGATTTAATGCAACTCTATGGGGACATTTCTAAAAAAAAAAAAAAACCTGAGCTTTCCTGCAAGAGAAATTGACATACTGGGACTTGTAAACATGCTTCACAGGTGAGTTTATGCAGAGTAACTGTCTGTTATTTCCATTAGTTCCCCTCACTGTGCTTGTACTGTACAACACAGCATTTTGGATGCAGCAAAAATGCGCTGCACCCAGTACGCTAGTATTACTGAACGTGGGCACGCTGCCTAATGCCAGTAGCCAGCATGGCTACAGCATTATCATGTATAGCAGGCAATCCCCACATGTATATTGTCTGTTTATTGGCCACAAAACATGAGTGACGGGGACTCTAGCATGGCGCTCGAGTACCGGCGATACTTAATCAAGTAATGATCGTACCGGATCACCCCGATGCTTGATCGAGTATCGAGCAGTGGTGAGCACACTCGCTTATCATTAATTAATATATGCAAGCTTCCCAAAAAAAGGAATACAAAGTATTCAGCTATGTCTTGTTCCCACCATGCATTGAATGAATACCTCTGTGGTTTGATAACTATGACTAACAGACAGTTACTAACTTTAGATCATAGCCCATATTGGCAGTGGTTGGTTACATCGGTTCCTACTGGAATAGCAACTCTTTTTCTAATATATAATCCCAAGAGGAAGTGAGACAGTCATCTGCCCATGAACTTGTCATTTCCAAAATGCAAAAGTATGGCAGTCAGGGAGTATTTGTGTTACAAGCACGTAGTCATTTACAGTCTTAAATTTAGCAGTTTCTCTGTTGCTTTTACTAGTAATAGCTTAAAAAAAATGGTCTATATATTCATTTTCTGTACACAATTAGTGTAGTACAACAATGTCAAAAATAGTATAGGTATTCTTAGTTTTTAAAATATTGATCTGACCTAGGAACCTTAAATTGATCTGACCTAGGAACCTTAAGTATGTGTGCATATCAAGTACCTGCAGCAGAAATTTCTCTTACCAGGAAAAACACTGTATGAAATATGTACACTTTTGATGCAGTTTTTATTTAATAGAATGGGTGAAAAATGCTGCAAAAAACGCTGAAGGAATTAACATGCTGAAAATTTGAGGCTGCTTCAAATCTGCAAGGTAAAAGTAAGCATCAGGGACACCTTCAGGACATTACTGCTCTGACTGGCATATCAGTGCGGGCCCGCCAGCAATAGTTAAAGCAGCCAGCCAATCAGAGGCTGGCAGCTGTCATCAGCGCACGTCGCCGGCGTATGATGTCATTGTCATTCGCCGGTGAGTGCAGGCTTGAAAATCCTGGACGATGAGTCAGAATAATAGGTGGCGCTGAGGCTTAAAAGAGCTGTCAGTACGCCGGGACACTAGGGATAAATGCGGTATCCACCGCTAATGGAGTGTGTCACAGCGCCACCTATTATTCTGACTCACCGTCAATTGATGCAAATCTGAGTATTCTATTGTTTTTGGGGCCATACAAGTATACAATTATACCTAGCACACTGATGAAGGTCCAGTATCGACCGAAACGTTTGTGATTTACTGTATGTAATAAATCCCCACTTTTTTGCATCACAACACCCTGGAGTGTGCTAGTCACTTTATATTGTATACGTTCAGGTTTGGGCACCTATGACTGTGCACCTCCCCTATTTAGGCTGTGCTTAGCATCTTCTATATCATGGGGCAGAATGGAGACACGGGGCAGAATGGAGACACGGAGCAGAATAGAGACACAGGGCAGGATGGGAGACATGTGGGGCAGGATCGGAGACACAGGGGCAGAATGGAGACAAGAGGCAGAATGGAAACACAGGGGTGGGATGGAGACATGGAGGCAGGATGGGAGACACGGGGGCAGAATGTAGACAAGGAGCACAATGGAGATACGGGGGCACAATGGAGATACGGGGCAGAATGTAGACAAGGGGCAGAATAGATACAAGGGGGCAGAATGGAGACAAAGGGGCAGAATGGAGGCAAGAGAACAGAATGGAGACAAGGGGCAGAATGGAGACAAGGAGGCAGAATGGAGAAAAGCGGCAGGATGGAGACACGAGGGCAGGATGGGAGACACAGAGAGCAGGATGGGAGACACAAGGGGCAGAATGGAGACAGGGGGCAGGATTGGAAACTCAGGGGCAGGATGGAGACAGATGGGGCAGGAATATGGAACAAGATGGAGACAGATGGTTCAGGATCATGGGGCAGGATGGAGACAGATGGAGCAGGATAGAGACAAATGGGGCAGGATCATGGGGCAGGATGGATATGATGGAGACAGATGGGCAGGTTGGAGACAAATGGGGCAGGATGGAGACAGATGGGGCAGTATCATGGGGCAGGATGAAGACACATGGTGCAGGAATATGGGGCAGGATGGAGACAGATGGTGCAGAATCATGGGGCAGGATGGATACAATGGAGACAGATGGGTCTTGATCATGGGGCATGATCTTGAGGCAGCACGGTGGCTCAGTGGTTAGCACAGCAGCCTTGCAGCGCTGGAGTCATGGGTTCTAATCCCACCCAGGACAACATCAGCTAAGAGTTTGTATGTTCTCTCCGTGTTTGCGTGGGTTTCCTCCGGGTACTCCGGTTTCCTCCCACATTCCAAAAACATATAGGATATTTAGATTGTGAGCCCCATCGGGGACAGTGATGATAATGTGTGCAAACTGTAAAGCGCTGCGGAATATGTTAGCGCTATATAAAAATAAAGATTATTATTATTATTTATTATAGATGGGGCAAGGATCATGGGTCAGATGGGGCAGGATGGGACATCACATGGAGGCAGTATGGGAGAACATATGGCTGGAGCCAGGAATGAGACACACAGGGGCCAGGATGGGGGATATTATTACTGCAGTGAGGTATTTATTTTATTTTTTGAGGATAATATTTTACATGGGTGAGGCAGTCCTGTTACTGTGCAGAGCAACACTGTCGCCTTTTTTCTTCATCTGGTATAGTTTAAATTTTGGGAAAAAATAAGTAATGTGCTCTGCAAGCGGTGCTCTAGATAACTGTGTTATTTCCTGCAGAGATGAGCTCTGGCTGGAAGAAGTGATGGCAGTCTGTGCTGGATGAAGATGAAAAGCAAAGAAGAAAAAGACACTGCATAAATGTGTGCACACCTATGTATCAAAAGAGTAACAACTTTATTATAAGACACACAGCAATACAAAATATAAAACCATTAAAAACATGTCCCATAAGGATCAAAAAATGAACACACCATATTCCTTGAATGATGATATACCTACAAGTCACAGCCAAAGATGTGGAAAAAATGCTCATACACTAATATGCATAAATACAAATACAATCAAATATATATTGGCCGAGCACTTGTGAAAATAAGGAAGTAACCACACAGATCCTGATAACGTGTGGGCGTCCCCAAAGTTATCAAAGCGTAAGCCAAGTTCAGCCAAATAAAATATTCACTAGGTGAAGGAAACCCTGTGGCTAATGCTAAATGTCCATAGTAGGGGAAGCAAGAAGGCCAGAACAATATATAGGCTAAATCAGCACAGAGGCATAGAGAGGCCTACAAGATCACAGCCACAAAATAAAGAAGCAGCAATCATGGCTGAAAAATAGCACAGCCCAAAAGGTGCAGACAGAGCTGTATGACCACCTTAAAAAAATTTGATTGTATTTGTATTCATGCATATTAGTGTATGAGCATTTTTTCCACATCTTTGGCTGTGACTTGTAGGTATATCATCATTCAAGGAATATGGTGTGTTCGTTTTTTGATCCTTATGGGACATGTTTTTAATGGTTTTATATTTTGTATTGCTGTGTGTCTTATAATAAAGTTGTTACTAGTGTTGAGCATTCCGATACCGCAAGTATCGGGTATCGGCCGATATTTGCAGTATCGGAATTCCGATACTGAGATCCGATATTTTTGTGATATCGGGTATCGGTATCGAATCAATAGGGATGTGGAAAATAAAGAATTAAAATAAAAAATATTGATATGCTCACCTCTCCGGCGGCCCCTGGACTTCACGCTGCTATCCGGGAGGCTTCTTTGTTTAAAAAGCGCGCCTTTCGGACCGGTGAATGACGTCCCGGCTTCTGATTGGTCGCGTGCCGCCCATGTGACCGGCACGCGACCAATCAGAGGCCGCGACATCATTCGCAGCTCCTCAATTCCTAGAATTAGCAGTTTTGTGAATGAGAATGACGTCGCGGCTTCTGATTGGCCGCGTGCCGCCCATGTGACCGGCACGCGGCCAATCAGAAGCCGCGACGTCATTCTCATTCACAAAACTGCTAATTATAGGAATTGAGGACCTGCGAATGACGTCGCGGCCTCTGATTGGTCGCGTGCCGGTCACATGGGCGGCACGCGACCAATCAGAAGCTGGGACGTCATTCACAGGTCCGAAAGGCGCGCTTTTTAAACAAAGAAGCCTCCCGGTTAGCAGTGTGAAGTCCAGGGTCCGCCGGAGAGGTGAGCATATCAATATTTTTTATTTTAATCCTTTATTTTACACATCCCTATGGATCCCAGGGCCTGAAGGAGAGTTTCCTCTCCTTCAGGCCCTGGGAACCATGAGAATACCTTCCGATACTTGATGTCCCATTGACTTGTATTGGTATCGGATATCGGTATCGGCGATATCCGATATTTTTCGGGTATCGGCCGATACTATCCGATACCGATACTTTCAAGTATCGGACGGTATCGCTCAACACTAGTTGTTACTCTTTTGATACATAGGTGTGCACACATTTATGCAGTGTCTTTTTCTTCTTTGGTTCAGTATTTGCATTTCCCATGCATTGTGTAGCACCCTAGCGAATACATTTATATATTTGTTGTGCTCCCGACATATCTCTTTATTCTGAAAAGTAAAGAAGGACTTCACCTAGAGACATCACTGGTGAGTCAGTGTGTTACCTTTCCACTGACACTGTACACTGTATACTATATACAGCGGTCATGTGTACAATGTCACCAGTGATCATTGTTTTACCTTTATACTATACACTATATACAGAACTCCTGTGTATAATGTCACCAGTGATCACTGTATTACCTGTATACAGATGCTGCATAATAAGTACAGATCTCCTGTATATAATGGCACTTATGGTGATGCTAGTATTGTGTTTTTTTTTTACTTTGCAGTATTTTAGTATTCAGTCACTATGTAGTGGTAATATGTTGTCCGGCCTTGATGTGGCGGTATTTATCCCTTGTGTATGATATTTTTCAGTCACTGTGGTGGTAATATGCAGTCTACCTGGTGTGGCGTATTTGTTCCTTTTATGTGGTATTATATGTAACTATGTGGTGGTAATATGGTGTCTGGTCATGTTACTGTGGTATTTGTCCCCTGTATGTAATATTATTGGTCATTTTAAAAATTGTAAAATAAATACAAATATACTTAAATTGTATTGGATATTTTCACAAATTATTAATAGATTAGAGTAGGGCCCGGCCAATAGAGTCTACCTTGTTTTGGTCACGGCTTAAAAAATCTTTTGACTATGGACAGTTCGAGGGTTGGAGGTCGGGCTGGGGTGGAGCCTGGGCAGTGTCTCAAGGAGGCCCTGAAAATTTTGCCAGTATGGGGCCCCAAAATTCCTAGTGGCAGCCCTGATAAGCATCATGTGAATGGAATTTCAGATATCACATTCACTCTGCTCGCACTGTAAAATGCAGCAAACAAGGCAAAAACGTAACATGTGAACAGGCCTAAGGAGATGTACTTTATTTCTTCCTGGGAGCTGATGACTTTCATTCAAAGGAGTGGCTATAGTCACTGCTCACAGCAAACATTCACTACACTGTGAGTGGTGACTGTAAGCACACCCTGAGACTTTGATTGATAGCCAGATCTACAGTGCATCTGTGCAGATCTAGTTGTCAGCGCCTCCTTCCTCGACAGCAGATTAGTAAGGACGGTACACAGGGGAAGGGCCAGTATTTTAACCGTCAGACACAGATTTTGTTCCCAGTCATTCTGCCCACTTACTGGGGTGCTGCGTAAATGAGGAGTATATGATGTATGCTAACAGAGGTATCATGTTGAATTTTCCTTTAGAAAGGGATGTGTGGTAAGATTTTTGAACTAGCAACATATATTTAGTGCATGTTTCATTACTCATATTATTATTCTGTGTACGGCTGAAACCTGAAGAATTGTGTGGAGCATATTAATGTATTCATGTACCAAAATGTCCAAGTGTAAAACCAAAAATCAACATCAGGCTACCAGATAAATGCTTAAAGAGACAGTGAGAAGGGCAACACATTAAAAAAAATTATAATAATAGAATATATAGAGATGAAGAGTAGAAATTTCCAAAAATTAACCCAAGGGTCTGTATCATACACGCTGAAAGATGCTGTGATAGAGACATCACAACATACTTTGCAGTTATTACAATAGGTATATAAAAAAAATCATAATTTTCTATTGGTTTAATAAATAGCGTATCTTTATCTAACAGTTGTGCGACTGGCGCAAAGCTTGCAGAGATATGCAAACATGACTATATACCTCTAATATTCATGAGTTTGCTGTTGCTGTGTGGAATAAAGCTGATATCTTTAAAAAAAAATTGGCACATATTGCTAGATATAGCGAAATTGTACATAACACCTCTGTGAGGGTACTTGCCAAAACTAAAGTCAGGAAATTGATTTTTCATAACTATAAAGCACTCAATATGAGAAAGGGTGATGTTAAGGGATGTGGATGTGATGGTGCGCAGCAAGGCCATGTTACAGATCGGAAAGAGACTGGATCTTGTTCTCGCTTCCTGTCAAAATGTGGTCAGCGCGCTACACCACTGACCAACCCAGACAAGTGCGAGGATGTTGTAGGTTGGATGGCAGACAAAGGCTCCAAGTGTGTTGACAAGCAGCACCACAAAGTCTTCCACATGGTCCAGTTTCAGTACCCAAGAGGATGGAGGCTGGGTCTCTGAATCCTCAACCTGGTCTTCCTTCCTCCAACCATCAAGAGTCCCAGGAGACATATGACCCTAATGCTGGCCACTATGAGGAACTGTTTACGTTCCCTTGTAATTTTTCAGGCCTCTCAATGTGCACCATTAAAGAGGGTCATGAGGAGGTGGAGTGCAGTGATGCTCAAACATTTGAGCACCCATTGCCAGGAAAAAGCCACGCTCGGGTAGGTCAATTCATATCTGAAGAGGTGGAGGATAATCATGACACACAGTTGCCATCAGGTCAGCCTAAAATCACAACTCAGAAGGTGAATCAGATTGAGTAATTATTTGGAAGAAAATGTGGTTGATCATGAGGCCACTGATCTAACCTGGCACGGTGGCATGCCTAGCAAGCACAGCATTGCAGGCAGAGATGGATCGATAGCACGAAAACAGGCTAGCAAAGGTAGTGGTTTGACCAGAGGGAGAATTTGGTCAACTGTTCCACAAAGCCCCCCGCACTCGGCTAGATAACAGGCCAAGGGTGCGTTGTTCCCCTATATGGTAGTTTTTTCCTGAAATTCCTTCAGACAAAACAACTGTAGTTTTCAGAATCTACCAAGTCAAGCTAAGAAAAGGCAAGTACACTGCCAACCTGCGCACCACCAGCTTGCAAAAGCACATGGCAGCCAAGCATCCCAGTAGGTGTATGATTGTGAAACCACTGCCTCTTCCCCTGTTTTATGGGCTTCCCAATCTGCTGGCCATGAAACAGGCACTGATGCCACCTGCCCACAATCTGCAGTTGCATAGGCACAACAGTCAACAACCTCCTCCAGTTCATTGTCCCAGTGCAGCATTCACTTCTCCCTACCCCAGATGTTTAACAGAAAGCAGAAGCATCCACCCACCCACATGCTAAAATGCTAAACACCCACATTGCCAGATTGGTAGCCCTGGTTATGTTGCCATTTAGAATTGTAGGAACTGAGTCTTCCTGCAACCTCTTGGAGGTAACAGTCCCAAAATACCCGATTCCCACCCTACACTATTTTTCCCAGTGTGCCACCAAGATATTATATAAGCACATGTTATATGTTACAGCATGTCAGCCATGCTCTGGCCAATGCAGTCCCTGGGAAGGTCCTCCTTACCACAGACACGTGGACAAGTTCTTGTGGACAGGGACACTACATTTCCCTTATGACACACTGGGCTAACCTAGTGGAATCTAGGGCAAAATCACAGGTTGAGACATCACATATCTTACTCACGCCAAGAATAGCAGTCCCAACTTCCATCAGGGTTTCAGTCTCCTGGAATTACAGTTCCTGTCTCTGCTCCTCCTCTTCCTCAGCGGAAGGTGGTGATGGCAAACTCAGTCGAGGGGTTCAAGAGAGGCCTGGATGTCTTCCTGGAGCAGAACAATATTGTATCATACAATTAATAGGTTCTGTAGAAGGACGTAGATCTGGGGATTTATTATGATGGAATATAGGCTGAACTGGATGGACAAATGTCTTTTTTCGGCCTCACTAACTATGTTACTATGTTAATAACTAGCCTCTCCATCACTCCCCAGCTGGGAGATCTGCTGCACTGCCTTGGAAAAGCAGCAGCATGCTCTGCTGAAGCTCATCTGTTTAGGTGATAAAGCTCACAACGCAGCTGAGCTGTTGAAAGGGATTAAGGAACAGACTGATCAGTGGCTTTCCCAGCACAAGCTGGTTGTGTGCGATAATGGGTATAACTTGGTGGCAGCTTTAAAGCTCTGAAAGCTGGTAAAAACATGCAAGGCCCATGTGCTGAACTTGATTGTACAGCATTTTTTTAAAACATACCCTGACTTGCCAGACCTAATTGCCAAGGTACACCATGTCAGCACACATTTCTGAAAGTCATTTCAGGCTTTTGGTGGATTAGCTTTGCTGCAGCAGCACTTCAATTTGCCTTGTCACAGACTGATTTGTGAACTGCCCACACACTGTAATTTGACCTTTCATAATAATAATAAGTAATCATTTTATTTCAAAATCACCAACATATTTCGCCGCACTTTACATTTTAGTGAGGACTTGTACAGACAATAAAAGACATTACAGAATAACAATAGTCACATAAAAAACAGATATCAAGAGGAAGAGGGCACTGCTCGCAAGCTTACAATCTATAAGGAAATAGGGAAGACACGAAAGCTGGATGGTAACAATTGCTTTCATTGTTCTGACCAGCTATAATGTAAGAAATTGAATGTTAATGTAAAGCTGCATGAACCAAAAAGTACAGACACAGAAAGCTATTAAAGCATAAAGCGTGTGAGAACATCATACAAGGATCTGGTTATGAAGAAAATGTTGAATGGGCAACACAGGGATAGCTCGATAAATGTATTGAGGTGGTAGGTGGTTCATATGTTGGCAAGGCTTAGTGAGCAGCAGAGAGCAGTGTCTGAATTCCATCTTCTCAATGTCCATCAGAGGACACTAACATATGTGAGTTTCTTCATAACTTTGATTACTGCACCAAGATGGTGAGAACTGATGACGTTATTGTCAGCGAAAGCTTCCCGCTGCTCTGTCTATTAAAACGTTTGCTGTAGAATCACAAAGAGGAAACTTTGAATGCCAAGCAGGTGGCTATGGAGCAATATTTTACATTGGCTGATACCACACAGCCCAGCCTCACACAATATTCTCAAGCTGCATTTGGTGATAATGATGAGGAGGAGGAACATGAGTTTTTGGTCTGTGCTATAAAGGGGTCTCACAATTCCAGTTTCATGCCTGTCCAGCATGGATGGCCTAAAGAAGATGAGGAGGAGGATATGTGTCGTGAGGAGGCTAGGATGGTTAGTGTTCTTCCCGGTGAGGACGCTGAACTTTTGACTCTTTGTAGTCTCCAACACATGGTACAGTTCATGTCCAGATGCCTTTCCCAAGACCCTCACATGAAGCAAATTTTGTCCTAACATAAAATACTGGCTGTGCACCTTTCTTGATCTATGGTATAAGGAGACATTTGATTCTTTCATGTCGGAGGCAGACATGTCATTTTTAGTGCATGCATGACAGAGGGTCATTGTGGAAGATTGCTAAAAAGATTACCCTCAGACAACGCTGCAGGTAGAGGTACCGGTTCTTTTCTCCCACAGTGATTACAGGAGAGGGTCACACACCAGGTGCAACTCAGGGAGAAAAGATGTCCACCAACTGGGCCATTTTTATGAAACCATCACATCAGCAAGGGCTATCTGTGGGTCTAACTATGATGATCAGGAAGAAGTTGACCAAGATGGTGAAAGACTGCTTAAGTGAAAATACCAGCATCCTTCCTGATTCTTCAGTGCCCTTTAACTATTGGTTGTCCAAGCTGCACATTTGTCCCAACCTCTCATTGTATGCCTTGGAGGTGATGTCATGCCCTGCTGCAAGTGTGTTGTCCGAGCGGGTTTTTAATTCGGCCCGTGCAATCATAACCGATAGGCGCACACGGCTGTCAATGGAAAATGCAGACAGGCTGACTCTTTTAAAATTGAACAAGGGCTGGATTTCCCCCGACTTTGTAAGCGCTATCGATGACAGCAACGTAATATAAAAGCAGCCCAAAATTTTTGGAAGTTGTCTTAATGTCCACCCCTTACCATCTAAACCCATTTTGTTCAGGAAATCACCTCCTCCTGCTTCTGCAACAAGTACTTAGTGGTCATGTATGTATATCCCACATGGGTAATGTTTTGTACATTTTGAAAACTTGGCACATTGTGCAATGGTCAAACTTGTACTCCCTATCTATACCTCTTGTAATAACTGCAAAGTGTATTGTGAAGTCCCATCAAATCGTCTTTCAGCTCATCTGATACAGACCCCTTGTGCAATTTTTGGAAAACTTTGCACATTATGCAATATGAAAGTTGTAAGCCCTCTCAATAGTCTTGCTGACACAGTAAAACAGTGGAGTGATGAAAATTATTGCCAATTCTAAATTGTCATGTTTGATTATCTCTGCCTGGATTGTGTCAGTCCCACATCTGCTAGATAATGATACGCTATTTATTAAACCAATAGAAAATTAGGATTGCTTTTTAGATCGCCTTGCTGACAGACTCCAACAGTGAAGTAATGAAAATTATTGCTACTACTAAATTGTCACGTAAGATTATCTGTTCTCTGATTGCACCACCGCGCAACTTCTAGATAAAGATACACTACTTTTTAAACCAATAGAAAATTAAGATTTTTTTAATATTGCCTTGCTGGCACACTCTGAATGTGGAGTAATGAAGATTATTGCTACTGCTATATTGTCACATTTGATTATCTCTGCTTGGATTGCGCCAGTCGCACAACTGCTAGATAAAGATATGCTATTTATTAAACCAACAGAAAATTAGGATTGATTTTTTGATCACCATGCTGACAGACTCCAACAGTGGAGTAATGAAAACTATTACCACTGCTAAATTGTCACGTAAGATTATCTCTACCCAGATTGCGCCACTCGCACAACTACTAAATAAAGATACTTTATCTTTTAAACCAATAGAAAAATTAAGATTTTTTTAAGATTGCCTTGCTGATACACTCTGAATGTGGAGTAATAAAAATTATTTCCACTGCTAAATTGTGTCGTTTTATTATCTCTGCACATATTGCTGCAGTCGCACAACTGCTAGATAAAGATATGTTATTTTTTTAACAAATATAATTTTGGGTGGGTTTTTTACATTGCCTTTATGAGACACGGCAACAGCGGACTCCGGGAAATGAATGGTAAATAGTGACGTTTCCGTAGCTCAAGAGGTTTTGCGCCAGTCCCACAACCGCTGGACAGATATTAGGTATTTAAGTAATAGACGAGGAATATTATTTAGCAATAATTACATTTTAAAATGAATGTTACAATTTACTGGCACTGAGGAATATTATTTTTCGATAAAAAAAAAAATTATAGACTGCTACACAGGAATATTATGTAACTCCAAAAAATATAGTTTTGTATATGCTGGTATTACTTAATATTATTTGCTTCTACAAATAGCTGATTTTTATATTTTGGTAGTGGATGAAACCCTCCATATTTCACCCTAATCCTATAGTCTGCTCCTAATACCAACTACTATACAACTCATTGGAATAAAGCAGAGATCTGCAGCATGTACTTGCTATGATGAGAACACCCAGGTGCCTGCTTTTCACTCTGCCTCCTAATAAATCTCTCTACGCTATCCCTTCCTAACAAATAACTAATCTTCACAATCTTAGCCCTTAAAAGAGCTTTTTTGAAATGAAAAACACTCACTATAAGCTCCTATCACTCTCCCTGCACTCAAGCTATGCTCTCCCTACTTTGTTTCTAGCTGCAAAGTGCGCAAGATGGCACTGGTAGCCTTTAAATATCACCTATGACACTGGAAGGCCCGCCATTCTCAGTAATGCCACATCAAAGATGGCGTCGGCATTACCGTGATTGGCAAACCAGCCCATCATGTTCATTGGCTGTAAATAAAGTGCCAAACAAGCTGAGTGGGTCACTCTAATATACCGAGGTGAATATCTAATTACTCGCTGAGTAATGAATAACCCAAATAGCATACTACTCGTGTGAGTACTGAATAGTGCCAAATGTAATCGCTCATCAATACTGATCATTAATTCTTAAAATTCTCAATTCTGACATAAAATTTGTCATCAGTGAGAACAAACTTTCCCATTATTGAGATAGGAGAGAACAGTTGCTACTGATAACATTTCAATGGGAGGTAGAGGAGGGAGCAAAACTATTACCCCACTTGCCAATGCACCAGGGTCAGTGGGAAGAGTCATGCAAAGTATCAGAATTGAGTCATCTAATGGATGTGTCTTTTCTAGGGCTGCTGCAGGTTGCTATTTATAGACAGAGGAGGGCCAACATCCATGACCTCTTCCCAATTTAAGAATACCAGCCTCCAGCTGTCTGCTTTAGCTTGGTTGGTTATCAAAAAAATGGGGGGAACCCCACTCTGGTTTTTTAAATTATTCTTTATTTTTGATAACCAACCAAGCTGTCAGCTTTACCTGTGCTAGTTAACAAGAATCAAGGCGACCACACTTCTTTTTTTTATTAATTTTATTTTTTTACATTCTGCACTGGCCAATCACAACCATCTGACAGGGAGAAGGACTTGGGGATCCTAGTTAATGATAAACTTACCTGGAGCAGCCAGTGCCAGGCAGCAGCTGCCAAGGCAAACAGGATCATGGGGTGCATTAAAAGAGGTCTGGATACACATGATGAGAGCATTATACTGCCTCTGTACAAATCCCTAGTTAGACCGCACATGGAGTACTGTGTCCAGTTTTGGGCACCGGTGCTCAGGAAGGATATAATGGAACTAGAGAGAGTACAAAGGAGGGCAACAAAATTAATAAAGGGGATGGGAGAACTACAATACCCAGATAGATTAGCGAAATTAGGATTATTTAGTCTAGAAAAAAGACGACTGAGGGGCGATCTAATAACCATGTATAAGTATATAAGGGGACAATACAAATATCTCGCTGAGGATCTGTTTATACCAAGGAAGGTGACGGGCACAAGGGGGCATTCTTTGCGTCTGGAGGAGAGAAGGTTTTTCCACCAACATAGAAGAGGATTCTTTACTGTTAGGGCAGTGAGAATCTGGAATTGCTTGCCTGAGGAGGTGGTGATGGCGAACTCAGTCGAGGGGTTCAAGAGAGGCCTGGATGTCTTCCTGGAGCAGAACAATATTGTATCATACAATTATTAGGTTCTGTAGAAGGACGTAGATCTGGGTATTTATTATGATGGAATATAGGCTGAACTGGATGGACAAATGTCTTTTTTCGGCCTTACTAACTATGTTACTATGTTACTATGTTACTATGTTACTATGTAACCAGGCCAATACTTGAAATGGCCGTAATTTAGCCGGAAGTGGCCACACCAGAAAAGCATGTTGATTGCCTGCCCGGCAGCCTTTCAGCAAGCTTTGCTTCTGCTGCTGAACCCAAACAGTAACACAAACTTCTGGGAGAAATCCATTTTCGGGGTCCATGCATAGACGCTAGGTATTCGGTACAGACCCTGAACTTTACCATTCAGGTTCGCCCATCACTAGTTATGGCTCTTGGAAGAAGAGGAGGAAAAAACAGAACATTGCCTTGGATAAAAAGGTTAAAGAGGTACTCCAATGAACAAATTACATTTTAATTATTAGATCCTGGAATAAAAATAAGTTTCACAATTTGATGTGACAAACAAATGTTCCTGTGCGGAGATAATCTCATAAATGTGCCCCTGCTATGTTCTGTGTAATGGCTGTGTCTGACCATGCAGGAACATGGTCTGATCACACCACAGCTCCTGGGCAGTGGAGGACACAAAAGAGAGTATACATACAGGACAGCATGGGATCAAAGGACTTAGTTTCGTTTGCAGATGAATTAAAACAATGATATTCAATAAGTGTACATATATTGCATGCATAAACTTATAGAGAGCACTATCTTTTAGAGAATAACAAGACCATTTAGATAGTTTGGGAGAGTTTATCATGCTGTCAAGGGTTGTGTCCAAACACTCTGACACTGTGTAATCAGAAAAAGAAGTAATAAGAATCCATATTCTGGGCTTTACATTACTAGTAAAACAAACTATTTCAAATCGGCAAGTCATGGAGGATCTTTATCCCTATGTGGACTCCTCATGTAGACACTACACTGGTTTAGTATAACTTATGCTATTGCGACTTCACTAATATGAAGAAAAAAGAGAAGGACGATACAATAAAAAAAAGCCAAAGGTCAAGCAAGGGATGCGAATTGGATGCAGCATCAGAGTTGCTACCCCGGGCGAGTTAATGTAAATGATCTTGTTAATTACTGCCCCTTACAGAAAGGGCAAACAAAAGACTGTTAGAACAACAAACTTCTGTAAGTACAACTAATTCCACATGGGTATCCATTTTTTTATCCTGAGAAACACAAATTACAAACACAATGTAGACATCTGGAATGAATCATAGAAGGGTTTCTGTGGTTACACTTGCATCAAATATCCATATTCTGTATGTTGTTTTAACTGACTTTTTTATTGAACTGTTACATTTCATGCATTTAAAGACAGGTAAATTATAGTCAATCTATCCACAGACCAAAAGGGGCCCCTGTACTAGAACAGTAATTGGGCCCTTTGCAGTCCAATAGCTCATCATAATGCATAATTCCACCTGCTTTGGCAGTGGTAGTGGCCTCTTAACCTCTTGGGTCCCTGTGGAGGTTGCACAGATTGCACAAATTTTATCCATTTCTGAGTCTGTCCACATACGACTTGAAGATATGAAATGTTATTCAAGAATGTGCATAGTCAATAGGAGCTCGGACTCCACAATTTTACAGTCAGGCAGACTGTGTGCAAATGTAGAAAAGTCAAGACCATTATTACCCTCCCCAGGATTGGTAGACCAATAAAGTACACTCCAAGAACAAAACATATAAAAGCATGTGAGGTCACAAAAGAACTCAAGATAACCTCTAAGCAACTAAAGGCCTTTCTGAGGCCGGCGTCACACTCAGCGTAGGGAAATAAGGCGTAATATGCAGAAATGTTTCCTAAATACAGATCCGTATGTCATTCGTAGGCAGGGTGTGGCAGCGTATTTTGCGCATGTACTTCTGCGTATGTAATCCGTATGACACCGTAATCGGTTCTTTTCTCGCAACCTTACAAAACTGACATTTAACGGTTCCAGGCCTGAATTTTATTTAAATCATCATCACCAACCCTATTTAAAGCCTCTACAACAGGTGGCACACTCCCATCTGGCCATTTTGTGGGTGTGCATCTGTTGGTGTATTGTTGTTTTCTTGGCACCATGTCTGAGCCGCTGGATTTCACCACAACTCAGTGGGTGTTATTTGACTGGGTGTTGTCTCATCGCTTTGGCCAACCATACCCCGTATTAGTGGATCCGCAAAGAAGGAGAAGTATGTGGGTGCATCCACTTTTGAGACAACACGTCACTAAAGGACATTTTCAGAGGCTGTATAGAGCTCTGTGGGCACATCCTGACAAATTATATCTTTACTGTCGAATGACAATACCAACCTTTGACATCTTGCTGGAGACAGTACGTCCAGGACTAACATTTCAGGACACCAGGATGCGAAAATGCATATCCGCAGAGGAGAGTCTTCTCCTTACCTTACTGTATGTATTCACCATCCTCACATACTGCATGTTGATGATGGTTTCTTTTTTATGTTGTTTCTTAGCAACTCCATAAAATTATATGTGTAAATTATAGCCAAAGATGATACAAAACATGAATTTACAATGTTCAATTACATACCCAGTGTAGATTTTGCAAGTTACACTATTAATCCTGCCTTTTTACATTTATAATTTTTTGTTTTTAACTCTGGTTTTGGCGTAGTATTTTTACTTAGCTAATCTTATTTTGTCTGTACTTTCAGCTTCCTGTCAACTGGATTGTCCTATGCCGGACTACCTCTGGAGTTTCTCATCGGACGATCCACCATTTCTGGCATTGTGCGTGCAACATGTATGGAAATATGGTCAAAACTCCATGAACTTGTCATGCCTGAGCCAAAAATGGATGATTGGCTAAAAATAGCCCATGGATTTAATGTCACTTGCCAATTCCCTCACTGCATCAGAGGCCTGGATGGGAAACATATCAGGGTGCGTAAGCCGCCGAACTTGGGCACCCAATTCTTCAATTGTAAGCAATTGTTCTCTGTAGTTCTGTTAGTTGTAGTTGACAGTAACTACAGGTTTATAATTGTAGATATTGGGGCCTACGGATGAGCTGGAGACTCTAGAGTCTTCAATTCATCCATTATGGGTCGGCGGCTACGTGAAAATCAGTTTGACCTCCCCCCACCACGACAACTCCCAGGCTCCAATGCTGAAGCAGTGCCATATGTTCTTGTGGGAGATGAGGCCTTCCAATTGACGAGGCATGTGATGAGGCCTTATCCCCGGCACAACCTGGACCACCGGCGGTGGGTGTTTAATTTGAGGCTTTCCAGGGCACGGCAACTGGTGGAGTGTGCCTTCGGGATTCTGTGTGCCAAATGGCATGTCCTCCAGTCTGCCATTCAGCTGAGTGAGGCTAATGTTAACGAAGTGATAAAAGCGTGTGTTCTTTTACACAATTTTACAAGACATCATGATTGCTCCTCCGCTGCTAGTGGTGAAGACATGTTGACTAATGTGGGTAGTTCTACACCACATGGACCTCCTCCACGGTGTCCCCATTCTGGCCTAAAAGTGAGGGATATTTACACAAATTATTTTGTTTCTCCTCAGGGTGCTACTCCCTGGCAGGATTATGCTGTATCTCAGTTGTAATTGTTTTCTTTATTCCTATGCTATATATATAAAATAAAAAATTTAGTTACTGAACTATATGTGTTGATTTGACTTAATTATTGGATTTATATGAACATAATATGATTGGCAATGATGTCATAATGATTGGACAAACACAAAGAAATTGGCTTTCAAACTATATGATACTAAATGATATTTTTTGCCAATTTGAAACTTGGCTTTTGTGGCCAATAAAATTTGACCAGAGAAAAATAAGAAACCAAAACACATTGCTATCACAGCAGATTATCAAATTGTGTGTATATCACACACAATTTGCAACAAGAATCAACCCTTTTTTATAGATTATGATATGTTGGTGGAGGTGATGGAGGCAGTCCAGGTTGCTGCTCTTGTGGCCTTTGTTGGCCCAAATGCCCTTCACCCTGTTGTTGTGCTCTCTGTTGGCCCTGCCCCAAAATCTGGCCCTACTCAGATTGACCACTTGAGTACTGGCCATAAGGGTTCATACTATGGGCATCATGACGATAATATAAGTCGTGTGTGTCATAACCCCCACCAATATGACCATGTCGTCCAAACCCAGGTTTGGGACCAGCCTCCAACACTGGGTCTAGACAAGTGTCCATATTGGTAAGGTTGCTGGAAGGATGCCATTTGGTAATTAGTAGACATTGGTGGGCTCTGTTGGGGATAGGGTTGAGCTGTAGGCCCACGTGGAGGAGGTGCTGCAGATCCCTTTTTAGCATGCACTGGTTGATTTCTTGGCATATGTAACAGGTTACATGGTGACATCTGCCAACTCTTAATGTACTCAAACAAATTGTTAGGGTCATTTGGGGGTGTGCATGCTTCTAGAAGGATCTGCATGCACCCTCTCACACGTAGCCTCACCTCACGGGGAATGGGACGGAGATACCGGGCCAGGCTACACGCATATGACTCCTCACCGTCATCCTGAGTGGCCCTGGCCAAATAATTTAAGACACCAGTGTCCACATTTCTTCGGCTTGCACTAATCTATCTCCTTCTGCGGCCACGGCGTGAGGTCACAGCAGGCTGTGGTGAGGCCTCAAGAGGAACAGTTGGGCTGCTGCTGTGGGCAGTATCCTCGGGCATCAATGAAGCTGGTGGTTGGATTGAGTTCTGTTATTTGAAAAAGTTAAAAATAAAAAAAAATTACAATCATCTATGCCCATTCCTATCATATGTGTATTGTGATATGTGGTTTGTACTTACAGTCTGAGATCCATACTGGGATCCAGAAAACACAGCCGGTCAAAATAAATGTATTTGCGTTTTGCTGGAGCAGATGAGCCACTCCTGGACCGCTGCTGCCTTTCTCTTCGGTACTGGTCCCGAATGCTTCTCCAACGTCTCATAACATCTTCCACTGTAATGACAGAGAAGAAAATAATGTCTAAGGACATTGTACACATTGGTAACACAAGGTGTCAGTGATTTCACAGATTTTACTAGGCCCTATTCTAAGCTGCATTTCTAACTTAATATCTGCAATTAGCAAAATAAACACACACAAATATCACTATCCCATAAAAGGGGGACACCGTAGAATGTAAGTACACAAGAACAGGGTTCTGTCCCCTCTAGACCAGTCTGTCATTGTCAATTTGCTAACTGTAAGCGACATCTATAAATGTTGTACGTAACCCCTTTATCATGTCCTGCACCATTACAGAAATGCTGCAATATACATTCAAAATTAGGCTAACATAAATATAACTGTGAGCAAATATTGTTCTTACTGCAGTTTGCAATATGAAATAGTTGATTATCAGGAGTGTACTTACTTAGTTGCCTCTGTCCCTCATGTGGCCGCTGGTCTTAATTTGGGAAAAGGATCCCACAAATGCTCCTCCAACCAGCTATGTTGCCCCACGGACTTCCCTTGGCACCTAGACTGACAGGACGGACTGGACCTTATGACTTACTTGTCATCGCTCTGAATAGGCTCTGAGCATAATGCACTTTGTTGGTATGCATATGCGTGATACTCCTGTGATTTAGACTGCTTTTTTTGCACTTTTCTGCTTGGGCTATCTTACTCAATATGCAGCAGTCACTATGTTGGCATGGTAGTCGGGCAGATATGTCCTCACTGTTTATATGGTAGGAGTTGTATGTGAGAGAGAGCATATACTTGTATGTGGTCCATATCCTCCACTTCTTTCATACACCATGTTTGGTAGGCATTGTTATCCCTATATATATATATATATATATATATATATATATATATATATATATATATATATATATATATATATATATATATCCCATTGTATATATATATAAGCAATCTGGTACAAACTGATTTATTGCTTTGATTATGGAGATGTCCTGTTGTCAATAATTGGGTTCTTTACCTCTCAGGTGCCAATTGTTATTACTATACTTCAGTCTGTGGGATGTGTTTTGCATTCCTGTTATCACGGGTAGTTTTTAATTGCTTTTAACGGTGTTGTTTGCTTATCATGTTGTGCAATAAAAACTTTTTAATATTTTTGCTTACCATTTAGTCCTGTTGATCTCCTTTACAACATGTCTTTCTTCTATGTGGTTTTCTGGTGACTTTATTCATGTTGAGGGGGATTCGGGACATTCCTGATTATAGGTTATATGTGAGGTGGTGCCCTCCATTTTTTATGGTAAATGCAAGTCAACGGGACACAAATATCGGAATTAAAATAAGCCCTTTCTGTCCTTGTACATCCCGTTCCGGAGGGGGGAAGAGTGTGGGCAGTGTGTGGGTGGAGATTGCATGACTGTGGGACCATGGGGGTCTGTGCGGGCCTGCCAGGGGTCTGTATGGGCCTCTCGGGGGTCCGTGCAGGCTGCCGGGGATCTGTGCGGGCCTGCCGGGGGTCTGTATGGGCCTCTCGAGGGTCTGTGTGGCTGGCCAGGGGTCTGTGCGGCCTGCCGGGGGTCTGTACGGGCCTCTCGGGGGTCTGTGCGGCCTGCCGGGGGTCTGTATGAGCCTCTCTGGGGTCTGTGCGGCCTGCCAGGGGTATGTGCGGGTGTGCAGGTATCGTCTGATGGGACTACAAGTCCCATCGGGCTATGCCTGCTACAATGGCAGTGATTGACACATTAGCCAATGATGGGACAGTAGTAGTCCCATAATCCGGCTAATGTGTTGAATGTGAAAAAAAGCAAAACATACATACTACATACATACTACATACATACAACATACATACAACATACTACATACAACATACTACATACATACTACATACATACATACACCATACTACATACAAACTACATACATACAACATACTACATACTGTAGGGATTCCACTCACTCAGGTGCGACGGCTGATACTCAGGAGGCATGTTCCTTTAAAGTTCACTGGGTTTATTGCTTCATAAACCATATGGCAAAACAACAGAAAGCAAATAGCCTTTGGTTCAGGCCAAGAAAAACAAGTGTCCAGTTCATCCGGCTCAGTCCTAAAGCCTTAACACACTCAGGAGGGTTTCACCTCCACACATATCTGCTGTTTAAAGCATTTGCCTGTCTTATATAGAGCTAACCACACCCAGTAACCCATCACATGATTAGCCATGTGGTCTGACATCATCACAGGTCCTGAAACACACATATATACATGGTTATGTGCAACAAAGAAATACTCCGGGCTACATTACAGCAACAAGGCACTTATGTGGCACATACCTCCCGTCGACTACACACTCTTTAGCCATGCTACATACCTCCCCCTCTGCCTAAAGCCGTGGGGCTTGGCACTTTCCCCCACTAAACAAGGGATTCTTGATAGGGCATCCGCATTACCGTGCAGCTTTCCAGCCCTATGTTCCACATGGAAACTGAAGTCCTGTAGGGCTAAGAACCAACGGGTGACCCTAGCATTTCTACCCTTTCTTTCCCTCATCCATCTAAGTGGGGCATGGTCAGATATTAGTCTGAATTTACGACCCAGCAGATAGTACCGTAACGTGTCCACCGCCCACTTTATGGCCAAACACTCTTTTTCCACGACTGAGTAGTTCTTTTCAGATGAGGACAGCTTTCTACTCAGATAGAGAACAGGATGCTCCTCCCCATGTAGCTCTTGGGAAAGGACTGCTCCTACCCCAACATCTGAGGCATCTGTCTGAAGAATAAACTCTTTCTTGAAGTTTGGGGCCATCAGAACGGGCTGCTTACATAGAGCCCCTTTCAACTCTTGGAAGGCTGACTCTGTCTCTTCAGACCATTTCACCATCACCGACTTTTTCCCCTTTAGCAGATCAGTCAGAGGCGCAGCCACTGTGGCGAAGTTCGGGATGAACCTCCTGTAATATCCCACGATTCCCAGAAAGGCTTTAACTTGCTTTTTGGAGAGTGGTTTCGGCCATGTTTGGATTGCCTCCACATTCCTGATTTGGGGCTTTATTTCTCCACGACCCACTATATAGCCTAGGTATTTAGCTTCTTCCTTACCTAAGGCACACTTCTTCGGGTTTATTGTAAACCCCGCCATCTTTCTCCAGATGACTCTCCCAGTCCGGGCTAAAGATGACGATATCATCTAGGTACGCAGCAGCGTAGGCCTTATGGGGTGCAAGGACTCTATCCATAGCCCTCTGGAAGGTCGCCGGAGCTCCCTGTAGGCCAAACGGCATCCGGACATTCTTGAAGCACCCATCAGGTGTCGAAAAGGCAGTCTTCTCCTTGGCTTCCTGTGCCATGGGGATCTGCCAATACCCCTTTGTCAAATCCAAGGTGGATATATATCTGGCGTGCCCAAGCCTTTCGATAAGCTCATCAATGCGGAGCATGGGATAAGCGTCAAACTTGGAGACCTCATTCAACTTCCGATAGTCGTTGCAAAACCTCCACTCTCCATCAGGTTTTGGGACCAGCACAATTGGGCTCGACCAACCGCTCTTGGATTCCTCAATGACTCCAAGCTTCAACATACACTCCACTTCCTTGGAGATAACTTCTCGACGAGCCTCAGGAATACGATAGGGTTTCACAGTCACCCGCACATGTGGCTCTGTTAGGACCTCGTGCTCTATGACCTTCGTGTATCCTGGCAACTCTGAAAACAGGTCCCTGTTTTTCTGGAGTAACTCCCGGCACTGCTGTTTCTGGGTCTTTGATAGCGTCTCCGCTATAGTAACCGCTCCAACCTCATCTTCTGGGTTGCTTAACAACGATGGAGTTACTGTCGGCTCTCTATCTTGCCATGGCTTGATGAGGTTGACATGGTAAACTTGGAATGGTTTCCGTTTTCCCGGTTGGTGAATTTTATAATTTACCTCACCAAGTTTCTCGATGACCTCATATGGCCCTTGCCATTTGGCCAAGAACTTGCTTTCCACCGTCGGAACTAACACAAGAACTCGGTCTCCCGGATTGAACTGCCTCACTATTGCAGACCGGTTGTAGACCCTGGCCTGAGCTTCTTGTGCCTGGAGGAGGTGCTCTTTTACGATAGGCATCACCTTTGCAATCCTCTGCTGCATCAGGGCCACATGCTCAATGACGCTTCTGTGGGGCGTGACTTCGGCTTCCCAGGTTTCCTTGGCTATATCCAGGAGTCCTCGCGGATGTCGGCCATATAGAAACTCAAACGGTGAGAACCCTGTGGAGGACTGTGGAACTTCACGAATGGAAAACATCAGATAGGGTAAGAGACAATCCCAGTCTCTACCGTCTTTCTCTATAGCTTTCCTCAGCATGCTCTTCAGAGTCTTGTTAAATCTCTCAACAAGGCCATTTGACAGGGGATGGTACACCGAGGTCCTCAACTGGGAGATTTTCAGGGCTTTGCAAAACTCCCTCATCACCTTGCTCATGAAAGGTGTACCCTGGTCAGTCAGGATCTCCTTCGGCAGACCTGTCCGGGAAAAGACATGGACCAACTCGCGGGCTATACTCTTCGGGGAAGAATTTCTCAAGGGAATTGCCTCAGGATAGCGTGTGGCATAGTCCAGGATGACTAGTATATACTGACGGCCCCGGGCTGATTTAACTAAGGGACTGACCAAGTCCATGGCAATTCTCTCGAACGGCACCTCAATAATGGGCAGTGGCACAAGGGGGTTCCGGAAATGAGGAGTGGGAGCAGTTAGCTGACATGTAGGGCAGGACCTGCAATAGTTCACTATTTCCCGGTGACACCCAGGCCAATAGAACCTCTGCACAACCCGTTCTTGAGTTTTTTCCACCCAAGATGTGTGAATGGGCCATATCCAACACCTTCTGTCTATATGGACCCGGCACTACCAACTGCTCTACCAACTCCTCCCTTATTTTCGTGACCCGGTACAACAACTCCCCATTAGAGTTGAGCGACCTTGACCTTTTTAGAGTCGAGCCGGGTTTCGCGAAACCCGACTATCTCAAAAGTCGGGTCGAGTGAAATCGGCCGATTTTGACGTAAAGTCGGGATCGACCAAAACACGAAACCCAATGCAAGTCAATGGGGCAGCATAGTCGGCAGTGAGTGGGGGCCAGGAAAACACCTAGAGTGCCCATTTTAATGTCAAAACCATCCATTCTTCTTAATGAAGCTTGTCAAGCGTAATTTACCTTATAATAATTGGAAGGCATTTGAAATTGGGGGTCATTTGGCTAAAGTTGTGGTGGGTAGGGCTGGTTCAAGTAATTAGTGGGCCCAGGAAATCTGGACCACGTCACGGCAGTGGAGCAGGGAGAGGTAAGTATTTCAACTTTGCAAGTGCTGTGAACCTGAGCAAGCAGGGGGGGCCCACTTGTTGGCATTGGCCCTGGCACAGGGCCCCTCAAAGTACAGCGGTGTGTTTGCACGGCGGGGGCGCCTCCCACCGGCAGCAACACTTTTGCGTACTATGAGAGGCCCTGTGCCAGTGACGTCGCCAACTAGTATTCCTCCCCCCACCTGATGAAGGAACCTGCACTTTCATCTGCACCTTCCTCTTTGTCCCCGTGTAAGGTGGTATGGTATGCGGGAAGAGCAACCTGACTTTCAGCAGGGTCACAATGTTGTTGTGTAGCGTGCACGGGGAATGTTGCGTTATGGGTCAATGTACCAGCAGACTCATCTATCATTGGCTGGGCAATGGGGAGGATGAGGAGGAAACACAGATATAGGCCCAAAGAATAAAGTTGGCTAAATGCAGTTCAAAATTGGTAACACAGGAATAACCAGGGGGCATTGCAGTGGAGGACAACTGGAATGAGAGGCTGACACAGAGAGTAGGCCCAAATCAGTAAGTAGTCGAAATGCAGTTCAAAATTGGCAACCGTAGTAAACAGGCGGCACAGCTTTGTTCAGTGGAGGAGAACAGCAAGGAGTGGCAGACACCGATAGTAGGCCCCAACCCAACTAGTAGGCCAAATGCAGTCTAACATTAACAACTACTTAACGAGCGCCTGAAAACGGAATTTCAGGACAGGAAACCAGGAGAACAGCAAGGAGCGGCAGACACTGTTAGTAGGCCCCAAGCCAACTAGTACGCCAAATGCAGTTGTTCCATTTAACCACAATTTAACGAGAGCCTGAAGATAGAAGCTCAGGAAAGGCAACCTGGAGAACACCTTGGAGTGGAACACACCATCTCTCTCCACCCCATACCCATTTTGTAGGCCTAATGCAGTGTAGTTTTCTACAACTACTAAACGAGAGTCGGAAGACCGAAGCAATGGCAAGGAAACCTGGGGAACACCTTGGAGTGTAACACACCATCTCTCTCCACCCGATACCCATTTTGTAGGCCTAATGCAGTGTAGTTTTCTACAACTACTAAACGAGAGTCTGAAGACCGAAGCAATGGCAAGGAAACCTGGGGAACACCTTGGAGTGTAACACACCATCTCTCTCCACTCGATACCCATTTTGTAGGCCTAATGCAGTGTAGTTTTCTACAACTACTAAACGAGAGTCGGAAGACCGAAGCAATGGCAAGGAAACCTGGGGAACACCTTGGAGTGTAACACACCATCTCTCTCCACCCGATACCCATTTTGTAGGCCTAATGCAGTGTAGTTTTGTACAACTACTAAACGAGAGTCGGAAGACCGAAGCAATGGCAAGGAAACCTGGGGAACACCTTGGAGTGTAACACACCATCTCTCTCCACCCCATAGCCAATTTGGAGGCCTAATGCAGTGTAGTTTCCAACAACTACTAAACGAGAGCATTAAGATCGAAGCTCTGGAAAGGCAACCTGGAGAACACCTTGGAGTGTAACACACCATCTCTCTCCACCCGATACCCATTTTGTAGGCCTAATGCAGTGTAGTTTTCTACAACTACTGAACGAGAGTCGGAAGACCGAAGCAATGGCAAGGAAACCTGGGGAACACCTTGGAGTGTAACACACCATCTCTCTCCACCCGATACCCATTTTATAGGCCTAATGCAGTGTAGTTTTCTACAACTACTAAACGAGAGTCGGAAGACCGAAGCAATGGCAAGGAAACCTGGGGAACACCTTGGAGTGTAACACACCATCTCTCTCCACCCGATACCCATTTTGTAGGCCTAATGCAGTGTAGTTTTCTACAACTACTAAACGAGAGTCGGAAGATTGAAGCAATGGCGAGGAAACCTGGAGAACACCTTGGAGTGTAACACACCATCTCTCTGCACCCCATAGCCAATTTGGAGGCCTAATGCAGTGTAGTTTCCAATAACTACTAAACGAGAGCATTAAGATCGAAGCTCTGGAAAGGCAACCTGGAGAACACCTTGGAGTGTAACACACCATCTCTCTCCACCCGATACCCATTTTGTAGGCCTAATGCAGTGTAGTTTTCTACAACTACTGAACGAGAGTCGGAAGACCGAAGCAATGGCAAGGAAACCTGGGGAACACCTTGGAGTGTAACACACCATCTCTCTCCACCCGATGCCCATTTTGTAGGCCTAATGCAGTGTAGTTTTCTACAACTACTTAACGAGAGTCGGAAGACCGAAGCAATGGCAAGGAAACCTGGGGAACACCTTGGAGTGTAACACACCATCTCTCTCCACCCGATACCCATTTTGTAGGCCTAATGCAGTGTAGTTTTCTACAACTACTAAACGAGAGTCGGAAGACCGAAGCAATGGCAAGGAAACCTGGGGAACACCTTGGAGTGTAACACACCATCTCTCTCCACCCGATACCCATTTTGTAGGCCTAATGCAGTGTAGTTTTCTACAACTACTAAACGAGAGTCGGAAGATTGAAGCAATGGCGAGGAAACCTGGAGAACACCTTGGAGTGTAACACACCATCTCTCTGCACCCCATAGCCAATTTGGAGGCCTAATGCAGTGTAGTTTCCAATAACTACTAAACGAGAGCATTAAGATCGAAGCTCTGGAAAGGCAACCTGGAGAACACCTTGGAGTGTAACACACCATCTCTCTCCACCCGATACCCATTTTGTAGGCCTAATGCAGTGTAGTTTTCTACAACTACTGAACGAGAGTCGGAAGACCGAAGCAATGGCAAGGAAACCTGGGGAACACCTTGGAGTGTAACACACCATCTCTCTCCACCCGATGCCCATTTTGTAGGCCTAATGCAGTGTAGTTTTCTACAACTACTTAACGAGAGTCGGAAGACCGAAGCAATGGCAAGGAAACCTGGGGAACACCTTGGAGTGTAACACACCATCTCTCTCCACCCGATACCCATTTTGTAGGCCTAATGCAGTGTAGTTTTCTACAACTACTAAACGAGAGTCGGAAGACCGAAGCAATGGCAAGGAAACCTGGGGAACACCTTGGAGTGTAACACACCATCTCTCTCCACCCCATACCCAATTTGTAGGCCTAATGTAGCCTACTTTCCGACAACTACTAAACGAGAGCATGAAGATCGAAGCTCAGGAAAGGCAACCTGGGGAACACCTTGGAGTGTAACACACCCTCTCTCTACACCACGGAAGGGCTGATTCTTAGGAAGGAAGGCTGTCGGAAAGAGGCAGGGCGCGTCCGAGGGTGATTATATTCTTATTAGGTATATACTCACCCTCGGACGCGCCCTGCTTCTTTATTTGTAATGAATGTTTATTTGCAATGTGGTTTTGACTTTCTCTATTATTTTGGTAAATAATGATTTTATTATTTTCATTGTTTTGCATCTTCTTGGCAATAATATAAAGAAGACGCGACAGGACAACACTCGGTGGATGCCATATCTGTGTTTAAAATTTAAAAAACCTTTCAGTTAACTACTTGCAGGAGAAAGTTATTGTAGCTGGTGGCCATTTTTAGTACTGTACCAGATTTTTGTTGTATGTGTTTGTTTTTAATGTTAAAATGTCTGCATTTGATATCTCTCCAGTATTTTCTTTTTTATAAGCAAAATACTTATTTTTATATTTTCTGATGTTGGTTCAAGGGGTACACGGGCAGCAGTAGACAGGTCAGTGGAGGCCTAGTGGAAGGAGGGACCGCAGACAGGCTTCGAAGGCCTAACATAATAAATTGGGCTGGCTGTAGGCAATTTAAAATTGGTTCCAGGGGAACACGGGCAGCAGTAGACAGGTCAGTGGAGGCCTAGTGGAAGGAGGGACCGCAGACAGGCTTCGAAGCCCTAACATAATAAATTGGGCTTGCTGTCGGCAATTTTAAATTGGTTCCAGGGGAACATGGGCGGCAGTAGCCAGGTCAGTGCAGTAGTAGTGGAAAGAACGGGCCGCAGACAGGCTTCGAAGGCCTAACATAACAAAAATTGGGCTGTAGGCAATTTAAAATTGGTTCCAGGGGAACACGGGCAGCAGTAGACAGGTCAGTGGAGGCCTAGTGGAAGGAGGGACCACAGACAGGCTTCGAAGCCCTAACATAATAAATTGGGCTGGCTGTAGGCAATTTAAAATTGGTTCCAGGGGAACACGGGCAGCAGTAGACAGGTCAGTGGAGGCCTAGTGGAAGGAGGGACCGCAGACAGGCTTCGAAGGCCTAACATAAGAAAAATGTCAATACAATGGTATTGATAGTGCCAGGCATTGAAGGATGTCAGCGCATAGACTAAACATTGGTGGAGCTGTGAGAGAAAATTTTGCAAGTGGTAGAGCACTGTTTGAGCTGGGGGGAAGGGACTGTCTTGTGGCCGGCGGTACAGGCCCAGGGCCCCTCATATTACAACAGTGTGTCTGACGTTGGGTGCGCACCACCACCGCCAGACACTTTATTGTACTATGAGGGACCTAGTGGCAGTGCCGTCGACCAAAAGCGGGCACACCCACCTCCTCAGACAATTAGTACTCTCACGGGTGCTGGCGCCAAGTGGCGATACCACGGCCCCGTGTGGGGACTTTGGCCATTTAGGGAGGTGTTAACATGTCGGATGCTGGACAATCAGGTGCTGCAAATTACGAGATTGGAAAAGTCGTTCAGAATAGTCCACAGGCAAGACCTTTAAATAGGAAAGCTAGGTGTCAGCCGGGCAAGGTGGGGCAAAAGATTTCGAAATCCAGTTGTGGTTCATTTTAATGAAGGTTAGATCATCTACATTTTGGGTAGCCAGACGAGTCCTTTTTTCTGTTAGTATTGAACCTGCAGCACTGAATACTCTTTCTGATAGGACACTAGCTGCCGGGCAAGCAAGCTCCTGCAATGCATATTCTGCCAATTCTGGCCAGGTGTCTAATTTTGATGCCCAGTAATCAAATGGGAATGATGGTTGAGGGAGAACGTCGATAAGGGATGAAAAATAGTTTGTAACCATACTGGACAAATGTTGTCTCCTGTCACTTTGGATTGATGCTGCAGTACCTGTCCTGTCTGCGGTCATAGCAAAATCACTCCACAACCTGGTCAGAAAACCCCTCTGGCCAACGCCACTTCTGATTTCTGCCCCTCTAACACCTCTGGTCTGCTGGCCCCTGCAGCTCGTGTTAGAACGATCACGGGCGCTGTGTGCAGGGAATGCCAGAAGCAAACGGTCAACAAGAGTTGATTGTTTGGTTGCTAATATTAGTTCCAAGTTCTCATGTGGCATTATATTTTGCAATTTGCCTTTATAGCGAGGATCAAGGAGGCAGGCCAACCAGTAATCGTCATCGTTCATCATTTTAGTAATGCGTGTGTCCCTTTTGAGGATACGTAAGGCATAATCCGCCATGTGGCCCAAAGTTCCAGTTCTCAAATCTGTGGTTGTGCTTGGTTGAGGGGCAGTTTCAGGCAAATCCACGTCACTTGTGTCCCTCCAAAAACCAGAACCCGGCCTTGCCGCGCCAACAATTTCCACTGGCCCCGGAAAAGCTTCCTCATTAAAAATATAATCATCCCCATCATCCTCCTCGTCCTCCTCCTCCTGTTCGCCTGCTACCTCGTCCTGTACACTGCCCTGGCCAGACAATGGCTGACTGTCATCAAGGCTTTCCTCTTCCTCAGCTGCAGACGCCTGATCCTTTATGTGCGTCAAACTTTGCATCAGCAGACGCATTAGGGGGATGCTCATGCTTATTATGGCGTTGTCTGCACTAACCAGCCGTGTGCATTCCTCAAAACACTGAAGGACTTGACACATGTCTTGAATCTTCGACCACTGCACACCTGACAACTCCATGTCTGCCATCCTACTGCCTGCCCGTGTATGTGTATCCTCCCACAAAAACATAACAGCCCACCTCTGTTCACACAGTCTCTGAAGCATGTGCAGTGTTGAGTTCCACCTTGTTGCAACGTCTATGATTAGGCGATGCTGGGGAAGGTTCAAAGAATGCTGATAGGTCTGCATACGGCTGGAGTGTACGGGCGAACGGCGGATATGTGAGCAAAGTCCACGCACTTTGAGGAGCAGGTCGGATAACCCCGGATAACTTTTCAGGAAGCACTGCACCACCAGGTTTAAGGTGTGAGCCAGGCAAGGAATGTGTTTCAGTTGGGAAAGGGAGATGGCAGCCATGAAATTCCTTCCGTTATCACTCACTACCTTGCCTGCCTCAAGATCTACAGTGCCCAGCCACGACTGCGTTTCTTTCTGCAAGAACTCGGACAGAGCTTCCGCGGTGTGTCTGTTGTCGCCCAAACACTTCATAGCCAATACAGCCTGCTGACATTTGCCAGTAGCTGCCCCATAATGGGAGACCTGGTGTGCAACAGTGGCAGCTGCGGATGGAGTGGTTGTGCGACTGCGGTCTGTGGACGAGGTCTCGCTTCTGCAGGAGGATGAGGAGGATGAGGAGGGGGTGTGAACGGCTACAGCCAACTGTTTCCTAGACCGTGGGCTAGGCAGAACTGTCCCAAACTTGCTGTCCCCTGTGGACCCTGCATCCACCACATTTACCCAGTGTGCCGTGATGGACACGTAACGTCCCTGGCCATGCCTACTGGTCCATGCATCTGTTGTCAGGTGCACCTTTGTGCTCACAGATTGCCTGAGTGCATGGACGATGCGCTCTTTAACATGCTGGTGGAGGGCTGGGATGGCTTTTCTGGAAAAAAAGTGTCGACTGGGTAGCTCGTAGCGTGGTACAGCGTAGTCCATCAGGGCTTTGAAAGCTTCGCTTTCAACTAACCGGTAGGGCATCATCTCTAACGAGATTAGTCTAGCTATGTGGGCGTTCAAACCCTGTGTACGCGGATGCGAGGCTAAGTACTTCCTTTTTCTAACCATAGTCTCATGTAGGGTGAGCTGGACTGGAGAGCTGGAGATCGTGGAACTAGCGGGGGTGCCGGTGGACATGGCAGACTGAGAGACGGTGGGAGATGGTATTGTTGCCGCCGGTGCCCTAGATGCAGTGTTTCCTACTATGAAACTGGTGATTCCCTGACCCTGACTGCTTTGGCCTGGCAAAGAAACCTGCACAGATACTGCAGGTGGTGCAGAAAATGGTGGCCCTACACTGCCGGAAGGGATGTTGCGTTGATGACTAGCTTCATTGGCCGAGGGTGCTACAACCTTAAGGGACGTTTGGTAGTTAGTCCAAGCTTGCAAATGCATGGTGGTTAAATGTCTATGCATGCAACTTGTATTGAGACTTTTCAGATTCTGCCCTCTGCTTAAGGTAGTTGAACATTTTTGACAGATGACTTTGCGCTGATCAATTGGATGTTGTTTAAAAAAATGCCAGACTGCACTCTTTCTAGCATCGGATACCTTTTCAGGCATTGCAGACTGAGCTTTAACCGGATGGCCACGCTGTCCTCCAACAGGTTTTGACTTTGCCACGCGTTTTGGGCAAGATACGGGCCCGGCAGATGGAACCTGTTGCGATGTTGATGCCTGCTGCGGCCCCTCCTCCTCCGCTTCAGAACTGCTGCCGCCTGCACCCTGTTCCCCCAATGGCTGCCAATCGGGGTCAAGAACCGGGTCATCTATTACCTCTTCTTATAGCTCGTGTGCAACTTCGTCTGTGTCACCGTGTCGGTCGGTGGTATAGCGTTCGTGATGGGGCAACATAGTCTCATCAGGGTCTGATTCTTGATCAGCACCCTGCGAGGGCAATGTTGTGGTCTGAGTCAAAGGACCAGCATAGTAGTCTGGCTGTGGCTGTGCATCAGTGCACTCCATGTCAGATTCAACTTGTAATGGGCATGGACTGTTAACTGCTTCACTTTCTAAGCCAGGGACGGTATGTGTAAAGAGCTCCATGGAGTAACCCGTGGTGTCGCCTGCTGCATTCTTCTCTGTTGTTGTTTTTGCTGAAGAGGACAAGGAAGCGACTTGTCCCTGACCGTGAACATCCACTAACGACGCGCTGCTTTTACTTTTACCAGTTTCACGAGAGGAGGCAAAAGAGCTAGAGGCTGAGTCAGCAAGATAAGCCAAAACTTGCTCTTGCTGCTCCGGCTTTAAAAGCGGTTTTCCTACTCCCAGAAAAGGGAGCGTTCGAGACCTTGTGTAGCCAGACGACGAACCTGGCTCCACAGCTCCAGACTTAGGTGCAATATTTTTTTTCCCACGACCACCTGATGCTCCACCACTACCACTACCCTCATTACCAGCTGACAATGAACGCCCCCGGCCACGACCTCTTCCACCAGACTTCCTCATTGTTTTAAAAACGTTACCAAACTAACGGTATTTGTTGCTGTCACACAACTTACACGGTGAGCTATAACTTCAGTATGATTTAGCTACCCCTTTACAGGTGGCTGAGACCACAACGAAAATCAGGCACAATGTTACACACTCTGTTGTTGGTGGCAACAAATGAGAGAGATGCCACACACGCAGGACTGTCACTGAAGCGCAAATGTAAATATTAATCTCCCACTGATTTTTTTTTTTTTTTTTAAAAGGGAGACTTTAGAAAAAAAAAATAATAAAAAAAAATGATTTTTTAAGGAAGAATTTAGAAACCAAATAAAATGAAATGATTGTTTCAGGGAGAATTTAGAAAACAAATAAAAAAAAAATAGGCTTTCTATGGCCCACTGAGTGAGAAAGGACGCACACAGGAGTCAGGAGTGGCACACAAGCCCAGAGGCCAATATTTATCTCCCACTGATTAATTTATTGATTTTTTCAGGTAGAATTTAGAACCCAAATCAAGCAAAAAAATTAATAGGCTTTCTATGGCCCACAATTGGAGAGAGAGAGAGAGATGGCACACCCAGGAGTCAAGACTGGTACACAAGCAGAAAGGGCAATATTAATCTCCCACTGATTTGATTTTTCTTCTTTTTTTTCAGGGAGACTTTAGAAGAAAAAAAATACAAAAAAATGATTTTTTCAGGAATAATTTAGAAACAAAATAAAATAAAATGATTGTTTCAGGGAGAATTTAGAAAACAAATAAAAAAAAAATAGGCTTTGTAGGGCCCACTGAGTGAGAGAGGACGCACACAGGAGTCAGGAGTGGCACACAAGCCCAGAGGCCAATATTTATCTCCCACTGATTGATTTATTGATTTTTTCAGGTAGAATTTAGAACCCAAATCAACCAAAAAAATAAATAGGCTTTCTATGGCCCACTATTTGTGAGAGAGATGGCACGCTCAGGACTGGCACACAAGCCCAGAGGCCAATATTAATCTCCCACTTTTTTTTTTTTTTCCAGGGAAAATTTATAAACCCAATAAAAAAAATAATAAATAGGCTTTCTATGGCCCACTATCTGAGAGAGAGAGATGGCACGCTTAGGACTGGCACACAAGCCCAAAGGCCAATATTAATCTCCCACTGATTGATTTATTGATTTTTTCAGGTAGAATTTAGAACCCAAATCAAGCAAAAAAATTAATAGGCTTTCTATGGCCCACTGAGTGAGAGATGGCACACACAGGAGTCAGGAGTGGCACACAAGCCCTGAGGCCAATATTTTTCTCCCACTGCTTGATGTTGTGATTTTTTCAGGTAGATTTTGGAACCCAAATCAAGCAAAAAAATAAATAGGCTTTCTTTGGCCCACTGAGTGAGAGATTGCACACACAGGAGTAAGGAGTGGCACACAAGCCCTGAGGCCAATATTTTTCTCCCACTGATTGATGTAGTGATTTTTTCAGGTAGATTTTAGAACCCAAATCAAGCAAAAAAATAAATAGGCTTTCTATGGCCCACTGAGTGAGAGATGACACAGACAGGGATGGCACTCTAGCAGAAATGCCAATCTTAATCTCCCACAAAAAAAAAAAAAAAAAAAAAGGAACTGTCCTTCAATTACTATCTCCCTGCAGTAATCTCAGCCAGGTATGGCAGGCAGCAATAAGGAGTGGACTGATGCACAAATTAAATAAAAAGTGTGGACAAACAAACAAGATAGCTGTGCAGAAAGGAAGGAACAAGAGGATTTGTGCTTTGAAAAAAGCAGTTGGTTTGCACAGCGGCGTACACACAGCAATGCAGCTATCAGGGAGCCTTCTAGGGCAGCCCAATGAGCTACAGCGCTGAGGAAAAAAAAAAATGTAGCTTCCACTGTCCCTGCACACCGAAGGTGGTGTTGGGCTGTGGAAATCGCTACAGCACAAGCGGTTTGGTGGTTAATGGACCCTGCCTAACGCTATCCCTGCTTCTGACGAAGCGGCAGCAACCTCTCCCTAAGCTCAGATCAGCAGCAGTAACATGGCGGTCGCCGGGAACGCCCCTTTATAGCCCCTGTGACGCCGTGGGCAGCAAGCCAATCACTGCAATGCCCTCCTCTAAGATGTTGGGGACCAGGACCTATGTCATCACGCTGCCCACACTCTGCGTTTACCTTCATTGGCTGAGAAATGGCGCTTTTCGCGTCATTGAAACGCGACTTTGGCGCGAAAGTCGCGTACCGCATGGCCGACCCCGCACAGGGGTCGGATCGGGTTTCATGAAACCCGACTTTGCCAAAAGTCGGCGACTTTTGAAAATGAACGACCCGTTTCGCTCAACCCTACTCCCCATTCATCAGAAAATAGGGAAATCTTGTGTCTGCCCCCGGCTCCTGTACCACCCCGTCAATAACTGACATTATTAAAGACTTCCCTCAGAGTGGGGTCCCTATGTTGGGCAATCCCAAAATTTTCACCGGTTACCTCTAACTCCAGAATGTCAGATGCAGGGGACACTTCCTCCTCATCCCCAACCAGAACACAAAAAGGAAACCTGTCTGACTCTGGGTGTGGCGACATCCTTCCAGGGATCATTGGTTCCCTACTCTTGCTGGGGAGCTCAGAACCTTTTCCCCACAAATCCCAAAACAAACAGAAATCGGGGCCAATAATTATAGGATGCAACAAGTCCTGAACGACGCCGACTATGTGGGACTCAGTGCCACATGCCGTTTCAATGTCCACCCTGGCCACCGGGTAGTCCTTTGCATCACCATGTATGCACCGCACTCCGACCTTCTTTCCCGGGAGCAGGTGGAGAGGAAAAGTGGCCCTCACCAGGGTCACTAGGCTCCCCGAGTCTACCAGTGCCGTTACTGCTCGACCGTTCACTTTTACGGGACACCCTTGAGGTCCCTCGTTGGGCGGAGAGTTCACACTGCAGGCTGGATACGCATAGTATGAACAACGGCGTCCCATGCTGCAGTCCATCTGCTCAGTGGTCTGGGAACAACGGGCAGCTATATGTCCTGGCCCGTGGCACCTCCAACAAATAATATCACCCGTAGGGACCTTGGGCACCACCTCCCCCGCCCTTTGTGACCTTGGACGCCCCACCCCTTTTTGGGACTCAGCTCCCTTCTGGGACCCCCAGTACGGCATGGGCTGCCTCCTGAAGGAGCCTTCCAACCCTTGGTATCTCTCAATCAGTCCGATCAGCTCGTCGGCATTCTGGGGATCACCATGGGCAACCCAAGTCTGTATAGGCCTCGGGAGGGAATGGACAAACCGATCCATCATCACCCTTTCTACCATTTGAGCAGGCGTAGATGACTCTGGCTGCAGCCATTTCTGGACCAGGTGCAACATATCAAACATTTGGGAACAAGGTGGTTTGTCCCGGTGATAGGCCCAGCAGTGAATTCGCTGTGCCCTGACAGTCAGTGTCACCCCCAAACGTGCGAGAATCTCGGCTTTCAACTTGTGATACTCCTTGGCATCCTGCAAGGTCAAGTCATAGTACGCCTTCTGGGGTTCTCCCGTCAGGTATGGCGCCAATACCTCTGCCCACTGCTCTGGCGGAAGTTTTTCCCTCTCAGTGACCCTCTCAAACACTGTCAGGAAGGCCTCAACATCATCCCCGGGAGTCATTTTCTGCAATGTGCGTCTTACCGTCTTCCGGACATGGGCGTCATCAGCCAGACCTGGGGTTTGGGCACTCGACTTGCCCTGCATGGCGGTTGCCAGAAGCTGCATCTGCTGCCGTTGCTCCTGCTGGCTCTGTTGCATCTGCTGCCGTTGCTCCTGCTGGCTCTGTTGTATCTGCTGCATCAACATCCTGTTTGTCTCTTGCTGCCTTTGCTCCTGCTGGCTCTGCAACTGGACCAAGTGTTTCAGCAGTTCCTCCATTTTCCCCGGCGACGCTTGCTGGCTTGCAACAGACTTGACCCAGGAAATTAAACAATAGACTTACGTCTCTGCTGGGAATGCTGCCCGCACGTCTACTACCAATTGTAGGGATTCCACTCACTCAGGTGCGACGGCTGATACTCAGGAGGCATGTTCCTTTAAAGTTCACTGGGTTTATTGCTTCATAAACCATATGGCAAAACAACAGAAAGCAAATAGCCTTTGGTTCAGGCCAAGAAAAACAAGTGTCCAGTTCATCCGGCTCAGTCCTAAAGCCTTAACACACTCAGGAGGGTTTCACCTCCACACATATCTGCTGTTTAAAGCATTTGCCTGTCTTATATAGAGCTAACCACACCCAGTAACCCATCACATGATTAGCCATGTGGTCTGACATCATCACAGGTCCTGAAACACACATATATACATGGTTATGTGCAACAAAGAAATACTCCGGGCTACATTACAGCAACAAGGCACTTATGTGGCACATACCTCCCGTCGACTACACACCATTTAGCCATGCTACAATACATACTACATACATACATACAGCATACATACATACATACTACAAACATACAACATACATACTACATACATACCACACACATACTACATACATACATGCATACATACATACATACTACATACATACATTCATACAACATACATACTACATACATGCAACATACAAACATACTACATACATATTGCAAACATACATATATACAACATTCATACCACATACATACTACATATATACTACATATACACTACATACATACATACTACATATATAAAACATACTACATACATACTACAAACATAATACATACATACTACATATATACTACATACATACATACATATTACATACATACATACATACTACATAAATACTACATACATACATATTACATACATACTACATCATCTGACATCATCTGACATCATCACAGGTCCTGAAACACACATATATACATGGTTATGTGCAACAAAGAAATACTCCGGGCTACATTACAGCAACAAGGCACTTATGTGGCACATACCTCCTGTCGACTACACACCATTTAGCCATGCTACAATACATACTACATACATACATACAGCATACATACATACATACTACAAACATACAACATACATACTACATACAGTACATACTACATACATACCACATACATACTACATACATACATGCATACATACATACATACTACATACATACATTCATACAACATACATACTACATACATGCAACATACAAACATACTACATACATATTGCAAACATACATATATACAACATTCATACCACATACATACTACATATATACTACATATATACTACATACATACATACTACATATATACAACATACTACATACATACTACAAACATAATACATACATACTACATAAATACTACATACATACATATTACATACATACTACATACATACTACATACATACAACATGCACACTACACACATACTACATACACACTACATACATGCATACTACATACATACTACATACATACAACATAAATACTACATACATACAACATACATACATACTACATACATAGTGCAAACATACATACATACAACACTCATACTACATACACACTACGTACATACATACTACATACATACAACATACTACATACATACTACATGCATACTACATACATACTACATACATACAACATACATACTACATACATACAGCATACACACATACTACATACAAACTGCAAACATACATACATACAACATGCATACTACATACATACAGTACATACATACTACATACATACATATATCCTGTTACGTGTTACAGAACCACTCAGCACCCAGAATATGTTGTGCAATTATATGTATGCATAATAGGTTCCATGTGAGATGTATTTCCCTAATGCATCAGCCCACAGGCTGCGCCCCTGGGCAGAGGGGACACGATATTCCCCTTTTGTCCACCCCCACCCCACCTTTGTAATTCCCACAGTAAATATCGGCGGGCTGTGCCCACCTGCGGCTATTGTAATGTATGTTTGGCCTGCCGCTTTTCTATAGGCCTGCCCTCTGTATCTGTGTTATATATTCTGGGTCCTGTGAGTAAAGTGTTGTCAGACTGGAAATACGTGGAGAAGCAGTGATCTTTTATATGCGCCCATGTAACCAAGGAATTCCAGCCAGTGTCCTTCATTCAGACTCCAGCCAAAGCAGAGTGGACCTCCGGAAACACAGGGTGGTACTGAAAGAGGTACCCCAGATTGGTAGACCCCGTTACACACACTACATACATACAACATACTACATGCATACTAAAAACATACTGTTAGGGCTAGCGGAACGCACCAAATAATAAGATAGATTAAGGTGCGTTTGCAGCCCGGGGTCCACCGTGCAGAGATGGAACCTGCTGCCAAGTAATGATGGACTATATGGTGGTACAATGAGAATACACACACGGGTTAACTTCACCCTGTGTGAAGGAAGCAAACCCTGTTAAGTCAAAGGGCCGCGGTACTGCACACAAGAGCGCAAGCAAGGAGTCACCAAGCTTGGTCCCAAGACTTGGGATCCGAGTCCGACTAGACTACTTGCGCTCGACACCGCTAAGGGCGTGTCAGCGTAACCAAAGTAATAATAACAGATGCACGAGAATGCATGCAGTGCCGCACTGGCGGATGCCACTAACCACCCAGGCTTGGGTCAGGAAAGCGCTGTGAAAGCGCACGGCGCCGCACTGGCGGCCACAGCAATTAGACGCTGTATGGTGTGTAACGTGCTGGTAGCTAAGTCGAGCGCTAGATAGCAATCACCCACCTTCCGCGAACAGTCATGCAATAGGGAGGGGATTTTAATGAACGACTTTCACTCACAACACACACACGTTTACAAATGTACACTAGCGCATGGCCGTGCTGTCATGCAAACCTTATATAGCTGCACAACATTCAGGACCTTCCAATAAAGGACCAATGGGACCCGCTGCAGCATCTGAGCATGTGACCCTCGATCTCCAATGGGAGATCTTACCTTGGGCATGCTCAGAAGGGAAAAAGCAGAACTTAGATCCCAAAAGCGTCTGCTCGCCGCTGCCCAGCACTGGCTTCAATGGCAGAAGCAGGCAAAGCAGCAGTAATCCTATGCACAGAGTGAGACTGCGGCTGGAGAAGAATGGGAGACCGCAGCAGAGATGGTTCGAGATTCCCCCTGTGCAGAGGTGGGAACTCAACACCTAACACATACTACATAGATACTTCATACATACATACAACATACATACATACTGCATACAATACAGACATACAGTAATTATAACATAGAGTACATACTCACCATCACTTGTCATTTTGATCCCCGAAGCCAGTGTCATCTGTAAAAAAGATTAAAATAACAAACAGCCAATATACTCCCTGATCCGCAAAAATCCACGAGTGTCCCACGACGATCTCCCATGGAGAACGGCACCATCAGCTGATGCGACCGCTCTCTAGGGGCTCCAGGAACACAATGACGGGAGGAAGGTATCCTTCCGCACTGTTTTCCTACACCGCTGTAAAGTGAGACTCTGAGAGGTTACTATAGTTCAGTGATGCACTGCAGGAGCCATTGCCTCCTGTCAGTGTGTCACTGAAGGTCCTATAGAGCAGTGACATCACCCGATGTCACTGTTCTATAGGGGAGATCGTTGTGGGACGCTCGTTATTAATTGGACTACGGCGGATAGGTAGTATACGGTTTATTATTTTACGTTTTTTGCAGGCGCTGAAGTATGGTAAGTATGGTTAAATGAAGAATATTAAAATACTTTTTTCCTAATGTGTGTGTGTTTTATTAACTCTTTACTAGTATTGGATTAATAATGGATAGGCGTCTTATTGATGCCTCTCCGTTATTAACCCGGCTTAATGTCACCTTACAATAGCAAGGTGACATTAACCTTAGCCTCTCTGGCTATAAAATATAGGGGACCCCACGTCATTTTTTTTTGGGTCCCCCTATTTTAATAGCAAAAACAGCTAACATAGAAAAAACTCAGAAAAAATACATACCATGAGATACGGCCTTCCCAAAACCCTGTCTGATGACAAATGCACACTTAGCAGGATGCAGCAGGCCTCCACTGATAAAGGCTAGGAGCGGCACAGGTGCAAACTACTTGATAAAAACAACCACCCCAACCAAACATTGCAGGGGTTGGCTGCCTAGCAGAAAAAAATGCACATTGATATAACTCGCATAGGACGCCAGTCACACTGATAGGTGCGGTGCACAGTGTCTGTATGCAACCTATTGATGACGCCCCTTATATTAACAGGCGGGCTGCCCAGCACTATAAAATGCAGCGCACAGTGAAAGACGCCCCAGAAAAACCTAGCCAACATAAAGAGGCCTGGCCACATCCTGCAGAAAAGGATATGATATAGTGCAAAAAAATGCATGCATATGATAAATACATACACTATATGAGGTATTGGTTTAATATTTTGGCCAAAATAAAGTAAGCCCGCAACCCAACGTCAAAGGTCCCCATAATATCGCGGGTCCTAACACTAATATCAAAAACAGCTAACAAAGAAAAAAAACCCTATTTTAATAGCCAGTAAAGTCTATGCAGACAGCTGTGGGTTGATATTCATAGCAGGCTGCAAATATTGGCCCCGGCCATCGGCTTTCCCCCTCTGGTGCAGAAATTTGCGTGGGAGCCCATGCCATTTTTTTCATTTTTTTTTAAATTAAATGCTCATTAAGGCCTGTTTCATACTTGCGTCGTTACGGGTCCGTCGCTATGCGTCAGGCCGATGTACCAATGCACCTTGTGAAATTTGTGCACGACGTGGGCAGCGGATGCAGTTTTTCAATGCATCTGCTGCCCATTCTGAAGGGAAGAGGGGGCGGAGTTTAAGGCGCATGCGCGGTAGAATATGGCGGATGAGACAGACAAAAAAACGTTCACTTGAACGTTTTTTGTGCCGACGGTCTGCCAAAACACTACGGATCTGTTGCACGACGGACGCGACGTGTGGCCATCCGTCGCGATCTGTCACTAACACAAGTCTATGTGTAAAAAACACATCCTCTGAGCACATTTGCAGTATCCGTTTTTTCTGCTGGATCCGTTTTTTTCTCATAGAGTTGTATTAGCGCCGGATTGGCCACACATTTCATCTGTTTTTTGCAGGATCCATCAAAAAAGCTGTTTCCGCCGGACGGAAAACACATACAGAGAAACATTTTTTCTGTCCTGCGTAAAAACGCACAGCGATGGATCAGGCGAAAAACATAAAACTGAGATGTGAAATGATGAATCCGGCCTCCAAATCCATTTTTTCATGCATGTTTCCATTCAAAGAATGCACATTTTCCATTTATTTATTTCCAAAAACTGCATCAAAACCGCGCAAAAACTGAACCAAAAACTGCATCAAAACTGCACAAAAAACTGTATCAAAAACCGCATCAAAAACCACATCAAAAACTGCATTAAAACTGCACCAAAAACTGCATCAAAATCGCATCAAAAACTGCATTAAAACTGCACCAAAAACTGCATCAAAAACCGCACCAAAAACCACATCAAAACCTGCATCAAAAACTGCACCAAAGCTGCATCAAAACTGCATCAAAACTGCACCAAAAACTGCATTAAAAAATCAAAAACTGCTCCAAAAACCGTATCAAAACTGAGCTAGTTTTTAATGCAGGTTTTGATGCAGTTTTTGGTGCCGTTTTGATGCATTTTTGATGCATTTTTGGTGGAGTTTTGATGCAGTTTTTGGTGCAGTTTTTGATGTGGTTTTTGGTGTGGTTTTTGGTGCAGTTTTGATGCGGTTTTTTTATGCAGATTTTGGTGCAGTTTTGCTGCAGTTTTTGGTTTAGTTTTAATGCAGTTTTTGGTGCAATTTTTGATGCAGGTTTTTATGCAGTTTTTAGTGTGGTTTTTGATGCGGTCTTTGATGCAGTTTTTGGTGCAGTTTTGGTGCAGTTTTGATGCAGTTTTTGGTGTGGTTTTTGCTTGGCTTTGATGCAGTGTTTGGAAATAAATAAACAGAAAATGTGTATGATTTGATTGGAAACATGCATGAAAAAATGGATTTTGAGGCTGGATTCATCATTTCACATCTCAGTTTCACCCGTTTTTTGCCAGATCCGTCGCTGTGCGTTTTTTCGCCGGACAGAAAAAACGTTCCTCTGTATGTGTTTTCTGTCCGGAGGAAAATGCTTTTTTGACGGATCCTGAAAAAAAACCCAGATGAAACGTGTGGCCATCAGGCGCAATCCGGCGCTAATACAACTCTATGAGAAAAAACAGATCCGGCGGAAAAAAACGGATCCTGCAAATGTGCTCGCAAGATGCGTTTTTTACCCATAGACTTGTATTAGCAACGGATCACGACGGATGGCCACATGTTGCATCTGTTGTGCAATGGATCCGTTTTGGCAGACCGTCAGCACGAAAAAACGTTCAAGTGAACTTTTTTTGTCTGTCGTGTCTGCCATAAACTATCGCGCATGCGCTGCCGAAACTCCGCCCCCTCCTCCCCGGACTTCAGAATGGGCAGCAGATGCATTGAAAAGCTGCATCCGCTGCCCACGTTGTGCACAAATTTCACAACGTGCATCGGTACGTCGCCTGACGCATAGCGACGGACCCGTACTGACGCAAGCATGAAAGGCCTTAATGAGCGCTTAATTTAAAAAAACAGAAAAAAACGGCGTGGGCTCCTGCGCAATTTTATGTGCCAGAGGGGGAAAGCCGATGGCCGGGGGCCAATATTTTTAGCCTGCTATGAATATCAGCCTGCAGCTGTCTGCGTAGCCTTTACTGGCTATTAAAATAGGGGGACCCAAAAAAAATGACGTGGGGTCCCCTATATTTTATAACCCGAAAGGCTACGCAGACAGCTGCGGTCTGATATTCATAGCCTAGAGAGGGGCCATGAATATTGGCCCCCCGGCTACAAATACCAGTCCGCAGCCGCACCAGAAATGGCCCATCTGTAAGATGCACCAATTCCGGCACTTAGTCCTTCTCTTCCCACTCCCATGTAGCGGTGGGATATGGGGTAATAAGGGGTTAATGTCACCTTGCTACTTTGGTGTCTGCTAAATATTTCTGAAGGTCTTATGTGGGGACGGGAAGAAAAACATTAGACTCGAACAAAGACGACCCAGGAAAACATACTCTGAAGGGAGGTAAGAACATTTCTAAAACAATCCACAGTGAGGAGATTGGAACAAAACAAAATCCTCTAAACTGCATGCTCGCAAACGCCAGAAGCCTGACAAACAAGATGGAAGAACTAGAAGCAGAAATATCTACAGGTAACTTTGACATAGTGGGAATAACCGAGACATGGTTAGATGAAAGCTATGACTGGGCAGTTAACTTACAGGGTTACAGTCTGTTTAGAAAGGATCGTAAAAATCGGAGAGGAGGAGGGGTTTGTCTCTATGTAAAGTCTTGTCTAAAGTCCACTTTAAGGGAGGATATTAGCGAAGGGAATGAGGATGTCGAGTCCATATGGGTTGAAATTCATGGAGGGAAAAATGGTAACAAAATTCTCATTGGGGTCTGTTACAAACCCCCATGGAAAGTCTACTTCTAAAGCAGATAGATGAAGCTGCAACCCATAATGAGGTCCTGGTTATGGGGGACTTTAACTACCCGGATATTAACTGGGAAACAGAAACCTGTGAAACCCATAAAGGCAACAGGTTTCTGCTAATAACCAAGAAAAATTATCTTTCACAATTGGTGCAGAATCCAACCAGAGGAGCAGCACTTTTAGACCTAATACTATCTAATAGACCTGACAGAATAACAAATCTGCAGGTGGTCGGGCATTTAGGAAATAGCGACCACAATATTGTGCAGTTTCACCTGTCTTTCACTAGGGGGACTTGTCAGGGAGTCACAAAAACATTGAACTTTAGGAAGGCAAAGTTTGAACAGCTTAGAGATGCCCTTAATCTGGTAGACTGGGACAATATCCTCAGAAATAAGAATACAGATAATAAATGGGAAATGTTTAAGAACATCCTAAATAGGCAGTGTAAGCGGTTTATACCTTGTGGGAATAAAAGGACTAGAAATAGGAAAAACCCAATGTGGCTAAACAAAGAAGTAAGACAGGCAATTAACAGTAAAAAGAAAGCATTTGCACTACTAAAGCAGGATGGCACCATTGAAGCTCTAAAAAACTATAGGGAGAAAAATACTTTATCTAAAAAACTAATTAAAGCTGCCAAAAAGGAAACAGAGAAGCACATTGCTAAGGAGAGTAAAACTAATCCCAAACTGTTCTTCAACTATATCAATAGTAAAAGAATAAAAACTGAAAATGTAGGCCCCTTAAAAAATAGTGAGGAAAGAATGGTTGTAGATGACGAGGAAAAAGCTAACATATTAAACACCTTCTTCTCCACGGTATTCACGGTGGAAAATGAAATGCTAGGTGAAATCCCAAGAAACAATGAAAACCCTATATTAAGGGCCACCAATCTAACCCAAGAAGAGGTGCGAAACCGGCTAAATAAGATTAAAATAGATAAATCTCCGGGTCCGGATGGCATACACCCACGAGTACTAAGAGAACTAAGTAATGTAATAGATAAACCATTATTTCTTATTTTTAGTGACTCTATAGCGACAGGGTCTGTTCCGCAGGACTGGCGCATAGCAAATGTGGTGCCAATATTCAAAAAGGGCTCTAAAAGTGAACCTGGAAATTATAGGCCAGTAAGTCTAACCTCTATTGTTGGTAAAATATTTGAAGGGTTTCTGAGGGATGTTATTCTGGATTATCTCAATGAGAATAACTGTTTAACTCCATATCAGCATGGGTTTATGAGAAATCGCTCCTGTCAAACCAATCTAATCAGTTTTTATGAAGAGGTAAGCTATAGGCTGGACCACGGTGAGTCATTGGACGTGGTATATCTCGATTTTTCCAAAGCGTTTGATACCGTGCCGCACAAGAGGTTGGTACACAAAATGAGAATGCTTGGTCTGGGGGAAAATGTGTGTAAATGGGTTAGTAACTGGCTTAGTGATAGAAAGCAGAGGGTGGTTATAAATGGTATAGTCTCTAACTGGGTCGCTGTGACCAGTGGGGTACCGCAGGGGTCAGTATTGGGACCTGTTCTCTTCAACATATTCATTAATGATCTGGTAGAAGGTTTACACAGTAAAATATCGATATTTGCAGATGATACAAAACTATGTAAAGCAGTTAATACAAGAGAAGATAGTATTCTGCTACAGATGGATCTGGATAAGTTGGAAACTTGGGCTGAAAGGTGGCAGATGAGGTTTAACAATGATAAATGTAAGGTTATACACATGGGAAGAGGGAATCAATATCACCATTACACACTGAACGGGAAACCACTGGGTAAATCTGACAGGGAGAAGGACTTGGGGATCCTAGTTAATGATAAACTTACCTGGAGCAGCCAGTGCCAGGCAGCAGCTGCCAAGGCAAACAGGATCATGGGGTGCATTAAAAGAGGTCTGGATACACATGATGAGAGCATTATACTGCCTCTGTACAAATCCCTAGTTAGACCGCACATGGAGTACTGTGTCCAGTTTTGGGCACCGGTGCTCAAGAAGGATATAATGGAACTAGAGAGAGTACAAAGGAGGGCAACAAAATTAATAAAGGGGATGGGAGAACTACAATACCCAGATAGATTAGCGAAATTAGGATTATTTAGTCTAGAAAAAAGACGACTGAGGGGCGATCTAATAACCATGTATAAGTATATAAGGGGACAATACAAATATCTCGCTGAGGATCTGTTTATACCAAGGAAGGTGACGGGCACAAGGGGGCATTCTTTGCGTCTGGAGGAGAGAAGGTTTTTCCACCAACATAGAAGAGGATTCTTTACTGTTAGGGCAGTGAGAATCTGGAATTGCTTGCCGGAGGAGGTGGTGATGGCGAACTCAGTCGAGGGGTTCAAGAGAGGCCTGGATGTCTTCCTGGAGCAGAACAATATTGTATCATACAATTATTAGGTTCTGTAGAAGGACGTAGATCTGGGGATTTATTATGATGGAATATAGGCTGAACTGGATGGACAAATGTCTTTTTTCGGCCTTACTAACTATGTTACTATGTTACTATGTATGTGGTCAAGTGGGGGTTCTGATTTGCTACTCTTATAATCCTGCAATTTTGCTTGGTCTTCCAGATTTTATCTTGATCTCTACTGTTCCTGTTAACTGCAAATTCTTTGTTACATTTCAAACTGAGTAAAGGGGAGCTTCAAAACACTTTGCCATCTTCTTATAGTCTTCTCATGTTTTGTGGGCCTCTACCATTTTCATTTTCAGAGTGCTAGGCAGCTGCTTAGAATGACCTATGGCTGCTGTTACAGTATATTGCACAAGGTTTGAGGAGGCTGGGTTTTTATAAAGCTGTGAAATTTGCATTACCTGCCCTTTCCTCACTATGATAATAAACAAGCCATAACCCTAACTGGCTAATTAAGTTCTAAAACCTTGGTCAAAGTTATATAAGCACACAAATCTTTAAGTGTGCACAAACTTTTGCATTGGCCCATTTTCCTTTTTGTAATTTTTAAAATGTAAACAATGAAAATTTATATTTTTTGCATAAATACATAGGAGATGTGTCTTCTTTACCTTTAAACCTTTTAGAGAAAATTGCATTTTAAGCTTGCTTAAGTGTTCACAATAACAGTAATTTCAACCAGGGATCCCAAACTTTTACATGCCACTGTAAGCTAACAAGCTACAACCAACAAGAGGAGGAGGTAGACGTGGCAGAGTATGTGGAAGAAGCTGAGGAGGAGGTAGCCAACAGTTTTTTTTTGGAGAGGAGGCACCCAAATGAAACAAATGGCGAATAGAGTTGTACTCTGGCTGGGTGCTGCTGGTATAAATGTTTATTCATCCAAAGGAATGTTAGTTTTTCCACATTGGATGTGAACAGGCAGATGCACCTGTCTGTGACTACACCCCTTGCAGTGCTAAACACAAGCTCCAACAGTACACCTGATGGAAGGCAGGCCAGCACCTCCAAGGCATAAAGGTTAAGCTCAGGCCCTGTGTACAATTTGGAGGTCCAGAAGCTAAATGGGGCAGACCCATCAGTTTGTATGTGAAGACTTGTGAAGACTTGTGGAAAGGAACTCTTCCACCATGTTGTTGTAATTCTGCCTCCTAATAAGATGGACCATATCAGATAGTGATGCCGAATGTTGTGGCATGCTCATAAAGTTTTTCCACATTTTGACCATGCTAACCCTCCCTTCTGAGGTGGTGGCGGTGCCCCGTCTGCGATGATGACGTTCATTATCTGAATTCAGCTATCAGGTGGAAAATCCATTTCTCTACAATGTGTACTTGCTTTCATTTTGATTTGTATTTTGTGATCTCGCTCCAGTGACAGAAGTAATGTCCTTGAAGCAGGGATGCAGCAGGGTGGCCACACAGTAATCTGCACTGGTAACAATATGGGCAACTCGGCGGTCATTGTGCAGGCATAGCAGCATGTATTGTCTCCGGTGTGCCAGGCTACCCAGAGGCAACAACAAGCTCTCCTTGGTGGGAGCTGTATTGCCACTCTCCAATGATGACCTTGAGCTACTCTGAGTGCCACCCTGCTATGTGTCATGTTATAGGACATGGTTCATGTCCTGCTCTCTCAGGGTTAATTTTGTTGGCCTCTCTATGGATCTGGGAGAGGTATTTATACTCACTCCAGACTAGGATTCCCTGTCAGCTATACTTTCGTTTAGTCTGTGTGTCTGACCCCTTGAGTGTGTTCTCAGTTGCATTTGTTTGCTTTGCACTCCGTACTTTATTCTGCTTGTTTGTTCTGCTGGTTTTCTTACCTTTGGCTCCCTTTCTGACTATCCCTCTGCCTCACCCTTGGTTACCTCGTTGTCCCCTGGTTTGATCTTGGCACGTTTAACTACTCTCCAGTGTACATCATCTCCTATGCACTCCAGTGTCTGGCGCCACATTCGACCACCCTCCTTCCCTGTCACGTGGTTCAGGTCCTGTTTGCTACCTGGTGAGTTCCCAGCCACGCTGCTCTAAGCTCCCTTGCTGTGGTGCGCAGCTCTCCCCGTAGCAGTTATACCGGGGAGTCGTGACACTATGAACATTTCTCCTCCTCCTCCTCCTCATCCTCCCAAACTGTCCCCGGGCAATACAGTTGGGTACGTGGCTATTGTTAGGACAGTAACCAACCTTACAAGCCATGTGTGAACGACAAGCCTGAAAACTGTGTGAAATGTCCCTGGTCCTCTTCCTCCTGTGCCACCACCTCATTTATCATCACCATCATGCATCAGCAGGCATATAAGTGGTATAATAATGCTAATGATGGTGTCATCAGCGCTGGCCATATTGGTGGAGTATTTAAAACAGCGCAACATGGCACACACATCTTACATGGAGGCCCACTAATTGACGGTGAAGTGGTGTTGTTCTGCAAATCGACTCAGCCATGTGTGGTGCAGCTGAACCTCCACTATCGCCTGCTGCTGTTCGCACAGTCTCTCCAGCATATGCAAGGTGGAGTTCCACCTTGTTGGTGCGTCGCATATAAGGCAGTGAGCAGGATGGCAAAATGACGCTGCAGCGCAGACAGGCAAGAAGCAGGGTGAGAACGTAGAAAGCATGCATACACTCATGTAGGAGAGAGAGGTTTGGGAGCTGCAGACGTAATCCATTATGAAAATCAAATGAGGCTGAGCCCAATCAAGTCATCAGGTGGATGCTCTTCCGCTGGTGAGCGCAGCCATAGAGCAAAAACAAAGGAAGGATCCGGCATACCAACCCATATATAAAAATATCAAAAAACCTTTATTTTTGCATGTCAACTCATGTTAAAAGCATGAGAAACACCTGACGCCTTTCTGGCGCGTAACAAGCACCCTTAATCATAGGATATAAAACAAGAAGTGACATAAACATATGTATAACATAACACCAATCAGAAAGCATGTATGCAAACATATTAAATAAGCACCAAATGTTACGAACAGGAAAACATTGAATACACATCAAATCATAAGTATACATAAAACAAATAATTTCTCAAATTCATGCCTCTAGGGTGTTTGATGTCGAACTTTAATATCCAAAAGGCTTCACGTGTTTTCAGAAGTTTTTGCCTGCTACCACCTCAAATGGGATTGTGTACCTTCTCAAAAGCAAAAAACGCAAACTGAGAAGCATCTCCTTTATAAACATTGACAAAATGTTTAGAGGCACCAGAACATGCTGCATTTTTGTTATGAATATTAGTCAAATGTTCCGCAATCCTTTTTTTTATTTTGCATGTGGCCCAACCTATGTACTGAATCCTTCATGCCAGGCAGCAAATGCAATATATGACATATTGTGTGTCAAAATTAATAAAGGAAACATTATCATAAGTCTTGCCGGAAGAAGATTGAAAGATCTTGATTTTATTAAGGGCTAAAATGCAAACATTGCACCTCCTGCCTGCACACTTGTGAAAAACAGTAATGGACAACCAAGAACGGGATACAGAAGGTTGTTTGAAAAGACTGGGAGAAAGAGCATTGCCCAAACTGAACCCCATTCTAGCGACATATCTACACCCTGCGTTAGTGATCTAACATCACGTTTTTGTGCTATAGGTATATAGCCCATTTTCATGAATTCCATGATAAATATAAGTAGTGTATGAAAAGTGCCGGTTTATACGGTTCACTGAGGTAAATTTAGTTTTCATTTAGTCAGCCAAAATTGACTTAAAATATGTTTTAAAACCTTTTGCCAGAAGAATTGCGTTGACCATTGTAATTAGTAGGCAAACATGACTTAATAGAAAGTAAAGACCTAGGTTTATTGCAGACTTGTCTGAGGGATGTTTAATATTATAGCCTTTGCAACCTCTGTCCCGTAAACCCTTGTCAATAACCTTACTTTCTTGAATAATCAAGTCCTGATTGGAACATATGCGTTTGGCCCTGTTAAACTCACCATAAGGAATTGCTCCAACCATGTGATGAGGATGGGATGAAGATGAAAATAAAAGAGAATTACCTGCATTTTCTTTCCTTTAGAGAGAAGTGTGAACACAGTGTTTGGCAATGTTGCCTGTCAGAAATATGTCCAAAAAGGAAGTATATTCGTTTAGCCCACTGATGGTAAAAGAAAGATTCAGGTCATTAGAAATTAAATATGCATGAAAATCCATTGCACTGGATGAAGAACCATGCCAAATAAAAAAAAAGGTCATCCACATATCTGCCAAAAAAAAACCAAACTATATCATTATAAAAGGGATTACAATCAGTGAACAAATATTGCTCGTCCCACCAAGCCACCATGTATAAAATAGCTAAAGTCGGGGAGAATTTCGAACACATTGGGGTACCAAGAACTTGCAGATAGAATATGGAATCAAACATGAAAAAGTTATGTTTAAGCAGATATGTGAGCGATCTAATAATAAAATCCTTCAATGCCTCAGAGTAATTGCTATAACATTGTAAGTGATGAAAAATTGCCCTAATAGGTAGGTGGTGAGGGATGGAGGAAAAAAGATTAACAACATCGCATGAAAAAAAAAAAAAAAACAAACAAAAAAAAAAACCGATAACGTCTCTTCCAGCGAAACTGCTCGAAAGCCTGTGATACAGAAGTATCATTGAAGTATCCTGGAATTCTGGAAACAAGTGGGCTCAAATGATCATCCACCCATGAACTTAAATTTTCATTTAAGGGAACCAATACTGGAAATTATAGGTCGAAGAGGAGAGGGGGGGGGGGATATGTTTATGAGTCTTAGGAAGACCATGAAATACTGGAGTAATAGGACAATCAGGTAACAACCATTTACAAACTTTTTAATTAAGAACCCCTGATTGTAAACCCTCTTCAAGGATATTAGTCAATTCCAGTTTGCACAATGAAGTAGGATCATAGGTAAGGGGTGCATAAGTAGATGTATTATGTAAAATTAAATGAAACAGTTTGACATATAAGGTGATATCCAAAACTACAGTGCAACCCCCTTAGTCCAATTGTCGTACCACAATATTCAAATTATTCTGCAATTCCTTGATAGCTCTATGCTGATCTGTAGATAAATTATTGTGGAAATCAGAATGCTTAATTTCTGCATCCAATATTTTCACCTTAGAGGCAAGAATTTGAGAAATTATTTGTTTTATGTTTACTAATGATTTGATGTTCATTCAATATTTTCCTGTTCATAACATTTGGTGCTTAATTAATGTGTTTGCATACATGCTTTCTGATTGGTGCTTTGTTATACATACTGTATGCTCATGTCACTTCTTGTTTTATATCCTATGATTAAGGGTGCTTGTTACGCGCCAGAAACGCATCAGGTATTTCTCATGCTTTTAACATGACTTGACATGCCGAAATAAAGGGTTTTTTTTTTTTTTGCCCATTATCAAACACCAACAGGCTGGGCTTGAGATTCATTTAAACCAACAACTCATCTGTCTGCAGTTTGATCCCAGTCCACAGCTCTTGAAAATTGTGGGATTTTTCCCCAAACAAAGGAGTTTGAGAACAGCCTGCTATCATTTCCCTTTAGCTGTGCTGAAGTTGGTGGTGCAGGTCTTACTGTGACTGGATGAGGAGGCAGTGGAGGAAGCAGAATAGAAGACAACCTCAACAGAGGAACGTCCAGCAATCATCGGTGGTGGTCAGGGCCGGACTGGCCATCGGGCATTTCTGGCAAATGCCAGAAGTGCCGGTCCTTGTAATGGGCCGCTAGACATATCGCCCCCTCCGCGCTGTCAGTGGAAGTTGCAGAGTTCACTTCAACAGCCAGCACGTCAGGTGGCATTTGCTTGCCATGCGCACTTGATCACGCCGCACTAGAAAGGAGGAAGTGGGTGGTCTGATGCCCTGAGACCTTATCATTAGCGCTGCAGTGAGGTAACATAGAACAGGATGGGGGCCGCGCTGTTCTGTGCTGCGACCATGCCTCCCACTGCACCTTGTGATCAGACCGCCCACTTCTTCCTGTCTAGTGCAGGGATAGGGCATGAAAGAATTTACACTGAAGATGTCCCTGATGGCAGTGACAGAATATAGGGAGACTGCAGCAGTAAGTCTTTGTGTATTTTGGGATGGAGGACGGGTAGCTGCCTGCCCACGGTGCCACTGGTTGGGTGGGGGTGCAAACATTTTTCTATGCATTGAGTTTTTTTTCTGCTCCGGGTTCAGCCATTCAAAAAAGGGGCGTGCCATGCTGGGGAAGAACATTGAACAATGAGCATCAGATTGACAGAAGAGCTGATTGGCCAGTGCTCCTGTCCCCCTGCACTGGGCGCATCTGAGGGAGAGAGCCTGCAATCAAGCTGCAAGGTCAGCCATATCTACCTGTGTGTGCTCCCAGGGACAGATAGAGAAGCAGCTCAATTCCCCATGGTCACATCTCCTGCTCTGGTCCACAGCCCCGACAGAGAAGGAGAGAGCGGGGGAGGTGCTGGTAAAGTGCTTGCTGTGAGCAGAAGGAGCTGCACATGTATAGTGGCCTCTCCTGCAGCACAGAGTGTGTGGGCAGGTGGGTGGTATCTGTAGTGTGTGTGTGTGTGGTATCTGTAGTGTGTGTGGTATCTGTAGTGTGTGTGTGGTATCTGTAGTGTGTGTGTGATATCTGTAGTGTGTGTGTGATATCTGTAGTGTGTGTGGTATCTGTAGTGTGGGTGTGGTATCTGTAGTGTGTGGTATCTGTAGTGTGTGTGTGGTATCTGTAGTGTGTGTGTGGTATCTGTAGTGTGTGTGTGGTATCTGTAGTGTGTGTGGTATCTGTAGTGTGGGTGTGTGGTATCTGTAGTGTGTTTGTGGCATCTGTAGTGTGTGTGTGGTATCTGTAGTGTGTGTGTGGTATCTGTAGTGTGTGTGTGGTATCTGTAGTGTGGGTGGGTGGTATCCGTAGTGTGTGTGGTATCTGTAGTGTTGGTGGGTGGTATCTGTAGTGTGTGTGTAGTATCTGTAGTGTGTGTGTGTATGGTATCTGTAGTGTGTGTGTGGTATCTGTAGTGTGTGTGGTATCTATAGTGTGGGTGGGTGGTATCTGTAGTGTGTGTGGTATCTGTAGTGTGTGTGTGTGGTATCTGTAGTGTGGGTGGGTGGTATCTGTAGTGTGTGTGGTATATGTAATGTGTGTGGTATCTGTAGTGTGGGTGGGTGGTATCTGTAGTGTGTGTGTGGTATCTGTAGTGTGGGTGTGTGGTATCTGTAGTGTGTGTGTGGTATCTGTAGTGTGGGTGGGTGGAATCTGTAGTGTGTGTGTGGTATCTGTAGTGTGGGTGGGTGGTATCTGTAGTGTGTGTGTGTGTGTGGTATCTGTAGTGTGGGTGGGTGGTATCTGTAGTGTGTGTGTGTTGTATCTGTAGTGTGGGTGGGTGGTATCTGTAGTGTGTGTGTGGTATCTGTAGTTTGTGTGTTACATGTGTGTGCGGTATCTGTTGTTTGTGTTACTTGTGCGTGAGGTATCTGCAGTATGTGTGTGTGTTACTTGTGTGTGAAGTTTCTGTAGTGTGTTACTTGTGTGTGAAGTGTCTTTAGTGTGTGTGTGTTACTTGTGTGTGAAGTATCTAGTGTGTTACTTGTGTGTGAAGTATCTGTAGTATGTGTGTTGTGTGTGAAGTATCTGTAGTGTGTGTGTTGTGTGTGAAGTATCTGTAGTGTGTGTGTGTGTTACTTGTGTGTGAAGTATCTGTAGTGTGTGTTACTTGTGTGTGAAGTATCTGTAGTGTGTGTTGTGTGTGAAGTATCTGTAGTGTGTGTTACTTGTGTGTGAAGTATCTGTGGTGTGTGTGGGTTACTTGTGTGTGAAGTATCTGTGGTGTGTGTGGGTTACTTGTGTGTGAAGTATCTAGTGTGTGTTACCTCTGTGTGAAGTATCTGTAGTGTGTGTGTTACTTGTGTGTGAAGTATCTGTAGTGTGTGTTACTTGTGTGTGAAGTGTCTGTAGTGTGTGTGTTGTGTGTGAAGTATCTGTAGTGTGTGTGTTACTTGTGTGTGAAGTATCTGTAGTGTGTGTGTTACTTGTGTGTGAAGTATCTGTAGTGTCAGTGTGTGTAGTGTTACCAGTCCCAGGTATCCATTCCTGAGCATAAAATGTGTTAGGGCTAGTGGAATGCACGAAATAAATATAAGGATGGCATAAGGTGCATTCGCAGCCCGGGATCCACTGTGCAGAGATGGAACCTGCTGCTGAGTAATGACGGATTGACGGACTATATGGCAGCATAATGTGGATACACATACGGGTTAGCTTCACCCGGTATGAAGGAAGCAAACCCTGTTGCGTCACAGGGCTGCAGTACCGCACAAAGAGCGCAAGCAAAGAGTCACAGAACTCTGTCCCAAGGCTCAGGGAAAGAGTTCCTATAGACCTTTTGTGCTCGACACCGCTACTGGAGTATCCGAGATTAACAGAACTAATAATTTACTGCACAAAAGTGCGTGCAGTGCCGCTCTGGTGGACGCCACTAACCACCCTGACTTGGGTCAGGAAAGCACTGTAATAGCGCATGGTGCCGCATTGGCAGTCACTGCTATCAGATGCTGTATTGTGTGCTAGCTGTGCGGGAGAGCACTGTCAGGCGCTAGGTAGCTTCCACCATTCGCGAACAGTCAACAACACTAGGGATGGGAATGATTCGGAGCTTTCATCCATCAACAGGCATACATCCACACACACACAATAAAAAGTTTATACTAACCTTTTATAGCGGAAGCTCGCCAGGACCTTCCTAGTTTTCCAATAGGAGCTGCTACAGGACCTGAGTATGTGACCCCCGAACTCCAATGAGAGGTGGTCCCTTGGGCATGCTCAGAAGAAGAAAAGCAGGACTTAGTCCCAGGGATGCCTGCTCGCCGATAGAGATGAGCGACTTTTACTTTTTTAGGATCGGGTCGGGTTTTGCGAAACCCGACTTTGTCAAAAGTCGGGTCTGGTGAAAAAGGCCGATTAACCCCTTCATGACCCAGCCTATTTTGACCTTAAAAACCTTGCCGTTTTTTGCAATTCTGACCAGTGTCCCTTTATGAGGTAATAACTCAGGAACGCTTCAACGGATCCTAGCGGTTCTGAGATTGTTTTTTCGTGACATATTGGGCTTCATGTTAGTGGTAAATTTAGGTCAATAAATTATGCGTTTATTTGTGATAAAAACGGAAATTTCGCAATTTTCACATTTTGAATTTTTATTCTGTTAAACCAAAGAGATATGTGACACAAAATAGTTAAGAAATAACATTTCCCACATGTTTACTTTACATCAGCACAATTTTGGAAACAAAATTTTTTTTTGCTAGGAAGTTATAAGGGTTAAAATTTGACCAGCGATTTCTCATTTTTACAACGAAATTTACAAAACCATTTTTTTAGGGACCCCATTTTGGAAACTAGTCCACCAAAGGAACTAATCTAGATGTGTGGTGAGGACTTTGAACCCCCAAGTGCTTCACAGAAGTTTATAACGCAGAGCCATGAAAATAAAAAAAAAAAATTATTTTCTCAAAAATGATCTTTTAGCCTGCAATTTTTTATTTTCCCAAGGGTATCAGGAGAAATTTGACCCCAAAAGTTGTTGTCCAGTTTCTCCTGAGTACGCTGATACCCCATATGTGGGGGTAAACCACTGTTTGGGCACATGCCGGGGCTCGGAAGTGAAGTAGTGACGTTTTGAAATGCAGACTTTGATGGAATGCTCTGTGGGCGTCACGTTGCGTTTGCAGAGCCCCTGATGTGGCTTAACAGTAGAAACCCCCCACAAGTGACCCCAATTTGGAAACTAGACCCCGAAAGGAACTTATCTAGATGTGTGGTGAGCACTTTGAACCCCCAAGTGCTTCACAGAAGTTTATAATGCAGAGCCGTGAAAATAATAAATACGTTTTCTTTCCTCAAAAATAATTATTTAGCCCAGAATTTTTTAATTTTCCTAAGGGTAACAGGAGAAATTTGACCCCAATATTTGTTGTCCAGTTTCTCCTGAGTACGGTGATACCCCATATGTGGGGGTAAACTACTGTTTGGGCACATGCCGGGGCTCGGAATTGAAGTAGTGACGTTTTGAAATGCAGACTTTGATGGAATGCTCTGCGGGCGTCACGTTGCGTTTGCAGAGCCCCTGATGTGGCTAAACAGTAGAAACCCCCCACAAGTGACCCCATTTTGGAAACTAGACCCCGAAAGGAACTTATCTAGATGTGTGGTGAGCACTTTGAACCCCCAAGTGCTTCATAGAAGTATATAATGCAGAGCCGTGAAAATAATAAATACGTTTTCTTTCCTCAAAAATAATTATTTAGCCCAGAATTTTTTATTTTCCCAAGGGTTACAGGAGAAATTGGACCCCAAAAGTTGTTGTTCAGTTTCTCCTGAGTACGCTGATACCCCATGTGTGGAGGTAAACCACTGTTTGGGCACACGTCGGGGCTCAGAAGGGAAGTAGTGACTTTTGAAATGCAGACTTTGATGGAATGGTCTGTGGGCGTCACGTTGCGTTTGCAGAGCCCCTGGTGTGCCTAAACAGTAGAAACCCCCCACAAGTGACCCCATTTTAGAAACTAGACCCCCCCAAGGAACTTATCTAGATATGTGGTGAGCACTTTGAACTCAAAAAGCAAAAAAAGAATATCCAGCTCAACGAGACAGTGAAAAGTAAAAACTTGGTACTTTATTCACTTCATATAGAAGCAGAGGATAAAAACATCAGCACAATAAGGATAAGAACACTATCTATCTACGCGTTTCAGGTGGCAAAGCACCCTTAATCATCATATCATGCCCCACGCCTTGGATTCCCCATGCCTTGACACAGCGTTTCCGTGCTCCGAGTTGTTACTATGGTGAGCTGGATTTTCTTTTTCGTTACTAAGCACTTTGAACTCCCAAGTGCTTCACAGACGTTTACAACGTAGAGCCGTGAAAATAATAAATCATTTTTCTTTCCTCAAAAATGATGTTTTAGCAAGCATTTTTTTATTTTCACAAGGGTAACAGGAGAAATTGGACCCCAGTAATTGTTGCGCAGTTTATCCTGAGTATGCTGGTACCCCATATGTGGGGGTAAACCACTGTTTGGGCACACGTCAGGGCTCGGAATTGAGGGAGCACCATTTGACTTTTTGAATACGAGATTGGCTGGAATCAATGGTGGCGCCATGTTGCGTTTGGAGACCCCTGATGTGCCTAAACAGTGGTAACCCCTCAATTCTACCACCAACACTAACCCCAACACACCCCTAACCCTAATCCCAACTGTAGCCATAACCCTAATCACAACCCTAACCCCAACACACCCCTAACCACAACCCTAACCCCAACACACCCCTAACCCTAACCACAACCCTAATTCCAACTGTAGCCATAACCCTAATCACAGCCCTAACCCTAACCTCAACACACCCCTAACCCTAATCCCAACTGTAGCCATAACCCTAATCACACCCCTAACCACAACCCTAACCCTAAGGTTATGTGCCCACGTTGCGGATTCGTGTGAGATTTTTCAGCATCATTTTTGAAAAATCCGCGGGTAAAAGGCACTGCGTTTTACCTGCGGATTTTCCACGGATTTCCAGTGTTTTTTGTGCGGATTTCACCTGCGGATACCTATTGAGGAACAGGTGTAAAACGCTGCGGAATCCGTACAAAGAATTGACATGCTGCGGAAAATACAACACAGCGTTCCCGCGCGGTATTTTCCGCACCATGGGCACAGCGGATTTGGTTTCCATATGTTTACATGGTACTGTACACCTGATGGAACACTGCTGCGAATCCGCAGCGGCCAATCCACTGCGGATCCGCAGCCAAATCCGCACCGTGTGCACATAGCCTAATTCTAAAGGTATGTGCACACGCTGCGGAAAACACTGCGGATCCGCAGCAGTTTCCCATGAGTTTACAGTTCAATGTAAACCTATGGGAAACAAAAATCCCTGTACACACGCTGCGGAAAAACTGCACGGAAACGCAGCGGTTTACATTCCGCAGCATGTCACTTCTTTGTGCGGATTCCGCAGCGGTTTTACAACTGCTCAAATAGAAAATCGCAGTTGTAAAACCGCAGTGAAATGCGCAGAAAAAACGCGGTAAATCCGCCATAAATCCGCAGCGGTTTAGCACTGCGGATTTATCAAATCCGCAGTGGAAAAATCCGCAGAGGACCAGAATACGTGTGCACATACCGAAACCCTAACCCTACCCCTACCCCTAACCCTACCCCTACCCCTAACCCTACCCCTAGTCCTAACCCTAGCCCTAACCCTACCCCTAGCCCTAACCCTAGCCCTAACCCTAACCCTAGCCCTAACCCTACCCCTACCCCTAACCCTAGCCCTAACCCTAGCCCTAACCCTACCCCTACCCCTACCCCTAACCCTACCCCTAACCTTAACCCTACCCCTAACCCTACCCCTATTCTAACATTAGTGGAAAAAAAAAATTCTTTATTTTTTTATTGTCCCTACCTATGGGGGTGACAAAGGGGGGGGGGTCATTTATTATTTTTTTTATTTTGATCACTGAGAGATTATATCTCAGTGATCAAAATGCACTTTGGAACGAATCTGCCGGCCGGCAGATTCGGCGGGCGCACTGCGCATGCGCCCGCCATTTTGGAAGATGGCGGCGCCCGGGGAGAAGACGGACGGACCCCGGCAGGATCGGTAAGTACGATAGGGTGGGGGGGAGCACGGGGGGGGGGGATCGGAGCATGGGGGGTGAATCGGAGCGCGGGAGGGGTGGAACGGAGCACGGGGGGGGGTAGAACGGAGCACGGGGGGGTAGAATGGAGCACGGGGGGGGTAGAACGGAGCACGGGGGGTGGAACGGAGCACGGAGGGGGGTGGATCGGAGTGCAGGGGGGGTGATCGGAGCACGGGGGGGTGATTGAAGCACGGGGGGGAGCGGACACGAGCACGGGGGGGGAGCGGAGCACAGGACAGAGGGGAGCCGGAGCAGTGTACCGGACAGATCGGGGGGCTGGGGGGGCGATCGGTGGGGTGGGGTGGGGGCACATTAGTATTTCCAGCCATGGCCAATGATATTGCAGCATCGGCCATGGCTGGATTGTAATATTTCACCCGTTATAATAGGTGAAATATTACAAATCGCTCTGATTGGCAGTTTCAATTTCAACAGCCAATCAGAGCGATCGTAGCCACGAGGGGGTGAAGCCACCCCCCTGGGCTAAACTACCACTCCCCCTGTCCCTGCAGATCGGGTGAAATGGGAGTTAACCCTTTCACCCGGCCTGCAGGGACGCGATCTTTCCATGACGCCACATAGGCGTCATGGGTCGGATTGGCACCGACTTTCATGACGCCTACGTGGCGTCAAAGGTCGGGAAGGGGTTAATACGAAAAGTCAGGGGCCGACCGAAACACGAAACTCAATGCAAATCAATTGGGAATCAAAGTCGGCAGTGAGTGGAGGACAGGAAAACACCTACAGTGCCCATTTTAATGCCAAAAACATCAATTCTTATTTCTTAAGCTTGTCAATCTTAATTTACTTTATAATAATAGTTAGGCATTGAAAACAGGGGGTCATTTGGCTAAAGTTGTGGGGGGGGTAGGGCTGGCTCAAGATTTTCGTGGGCCCAGGAAACGCGGAATATGTCATGGCGGTGGAGCAGGGAGAGGTAAGTATTTAAACTTTGCAAGTGCTGTGATCCTGAGCAAGCAGGGGGGGCCTACTAGTTGGCACTGGCACAGGGCCCCTCATAGTATGGCGGTGTGTTTGACGGCGAGTGGCGCCTCCCACTGCCAGAGACACTTTTGCGTACTATGAGGGGCCCTGTGCCAGTGCCAACGAGTATGCCCCCCATCTGATGAAGGAACCTGCACTTTCATCTGCACCTTCTTCTTTGTCCCCGTGTAAGGTGGTATAGTATGTGGGAAGGGGAACCTGACTTTCAGCAGGGTCAGATTCTGGCTGTGTAGAGTGCAAGGGGAATGTAGTGGTCTGGGTCAATGTACCAGCAGACTCATCAAGCAGTGGCTGAGCAATGGGCAGGATGGGAGGGAAACACAGATATAGCCCCCCCCAAATACAAAAGTAGGCTAAAAGCAGTTCAAAATTGGTAACAGGACTAAACAGTCGGCATAGCTTTGTTCAGTGGAGGACAACTGTAATGAGTGGCGCAGACAGACTTAGTAGGCCCAAAACAAAAAAGTAGGCTAAATGCAGTTCAAAATTGGTAACAGGAGTACACAGGTGGCATTGCTTTGTTCTGTGGAGGAGGACATCTGTAATGAGTGGCTGACAGCCAGACACAGGTAGTAGGCCCAAATGATAAAGTAGGCTAAACGCAGTTCAATATTGGTAACAGGAGTACACAGGCAGCATTGCTTTGTTCAGTGGAGGACAATTGTAATGAGTGGCGCAGACACAATTAGTAGGCCCAAAAGAAAAAAGTAGGCTAAATGCAGTTCAAAATAGGTAACAGGACTAAACAGGCGGCATTGCTTTGTTCAGTGGAGGACATCTGTAATGAGGGTCAGACACAGTTAGTAGGCCCAAATAAGAAAGTAGGCTAAATGCAGTTCAAAATTGGTAACAGGACTAAACTGGCGGCATTGCTTTGTTCAGCGGAGGACAACTGTAAGGAGTGGCTGACACAGTTACTAGGCACAAAAAAGTAAGTAGGCTAAATGCAGCTCAAAATAGCTAGCAGGACTAAACAGGCGGCATTGCTTTGTTCAGTGGAGGAAAACTGTAATGAGTGGCTGACACAGTTATTAGGCCCAAATAATTAAGTGGGCTAAATGTCTGCCAAAAAATTGTTCATAAATAAACAGGTGGCATAGCTAGGTACAGGGGTGGGCTTCTCTGCTGAGTAGCAGACAGTGGTAGTTGGCGCAAAGTATTAACTGGTCTAAATGGAGGCCAGGGCCCTTGTATATTTTAACTATCATCTATCATTTCAACAAATTTGTATTGGCAGTGCCATTGAAGGGTTTAACAGCACAGACTACACAGTGGTGGAGCAGGGAGAGGTAAGTATTGCAAGTGGTAGAGCACTCTTCGAGCTGGGGGGAACACTCTCTCGTGGGCGGCGGTACTGGCACAGGGCCCCTCATATTACGACGGTGTGTCTGACGTTGGTTGTGCACCACCACCATCAGAGACACTTCATTGTACTATGAGGGACCCTGTGCCAGTGCCGTCGCCCAAGAGTGGGCACACCCACCTGTCCAGGCAAACGGCACTCGCACGGGTGCATGCGCCAAGTGGTGACCATGGCCCTGTGGGGGGAGTCAGCCCATTTAGCGAGGTATAAAAATGGCCTATGGTGGACATTCAGCAGCTGCAAAAGGAGGAATTGGAGAAGTCAGTAAGAGGAGGCCAAAAGCAAGACATTTTTCAGGCAAGCTATGTGTCAGCAGGGGAAGGTGAGGCAAAATAATTTGAAATCCATGATTGGTTCATTTTAATGAAGGTTAGATCATCAACATTTTGGGTTGCCAGATGTGTCCTTTTTTAGGTCAGTATTGAACCAGCAGCACTGAAGTCTCTTTCTGATAGCACACTGGCAGCAGGGCAAGCGAGCTCCTGTAATGCATATTCTGCCAATTCAGGCGAGGTGTCTATTTTAGATTCCCAGTAATCAAAGAGGAATGACCTGTGAGGGAGAACATCGATAAGGGAGGAAAAATAGTTCGTAACCATACTGGACAAATGCTGTCTCCTGTCACTTTGAATCGATGCAGCAGTACCTGTCGAGTCTGCAGTCATTGCGAAATCACTCCACAACCTGGTCACAAAACCCCTCTGTCCAATGCCACTTCGGATTTGTGCACCTCTAACACCTCTGCCATGTTGCCCCCTATAGTTCGTGTGAGAACCATCACCGCCGCTGTGTGCTGGGAATGCCTGAACCAAACGGTCAACAAGAGTTGCTTGTTTGGTAGCCATTATTTGCTCAAGGTTCTCATGTGGCATGATATTCTGTAATTTTCCTTTATATCGTGTATCCAGGAAGCAGGCCAATCAGTAATCGTCATCGGTCATCATTTTGATAATGCGGGAGTCCCTTTTTAGGATACGCAAGGCATACTCAGCCATGTGGGCCAATGTTCCAGGTGTCAATTCACTGCTTGTGCTGGGTTGAGGAGCACTTTCTTGCAAATCAACATCACTTGTGTCCCGCAAAAACCCTGTACCTGACCTAGCAACACCACCAATTTCTATTGCCCCCTGATAAGCATCCTCCTCCCATAAATATTCATCCCCATCATCCTCCTCCTCCTCCTCTTCGTCTGCCACCTCGTCCGGGAGAGTTTCCTGAGCAGACAATGGCTGACTGTCATCAAGGCTTCCCTCCTCCTAGGCTGCAGATGCCTGCTCCTTAATCTGCGTCAAACTTTGCATCAGCAGACGCATTAGTAGGATGCTCATGCTTATGATGGCGTCGTCTGAACTTACCAGCTGTGTGCATTCCTCAAAACACTGAAGGACTTGACAGAGGTCTTGTAGCTTTGACCACTGCACACCAGACAACTCCATGTCTGCCATCCAACTGCCTGCCCGTGTATGTGCATCCTCCCAGAAATAAATTACAGCACGCCTCTGATCGCACAGCCTCTGAAGCATGTGCAGTGTGGAGTTCCACCTTGTTGCAACATCGATTATTAGGCAGTGTTGGGGAAGATTCAGCGATCACTGATGGTTCAGCATACGGCTGGAGTGTACGGGCGACCGGCGGATGTGCGAGCAAAGTCTTCACACCTTCAGGAGCAGGGCTGGTAACCCCAGATAATTTTTCAGGAAGCACTGCACCACCAGGTTCAAGGTGTGAGCCAGGCAAGTATGTGTTTAATTTCTGAAAGGGCTATGGCAGCCATAAAATTCCTTATGTTATCACTGACTACCTTGCCTGCCTCAAGATGTACACTGACCAGCCAGGACTAAGTTTCTTGCTGCAAGTACTTGGCCAGTACTTCCGCGGTGTGTCTGTTGTCGCCCAAACATTTCATTTCTAACACAGCCTGCTGATGCTTACCACTAGCTATTCCATAATGGGACACCTCGTGTGAAACACTGGCAGCTGCGGATGGAGTGGTCGTTCGACTGCGCTCTGTGGACGAGCTTTCGCTTCTGGAGGAGGAGGAGGAGGGGTGGCAAACGCCTACAGCCAACTGTTTCCTAGACCGTGGGCTAGGCAGAACTGTCCCACTATGGCTGTTCCCTGTGGATCCTGCATCCACCACATTAACCCAGTACGCCGTGATGGACACGTAACGTCCCTGGCCATGCCTACTGGTCCATGCATCTGTTGTGAGGTGCACCTTTCCAATGACTGATTGCCTCAGTGCATGGACAATGCAGTCTTTGACATGCTGGTGGAGGGCTGGGATGGCTTTTCTCGCAAAGAAGTGCCGACTGGGTATGTCATAGCGTGGTACTGTGTAGGACATCAGGTCTTTGAAAGCTTTGCTTTCAACCAACCGGTAGGGCATCATCTCTAACGAGATTAGTCTAGCAATGTGGGCGTTCAAACCCTGTGTACACGGATGAGAGGGTGAGTACTTTTTTTTCCTAATGAGAGTCTCTTGTAGGGTGAGCTGGACTGGAGAGCTGCATATGGTGGAACTAGCGTGGGGTGGTGGTGGACATGGCAGATTGAGAGAGGGTTTGTAATGGTATTCTTGATGTTGGCCTGCATACAGTGTTTCCTACCAAGAACCTTGTGATTCCCTGACAGCTTTGGCCTTGCGACGATACCTCCACATTTGCTGCTGGTGGTGTCCTTACCGGTGGGCTTACAGTGAGGGAAGCAATGTAGCGTTGCTGACTACCTTCATTCTGAGCAGGTGCACCAATGGTATGGGACGTTTGGTAGTTAGTCCAGGCTTGCAAGTGCATGCTGGTTAAATGTCTAAGCATGCACGTTGTATTTAAATTTTGGAGATTCTTCCCTCTGCTAAAGGTCTTTGAGCATTTCTTACAGATAATTTTGCACTAATCATTCGGATCTTTGTTAAAAAATTGCCACACTGCACTCTTCCTACTATGGAATACCTTTTCAGGCATTGCACGCTGTGCTGCTTTCACCGGATGGCCACGCTGTCCTAAAACTGTTTTTGGTTTTGACAAACGTTTTTGGCCAGATATGGGCCTGCCAGATGAAAGCTGTTGCGATGTAGATGGCTGCTGCGGATCATCCTCCTCTGCTTCTGAGCTACTGGCAGCGGCAGTCAATGGCTGCCAATCTGGGTCAACAACTGGGTCATCTACCACCTCCTCTTCAATGTCATGTGCACCTTCCTCTGTGTCACTTTGTAAGGTGCTATAGCGTTCGGGACCGGGCACCATAGTCTCATCAGGGTCAGATTCTGGCTCAGTACACTGCGAGGGCAATGTAGTGATCTGAGTCAATGGAACAGCATAATAATCTAGCTGTGGCTGTGCATCAGTGCACTCCATGTCCGATTCATCTTGTAGTGGGCTGTTAACAATTTCCCTTTCTAACCCAGGTACGGTATGTGTAAAAAGCTCCATGGAGTAAACTGTAGTGTCGCCTGATGCAAACTTCATTTTTGGTTTGGGTGAAGGACACAAGGAAGCGACTTGTTCCTGACCGGGAGCATCCACTGACGACTCGCTGCTTTTATATTTGGAACTTTCTGAAGAGGAGGCGAAAGAGCTGGAGGTATTCAGCAAGGAAAGCCAAAACTTTTTCCTGCTGCTCCGGCTTTAAAAGTGGTTTTCCTACTCCCAGATAAGGGAGCCTTTGAGGCCTTGTGTAGCCAGATGATGATGCTGGCTCAACACCTCGAAGCCTTAGGTGCCATTTTGCTTTTCCCACTGCCACCAGATGCTTCACCACCAACACCACCATCAGTACCAGCTGGCAACGACCGCCCACGGCTTCTTCCACCAGACTTCCTCATTTTTGGGAAAATCTAACCAAAATAACAACCGTTATATGGTACTGTAAAACAAGGTAGAAGGTGTATATAAACTTGTTGAGAATTTAAATCTCCCTTTTTTGGGGGGAGACTGCACCAAAACTCAGGCCCAGTGTTTAACACTACACAATGTAAGTGGCAGAACGTGGCTGGCTGATATACGACAAACTAAAAGAAATGACGTAGATCCACTTTGTGACAATTTAAATCTCCCTTTTTTGGGGGAGAGACTGCACCAAAACTCAGGCCTAGTGTATAACTCTACACAATGTAAGTGGCAGAACGTAGCTGGCTGATATACGACAAACTAACAGAACTGACGTAGATCCACTTTGTGACAATTTAAATCTCCCTGTGCATTGGTGGAAACCCTCATTCTCTCCTTGGAGGTCCGTATAGCATCCTGTGTGCGGTCCCAAATGTCACGTGCTTCCCCAGCCCAGTCTTCCATCCTGGAGTCGGCGGAAGGCATGGGCATGGGTAACGGAACCCGCGGATGCTGGCTGTAATTAAGGAGGAATGGGGTCTGCACTGTGGAATCGGCTAAAGCAGTTTTCAGCGCAAACTCTGCCCACGGTAGCAAGGATGCCCAGTCATCCTGCTTGGCTGAGACAAAATGTCACAGGTATGTGACCAGGGTCTGGTTGGCCCTCTCTACCAACCCATTTGTCTCGGGATGGTATGCTGAAGAGAGATTCAGCTCGATGCTGAGAAGACAACAAAGCTCTCTCCAGAACCGAGACACAAACTGGGGACCCCGGTCACTGACAATTTTGTCTGGCATACCATGTAGGCGGAAAACATGCTTAATAAACAACGCCGCCAAGGCCCGTGCAGAAGGTAGTCGTGGAAGAGGCACCAAGTGCACCATTTTGGAAAAATTGTCAGTGACTACCCAGATAATAGTGCAGCCACGGGATTTAGGTAAGCCCACCACAAAGTCCATCCCGACCATTTTCCAGGGCCTGTCCGCCACTGGCAGGGGTAAAGTAGCCCAGCAGGCCGTTGTCGAGGAGACTTATTCTTGGCGCAGGAGACACACGCCCAAATATAGTCTCCGATGTCACGGGCCATATGGGGCCACCAGTACGTCCTCGCCAGAAACTCAGATGTCCTCTTAGTCCCAAAATGTCCACCCACCCTGGATGAAAGAGCCCAAGAGAGAACCTCTGGTCGCAAATTAGATGGCACAAAAGTCTTGCCCGAGGCTCCTCCTCCTCTACTGTTGACACTACGGAGTGGGAGAGAGCATCGGCACGGATGTTCTTCTCCCCAGAAAGATAATGGAGGATGAAGTGGAAGCAGGAGAAGAACAAGGACCATCTAGCCTGGCGAAAGTTTAGCCGCTGGGCAATCTGTAAATAAAGCAAATTTTTGTGGTCGGTATACACTTGCAAGGGAAAATGAGCCCCCTCCAGTAGGTGTCTCCACTCCGAGAAGGCCAAATTCATAGCTAGCAACTTCCTGTCCCCGATGGAATAATTCCTCTCCGCTGGTGTGAAGGTTTTGGAGAAAAAGAAGCAAGGATGCTTCCGACCTTGAGCATCCATTTGGAAGAGGACTGCTCCAGCACCGACGGATGAGGCATCCACCTTCATTATAAATGGTTTATCTACATTGTGGCGATGTAGGATGGGAGCGCTAGCAAAATGAGACTTAATAGACAGGAAGGCCTTGGAGACCTCCTCCGACAATTTGGGATTTGCTCCCTTCTTGGTGAGGGCTACCAAGGGAACTACCAAAGTTGAGAAGTGGGAAATGAACTGGCAATAAAAGTTAATGAACCCCATAAAGCGCTGCACCGCTTTGAGAGATTAGGGTTCCTGCCAGTCCATCACAGTCTGTAGCTTGGCAGAATCCATAGCCAATCCCTGGGCGGAGATGATATAGCCAAGGAAAGGCAAGGACTCCTGCTCAAACACACACTTCTCCAACTTGGCATAGAAAGAGTTTGCCCGTAGGAGGTCGAAGACTTTGCAAACATCTCTCCGGTGGGAGTCAATATCAGGAGAGTAGATGAGAATAGTGCCCGTCCCTGGTGTTAAATGCCGTCTTCCATTCGTCCCCCTCACGGATGCGAATCAGGTTGTAAGCACCCCGCAGATCAAGCTTAGTAAATACCCTCGCTCCTGCAACGTATCGAATAGCTCAGATATCTGAGGCAGAGAGTATTTGTTCTTAATGGTGTAGTTCTCTGTTCTTCTGCACGAAGAACCCCGCCCCTGCAGGTGACACTGACTTCCTAATGAATCCTCTTGCCAGATTCTCCTGAATGTATTGGGTCATCACCTCCGCCTCCGGTATAGATAGGGGATAGACTCGACCCCGGGGAGGCTCTTCACCAGGCATGAGGTCTATAGGACAGTCATAGGGGCGGTGGGGTGGAAGGGTCTCCGCAGCCCTCTTGTAGAACACATCCGCATAGGGCCAATAGTGATTGGGGAGAGAAGAAAGATCTACGGGTACTTCAGTAGTAGCAACCTGAAGGCACTCCCTCAGACATTTACCCTCACAAGATTCACTCCATCCCAGAATTCTCCCAGAGGACCACTCTATATGAGGAGAGTGGTAGCGTAGCCATGGTATCCCTAACAGAACCTCATCAATTCCCTCAGGAATGACTAGCAGGGAGATAATCTCCTGATGAATGGAGACATAGATAAAGTAAATGGGATGGTCTGGTGTGTTATTTATGAGGGCAGAGTCGACCCATTCACCACTTGTACAATCACCAGCTTGGCGAGCATCACCAGGGGTATTGCGTGGCGTTGGGCGAAGGCAGAGGACATAAAATTCCCCTCCGCCCCGGAATCCACACACAGCTCGACTGTAAGAGTGGACGGGCCAAAGGTGATTGTCCCTTTGAAGGACAGTTTGGAGGAAAACCTCGCCGTGTCTAGTGTACCTCCTCCTACATCCACTAGATGCTGACGTTTTCCCGACCGCTGGAAACATCTGGAGGCAAGATGTTCTGACCGCCGGCAGACATGACAGACCTTGAGTGCACGAGCGATCCAAGACTTAGATTCCGCTCGTTACACCTCCATGGCCTCATGTGGCTCGGATGCCTGGACCGGAGATTCCAGAGGTATGGCGAAGGTGGAAGCCAGCCGAAACATCTGCCTATATTGGATTCCCTCCAACCTTCGCTCGTTAAAACAAAGGTCGATGTCAGTTGATACAGCTATTAACTCCTCCAGTGTGGCGGGAATCTCCCTAGTGGCCAAAGCGTCCTTCCCATGGTCAGCCAGCCCCCTAAAAATACAGGGATGAGGGCTTTTTCTGGCCACTCCAGCTCAGATGCTAAAGTCCAGAAGTGGACGGAAAAATGGTTGACCAAGGATGAGCCCTGTGTCAGTGCTAGCAGTTGGAGCGCCGTATCATAGGTGACTTGAGGTCCCAAAAGGACCTGTTTCAGAGTGCTCAAAAACCACTCCAATGCCCTGTCCGACAAGAGAGATATTATGAATCCCACTTTTGCCCGCTCTGAGCGGAAACGTGCAGCCAGAAGCTCAAGATGTATCGCACACTGGTTCACGAATCCCCTGCATGACTTGCTATCGCCAGAGTACGTATCTGGCAGCGGGAGGTGGGATAAGGTCAGAACAGGGGTGGCAGTGGACAAACTAGCTGCAGCCACGCTAGCAGCCTGAACAGCTACTGAGGTAACATCCACAGCCGAGGTTGTGCGCTCAGTAGCCACCAACCTGCCCTCCAGCCGCTGGATGTACCGCTGCAGTCGCTGTTCGTCCACCATTACTAGCCAGACCCTGGCGCTAGTATAATGTTAGGGCTAGTGGAATGCACCAAATAATTATAAGGATGGTATAAGGTGCCTTCGCAGCCCGGGATCCACCGTGCAGAGATAGAACCTGCTGCTGAGTAAAGATCGACTATATGGTGGTATAATGTAGATACACACACAGGTTAGATTCACCCGGTATGAAGGAAGCGAACCCTGTTGCGTCACAGGACCACGGTACCGCACAAAGAGCGCAAGCAAAAATTCACAGAACTCTGTCCCAACACTCAGGGAAAGAGTTCCTCTAGACCTCTTGCGCTCGAAACCACTACTGGGGTGTCAGACTTTAACAGAACTAATAATTTACTGCACAAGAGTGAGTGCAGTGCTGCTCTGGCGGATGCCACTAACCACCCAGACTTGGGTCAGGAAAGCGCTCTATTAGCGCACGGCACCGCACTGGCGGTCACTGCTATCAGACGCTGTATCGTGTGCTAGCTGTGCAGGATAGCACTGTAAGGCGCTAGGTAGCTTCCACTATTTGCGAACAGTCAGCAACACTAGGGATGGGAATGATTCAGAGCTTTCATCCATCGTCCGGCATACATCCACACACAATAAAAAGTTTATACTAGCGCATGGCCATGTGGCCATGCAAACCTTTTATAGCGGAAGCTATCCAGGACCTTCCTAGTGGTCCAATAGGAGCTGCTACAGGACCTGAGCATGTGACCCCCGAACTCCAATGAGAAGTCGTCCCTTGGGCATGATCAGAAGAAGAAAAGCAGGACTTAGTCCCAGGGACCCCTGCTCGCCACAGATCAGTACTGGTTACAATGGCTGAGCCTGGAAGGACAGCAGTAACCAACCGCACAGTATCAGCTTGAGCCAGATGCTGGGACTGACATCTCTGCTGAGCAGGCTCCACTGTGGCTGGAGGAGAATGGGAGACCGCAGCAGAGATGGTTCGAGATTCCCCCCTGTGCAGCGACGGGAGCTTGACACCTAACAACATGTTAGCAAATAAAGTGATCTCACAGACAGGAGACATAATAATTTCGAAGAGAAAACTTTTACATTAATAATTAATCCCCTTGAGAAAGCAGTATAACGGCAGCGAAACGTGCGTCGGGGGTAGCGCCCAATCCAGGGGGCATCTTCATGTGGTAAGATCCTTGGTTTATGTGGGGTCCCAGGAGAGATTTCTACAGTGATTTTTGGTGTTAGACACACATGGTTCCCTGGGACACACTTTATCTCCACCCATGTTTGCGGTAGGATGTGTCTCCCTTTATTGCATTCATTACCTTCCCACATGCACACAGCCACAGTGGCTATACTTGCAGGACGTGGGGTGTGTAGGTTGTTTTGCCATTAGGAGGTATTTTTCTCCGCTCCTGGGGGTCGCTTAGGAGATTTAGGATCTTATTTGTGTCATATTTTGAGTATGGTTACATTTGGTCCACACTTTATATATATCTACATGTATGTCCCTCTGGTATGTTTCATTGGTGTTTTTTAATTGTGTGTTAATTTTTTTACTAGTTTTCTAATAAATATATATCTTTTTCTAAAAACTCCCGTTGTCCTCCTATATGTATATCGTTATATGGGGAGTAGCTTGTGAAGTGAGCCGAGATATGTTCTCTGGCCACTGTTCTATTATGAGTCTGGGTTTATTTGGTGTATTAATAATTAACCAGTAATGAAACATACTCTCACTATATAGATTCAAACCATCTGGAAATCTAGTGAAGAAATGATATATCCAGGGGAAGATCTCTCTAGCTGAGCATATATGTTTTTTTTTCTTTTATGGGGTTGTAGTAGAATTCTACAGTCATTCTGAATCCTTACAGAGCACACGGTGCCTGCTGCCAGGATTCTCTGATGCCGGGAGTGGGCGGGCACGTGACTGAAAGTATGCGATGTGCCAACTAGATGTGCATGGCCTCACTCAATATAATTGTATTGACTGAGGCCTGACACATCTAGTCGGAATGTGGCCGGAAGTTTCACATGACTGTCCTTAGATTCTGCACCAGATGTTTACCCGGGTTACCAGCGTAAAAAAAAAAAAAAACAGTACATACTTACATTCCGGTGTCTGTCCCTTGCCGTCTGCTTACCGCACTCACTGACTGCCGGCCGTAAAGTGAAAGCACAGCACAGCGGTGACGTCACCGCTGTGCTCTGCTTTCACTTTACGGCGGGCAGTCAGTGAGTGCGGGAAGCAGACGGCAAGGGACCTGACGGACACCGGAATGTAAGTATGTACTGTTTGTTTTTTTTTACATTTATTGCTGGTAACCAGAGTAAACATCGGGTTACTAAGCGCGGCCCTGCGCTTAATAACCCGATGTTTACCCTGGTTACAAGCGAACGCATCGCTAGATCGGTGTCACACACACCGATCAAGCGATGACAGCGGGAGATCCAGCGACGAAAGAATGTTCCAAACGATCTGCTACGACGTACGATTCTCAGCAGGATCCCTGATCGCTGCTGCGTGTCAGACACAGCGATATCGCTGGAACGTCACGAATCGTACCGTCGTAGCGATCAAAATGGCACTGTGTGACGGTACCCTTACTATCTCCACCAGATAAGACCCTATTTGCACTTTTCCTCTCCTAGAGTATTTCTTAGTATATGAAAATGAGGCATGACTAGTCCTGGGATCCTGGGAAGCATCTCTTTCTCCAGATTAGTTTTGACTCAGCTCTTCTAATCATGCCTCCCAGAGTGAATAACGGTTTAACCATGCTTGGGATTGTATGTAGTCTGTCAACGTAGTGTAAGCTTATGTCCTCAAACAAAATAGATGATTGTTGGCCTGCAGCTAAAGGTACCGTTACACTATGCGACTTACCAACGATCAAGACCAGCGATACGACCTGGCCGTGATCGTTGGTAAGACGTTGTGTGGTCGCTGGGGAGCTGTCACACAGACAGCTCTCTCCAGCGACCAACGATCAGGGGAACAACTTCGGCATCATTGAAACTGTCTTCAATGATGCTGAAGTCCCCCTGCAGCACCTGGGTAACCAGGGTAAACATCGGGTTACTAAGTGCAGGGCCGCGCTTAGTAACCCGATATTTAGCCTGGTTACCATTATAAAAGTTAAAAAAAACAGTATATACTCACATTCTGATGTCTGTCACGTCCCCCGCCGTCAGCTTCCCTGCACTTTCTGTGTCAGCGCCGGCCGTAAAGCAGAGCACAGCGGTGACGTCACTCGTTGGTCGTGATCATTCCCCAACGACCAACGATCTCCCAGCAGGGGCCTGATCGTTGGTCGCTGTCACACATAACGAGATCGTTAGCGGGATCGTTGCTACGTCACAAAAAGCGTGACGTTGCAACGATATCGTTAACTATATCGTTATGTGTGAAGGTACTGTGGGGATACGCTACCTGAGTGTGTTGGGGACATTCGCTTGGCACAAGATTCAAGCACTCAGGCACGGTACCTCACATTAGTCTGGTTTATTAAACTGCATAAACCATATGATGTACAGTCCATTGCAATACAGCCACGAAACATTAAAGGACATTAGACAGTTCATGTAGCAGATAGGCTTCTCTGCTGTATATTACAATCCCCTTGTCCGGGGTTACCTCTCAGGAGTTCCACTCCTCACACTGACTTCACGTCAGTCCCAGGTCCTCAACACCGACCGTCCAGGTCTATGGTTTCCAGGTGCTTCTAGGACGACTCCACTCCCAGGAGCCTCCAACACCGACCGTCCAGGACCTTGCACAGGAACCTCACAGGCACCTGTGATCCACACCCTGGTCACATTACATACCTGTAACCACTCCCAGGGTGGGAGTGTGGGTGTGTGTGTGGCTATTCTGACCCTCCCATCTCTCATGACTAGCCCTGCCAATCTCCCATTTGAACTTACACATTTACATGTGGGACTACAGGTCCCAGACCACAACATAACTTTAGACTGACAGCGCAGAGTGCCCTCCTCTGCGGAACATACCGGCCATCTACAATTCTTCCGGACTTTGTCTCATCACAACTATGCCTCCAAGTGCATCTTGAAGTGCACATGCAGCGCCCCCTGGCTGTAACATTGGTCACTGCACCACATACCTCCCCCCTTTGTGCAACCCTATTGGGGTGGACACATGACATAAACCAGTGGTTCCGATACCGGGAACCCACATCACCTTTGATAGGCCTCTCCCGCCCCCAGCGGTCAGTTTGTCGGCCTTGGGCTTCAACCCTTGAGTCACCATCTGTCTGTGTCACCAGACCCTTTTTGGTCAACCCTTTCACGTGACCTTTCTCTCCATAGTCGACTTCCCCGACTGACACGGTCATAAGTCCCACTTACAGTTGAGCTGACTGTCTGGTCTGAGACTGAGCCTCTGCTACTACATCTGCTACCAGGTCTCCCACCTCGGTCACTCAGCCCTGAGTTAACAGAAGAGTCACTTCTTTGGACTCTTCTACTCTTTAGGGTGCCTTTTCATATCTCCATACTCTCGGTTGGAAGTGGTCGCCATCTTATATTCTGCAGCTGTTTTTTAATCTTCAGACATTCCAGTCTTAACTGCTCTATCTCCTTTAGATACGTCACCCGGTATTCAAGAAGCACTCGAATGTTCTTAAGGCTATCTACTGAGCCAATTACAACAAATGGAACCATCTCATCTTCACCAGTTACCTGGATTTCGCCAATATCTGGAATCCTCAGTCTTACCACACCGGATCTATTCACCAGGTCCTGCATCACTTTTCCAAATCTTCCAATGACTTTCCCCACCAGACTTCTGGGTACTTGAACAATGTCTTCCACAAAGCCCAGGCGACTTTGAGCTTTCCTGGCATGCTCCAAACGTCGATTGGCTTCCTTATTTCTCAACAAGATCATCTGTTTCGTACGGAGACATTGTAGGTGCATATCCTTCATGATAGTCACCCGCTTCACTGTGACTTCCATAGTCGATATTATCACCAACTGTTTAGTCTCTGGTGCCCGGTGCACACTACATGCTTCCACCGCTTTTCAAAAGGTCTCATGCACACCCTCATTGGTACACGCATCTTGCACATCTTCAGGTACATCTATCACACACTTGAAGAGCGGGGTCTCACTCTCTTCATGGACAGATAGCTCCCCTTTTGCCATGGACCTTTCCATTAAGACATCTGCCACGACCGGGTGACTGTCTTGTTCTATTTTTAGTGCCAATTCTTCCTCCGCTTTACACTCTTCCAGATCCCTGGTCAGGATGGGCACTGGCAGCTTCACCTCATTACCACTCTGGTACTGCTGCTGTAAGTCTTCGACCACCATCTTCTTCTCTTGTAGAAGACCACTTAATGCTTCTCTGAGCCCTTCCACATCTTCCCGTAAGGCTTTGTTCACACTTTGCTAGGTTGACAGGTGATGTTTGAGCTCAGAGACTTCCTTCTCCAGTTCATCTACTCTGTGCTCAGCTGCTTGTCTCAGATGCCATAGCTCGGCCTGTAAATCTGTTACCTTTTGCTTCTCATGAGACAATCCTTTAGCAAGTTCCTGGAACCCCTGTGCTTCCTTCGCTACAAACCAGGCCTTGACTGCTGAGAGCTCGGACTCCAGGTAACGCACCTGATCCAGCTGCGCAGAGTTGGCGACTCCTATCTCAGGGACATTATCTTTGTTGGCAACTGTCCCTGTCTCCTCTTTAACACTCTTCTCCGAGGGTGTAATTTGTTCAGCCGCTTTCCCTCTTTTACGTCTCCAGCGACGGGAGGAAGCTTTGCTATTTATACCAGAGTCAGTCTTACTGCCCTCTTTTCCGCTTTCGTCACTGTCTGAATGGGAGTCACCACCACCCGATCGGTCATCCGGGAACCAGCCATTCCCATCTAAACAGGTCACATTTTCTGGAATGGCTGCCACCGCTATCATGACTTCAGCCTGTGGAGCCCTGTCGTTTCCCTGTGTCAGTACCTCTGATAGCACAGCGTCATACTCCGCTCTAGCGTTTGTTACTGGCCATGACATGTCACAGTCACCCCCAGGGCCAGTCTCACCCCCCACAACATGGTGAACCTTCCCGCTGCTCCCTAACCGGGTGTCAGCTTCAGGGGCTTTATTAACCACGTCACTTACAGTTTTCTTGGGGTACACATCAGGTGACATATCCGTAAGTGTGGCAGACGCTCCCTCCCCACTGGTCAACCCGACATTTGACCCTTCAACTTTGGGAGGAACACATGTTTTAAGGTACGCAACCCCACCAACTGAGAGCCCTCCATTCACATGTTGTAAAGACACTCCCTTCTCCCACAAGTCTGTGAAGAACTTAGAGTCCCGGCCAATTATCACTGGGCAGGGTAAAGTTGAGACTATGGCCACATCATGGATTGCACGGTCTTTGGCCGTCTCTAGGACCACCCTGACTACTGGAAAATGCTTAGTGTGCCCATGAATGCAGGTGACCTTGATCTTCCTACCGGGTATTTCGAGTCCCTCAGGTGCAACCCTCAGTAGAGTCACTGGGCCCCCAGAATCGACCAGTCCATACATTTCCATCTCATGCATCCGTAGGACACACCCCCGTAAACTTTCACCAGGTGGATAGTTCACACAACAGACCGGACACACATAACCCACAGGCCCTGGGCACCAATTTGTCTGTAGTACCTCTTTGGGACGCCCGGTCCCCTTTTGGGAAACCACCCTTCCCTGTTATTCCACCTCTTTTTGGGCTACTATCCTTCGGGTTACCGCCCCTACTTGGGACTCCGCCCCCTTTTGGGCAATCATCCCCATTTGGGTCACCGCCCACTTTTATGGACACCACCCCTTTTAGGAACACCCTGTGGACTTCCCAACGGCACTCAGGCCCCAGTTCGCACAGTACACCCCTATGTCTCTGGGCTTGTACTGGCCCTTTAAGAGTCTGCACGACTTGTAAAAAAAAAAAAAATGTTTTTTTTTTCTTCAACACTTCACCAGCTCCTGCTGGCAATCACAAGCCGCTGCTGCTGAACCTCTTGCTGCAACTGCAGCTGCACTCCACAATGCTCTGCCGCAGACTCCGTGGACCCACCGATCCACAGCAAGCCGCTTGTCACCTTTGTGGACCCGCCAATCCACAGCAAGCCGCTTGTCACCTTTGTGACCCTGCCGAGCCACAGCAAACTTCGTGACCTCACCGAGCCACAGCAAACTGATTTGAGAAAAAAAATTTCACAGTCTCTCACTGACCCCAGTCAGCACAGACTCCTGTCTGTTACACCCGGTTCTCAGACCGTTTACTCCTCTGGGTCAGATCAGCCAGCGCTGCAACATGTGCTTCTTGGATCGTTGGATCTGTGTCAGCGCCGGACGTAAAGCAGAGCACAGCGGTGACGTCACTCGTTGGTCGTGATCATTCCCCAACGACCAACGATCTCCCAGCAGGGGCCTGATCGTTGGTCGCTGTCACACATAACGAGATCGTTAGCGGGATCGTTGCTACGTCACAAAAAGCGTGACGTTGCAACGATATCGTTAACTATATCGTTATGTGTGAAGGTACTGTGGGGATACGCTAACTGAGTGTGTTGGGGACACTCGCTTGGCACAAGATTCAAGCACTCAGGCACGGTACCTCACATGAGTCTGGTTTATTAAACTGCATAAACAATATGATGTACAGTCCATTGCAATACAGCCACGAAACATTAAAGTACATTAGACAGTTCATGTAGCAGATAGGCTTCTCTGCTGTATATTACAATCCCCTTGTCCGGGGTTACCTCTCAGGAGTTCCACTCCTCACACTGACTTCACGTCAGTCCCAGGTCCTCAACACCGACCGTCCAGGTCTACGGTTTCCAGGTGCTTCCAGGATGACTCCACTCCCAGGAGCCTCCAACTTCGACCGTCCAGGTCTATGGTTTCTAGGTGTTTCCAGGACGACTCCACTCCCAGGAGCCTCCAACACCGACCGTCCAGGACCTTGCACAGGAACCTCACAGGCACCTGTGATCCACACCCTGGTCACATTACATACCTGTAACCACTCCCAGGGTGGGAGTGTGGGTGTGTGTGTGGCTATTCTGACCCTCCCATCTCTCATGACTAGCCCTGCCAATCTCCCATTTGAACTTACACATTTACATGTGGGACTACAGGTCCCAGACCACAACATAACTTTAGACTGACAGCGCAGAGTGTCCTCCTCTGCGACACATACCGGCCATCTACAATTCTGCCGGACTTTGTCTCATCACAACTATGCCTCCAAGTGCATCTTGAAGTGCACATGCAGCGCCCCCTGGCTGTAACATTGGTCACTGCATCACAGTACCTTAACTCTCAAGGCGCTCCCATAAAAAAGAGCATTTTCTCTGCTCTGGTGAGAGCTTATCTCCGGGAGAACAATAGGATTGTCAATCAGATATTAGACATATGCTGGATTCTTAACTTTTGCTACAATTATCTGTCCAAGGATTTAGACTGTTGGCCAAGCAGGTCGATATCAGCAGATTGTCTGACATTAGTCTAATGTGTATGTGGGGCTACAATATAAAAATGAACAATGAAAAATCATTCACTTCTTTAATTGGCACATCTTTTGACCGATCAGTCTAAGTTTGCACTGTCTAAGAATTAGACAATATTGATAAAAAAACATATTGCAATTACCTTGGAATGTTTAGCCCTAACTCCCCAGCAGCAGGCTCACTGTCTAGGAGTCATATTTGACATAGAATTTTCCATTATTCCCTACATCCGATCACTCACTCTCTCATGTCACCTGCATCTTAAAGGCATCTCAAGAATCCGAGCTTTACTCACTTTTGAAACTACAAAAATTCTTACTGTCGTTCTCATCCATTCTCGCCTGGACTACTGCAACTCTCTACTGATCAGTCTCCCTCTTACCATACTTTATCCTTACCCATCTGTCCTGAAGTCAGCAGCGAGAGTGGTATTTCTGTCCAACCGCTACACTTAAGCCTCCGACTTGTGCCAGATATTGCACTGTTTGCTAATTTGCTACAGAAAACAATACAAACGTATCTTTCACACCCATGAAGCTCTTACGAGTTCTTCACCACCCTTCATCTCTTCACTTATTTCTGTCTATCGCCCTATCCTGTTCTAAAACTGATCTAAGACTAATATCGTCCATAATCCGAACCTCGGACATCAATCTCTAAGTCTTCTCTCGTGCTGTGAAAGTTTCCTGGAATACACTACCACATGAGATCCGACTAATACCTATTCCCCCCATTTTAAGTGTGTTTAAAAAACACATTTCTTTAGACTGGCCTATCACCTCACTTCACTATTCTAACTCTTCCCTGTTCCCTCTCTCCAAATTTTCCTCAGAATCAATTCTGCTTTTTTTTAGTTTGATGCGAACAGTTGTTTATTTGTACAAATTTGTTGTAACACTGAGGCGAACAACAACTAATTTTTGAATCACTTTTTATTGAATATTATAATTTACTCTCCTTTCACAAACATCTAAAACAATTAAGAGGGAGACAGCTTAATTCAACCCTTCACCAACCCTCCCCGTGTAAACTATGCTTGGTTAACTGACAAAGAAGGAAGATTGGTTTACAGAGACACAGCTATCTATTGTACTGCTTCTTTGTAGACAATGTTTTCCATTTTACCTTCAGGTACATATATGAATACATTTTTGGGATTACCCAACCTAGAGCAATATAGAGTTGACCACGTGAAGAACCCAACTGATTGACTTTGTGCTTTATTTATAGCCATAAAATATTCAAGTCGGATTGAGAACTGCAGATGCTTAAAATGGAAGGGCATTTCACTTGGTGGCAAGGGGATATGCGGAATTAAATCATTATCTCTCTTAGAGTTTCTCATAAGAATAGTGGCTTCAATAACATTGGGCATGAGACTCTTAATACACAACCTTTTGCCGTTACACAATTTTAGTGGGTCAAGGTTCCTAAGCAACATTATCAGATGTCCTATTTTTGAAGTGAGCTTAAGTGGTGGCATTCCAGTAGGCTCCAAAGAATTTAGGAACTCCAATGAGAACATTACAACTTGCTCACTATCTGAATCAATGGACATGTATGTGGACTCTGGCCTGGGTAGTTTCCCCTGTATTTGTAAATTTATGCAGCTGACACTATTGTTTTAGATGCTAGTATTGCTGCGCATTCACAAAGCCATAGATGGTTGTTCAAATTGTTACAAATATCAAGAAAAAAATTGGTCAGTAACCTCCAGTACCGATGATGTTATTTTGCAAAAGTCTTCCTGGAAGAAATTAAGCCAGTAGTGGAATCTGTGGGAAACCTGTCATTTCCGAGGCATAGTAGGTGGCATGTAAATTTGGCCACAGTAGTATTTCCAATCAAGTGAACGTGCATATTAGTAGTCAGAGTTAGCTTTTGAGTATGTCTCCATATTTAAGAAGGTTATAAATAGGCCTTCAACCTATGATTCAGCCTGTCTCATCCATTTTCTTTCAAGCCGGGACTTGCATTGTTCACTTGTCTCAGCTGGTTGAGACAGTTTTGCCTTCTTAGCTTTTGTATTAGCTTGCCCAATAGATGATTGCGGCATTTTAAAAAACAATTATTAGCATTATGACATGGACCGCTCCTGGCACATTAACTCCCGGCACACTGCGATCAAAGATGATCACAGTGTTCCGGCGGTATAGGGAAGCATCGCGCAGGGAGGGGGCTCCCTGCGTGCTTCCCTGAGACCCTCGGAGCAACGCGATGTGATCTCGTTGCTCCGAGCATCTCCTACCTCCTCCTCCCTGCAGGCCCCGGATCCAATATGGCCGTGGGGCTGCTTCCGGGTCCTGCAGGGAGGTGGCTTGCATGTGCCTGCTCAGAGTAAGCGCTTGCAAGCGTGCCTGTAATGCATGTCAGATCGTTGATCTGACACAGTGCTCTGCAAAGTGTCAGATCAGCGATCTGACCCTTTAACATGATGCCCCCCCGGGCAATGTTATAAAGTAAAAAAAACAATATTCACACATATAAAGAAAAAAAAAATTCATAAATAAAGAAAAAAAAATATTGTTCCCATAAATACATTTCTTTGTCTAAAAAAAAATCAATAAAAGTACACATATTTGATATCTCCACGTCCGTAATGACACGACCTATAAAACTGTCCCAGTAGTTAACCCCTTCAGTGATCACCGTAAAAAATAAAAAAAGAGACAAAAAACAACGCTTTATTGTCATACCGAACAAAAGTGGAATGACACGTGATCAAAAAGACATATATAAATAACCATGGTCATCTTGTCCCGCAAAAAACGACTCATCATACAGCATCATCAGCGAAAAAATAAAAAAGTTATAGTCCTCAGAATAAAGCAATGCAAAAATAATTATTTTTTTCTATAAAATAGTTTTTATCATATAAAAGCACCAAAACATTAAAAAATGATATAAATGAGGTATTGCTGTAATCGTACTGACCTGAAGAATAAAACTGCTTTATCAATTTTACCAAACGTGGAATGGTATAAACGCACCCCCAAACAGAAATTCATGAATAGCTGGTTTTTGGTCATTCTGCCTCACAAAAATTGGAATAAAAAGCGATCAAAAAATGTCACATGCCCAAAAATGGTACCAATAAAAACGTCAACTCTTCCCGCAAAAAACAAGACCTCACATGACTCTGTGGACCAAAATAATGAAAAATTATAGCTCTCAAAATGTGGAGACGCAAAAACTATTTTTTGCAATAAAAACGTCTTTTAGTGTATGACAGCTGCGAATCACAAAAATCCGCTAAAAAACCTGCTATAAAAGTAAATCAAACCCCTCTTCATGACCCCCTTAGTTAGGGAAAAATAATAAAATAAAAAACATATATTTGTTTCCATTTTCCCATTAGGGTTAGGGTTGGGGCTAGGGTTAGGGTTGGGGATAAGGTTGGGGCTAGGGTTAGGGTTGGGGCTAAGGTCAGGGCTAGGGTTGGGGATAGGGTTGGGGCTAGGGTTAGGGTTGGGGCTATGGTTAGGGTTGGGGCTAGGGTTAGGGTTGGGGCTAGGGCTAGGGCTAGGGTTGGGGCTAGGGTTAGTGTTGGGGCTAGGGTTAGGGTTAGGGCTAGGGTTAGGCTTGGGGCTAGGGTTGGTGTTAGGGCTACAGTTAGGGTTGGGGCTAAAGTTAAGTTTAGGGTTGGGGCTAAAGTTAGGGTTAGGGTTAGGGCTAAAGTTAGGGTTAGGGTTGGGGCTAAAGTTAGAGTTAGAGTAGCGGCTAAAGTTAGGGTTAGGGTTTGGATTACATTTACGGTTGGGATTAGGGTTAGGGGTGTGTCAGGGTTAGGCGTGTGGTTAGGGTTATGGTTGGGATTAGGGTTAGGGGTGTGTTGGAGTTAGGGGTGTGGTTAGGGTTGGGATTAAAATTAGGGGTGTGTTGGGGTTAGGGGTGTGCTGGGGTTAAGGGTGTGGTTGGGGTTAGGGTTAGGGGCATGTTCGGGTTAGAGTTTCAGTTAGAATTGGGGGATTCCACTGTTTAGGCACATCAAGGGCTCTCCAAATGCGACATGCAGTCCGATCTCAATTCCAGCCTATTCTGCTTTGAAAAAGCAAAATAGTGCTCTTTCCCTTCCGAGCTTTCCCGTGCGCCCAAACAGGGGTTTATCCTAACATATGGGGTATCAGCGTACTCAGAACAAATTGTACAACAACTTTTGTGGTCCATTTCTCTTGTTGCTCCTTCCCTTCCGAGCTCTGTCATGCGCCCAAACGGTAGTTCCCCCCACATATGGGGTGTCAGCGTACTCAGGAGAAATTGGACAACAACTTATAGGGTCCAATTTCTCTTGTTACTCTTTGGAAATAAAAATTTGGTGGGCTAAAAAACATTTTTGAGGGAAATTTTTTTTTATTTTCATGGCTCTGCGTTATAAACTGTAGTGAAACACTTGGGGGTTCAAAGTTCTCACAACACATCTAAGTAAGTTCCTTGGGGGTCTGGTTTCCAATATGGGGTCACTTGTGGGGGGTTTCTACTGTTTAGGTAAATTAGGGCCACTGCAAACGCAATGTGACGCCTGCAGATCATTCCATCTAAGTCTGCATTCCAAACGGCGCTCCTTCCCTTTTGAGCTCTGCCATGCGCCTAAACAGTGGTTCTCCCCACACAGCGTACTCGCGACAAATTGGACAACAACTTTTGGGGTCCAATTTCGCTTGTAACTAGTGTTGAGCGATACCTTCCGATATCGGAAAGTATCGGTATCGGTTTGGATCGGCCGATATTCAAAAAATATCGGATATCGCCGATACCGATACCCGATCCCAATGCAAGTCAATGGGACCAAAATATCGGAATTAAAATAAACCCTTTCTTTCCTTGTAGGTTCATTCTACATGAAGGAAAACAACTAAGAATAATGTAGGATGTATTGGGGGAGGTGGCGGAGACATTAAAGGCAATGAGGATTAGCCCAATCAAATAGAATAGCATGATTTTTTTTTTTTTAAAGACGTTCGGATTGAAAAAGATATTGACTATGTAATTTTTTTTTTATTTTGTCAGATATTGATGTTTCACTATTCCACGACCTTCCCCTTCTTTTTTTTCCTTTTCCCACACTTTCATCTTCATCATCATCAGCATCTTTGACATCAACTTCTTCACCTTATTCATCTTCTTCATCTTCTACCTATTTTTTTTTTTTTATTACATTCTTCATATTCATTTTCTTCAACTATTATTATTCTTCCTATTCTACATATTCTTTTTATTCCACTGTTATTATTCTTCCTATTCTACTTCTTCATCATATTCTCATTTGTGACAGGCATTCCCATAGTTGTTATCTATAAAAGTTGGAAGATTACACCTTCCGTTCTGCCAGTCACAAAAGTTACATTTGTCCGCGTTCAGTTTGGCCTGCAGCATCAGGCTTTATCCAGGGGCACCACGAGGAGGAACGGACTCACCCCCATACACTGCTTAGTCTTCTTCTGCATATAATTTAGATAATATCTTTTGCTCTGATATTAAGTGTTATGCTTAATGTTCTTCTGCTCTTTGTACTGCAGCCTCTTGTTCTTCTGCTTCTCGGTCTTCCATGTCGTCGTCTCCAGGGTCGTCGTCTTCAGTGTCGTCATCTCCGCCGTCGTCGTCTCCGCCGTCGTCGTCTCCGCCGTCGTCGTCTCCGCCGTCGTCGTCGTCGTCTCCGCCGTCGTCGTCGTCGTCGTCATCGGGGTGGTCTTCCGGGTCGTCGTCGTCGTCGTCATCGGGGTGGTCTTCCGGGTCGTCGACTTTAGGGTCTTAAACTTGGAAATGTAGCAGAAGGTACAAGAAGGCTGAGAAAATGCCAAGAACCAGCTGATGGAACTGGAACTCGGATGGCTACCCGAAGGTTCAAGAGCCTATGGAACTACCGAGGACCAGCTGACGTTACTGGAACCCGGTTACTAAGCAGGAGGTACCCGTGCTAAAAAGCACTACCAAGGACCGCCTGACGTTGGCGGAACTCGGATACCCAGAAGGAGGCACCTAAGCCAAAGGCTCTGCCCGGAACCAGCTGACGTTACTGGAACCAGGATGGGGAGCAGAAGGTACAAGAGCAAAAGACACTGCCGAGAACCAGCTGACGGTACTGGAACCCGGATGGGTAGCCGAAGGTCCAAGAGCCAATGGAACTACCGAGGACCAGCTGACGTTACTGGAACCCGGTTACTAAGCAGGAGGTACCCATGCCTGAAAGCACTACCAAGGACCACCTGACGTTGGTGGAACTTGGATACCCAGAAGGAGGCACCTAAGCCAAAGGCTCTGCCCGGAACCAGCTGACGTTACTAAAACCAGGATGGGGAGCAGAAGGTACAAGAGCAAAAGACACTGCCTAGAACCAGCTGACGGTGCTGGAACCAGGTGGTGGACCCGAAGGCCCACAGGAGAGGAGAGAACAGCTAGGCCGCGAGGCAGCCGCAGTTACAGAACCCCAACAGTCCTACAGGGGGAGCTGGGCCTACTGGCACTACAGAACCAGCCTTGACTACCAGTTCACGCAGCCCACATAGGAAGCTCCTAAACTGGAGGCACCCTGGAGTTGGCTAACTCGACCGCACCACAACGGGGCAAGCATAGGCGTCTCAGTGAGCTTGACACAACCCGGAAACAGCTGACGGTGCTGAAACCAGGCTTGGCACGAGGGAGTACCTGTGACAAGAACACTGCCGAGAACCAGCTGGCGGTGCTGGAACCCAGATGCGTTGCCCCAGTGTGCAAGAGCCAATGGCACGACCGAGGACCAGCTGACGGTGCTGGAACCCGGTTACTAAGCTGTAGGTGCCCGCGCTTAAAAGCACTACCAAGGACCGCCTGGCGTTGGCGGAACTCGGATACCCAGGAGGAGGCACCTAAGCCAAAGGCTCGGCCCAGAACCAGCTGACGGTGCTGGAACCAGGTGGTGGACCCGAAGGTCCACAGGAGAGAACAGCTAGGCCGCGAGGCAGCCGCAGTTACCGAACCCCAACAGTCCTACAGGGGGAGCTGGGCCTACTGGCACTACAGAACCAGCCTTGACTACCAGTTCACGCAGCCCACATAGGAAGCTCCTAAACTGGAGGCACCCTGGAGTTGGCTAACTCGACCGCACCACGACGGGGCAAGCATAGGCGTCTCAGTGAGCTTGACACAACCCAGAAACAGCTGACGGTGCTGAAACCAGGCTTGGCACGAGGGAGTACCTGTGACAAGAACACTGCCGAGAACCAGCTGGCGGTGCTGGAACCCAGATGCGTTGCCCCAGTGTGCAAGAGCCAATGGCACGACCGAGGACCAGCTGACGGTGCTGTAACCCGGTTACTAAGCTGTAGGTGCCCGCGCTTAAAAGCACTACCAAGGACCGCCTGGCGTTGGTGGAACTCGGATACCCAGGAGGAGGCACCTAAGCCAAGGGCTCGGCCCGGAACCAGCTGACGGTGCTGGAACCAGGTGGTGGACCCGAAGGTCCACTGGAGAGGAGAGAACAGCTAGGCCGCGAGGCAGCCGCAGTTACCGAACCCCAACAGTCCTACAGGGGGAGCTGGGCCTACTGGCACTACAGAACCAGCCTTGACTACCAGTTCACGCAGCCCACATAGGAAGCTCCTAAACTGGAGGCACCCTGGAGTTGGCTAACCCGACCGCACCACGACGGGGCAAGCATAGGCGTCTCAGTGAAGTTGACACAACCCAGAAACAGCTGACGGTGCTGAAACCAGGCTTGGCACGAGGGAGTACCTGTGACAAGAACACTGCCGAGAACCAGCTGGCGGTGCTGGAACCCGGATGCGTTGCCCCAGTGTGCAAGAGCCAATGGCACGACCAAGGACCAGCTGACGGTGCTGGAACCCGGTTACTAAGCTGTAGGTGCCCGCGCTTAAAAGCACTACCAAGGACCGCCTGGCGTTGGCGGAACTCGGATACCCAGGAGGAGGCACCTAAGCCAAAGGCTCGGCCCGGAACCAGCTGACGGTGCTGGAACCAGGTGGTGGACCCGAAGGTCCACAGGAGAGGAGAGAACAGCTAGGCCGCGAGGCAGCCGCAGTTACCGAACCCCAACAGTCCTACAGGGGGAGCTGGGCCTACTGGCACTACAGAACCAGCCTTGACTACCAATTCATGCAGCCCACGTAGGAAGCTCCTAAACTGGAGGCACCCTGGAGTTGGCTAACCCGACCACACCACGACGGGGCAAGCATAGGCGTCTCAGTGAAGTTGACACAACCCAGAAACAGCTGACGGTGCTGAAACCAGGCTTGGCACGAGGGAGTACCTGTGACAAGAACACTGCCGAGAACCAGCTGGCGGTGCTGAAACCCAGATGCGTTGCCCCAGTGTGCAAGAGCCAATGGCACGACCGAGGACCAGCTGACGGTGCTGGAACCCGGTTACTAAGCTGTAGGTGCCCGCGCTTAAAAGCACTACCAAGGACCGCCTGGCGTTGGCGGAACGCGGATACCCAGGAGGAGGCACCTAAGCCAAAGGCTCGGCCCGGAAGCAGCTGACGGTGCTGGAACCAGGTGGTGGACCCGAAGGTCCACAGGAGAGGAGAGAACAGCTAGGCCGCGAGGCAGCCGCAGTTACCGAACCCCAACAGTCCTACAGGGGGAGCTGGGCCTACTGGCACTACAGAACCAGCCTTGACTACCAGTTCACGCAGCCCACATAGGAAGCTCCTAAACTGGAGGCACCCTGGAGTTGGCTAACTCGACCGCAACACGACGGGGCAAGCATAGGCGTCTCAGTGAGCTTGACACAACCCGGAAACAGCTGACGGTGCTGAAACCAGGCTTGGCACGAGGGAGTACCTGTGACAAGAACACTGCCGAGAACCAGCTGGCGGTGCTGGAACCCAGATGCGTTGCCTTGCCTATTAAAGATTGTCTTCCTAGAGCCCCAACTAGCGGTGTTGGAGCAAAGGGTAAGCAGGGGGAGATGAGTGTAGGCCGAAGCCTGCACTGGAGGCAGCTTTGTGTCTGCGTTGCGTTTGCAGGACACTTTGCCGGCTACACACTGGGGGAACAGCTGGCGTTGCTGAACCCCACTAACACAATGGCGTGTGTTTTTCTCTGTGCAGCTAGCATTTCCGGGCAAAAACTAGCGTTGTTAGAGCCCAGGGTCAGCAGGAGGAGGAGAGGAGAAGAGTGTAGGCCGAAGCCTAGTTGAACCAATTTCAAAGGTTACCTTTAACCCCCCCTCAGGTGTTACAAAGTACAAGAGCCACTCCTTCTGCAGCATTAATGCTGCACAAGTAAAAGGTTGCTCTATTAATTTGTCTACTTGCACACGCTGAATGCAACACGTACACTATTTAGCCCATTATACTGTTAAACAGTAGTGGAGGCGTGACTTGTCTTTTTAAAGAAAAGCAGCACAGGTGTCGAAAATAACACCTTTTTGCATGGGCGCAGCTTCCTGAGCGTTGTTAGTTGCTGTACAGGAGTCTGCGCTCTTGTGATCCCTTGGCTATGCGCTGTGAGCGCTTCCTGTCTTATGACCTCATTTCATGTTGGCCGTTGCGGTTAGCGGTGGACATGAATCCCAGACCCACAGTGTTTTTAAAAAAAATCACACTGCGGTGCTGGGATTCTTGCCCTTGTGCACTAAATATGTTTGCCGCTCACACATGTCCTTACACCTGCTTCAGACTGGGCGGCCTCATCTGATCCCTTATCGCATGCCGCGGCCATGAGGACACCCAGTCTGAAGAAGGCGGAAGGAGGTGACTTAAAACAGGCGAACATATGCACTGCACATGCCCATCAATAACACCCTCGCATCCAAAATATGAGACAACGAGGGGCGTTGTGTCGGGCAGGGCGGACGCACAGGCACAGGCAGCCAACCAATGATGTCAGAAGACGGGCAGCGCTAACAATGGGGGTGCTGCGTGTCATTAAAAAGGAAAGTCACACCTCAGGGACATTAGCATTGGTCTCTAATGAGACAAATTTTGTACGTGTTGAGTTCCACGTGGGCAAGGAGAAAACATCAGCCACCTTGTACAAATGCAGCAGTACTGCTGTACAAGGTGGCTGTTATACATTGAAACACCTGGGGGTGGGGGCCAGGCTCCCTTCAATTTCAGTTCATGTGCCTGCGTGGCGTTTGCAGGTCACGTTGCAAGCTACACAGCAGGGGAACAGCTGGCGTTGCTGAACCCCACTGACACATTGACTGGTGTTTTTCTCTGTGCAGATCGCATGTCCGGGCAAAAACTGGCGGTGTTAGAGCCCAGGGTCAGCAGGAGGAGGAGAGGAGCAAAGTGTAGGCCGAAGCCTGCACTGGTGGCAGCTTTTGGTCGGTTGTGCCAGCGTGGCTTTTGCTGGACACGATGCCGGCTACACAGCGGGGGAACAGCGGGCGTTGCTGAACCCCACTAACACATTGGCTGGTGTTTTTCTCTGTGCAGCTAGCATTTCCGGGCAAAAACTAGCGTTGTTAGAGCCCAGGGTCAGCAGGAGGAGGAGAGGAGCAAAGTGTAGGCCGAAGCCTGCACTGGTGGCAGCTTTTGGTCGGTTGTGCCAGCGTGGCTTGTGCTGGACACGATGCAAGCTACACAGCAGGGAAACAGCTGGCGTTGCTGAACCCCACTAACACATTGGCTGGTGTTTTTCTCTGTGCAGCTAGCATTTCTGGGCAAAAACTAGCGGTGTTTGAGCCCAGGGTCAGCAGGAGGAGGAGAGGAGCAAAGTGTAGGCCGAAGCCTGCACTGGTGGCAGCTTTTGGTCGGTTGTGCCAGCGTGGCTTTTGCTGGACACGATGCCGGCTACACAGCGGGGGAACAGCGGGCGTTGCTGAACCCCACTAACACATTGGCTGGTGTTTTTCTCTGTGCAGCTAGCATTTCCGGGCAAAAACTAGCGTTGTTAGAGCCCAGGGTCAGCAGGAGGAGGAGAGGAGCAGAGTGTAGGCCGAAGCCTAGTTGAACCTATTTCAAAGGTTACCTTTAACCCCCCCCTCAGGTTTTGCAAGGTACAAGAGCCACACCTTGTGCAGCATTAATGCTGCACAAGTAAAAGGTTGCTCTATTTAATTTGCTCCTTGCACACGATGAATAAAACACGTACACTATTTAGCCCATTATACTGTCAAACAGTAGTGGAGGCGTGACTTTCCTTTTTACGGAGATGCAGCACAGGTGTCAAAATTAACACATAGCTGCTGTGCGCAGATTCCTGAGCGTTGTTATTTGCTGTACAGGAGTCTGCGCTATTGTGTGATCCCTTGGCCATGCGCTGTGAGCGCTTACTGTCTTCTGACCTCATTTTATGTTGGCCGTTGCGGTTAGCGATGGACATGAATCCCAGACCCACAGTGTGTTTTCAAAAAATCACACTGCGTGGCTGGGATTCGTGGCCTTGTGCAGTAAATATGTTTGACGCTCACACATGTCCTTACACCTGCTTCAGACTGGGCGGCCTCATCTGATCCCTTATCGCCTGCCACGGCCATGAGGACACCCAGTCTGAAGAAGGCGGAAGGAGATGAGTGAACACAGGCAAACATATGCACTGCACATGCCCATCAATCACACCCTCGCTGTCCAAAAAAATAAGACACCGAGGGGCGTTGTTTCGAGCAGGGGAGATGCACAGGCGCAGCCAGCTAACCAATGATGTCAAAAGACGGGCAGCGCTAACAAGGGTGGTGCTGCGTGTCATTACAAAGGAAAGTCACACCTCAGGGACATTGTAATGGTCTCTAATGAGACACATTTTGTACGTGTTGAGTTCCACGTGGGCAAGGAGAAAAAGTCAGCCACCTTGTACAAATGCAGCAGTACTGCTGTACAAGGTGGCTGTTATACATAGAAACACCTGGGGGTGGGGGGCAGGCTCCCTTCAATTTCAGTTCATGTGCCTGCGTGGCGTTTGCAGGTCACGTTGCAAGCTACACAGCAGGGGAACAGCTGGCGTTGCTGAACCCCACTGACACATTGACTGGTGTTTTTCTCTGTGCAGATTGCATGTCCGGGCAAAAACTAGCGGTGTTAGAGCCCAGGGTCAGCAGGAGGAGGAGAGGAGCAAAGTGTAGGCCGAAGCCTGCACTGGTGGCAGCTTTTGGTCGGTTGTGCCAGCGTGGCTTTTGCTGGACACGATGCCTGCTACACAGCAGGGAAACAGCTGGCGTTGCTGAACCCCACTAACACATTGGCTGGTGTTTTTCTCTGTGCAGCTAGCATTTCCGGGCAAAAACTAGCGGTGTTAGAGCCCAGGGTCAGCAGGAGGAGGAGAGGAGCAAAGTGTAGGCCGAAGCCTGCACTGGTGGCAGCTTTTGGTCGGTTGTGCCAGCGTGGCTTGTGCTGGACACGATGCAAGCTACACAGCAGGGAAACAGCTGGCGTTGCTGAACCCCACTAACACATTGGCTGGTGTTTTTCTCTGTGCAGCTAGCATTTCCGGGCAAAAACTAGTGTTGTTAGAGCCCAGGGTCAGCAGGAGGAGGAGAGGAGGAGAGTGTAGGCCGAAGCCTAGTTGAACCAATTTCAAAGGTTACCTTTAACCCCCCCTCAGGTGTTACAAAGTACAAGAGCCACTCCTTCTGCAGCATTAATGCTGCACAAGTAAAAGGTTGCTCTATTAATTTGTCTACTTGCACACGCTGAATGCAACACGTACACTATTTAGCCCATTATACTGTTAAACAGTAGTGGAGGCGTGACTTGTCTTTTTAAAGAAAAGCAGCACAGGTGTCGAAAACAACACCTTTTTGCATGGGTGCAGCTTCCTGAGCGTTGTTAGTTGCTGTACAGGAGTCTGCGCTCTTGTGATCCTTTGGCCATGCGCTGTGAGCACTTCCTGTCTTATGACCTCATTTCATGTTGGCCGTTGCGGTTAGCGGTGGACATGAATCCCAGACCCACAGTGTGTTTTTAAAAAATCACACTGCGGTGCTGAGATTCGTGCCCTGGTGCACTAAATATGTTTGCCGCTCACACATGTCCTTACACCTGCTTCAGACTGGGCGGCCTCATCTGATCCCTTCTCACATGCCGCGGCCATGAGGCTGCACAGTCTGAAGAAGGCGGAAGGAGATGAGTTAAGACAGGCGAAGATATGCACTGCTCGTGCCCATCAATCACACCCTCGCAGTCAAAATAATTAAGACAACGAGGAGCATTTTATTCAGGCAGGGCGGACGCACAGGCGCAACTAGCCAACCGATGATGTCAGAAGACGGGAAGCGCTACCAAGGGGGGTGCTGCGTATCATTAGAAAGGAAAGTCACACCTCGGGGACAGTGGAATGGTCTCAAAGAGACACATTTTGTACGTGTTGAGTTCCACGTGGGCAAGGATAAAAAGTCAGCCACCTTGTACAAATGCAGCAGTACTGCTGTACAAGGTGGCTGTTATACATAGAAACACCTGGGGGAGAGGGGGCCAGGCTCCCTTCAATTTCAGTTCATGTGCCTGCGTGGCGTTTGCAGGACACGTTGCCAGCTACACAGCAGGGGAACAGCTGGCGTTGCTGAACCCCACTAACACATTGGCTGGTGTTTTTGTCTGTGCAGCTAGCAGTTCCGGGCAAAAACTAGCGGTGTTTGAGCCCAGGGTCAGCAGGAGGAGGAGAGGAGCAAAGTGTAGGCCGAAGCCTGCACTGGTGGCAGCTTTTGGTCGGTTGTGCCAGCGTGGCTTTTGCTGGACACGATGCCGGCTACACAGCGGGGGAACAGCGGGCGTTGCTGAACCCCACTAACACATTGGCTGGTGTTTTTCTCTGTGCAGCTAGCATTTCCGGGCAAAAACTAGCGTTGTTAGAGCCCAGGGTCAGCAGGAGGAGGAGAGGAGCAGAGTGTAGGCCGAAGCCTAGTTGAACCTATTTCAAAGGTTACCTTTAACCCCCCCCTCAGGTGTTGCAAGGTACAAGAGCCACACCTTGTGCAGCATTAATGCTGCACAAGTAAAAGGTTGCTCTATTTAATTTGCTCCTTGCACACGATGAATAAAACACGTACACTATTTAGCCCATTATACTGTCAAACAGTAGTGGAGGCGTGACTTTCCTTTTTACGGAGATGCAGCACAGGTGTCAAAATTAACACATAGCTGCTGTGCGCAGATTCCTGAGCGTTGTTATTTGCTGTACAGGAGTCTGCGCTATTGTGTGATCCCTTGGCCATGCGCTGTGAGCGCTTACTGTCTTCTGACCTCATTTTATGTTGGCCGTTGCGGTTAGCGATGGACATGAATCCCAGACCCACAGTGTGTTTTCAAAAAATCACACTGCGTGGCTGGGATTCGTGGCCTTGTGCAGTAAATATGTTTGACGCTCACACATGTCCTTACACCTGCTTCAGACTGGGCGGCCTCATCTGATCCCTTATCGCCTGCCGCGGCCATGAGGACACCCAGTCTGAAGAAGGCGGAAGGAGATGAGTGAACACAGGCAAACATATGCACTGCACATGCCCATCAATCACACCCTCGCTGTCCAAAAAAATAAGACACCGAGGGGCGTTGTTTCGAGCAGGGGAGATGCACAGGCGCAGCCAGCTAACCAATGATGTCAAAAGACGGGCAGCGCTAACAAGGGTGGTGCTGCGTGTCATTACAAAGGAAAGTCACACCTCAGGGACAGTGGAATGGTCTCAAAGAGACACATTTTGTACGTGTTGAGTTCCACGTGGGCAAGGATAAAAAGTCAGCCACCTTGTACAAATGCAGCAGTACTGCTGTACAAGGTGGCTGTTATACATAGAAACACCTGGGGGAGAGGGGGCCAGGCTCCCTTCAATTTCAGTTCATGTGCCTGCGTGGCGTTTGCAGGACACGTTGCCAGCTACACAGCAGGGGAACAGCTGGCGTTGCTGAACCCCACTAACACATTGGCTGGTGTTTTTGTCTGTGCAGCTAGCAGTTCCGGGCAAAAACTAGCGGTGTTTGAGCCCAGGGTCAGCAGGAGGAGGAGAGGAGCAAAGTGTAGGCCGAAGCCTGCACTGGTGGAAGCTTTTGGTCGGTTGTGCCAGCGTGGCTTGTGCTGGACACGATGCCGACTACACAGCAGGGGAACAGCTGGCGGTGCTGAACCCCACTGACACATCACCTAGTGTTTATTCTGTGTAGACAACACTTCCAGGTGTCAACTGACAGTGTTGAAACCCAGGGAATCAAAGAGGAGCAGAGTGTAGGCCGAAGCCTGCAGTGGAGCAAGTGTAAAGGGAACCTTTAACCCCCCCCCCCCAGGCATTTGTTGCTGAAAGAGCCATCTTGTACAGCAGTAATACTGCACATGGAAAATGGTGGCTCCGAAAATAATGCTCCTTGCAAACGCTGAAGTACACACTCATATAATGTGTCCCCTCACACCGTCAAACCATCCCGGAAGTGGGACTTTCCTTTGTAATGTGACACAGCACAGCCGTCATTCCAACCCCCTTGGTGCCGTGCGCCACCTCCTCAACGTTGTTTGGTTCTGTCACGGAGCCCGCGCTGTAATGTTATCCCTTGGCCATGCACAGTTAGCGGTGCCCGTCTTCTGACATTATTTAGGTGTCAGGCTGGCAGTGCCTGTGCGTCAAAGCTGCCCGAGATCCAACCTTGCAGTGTCATCAAATGTAATCCCACTGCGGGCCAGGGATCCATGGGCATGCGCAGTGCATATCATCGCCTCTCACTCACCTCCTTCATGCTTCTTCAGACTGTGCGGCGTCACGGCCGTGGCATGCTATTAGGGATCAGCTGACGCCGCCTAGTCTGAAGAAGCATGAAGAAGGGGAATGAGAGGCTAGTATATGCACTGCGCATGGCCATGGATACCAGGCCCACTGTGGGATCACATTAGACGACACTGCGAGGTGGGATTTCGGGCAGCGTGGACGCACAGGCGCAGCCAGGACGACAACAAATGATGTCAGAGGACGGGCAGCGCAAACTGTGCATGGCCAAGGGATAACATAACAGTGCAGGGTCCATGACGGAATCAAACAACGCTAAGGAGGCAGCGCACGGTGCCAAGGGGGTAGCAATGACGGCTGTGCTGCGTCACATTACAAAGGAAAGTCCCACCTCTGGGACGGTTGGACGGTGTGAGGGGACACATTACATGAGTGTGTAGTTCAGCGTTTCCAAGGAGCATAATTTCAAGAGCGACCTTTCCCTTGTGCAGTATTAGTGCTGCACATGGTGGCTCTTTCAGTAACAAACGCCTAGGGGGGGGGAGGGACAGGTCCCCTTACATTTTAGTTGTGCCAGCGTGGCGGTCGCATGACACGTTGCCGGATACACAGCTGGGGATCAGCTGACGTTACTGAACCCCAATAACAGAGGAGCGACTGTTGACTGTGCACACAGCACTTCCAGGCACCAACTGGCGGTGTTAGAGCCCAGGGACAGCAGGAGGAGCAGATTGGAGGTATTACCGCACACACAGCTGGGGATCAGCTGACGTTACTGAACCCCAATAACAGAGGAGCGACTGTTGACTGTGCACACAGCACTTCCAGGCACCAACTGGCAGTGTTAGAGCCCAGGGACAGCAGGAGGAGCAGATTGGAGGTATTACCGCACACACAGCTGGGGATCAGCTGACGTTACTGAACCCCAATAACAGAGGAGCGACTGTTGACTGTGCACACAGCACTTCCAGGCACCAACTGGCGGTGTTAGAGCCCAGGGACAGCAGGAGGAGCAGATTGGAGGTATTACCGCACACACAGATGGGGATCAGCTGACGTTACTGAACCCCAATAACAGAGGAGCGACTGTTGACTGTGCACACAGCACTTCCAGGCACCAACTGGCGGTGTTAGAGCCCAGGGACAGCAGGAGGAGCAGATTGGAGGTATTTCCGCACACACAGCTGGGGATCAGCTGACGTTACTGAACCCCAATAACAGAGGAGCGACTGTTGACTGTGCACACAGCACTTCCAGGCATCAACTGGCGGTGTTAGAGCCCAGGGACAGCAGGAGGAGCAGATTGGAGGTATTACCGCACACACAGCTGGGGATCAGCTGACGTTACTGAACCCCAATAACAGAGGAGCGACTGTTGACTGTGCACACAGCACTTCCAGGCACCAACTGGCGGTGTTAGAGCCCAGGGACAGCAGGAGGAGCAGAGGAACAGAGTGTAGGACGAAGCCTGATTGGAGCAAGTTGAAAGGGAACCTTTAACCCCCCCCCAAGACGTTTGTAGCTGAAAGAGCCATCTTGTGCAGCGCTAAGGATGCAAAAGGAAAAGGTTGCTCTTTTAATTATGCTCCTTGCAAACACAGAAGTAAACACTAAAAATGTGTCCCCTTATACCGTTAAACCGTCACGGAGGTGCGAATTTCCTTCGTAATGGGACACAGCACAGCTGTCATTCCTATCCCCTTGGTGCCGTGTGCTGCCTCCTCAGCGTTGTTTTAAGCTGTCACGGAGCCTGCGCTGTTCTGTTAGCCCTTGGCCATGCCCAATTAGCGCTGCCTGTCTTCTGACATAATTTGGTGTCAGGCTGTCAGTGCCTGTGCGTTCACGCTGCTCCAGATCCCACCTCGCAGTCTCGTCTAACGTAATCCCACTGCGGGCCTTGGATCCATGGGCATGCACAGTGCATATCCTCGACTCTCACTCCCCTCCTTCCCTCTTCTTCAGACTGTGCGTTGTCACGGCCGTGGCATGCTATTAGGGATCAGCTGACGGCGCACAGTCTAAAGAAGGCGGAGGGAAATGAGCGAGAGCCCGAGGGGAAGATATGCACTGCGCATGCCCATGGATCCCAGGCCCGCAGTGTGACTCAATCAGAAGACACTGCGAGGCGGGATCTATGGCAGCGCGGCCGCACAGGCGCAGCCAGCCTGACACCAAATTATGTCAGAAGACAGGCAGCGCAAATAGGGCATGGCCAAGGGATAACAGAACAGCGCAGGCTCCGTGACAGCTTAAAACAACGCTGAGGAGGCAGCGCATGGCACCAAGGGGGTAGGAATGACGGCTGTGCTGCGTCACATTACGAAGGAAAGTCCCAGCTCCGGGACGGTATAACGGTATCAGTGAACACATTTTATAAGTGTTAAGTTCTGCGTGTGCAAGGAGCCAAAAAAAAATAGCTACCTTTTCCTTGTGCAGCATTACTGCTGCACAAGATGGCTCTTTCAGTAACAAACGACGGGGGGGGGGGGGGGGGGGGCAGGTTCCCTTACATTCAGGTTGTTGTGCCAGCGTAGCGGTCGCAGGACACATTGCCGGCTACACAGCTGGGGATCAGCTGACGTTACTGAAACCCAATAGCACTGGGTCGTATGTTTTGACTGTGCAGCCTGCACTTCTGAGCCGCAACTGGCGGTGTTGGAGCCCAGGAATAGCAGTTCAGGTGGTAGAAAGATGAACACAGCAGAAGACCTGGATGACACCCAATTAATTAATCAGGCAGAGGAGTGGCAAATTCCTGCGAGATCCAGGCCTGGTTCATTTTCAGGAAAGTAAGCCGGTCAACGTTATCGGAGGATAGTCGCATGCGACGGTCTGTTAGTACACCACCTGCGGCACTAAAGACACGTTCCGATAAGACACTAGCCGCAGGGCAAGCCAGCACCTCCAATGCATACTGGCTTAGCTCTGGCCATGTATCCAGCTTAGAGACCCAAAACTTGAACGGGGAAGAGCCGTCTGGGAGTACAGTAAGAGGGCAAGCCATGTAGTCTGTCACCATCTGACGGAACCGTTGCCTCCTGCTGACTGGAGCCGCCGGTGATGGTGTAGACATTTGGGGCGGGCACACAAAAGTGTGCCAGAGTTGTGCCATACTGGGCTTGCCTTGGGCAGAGGCACTGCTTCTGCTCCCTCTTTGGGCAGAGCCTCCCCCACTGCCTCGACGCACTGAGCTGCTTTGTAAAGCACTAGCAGCACTCCTCTCAGTTGGACAGGAGAAGATGATGGAATTCACCAGTGTGTCGTGGTACTCCCGCAATTTACGCTCCCGGGTCAACGCAGAGATGAGGTTTTGGACGTTGTCCCGGTAGCGAGGATCGAGGAGGGTGAACACCCAATAATCAGGCATGTTGAGAATGTGGTCGATGCGGCGGTCGTTTCTCAGGCACTGCAGCATGAAATCCACCATGTGCTGCAGAGTGCCAACCGGCCCAGAAACGCTGTCCCCTGCTTGAGACATGATCTCTGCCCGCTCGTCATCACCCCACCCTCGCTGTACACACTGACCACTGGACAATTGTGTCGCTCCCTCCTCTGGACGGAGCTCTTCCTCCTCCATTGACTCCTCCTCATCCTCCTCACAAATTGGCCCCTGCGTACCCCTTTGTGAGGAACCACGTGGCGCTGACTCTCCAGAAGCTGATGGAAAAGGTGACTCCTCATCCTCCACCTCTTCCACCACATCATCCCTTAACCCTTGCAAAGTTTGCTGAAGCAGGCAGATAAGGGGGACAGTCATGCTGACTAGTGCATCATCTGCACTTGCCATCCGCGTGGAATAATCAAAAGGACGCAAAACCTGGCAGACGTCCTTCATAGTGGCCCACTCTGTGGTTGTGAAGTCTGATCGGCGCTGACTGCGACTTCTTTGCGCCTGATGCAGCTGGTACTCCATAACTGCTTGCTGCTGCTCACACAACCGCTCCAACATATGTAACGTGGAATTCCACCGGGTAGGTAGGTCACATATGATGCGGTGTTCCGGAAGGCGGAATCGGCGCTGCAGAGCAGCAATGCGGGATCTGGCCAAGCTGGAACGCCGCAAGTGAGCACACTCTAGGCGGACCTTGTGCAGCAGGGCATCAAGATCCGGATAGTCCCTCAGAAAACTCTGCACAACCAAATTGAGCACATGTGCCAGACATGGGATGTGAGTGAGGTTGCCAAGGGCCAAAGCTGCCACCAGATTTCGGCCATTGTCACACACTACCATGCCTGGCTGGAGATTCGCTGGCAGTAACCACACATCGCTCTCCTGCTTTATGGCATTCCAGAGCTCCTGCGCTGTGTGGCTTCGATGCCCCAATGAAACTAGTTTCAAGACGGCCTGCTGACGTTTGGCCACGGCTGTGCTCATGTCGGTCATAGGTAAACGTTCACGGGTCCATGTGGGGGTGGACTGTGACGGATCCTGCAGAGAGGAATCAGAGGAACTGGTGTAAGAGGAGGAGTCGATGCGTACAGACTGGATTCCTGCAATCCTTGGAGTGGGCAGGACACGTCCTGCGCCACTCGCACGATCTGTACCTGGCTCAACAACATTAACCCAATGGGCAGTGAGGGAAACATATCGCCCCTGTCCATGCTGACTGGTCCACGCATCGGTGGTGAGGTGGACCTTGCTACTGACGGCGTTCAGTAGCGCATGTTTTATGTTTGCCTCAACATGCCTGTGCAGGGCAGGGACAGCCTGCCTGCTGAAGTAAAAGCGGCTGGGCACCTTGTACTGTGGGACTGCCAATGCCATCAAGTCACGGAAGCTGTCAGTCTCCACCAGCCTGAACGAGAGCATTTCCAGGGACAACAGTTTGGCAATGCCTGCATTCAGAGCCTGTGCTCGGGGGTGGTTGGCCGAGAATGCCCGCCTTTTCTCCCATGCCTGTACTACCGATGGCTGTAGAGTAGACTGGGAGTGTGAGGATGACTGGGAAGGTGGTGCTGTGGGTGGAATTACACAAGGTCTCTGGGAGGAAGCCAAACCAGCTGTGCGTGAGCTGGAGGAAGAGGCAACACGAGCTGAAGAGGTGGTAGCTGCCGCTGTTGGTTGGCCTACATCTTCAGTGTGTTTCTGTAACTCCACCGCGTGCCTGGTCCGCACATGTTTCCACATATTTGTGGTATTGAGGTTGCTGACATTTTTCCCTCTTTTTACTTTATGATGACACAGCTTGCATTTGACAAAACAAATGTCATCTGCAACTGTGTCAAAAAAGGACCAGGCACTGCAAGTCTTGGGAGCGCCCTTTTTGGCTTTGGAAAGAGACAGGCTCCTAACGGGTGCCAAAGTGGAGGCTACAGGCTCCGCAGTCTTCCCCCTCCCTCTCCCTCTTTGGCCCGTAAGAGGAAGCTCTTCCTCTGAGCTGCTCCCACCACCTTCCTGTTCCTCACGCCACGATGGGTCAAGGACCTCATCATCTCCACTACCCTCTGCCACCAACTGCTCCTCCTGGGTAGTCTCAGCAGCACAGTACGCACGAGAAAGCGGCACCTGAGTTTCATCATCAGATGCGTACTGCGCTGTGGTCACCGGAGGCACTGGCCCACCTGCCTCTTCAGAGTCAGAGAGAAAAAGGTGTTGGGCATCACTGCACACTGCCTCTTCTTCCATTTCTCCAATGCTGCTTGGCTGGCCCCCTGTTTCCAAGCCAAGAGATTCAGAGAACAGAAGTAGAGACGGCTCCTGTCCTGGGCTCTCTGACTGCCTGGCCAATTTGGCAGGTGGTGAAGAGACAGATGGCTGCTCTCCAGTGCTCTGTGCCTGAGAGGATGTGGCACTAACTGAAGTCGATGCCGAGGCGTTAGCTGCCATCCACCCGACAACGGCTTCAATTTGGTCTTCACGCAGCAGCGGTGCACGGCGCTCTCCGACAAAGCTGCGCATGAAGGACTGTTCCCTGCTGAAACTGAGTGACGACGAGTCACCGGCGCCCGCAGCAGGCACAGAATCACCACGTCCTCTCCCTGCTCCTCTCCCTGCTCCGCGCCCACGCCCACGTGCCTTACTCCCTGCCCTCTTCATCTTGGTTGACAGATAAAGATAAGCAGAAAAGTACTAAGGCCTTAGTGTGCTTATTCCTGTAATGCTCCTCCTAACAGGTGTAAGAAACACTAATGTTGTAAATTGTGGACTAAACTTTATTATTTTTCAAATGTGGCCTACACAAGTGTAAGTTGTGTTTGGTGAACTTAACCTTTTTTTTGGTGCAGATCGGGCTACAGAGCTAGTTTAAATCACACGGAGACCGTGCAGACAGCCGTAAACGGCGCTGCAAGGCCAAGAAACCCTCCTCTAGGTTATCCTATATAGTGTTTTTCCACTATTTAGCTGGATACAAGTGGAAAGACACTAATAGGAATTTTTTTTTTCAAATTTTAAACAGGCTGCACTATTTGAAAAAAAGGAAAATTTTTCTCAAGGTATGAGCCAGTAACGCACCCTGAGCTGAATCCAACCGGCTATGGCTGCACACAGACTACAGGGCGAGCTGCGCTCACACAGAGACCGTGCAGACAGCCGTAAACGGCGCTGCAAGGCCCCCAAAAAAACCTCTAGGTTATCCTATGTAGTGTTTTTCCACAATTGAGCTGGAGACTGGTGGAAAGACACTAATAGGAATTTTTTTTTTCAAATTTTAAACAGGCTGCACTATTTGAAAAAAAGGAAAATTTTTCTCAAGGTATGAGCCAGTAACGAACCCTGAGCTGAATCCAACCGGCTATGGCTGCACACAGACTACAGGGCGAGCTGGGCTCACACGGAGACCGTGCAGACAGCCGTAAACGGCGCTGCAAGGCCAAAAAACCCTCCTCTAGGTTATCCTATATAGTGTTTTTCCACTATTTAGCTGGATACGAGTGGAAAGACACTAATAGGAATTTTTTTTTTCAAATTTTAAACAGGCTGCACTATTTGAAAAAAAGGAAAATTTTTCTCAAGGTATGAGCCAGTAACGAACCCTGAGCTGAATCCAACCGGCTATGGCTGCACACAGACTACAGGGCGAGCTGGGCTCACACGGAGACCGTGCAGACAGCCGTAAACGGCGCTGCAAGGCCCAAAAACCCCCCTCTAGGTTATCCTATGTAGTGTTTTTCCACAATAGAGCTGGAGACTGGTGGAAAAACACTAATAGGAAATTTGAGAAAAAATGTGCAGCAGGCTGCACTAAGAGCAAAAAAGAACAACTGTGTGAGGCAGTGTGAACCCCCCCTGAGCTGAATACAACCGGGTATATGGCTGCACACAGACTACAGAGTGAGCTGCACACACACACACACACAGAGACCTTGCAGAACGCTGTTAAAACAGCGCTGCAAGGCAAGAGCAAGGTGAACAGTGAAGAACACACAGCGTTTTGCTAAATTAGCCTTTGGAAAGGAAAATAAAGCAATTAGCTAGCTCGACTGGCCCTCAGTTAGAACACAGCGTCCTGTCCCTAACTGAAATCACAGCAGAGTGAGCGCAAAATGGCGGCAGCGCTTTTTTATAGTGCAGAGTGACATCATTTCAGCAGCCAATCCCAGCCTTGCCAGTACTTACATGCCCACCATGCTAAACAGGATGTGCCCACACTTTCATTCATTCCTCATTGGCTGCTGCGTTCAATTTGAATTCTGGGAACTTCCGATTCCGGTATCCGATACGCGGGAAGTATCGGAATTCAGTATCGGAATTCCGATACCGCAAATATCGGCCGATACCCGATACTTGCGGTATCGGAATGCTCAACACTATTAGTAACTATCAGGTCATTCCGTGTGCTCTTAACCACCAGGTCCATTATTGTCCTTACCACCAGGTCATAACAGTACAGGTGGCCCAAAGTATTAATGCATCTCAATAGAGGGATAAGAGAAGTTCTGAGACCATTTTTTTTTCTTTGCAGTGTGTTTTGTCTCTCTTTTCCCCTTTACCTCTGGGTGGTTCAGGATACAGGTGCAGAGGCGTAGCTAGAGCTTTTGCCGCCCGGGGCTGTTCCCGAGTCTGGCGCACCCCCCCTCCTCCCCCCCTCCCCCAGCTCAATACACACAAAGGTTACCAAAAATGGTTCTCCTGTTTTGTAGAACTTAAACTGGGCCTAATGGTGTCACCCCCACATGCCAAACCTGTGACTTAATACCACCACACCATGACCAGACCACATAGTGACCGAATAATACTACATACAAGGGACAAATACCACAACACCATTTCCAGACCACATATTACCACCACATAGTGACTGAATACTACAATACTGATCAGTAATAAAAAAAACACAATACTATCACCATAAGTGCCAGTATTCACAGGAGATCTGTACTTAGTATGCAGTGTCTGTGTAGAGGTAATACAGAGATCACTGGTGGTATTATACACAGGAACTCTGTATATAATGTATAGATAATACAGTGATCACTGGTGACATTGTACACAGGACCGATGTATATAGTATACAGTGTATAGTGTCAGTGTATAGGTAACACTGACTCACCAGTGACGTCTCTAGGTGAAGTCCTTCATCTTTCATCCAGCACAGACCGCCATCATTCCTTCCAGCCAGGACTCGTTTCTGCAGGAAATAACACAGTTATCTCGAGCTCCGCTTGCAGAACACATTACTTAATTTTTCACAACTTCTACATTACATCACATGAAGAAAAAAAGGTGATATAGTGTCACTCTGCACAGTAACAGGACCGCCCCCCATTTAAAACAGTATACTCAAAAAATAAAATAAATACATCACTGCAGTAATAATATCCCTTAATTAGCCCCTATGGTAACACTATTCCCCACCCTGGCCCCGTTTATCTCATTCCTGGCTCCAGCCATATGTTCTCACATCCTGCCCTCATGAGTATCCATTCTACCCCATATGATCTCCCCATCCTGCACCACCAGCCTACATCGTATCCGTCCTGCCCCATGATCCAATCCTGCCCCGTGTCTCCAATCATGCCCCGTATCTACATTCTGCCCATGCCTCAAGTCCTGCCCCCAGTGTGTCCAGCAATCTGCCCCAGTGTGTCCAGCATATTACCCCCATGTTGTCCAGCAATCTGCCCCAGTGTGTCCAGCATATTACCCCCAGTGTGTCCAGAAATCTGCCCCAGTATGTCCAGCACTGCCCCCAGTGTGTCCAGCAATCTGCCCCAGTGTCCAGCATTGCCCCAGTGTGTCCAGCAGTCTGCCCCAGTGTGTCCAGCATATTACCCCCAGTGTCCAGCATTGCCCCAGTGTGTCCAACATATTACCCCCAGTGTGTCCAGCAATCTGCCCCAGTGTCCAGCATTGCCCCAGTGTGTCCAGCAGTCTGTCCCAGTGTGTCCAGCATATTACCCCCAGTGTCCAGCATTGCCCCAGTGTGTCCAGCATATTACCCCCAGTGTGTCCAGCATATTACCCCCAGTGTGTCCAGAAATCTGCCCCAGGGTCTCCAGCATTGCCCCAGTATGTCCAGAAATCTGCCCCAGTGTGTCCAGAAGTCTGCCCCAGGGTCTCCAGCATTGCCTCAATGTGTCCAGAAATCTGCCCCAGGGTCTCCAGTATTGCCCCAGAGTGTCCAGCAATCTGCCCCATGGTCTCCTGTATTGCCCCAGTGTGTCCAGCATTCTGCCCCATGGTCTCCAGTATTGCCCCAGTGTGTCCAGCATTCTGCCCCATGGTCTCCAGTATTGCCCCAGTGTGTCCAGCAATCTGCCCCATGTTCTCCAGTATTGCCCCAGTGTGTCCAGCAATCTGCCCCATGGTCTCCAGTATTGCCCCAGTGCGTCCAGCAATCTGCCCCATGGTCTCCAGTTTTGCCCCGGTGCGTCCAGCAATCTGCCCCATGGTCTCCAGTATTGCCCCGGTGCGTCCAGCATTCTGCCCCATGGTCTCCAGTATTGCCCCGGTGTGTCCAGCATTCTGCCCCATGGTCTCCAGTATTGCCCCAGTGTGTCCAGCATTCTGCCCCATGGTCTCCAGTATTGCCCCAGTGTGTCCAGCATTCTGCCCCATGGTCTCCAGTATTGCCCCAGTGTGTCCAGCAATCTGCCCCATGGTCTCCAGTATTGCCCCGGTGTGTCCAGCAATCTGCCCCATGGTCTCCAGTATTGCCCCAGTGTGTCCAGCATTGCCCCCAGAGTCAGACATAAAGAAAAAAAAAAAAAAAGTAAAATCCTCACCTCTCCCGTTCCTAGCGCAGGTCCGGTGCAGCCAGTCAGCGTCTCTCCGGCTCTGCGACGCTCAGGACAGAGAGGCTGAGCGGCGCGTACAGTGATGACGTCATCGCGCCCTCTGCTCTGAGACGTCGCAGAGTCAGAGGACGCTGTAGCTGCCGCAGGAACTAGGAGAGGTGAGTATTAGAGCGGGGGGCGGGGGCCCGGGGGTGGAGGGAGCCTGGTCGTGGCGGCGGACGGCGCCACCCGAAGATTTAAAGGGGTGTCTTTTTTTTTCTTCTTCTTTCTCCTCCTGCAGCGCCGGCCGCCCCCCGCATTGTGCCGCCCGGGGCGGACCTCCACCCACACCCCCCTTCCTACGCCACTGTACAGGTGTAGATATGGACATTCAAGGTCTGTCCTCTTGTATGGATAATCTCACTGCAAGTGTACAAAACATTCAAGATTTTGTGGTTCAGAATCCGATGTTAGAGCCTAGGATTCCAATTCCTGATTTGTTTTTTGGGGATAGATCTAAGTTTCTGAATTTCAAAAATAATTGTAAATTGTTTCTTGCTTTGAAACCTCGCACCTCAGGTGACCCTGTTCAACAAGTGAAAATCATTATTTCTTTGTTACGTGGCGACCCTCAAGACTGGGCATTTTCCCTTGCGCCAAGAGATCCGGCATTGCGTGATGTTGATGCGTTTTTTCTGGCGCTCGGATTGCTTTATGATGAACCTAATTCAGTGGATCAGGCAGAGAAAATCTTGCTGGCTCTGTGTCAGGATGAGGTAGAAATATATTGTCAGAAGTTTAGGAAGTGGTCTTTACTCACTCAGTGGAATGAATGTGCCCTGGCAGCAATTTTCAGAAAGGGTCTCTCTGAAGCCCTTAAGGATGTCATGGTGGAATTTCCCATGCCTGCTGGTCTGAATGAGTCTATGTCTTTGGCCATTCAGATTGATCGACGCTTGCGTGAGCGTAAAGCGGTGCACCATTTGGCGGTATTATCTGAGCATAGACCTGAGCCTATGCAATGTGATAGGACTTTGACCAGAGCTGAACGGCAAGAACACAGACGTCGGAATGGCCTGTGTTTTTATTGTGGAGATTCCACTCATGCTATCTCCGATTGTCCTAAGCGCACTAAGCGTTTCGCTAGGTCTGCTACCATTGGTACGGTACAGTCGAAATTTCTTTTGTCCGTTACTCTGATTTGCTCTTTGTCATCCTATTCTGTTATGGCATTTGTGGATTCAGGCGCTGCCCTGAATTTGATGGAGTTGGAGTTTGCTAGGCGCTGTGGTTTTTTCTTGGAGCCCTTGCAGTATCCTATTCCATTGAGAGGAATTGATGCTACGCCTTTGGCCAAGAATAAGCCTCAATACTAGACCCAATTGACCATGTGCATGGCTCCTGCACATCAGGAGAATATTCGCTTTTTGGTGTTGCATAATCTGCATGATGTGGTCGTTTTGGGGTTGCCATGGCTACAGGTCCATAATCCAGTACTGGATTGGAAATCTATGTCTGTGTCCAGCTGGGGTTGTCAGGGGGTACATGGTGATGTTCCATTTTTTTCTATTTCGTCATCCACCCCTTCTGAAGTCCCGGAGTTTTTGTGGGATTACCGGGATGTATTTGATGAGCCCAAATCCAGTGCCCTACCTCCTCATAGGGATTGTGATTGTGCTATCAATTTGATTCCTGGTAGTAAGTTTCCTAAGGGCCAACTGTTCAATTTATCTGTGCCAGAGCACGCCGCTATGCGGAGTTATGTAAAAGGAATCCTTGGAGAAGGGTCATATTCGCCCGTCGTCGTCACCATTGGGAGCAGGGTTCTTTTTTGTGGCCAAGAAGGATGGTTCTTTGAGACCTTGTATTGATTACCGCCTTCTTAATAAGATTACAGTCAAATTTCAGTACCCTTTGCCGCTGCTGTCGGATTTATTTGCTCGGATTAAGGGGGCTAGTTGGTTCACCAAGATAGATCTTCGTGGTGCGTATAATCTTGTGCGTATTAAACAGGGCGATGAATGGAAAACAGCATTTAATACGCCCGAGGGCCATTTTGAGTACCTGGTTATGCCATTCGGGCTTTCCAATGCTCCATCAGTATTTCAGTCCTTTATGCATGACATCTTCCGAGAGTACCTGGATAAATTCCTGATTGTATATTTGGATGATATTTTGGTCTTCTCGGATGATTGGGAGTCTCACGTGAAGCAGGTCAGAATGGTGTTCCAGGTCCTTCATGCAAATTCTTTGTTTGTGAAGGGGTCAAAGTGTCTCTTTGGAGTTCAGAAGGTTTCATTTTTGGGTTTCATTTTTTCCCCTTCTACTATCGAGATGGACCCTGTTAAAGTCCAGGCCATTTATGATTGGACTCAGCCGACATCTGTGAAGAGTCTGCAAAAGTTCCTGGGCTTTGCTAATTTTTATCGTCGCTTCATCAATAATTTTTCTAGTGTTGCTAAACCGTTGACTGATTTGACCAAGAAGGGTGCTGATGTGGTCAATTGGTCTTCTGCGGCTGTGGAAGCTTTTCAGGAGTTGAAGCGTCGTTTTTCTTCTGCCCCTGTGTTGTGCCAGCCAGATGTTTCGCTTCCGTTTCAGGTCGAGGTTGATGCTTCTGAGATTGGAGCAGGGGCTGTTTTGTCGCAAAGAAGTTCTGATGGCTCGGTGATGAAACCATGTGCCTTCTTTTCTAGAAAGTTTTCGCCTGCTGAGCGCAATTATGATGTTGGCAATCGAGAGTTGTTGGCCATGAAGTGGGCATTCGAGGAGTGGAGTCATTGGCTTGAAGGAGCCAAGCATCGCGTGGTGGTCTTGACGGATCACAAGAATTTGACTTATCTCGAGTCTGCCAAACGGTTGAATCCTAGACAGGCTCGTTGCTCGCTATTTTTTTCCCGTTTTGATTTTGTGGTTTCGTACCTTCCAGGCTCTAAGAATGTGAAGGCTGATGCCCTGTCAAGGAGTTTTGTGCCCGACTCTCCGGGTGTTCCTGAGCCGGCGGGTATTCTCAAAGAGGGGGTAATTTTGTCTGCCATCTCCCCTGATTTGCGGCGGGTGCTGCAAAAATTTCAGGCTGATAGACCTGACCGTTGCCCAGCGGAGAAACGGTTTGTCCCTGATAGATGGACTAGTAGAGTTATCTCTGAGGTTCATTGTTCGGTGTTGGCTGGTCATCCTGGAATCTTTGGTACCAGAGATTTGGTGGCTAGATCCTTTTGGTGGCCGTCTTTGTCGCGGGATGTGCGTTCTTTTGTGCAGTCCTGTGGGACTTGTGCTCGGGCTAAGCCCTGCTGTTCTCGTGCCAGTAGGTTGCCTTTGCTCTTGCCGGTCACGAAGAGGCCCTGGACGCAAATCTCTATGGATATTATTTCGGATCTCCCTGTCTCTCAAAAGATGTCAGTCATTTGGGTGGTTTGTGATCGCTTCTCTAAGATGGTCCATTTGGTACCCTTGTCTAAATTGCCTTCCTCCTCTGATTTGGTGCCATTGTTTTTCCAGCATGTGGTTCGTTTACATGGCATTCCGGAGAACATCGTTTCGGACAGAGGTTCCCAGTTTGTTTCGAGGTTTTGGCGAGCCTTTTGTGCTAGGATGGGCATTGATTTGTCTTTTTCCTCGGCTTTCCATCCTCAGACAAATGGCCAAACCGAACAAACTAATCAGACTTTGGAAACATATCTGAGATGCTTTGTTTCTGCTGATCAGGATGATTGGGTGTCCTTTTTTCCTTTGGCTGAGTTCGCCCTTAATAATCGGGCCAGCTCGGCTACTTTGGTTTCGCCGTTTTTCTGCAATTCTGGTTTCCATCCTTGTTTCTCTTCAGGGCAGGTTGAGTCTTCGGACTGTCCTGGTGTAGATAATGTGGTGGATAGGTTGCAGCAGATTTGGACTCATGTGGTGGACAATTTGACATTGTCCCAGGAGAATGCTCAACGTTTCGCTAACCGTCGGCGTTGTGTGGGTCCCCGACTTCGTGTTAGGGATTTGGTTTGGTTGTCGTCTCGTTATGTTCCTATGAAGGTTTCCTCTCCTAAGTTTAAGCCTCGTTTCATTGTTCCGTATAAGATTTCTGAGGTTCTCAATCCTGTGTCGTTTCGTTTGACCCTTCCAGCTTCTTTTGCCATCCATAATGTATTCCATAGGTCATTGTTGCGGAGATACGTGGCGCCTGTGGTTCCATCCGTTGATCCTCCTGCCCCGGTGTTGGTTGAGGGGGAGTTGGAGTATGTGGTGGAGAAGATTTTGGATTCTCGTATTTCGAGACGGAAACTCCAGTACCTGGTCAAGTGGAAGGCTTATGGTCAGGAAGATAATTCCTGGGTCTTTGCCTCCGATGTTCATGCTGCCGATCTGGTTCGTGCCTTTCATTTGGCTCGTCCTGGTCGGCCTGGCGGCTCTGGTGAGGGTTCGGTGACCCCTCCTCAAGGGGGGGGTACTGTTGTGAATTCTGTTGTCAAGCTCCCTCCTGTGGTCATGAATGGTACTTCGGCTAGTTCTGTCCATGGGCTTCCTCTGGTGGTTGTGAGTGGAGCTGCGGCTTCTGAGTTTCCTTCCACAGGTGATGAGGTTAATTCGTTAGCTAGCTGCTCTATTTAACTCCACTTAGATCATTGCTCCATGCCACCTGTCAATGTTCCAGTATTGGTCTAGTTCTCTCCTGGATCGTTCTTGTGACCTGTCTTCCCAGCAGAAGCTAAGTTCCTGCTTGTTTTTCTCTGTTTTGCTATTTTTCTGTCCAGCTTGTTATTTTGATTTTTGTCTTGCTTGCTGGAAGCTCTGGGACGCAGAGGGAGCGCCTCCGCACCGTGAGTCGGTGCGGAGGGTCTTTTTGCGCCCTCTGCGTGGTCTTTTTGTAGTTTTTTGTGCTGACCGCAAAGTTACCTTTCCTATCCTCTACCTGTTCAGTAAGTCGGGCCTCACTTTGCTAAATCTATTTCATCTCTGTGTTTGTAATTTTCATCTTTACTCACAGTCATTATATGTGTGGGGGCTGCCTTTTCCTTTGGGGAATTTCTCTGAGGCAGGGTAGGCTTTATTTTTCTATCTCTAGTGCTAGCTAGTTTCTTAGGCTGTGTCGAGTTGCATAGGGAGCGTTAGGCGCAATCCACGGCTATTTCTAGTGTGTGTGATAGGATTAGGGATTGCGGTCAGCAGAGTTCCCACGTCTCAGAGCTCGTCCTATATTATTAGTAACTATCATGTCATTCCGTGTGCTCTTAACCGCCAGGTCCATTATTGTCCTTACCACCAGGTCATAACACCCCTGTATTCAAGTCCCGTATAGCACAGTCAAAAATGCTGAAAAAAAATAAAAATAAAAAAAATTATCAGCAAAAACAAGCTATATGCTCATAACGTTTATGCTTCAATATGACTGCATATAGCATAATAACAGAGCTGTGTGCATAATAAACGGGAACATGATAGCAATGGGGAAGTATACCAACAGATGACCTGGTTCAATATACGATAAAACTGTGCATAGCAGAAAATCTCAAAAGGCCATTAGCAGTATTAAATTTCAATAGATTCAGCAACATTCAACGATGTTAGCATAATTCAACATAACAACCAGCCTTAATAATCTAGTGAGGGTTAATAACACTGCACAGAAAATGAAAAAATAATAGTAAAATGCACTCAGCTGAGGCCTGGTAGGTAAGATGTTAATGGCTGAAACAATAGGTGAATACTGATGGCCAGCAATGGCTGCTGATACTAATGCATAGTCTAATAAGCAGAGTTAGATAATGCCATGGACAGCAAACAAAAGGGGTTTAGCCCCCCCAAAAAAACACTTAGCTGCCCATTAACGCCCCGACGCGTTTCCCCGTAACACGGTTCCTCAGGAGGCAAAGATGTCGAACCAGAGGCCAGAGATGCAGGTGCCCTGATGTTCGGGCAGACCTGGTTAGATCCCAATGAGGAGGTGCTTATATACTAGCCAGTGTAACCTGCTGACCATTGAAGCTAGTCAGCCGGGACCCGCCCCCATCATTACCGGTACACCGGGTCTGGTAAACAAAACCATAGTCCAGACATAAGGACCGATTGGTACAAACACGTCCATAATAGTAAGGGGTTCCCACCCCCTTAATAAGAGAAGGATCATTAATGAACATATAAAATAACTTACATGCCACAGCGGAAAATGTCCAAGCACCGACAAGCCGCCGGATAATGCACAATGCGCGCCGCCATATTAAACAGAAAATACACACTAGAATACTGCGCATGCGCAAAGGCCAGTCAAAGATCAAGAAAGAGGCGCGTGCGCACTGTACCGATTGAGCCAATAACCAGTTCGCAGGCGCCACATGTAAAAAGCAACAAAGAAAAACGGCGCATGCGCTCCATTCTGGAGCGCAAGGAGGGGCCGATATTAGATGAAACAAGCGGCGCGTGCAAACCATATACAAAAGTGCACGCTAGTGCGTAACCAATGTCAGCGCAGACGTTAATATAACCACCCAGCGCATATGCCCCGATCCGGGACGAAGCGCTGGAGATAGAACTAGAAAGGGCAAAGACGGGACAAAAATGCGCTCTAGATAGAATGCCCACCAAAAGAGATGCAAGAGCGCTCTATATAAATTGCCCACAATAGAGACGCAAAAGCGTTCTAGATAAAGTGAACAAAAACAGAACACAATAATAATGTACAAATAGCCTCCACGCACTTATTTAGCATAAAAAAAAAAAAATGCGTAACTGAACATAAAACAGGCCCAGTATATGCGCATGCATTTGATAACTGCAAAGCGAAAATATGGTCATAATAAACCCGCTCATAAAACAACCGCCTCCTATGCTAGCTGTTATGACCTGGTGGTTAGGAGCACCCGGAATGACCTGATAATTAAACCTCATACAGGACGAGCTCTGGGATGTGGGAGCTCTGCTGACCGCAAGCCCTAATCCTATCACACACACTAGAAATAGCCGTGGAGCGCTCCTGACCAGACCTAGGCGCCTCGTCACAGCCTAAGAACTATCCAGCCCTAGAGATAGAAAATAAAGCCTACCTTGCCTCAGAGAAATTCCCCAAAGGTAAAGGAAGCCCCCCACATATATTGACTGTGAGTAAAGATGAAAGTCACAAACGCAGAAATGAAACAGGTCTCAGCAAAGGGAGGCCAGACTTACTAAATAGACAGAGGATAGGAAAGGTAACTTTGCGATCAGCACAAAAACCTACTAAAGACCACGCAGAGTGTGCAAAAAAGACCTCCGCACCGACTCACGGTGCGGAGGGGCCACTCTGCATCTCAGAGCTTCCAGCTAGCAAGACAAAATCATGAAAACCAGCTGGACAAGAAAACAGAGAACAAAATAAGACTATAAGGAACTTAGCTTCTGCAGGAGAAGGCAGGTCACCTGAGAGATCCAGGAGCGAACTGAACGAATACAAAAACATTGACAGCTGGCATGGAGTAACGATCTGAGAGGAGTTAAATAGAGCAGCCAACCAAAGGATAAACCACGTCACCTGTGTAAGGAACCTCAGAAGCAGCAGCTTCACTCATAGCCACCAGAGGGAGCCCATAGACAGAACTCGCCGAAGTACCATTCACGACCACAGGAGGGAGTTCGACAACAGAATTCACAACAGCTAGCCCATTTATAATTGAAAATGATAAAAAGTAATACAGATGTTCCAAAGGACCGGTACTGCGACATGTCCGTGTGGTACTAGATACGGGAAAAATTTATAATTTTCAAAAATGATACTAGTCACAATCGACACCTACTTAAAGATATGCTAGGGTCAGTATGGCGGCTCCAAAAGAAATAAGGTCCCCATTAAACAACATCCTGAGACAGGGGCAGAACAGCGCTAATCAGTGTATACAAAATATATGAACACGCTGCATTACAAAAAGCACGTATACGTTAGTGATTCATTAAGCCCACGTGGCGATACGGACTGCATGTGAAAGATCCACTCCATTTCACGTTTTAGGAGGGCCTTATCAAAGTCACCTCCTCTTAACTTTGGTTTCAACAATTCAATCATGCAGAAGGTGATCCCCTCCAGGACGCCCCCATGCACCTGATTAACATGCCGGGCAATAGGGGTGTCCCTGTTATGCCTAATGTCCCCAAGATGTTCACCAAATCTCGTTCTAAGCTCCCTCGTGGTTTTACCAATATAGTCTAGGGGACAAGGGCAGGTGATCTTATACACTACTCCTGATGACTTACAATTGCCAAAGTCTCTAATGTCAAAACATCTGCCATTCGCCGCACTCTTGAATTGTTTAGTCTGTTTGACATATTGGCACTTAGAACAATTGCCACACCTAAAAAAACCCAGTGGTTTTCTCTCAAGCTATGTTCCTGTTCTCTGTGGTCTTTGGTATAAACTATGTACCAGCCTGTCCATAATTGATCTCCCCCTTCTATAGGTGATGCTAGGTGTAGGGGAGATGAAATCTTTTAAGCCCGGATCTGCCCGGAGCACCCCCCAGTGTCTTCTCATAATCTGATATATCCTATCAGATTGGTTGTCAAAGGTCCCTATGAGTCTGACCAGGCCTGAGACATCATTCAATTTGTCCCTTGTTCTAAATAACGCAGACCTGTCACTCTCAAGAGCCTCCCTGTAAGACTTGGTGAGGACTTCTGTGGGTATCCTCTCTCCCTAAATCTGCGGTGTAACTCACTCGCCTGATGTTTAAACGTGTCTACCTCGGAGCAGTTCCTTCTAATGCGCAGAAACTGCCCTTTCGGTATTCCACGCTTAATGGGGGTGGGATGGTGACTCTGCCACTGTAATAGGCTGTTTGTTGCAGTCGGTTTACGGTAAGTATGTGTACTGATACCCCCCTTTTCATTTTTTGTAATTGAGAGATCAAGGAAGGCAATAGTGTGTTCCTGGCAGTCGGACGTAAATCTCATTCTGATGTTATTGACATTGATCTCTTCCACAAATCTCTCAAACTCCACCCCTGGGCCAGACCACAGAATCAAAATATCATCAATATATCTGGCCCAGAGGCAGATGTGGGGCAGCCACCATCTCTCCTCCTACGGAAAGATATAGGTTTCCTCCCACCAGCCCAGGAACAAATTAGCATACGTGGGGGCACATGGGCTCCCCATCGCTGTGCCCCTGAGCTGGTGGAAGTACTTACCGTTAAAGATAAAAAAAATTCCGGGTAAGGATAAAGAGGAGTTGTTTAACAAAATTGTTATGTTCAATACATTCAACCGCTCGCATTTTCAGAAAATGTTCAACCGCCTGCATGCCCATATTGTGGGGGATACTGCTGTAGAGCGCCTCTACATCAATGGAGGCAAGTAAAACATGGGGCTCCACAGCGACATCCTCAAGCATGCCTAAAAGATGCGATGTATCCCTCACATATGAGGGTAGTGACAACACAAAAGGTCTCAAGATCTGGTCTACGTATATACCGATATTCTGAGATAACGAATCAATTCCTGCCACAATAGGGCGGCCTCTTAGTGGGTCAACGCCATTATGCCCTTTTGGGAGGGCATAGAAGGTTGGCACAGTGAGAGTGGCCGGAGCAAGGAAGGTGTACTCATTTCTTGATATTAGCCTCCTGTCTATGGCTGTGTCTAATATACACATTAACTCTTCAGAGAAAGTCCTGGTGGGGTCTCCCGATAAAATTTCATAAGTCTGATGATCATTAAGGAGTAGGCCACACATCTCAAGGTACTTACGATGATCCAAAATCACAAGGTTACCACCTTTATCAGATGCTTTAAAAATCAGGTTGGTATCTTTTTCTAGCCTTTTCAAGGCCAGGGACTCATCAGTTGTCAAGTTACATTCCCTAGATTGATTATTAGAGATTTTACATAAATCAGCTTCTACTAGTTTAATAAAAATGTCGACACTAGTGATGTCACTCATAGGTGGCATTTTTTTACTCTTCCCCCTTAGAGACGTGAATGGTCCTTCACCCCTACTTCTCTCATTCTCCTGCAGGAGGCCTAACAAAGCATTATACCCCTCCAAATCTTCCTCATTTAAACCCAGATCTCTGCACTTCTCCCAGTCATTTTTTTGAAAGAAAAGTTTCCACTTAAGCTTGCGGCCAAAAAGGTGAACATCCTTGACCCAATTAAAACAGTTGTAAACATTTGTAGGGACAAAATTAAAACCCTTTTGCAAGACGGCATATTCTTCCCTTGAGAATACATAAGGAGTCAGATTAATAATCTGACCTTGTGTTATTGGGGCCTTCTCCTTAGATCATAGTTCACTGACGGTCTGTTGTCTAAAAAAGATGGTGTTGTGGAGGACGAAGAGGAAGACGCCTGTGGCAAAGAACCAAAAGCCCCAAGGGGTCCCCTTGTCCCTCTTCCCCTCCCCCCCCCCCTTCCTTTTTGCCTGTGTTGGTTTTTGGTTGGCCGCCATTTATTATTAGATATCCTATCGTGAAATACAACGGGGCCCTGTTCTGACCGCTCCGTGTCCGAGGTGTCTATGTCAGAGTATGCAAGAGTGTGCAAAGCAGTCATCAAAGCAAAAGGTGGCTACTTTGAAGAACCTAGAATATAAGACATATTTTCAGTTGTTTCACACTTTTTTGTTAACTATATAATTCCACATGTGTTAATTCATAGTTTCGATGCTTTCAGTGTGAATGTACAATTTTCATAGTCATGAAAATACAGAAAAATCTTAAAATGAGAAGATATGTCCAAACTTTTGGTCTGTACTGTATATATTTAATTATTTTTAATTTTTTGGGATCAGTGAATTTACTACTAAGTATCTGTCATATTGGTAGAGTACTACATATAGTGTACCGCATTGGCGGTGGACGCAGTACGGCACCGCACATTTAAAGTCAGGGACCCACTAAGAGGTTCCTCATAACCTTGCAGTGGGCTTCATACAGTTTGACCATAATGTTAAACTAAGAACCTAGTGCTCAGATTTGTACATTTTTGCTTAGCTCAAACTGCTGAACCAGCAACTGTGACCGGCGGTAAAAACGCCTGCGACTGGAGGAAAACTTTTTACCGCCGGTCACAGCTGCTTGCTCACCACAACTCCCCGACCAGCAGTAATGATCTTACCACCGATTACAGCTGCCAGTGTGAGAACCATCAGATGTTTGGGGTGCCGAACTGGAACAGTAATAGGGGCTTTTTGGAGAAGTCCGTGTTCGGGGTCTGTGCTCAAACACTAGGTGTTTGCTACGATCCTTGAAGTTTACTGTTCGGGTTCACCCATCACTAGTCATGAAGTCATTATGTCATGGCTTGCACCATGACCTGGAGTGCATGCGTAGAACCCACCAGGTCCTCATGAAATCCAGAAGTCCTGGCTCAGTGTAAGAGGCTTGGTGATTTTTCTATTAGTGACAGTAATCTGAAGATACTGCAAGGACCAGATGGGTGACAGTGATGAGCAGAGAGGTCGGAGTGAGGGGAGTATAAAAATGTATTTATTTTTTTTAATTTTACCCCAGAGTAAAATAAGGGACTGAAAATAAAGGTGTGACGGTGCCTTTATTCTGATAATTCTTGTACTTAAAAATAACACGAGTCAGGAAGAATTGGTGCATAAAGAATAAAAACTATCTGTGACCTGGCTCCAACCCAAATACTTTTAAAATCTTAAATAATCAGTTTATATGACCAGCTTAGCATAAACAATACATATGGTGATAGTCTGAAATTTATTTCTTTAAATGTGAGTCCTTGTAAATAATAACCATAAGGGGTTGCACAGTATATTTTTTATATTAATTTAACTCTCTTATACAAAGAGATTATAAGGAGTCTCAAAATAAATGTATTAAAAAATCCATCCAACATTTAATGAAAAGTAAACACAAAAAAGTAAACATAACAGTGGTTCTCAAGCTCATACATGGTCTCCACTTATACCTCCTCCTCTGTGCAATGTCTGGAACAAGCATAAATGAAACGTGGGTTTCCTCCTGTGGCTATGTCACATACTGACACATAAGGACTGGGGAGCAGCTGAAAAGCCTTTGTGTGCAAAGTACAGTAAGTATGTGTCCTTAATATTGTACAGACTTGAATGTGGGGTAGGGGCTGTATATAACTTAGACTCATGATACAAAGTTACATGTAGCAACACTCAGCTCGCAATGCCTCCATTTTTCTTTGTAACAATTCAAAAGTAATATTTTTAAAACATTTTCTGGAAACAACTTTATTAAAAGGAACCTGTCAGCAGGATTGTGCATAGTAACCTGCAGACAGTGTCAGGTCAGTGCCAATATACTGACTACAATGATACCTTTTGATGAAATCAGTCTTGTGGTTCTTGTTTATTCTTTATTTCCAGCTTTGAGTTAATGATATGCTCGTGCTATGGGGCGGCCGGTGGGGGGGGGGGGGGGTCTTCATGTGGTGCTCTGATTAGCTATTCATACTGAAGACTACTAACAAGTCACTGATCCCTCAGTGACCCGCTCCCTAGTTCATACAATGAATATTATATATACATACTGAAAAAAAAACCCTTCTGCAGGCTGGCGTGGCACATAATGCATAATGCAGCATAATCATATGTGTGTACTGTGCTTATAATTAATATGGTTGAGGTTATCCTGATATTAAAAAAAAAAAGCCATTTGAAAATGGCGCCTGCACAGTAACAGCTATCGGTATATAGAGGTGATCCGATATCTGCTTCTGCGCAGGCGGTGCCATGTTGCCAAAGAGAAAAAAAAATCCACCTCCAAGATGGCGCTGGTTTTGCCTGCGCAATAGCAGTGATCGACAACTGGTCATATTGCGTAGGTGCCGGCAGCACTATCTTGGAAAAGGTGCCTGTACAGTAGCAGCTATCGGATCAACTATACACACACCAATAGCTGCTACTGGGCCCTCGCAGAGGGTGACATTTTCCAGCTGATCTTTTTTTTGTAATATCAAGATAACCTCAGCCAGATTAATTATAAACACAGTACACATGCATGTACACATATTCATGATGCAAACTAAGGGGTGGGTCTCTGAGAGATCAGTGACCTGTAAGAAGCCATACTGCATGAGCATATCATTAACTCAAAACTGAAAATAAAGATTAAACAACAATCACACAACGGATTTCATCAATCAAGTTATCAATTTAGTCTGTATAACGGCGTCAACCTGACACTACGTGTAGGTTACTGTACACAATCCTGCTGACAGGTTCCCTTTAAGACTTATTGGTTATGAGAGAACACCATGTTGTGAGTCACTTCTCATGGACAAGCCATGAGTAAGGGAAGTCAATTAATCTGAAGTCAAAAGCCAGGAGAGCACATCATAAAAAGAGGGGTGGGCCAAAGGTCTAGTCAGGTCAATGTCCGTGGTCAAAATTCCAAGAAAAAAGTGGATCAAGAAAAAGGGGTAAGCAAAGTGATAGTCAAACGCAAATCCAAAATCAGGCAACTAAGATCAGAATATAAGAACTCAGAGATCAGAGCAAACACACAACACTTGAGCTAAGCTACAAATGCAATCTTCTAATCAGTGACAGTCAGATCATTGGTTACACTAAAGACCCAGCCAGATTGGGAAGCTAAGCTGTCACTCACAATGCTGACAGCTCTGCACAGCCCAGTATCTATTGGGTGGCTGTGCTGTCACTCACAGCATCCTTAGGATACTGTTAGTGGTGGATGACAGTTACCCATCTTCGAAGGGGGCCAAAGGATCCCAGTTTTCCCAGGATATCTGGAAAGGAAGGGCTTGATCAGGCGATCAGCTTTCACATCTCGAGCTGGAACCCAGGATCTGTTTTCTGGTCCATATTCCATCCAATGGATGAGGTACTGGAGAGAATTTTGAACCTTTCAAGAATCTACAACTTTCTGTACTTCATAATCAAACTGCCATGGTCAGAAACCGAAGGAGGTGGGGGAGGGGACCAATTCCTTTAACAGGGATCTAAGTAAGACGTTAGGGATGTGAAAAGATGGAGGAAGCTTCAACCTAAAATCCACCGGATTGACTCTCATAAGGACCAATGAACTTAGGACCATACTTTGTTGACTGTACTTTAAGTTAAATATTATTGGATGACAACCAAACCTTATCACCTCTTTATCCCCTTAAGCCCCAAGGGTGGTTTGCACGTTAATGACCGGGCCAATTTTTACAATTCTGACCACTGTTACTTTAGGACTTTATAATTCTGGAATGTTTCAATGGATCCCGGTGATTTGGACAGTGTTTTCTCGAGACATATTCTACTTCATGATAGTGGTAAAATTTCTTCGATAAGACTTGCGTTTATTTGTGGAAAAAAAAGGAAATTTGGCAAAAATTTATAAAATGTCGCAATTTGCCAACTTTAATTTTTATGCCCTTAAATCACAGAGATATGTCACACAAAATACTTAATAAGTAACATTTCCCACATGTCTACTTTACATCAGCACAATTTTGGAAGCAACATTTTTTTTGTTAGGGAGTTAAGGGTTAAAAGTTGACAAGCAATTTCTCATTTTTACAACACCATATTTTTAGGGACCACATCTCATTTGAAGTCTTTTTGAGGGGTCTATATGATAGAAAATAACCAAGTGTGACACCATTCTAAAAAACTGCACCCCTCAAGGTTCTCAAAACCACATTCAAGAAGTGTTTGACTAGTTAATGCAAAATTGACAGGAATTAAGATGGGATGCCATGTTGCGTTTGGAGAGCCACTGAGGTGCCTAAACATTGAAACCCCCCACAAGTGACACAGTTTTGGAAAGTAGACCCCCTAAGGAACTTATCTAGATGTGTTTAGAGCACTTTGACTCACCAAGTGCTTCACAGAAGTTTATAATGCAGAGCCGTAAAAATAAAAAATTATATTTTTTTTACAAAAAATATATTTTCACCCCATTTTTTTATTTTCCCAAGTGTAAAGAGAAGAAATTGGACCCAAAACATTGTTGTGCAATTTGTCCTGAGTACGCTGATACCCCATATGTGGGGGTAAACCACTGTTTGGGTGCATGGCAGAGCTCAGAAGTGAAGGAGCGCCGTTAGACTTTTCAATGCAAAAGTGACAGGAATTGAGATGGGACGCCATGTTGCATTTGGAGAGCCACTGATGTGCCTAAACATTGACCCCCCCAAAAGTAACACAGTTTTGGAAAGTAGACTCCCTAAAGAACTTATCTAGATGTGTTGTGAGAGCTTTGAACCCCCAAGTGTTTCACTACAGTTTATAACGCAGAGCCGTGAAAACAAAAAATTATTTTTTTCTCACAAAAATGTTTTTTAAGCCCCCCAAATTTTTTATTTTCTCAAGGGTAACAAGAGAAATTGGACCCCAGAAGTTGTTGTCCAATTTGTCCTGAGTACGCTGATACCCTATATGTTGGAGTAAACCCCTATTTAGGCGCACTGGAGAGCTCGGAAGGGAAAGAGCACTGTTTTACTTTTTCAAAGCAGAATTGGCTGGAATTGAGATGGGACACCATGTCGCGTTTGGAGAGCCCCTGATGTGCCTAAACAGTGGAAACCCCCAATTCTGACTGAAACCCTAACCCTAGCCCCAACACTAACCCTAGCCCCAACCTTAGCCCTAACCCTAGCCCTATCCCTAACCCTAACGCTAGACCTAGCACTAGCCCTAACCCTAGCCCTAACCCTACCCCTAACCCTAGCCATAGCCCTAACCCTAGCCCTAACCATAACCCTAGCCCTAATCCTAACCCTAGCCCTAATGGGAAAATGGAAATAAATACATTTTTTTAATTGTATTATTTTTCCCTAACTAAGGGGGTGATGAAGGGGGGTTTGATTTACTATTTAGAGCAGGGTTTTTTTGCGGATTTTTATGATTGGCAGCCGTCACAGACTAAAATACACTTTTTAGTGCAAAAAATATTTTTTGCCTCATCACATTTTGAGAGCTGTACTTTTTCCATATATTGGTCCACAGAGTCATGTGAGGTCTTGTTTTTTGCGGGACGAGTTGATGTTTTTAATGGTAACATTTTCGGGCACGTGACATTTTTTGATCGCTTTTTATTCCGATTTTTGTGAGACAGAATGACCAAAAACCAGCTATTCATGAATTTCTTTTGGGGGGGCGTTTATACTGTTCCACGTTTGGTAAAATTGATAAAGCAGTTTTATTCTTCGGGTCAGTACGATTACAGCAATACCTCCTTTATATCTTTTTTTAAGTTTTGGCGCTTTTATACGATAAAAACTATTTTATAGAAAAAATAATTATTTTTGCATCGCTTTATTCTGAGGACTATAGCTTTTTATTTTTTTGCTGATTATGCTCGTTACGGGACAAGATGACAATTTCAGTGGTGCCATGGTTATTTATATCCGTCTTTTTGATTGCGTGTTATTCCACTTTTTGTTCGGCGGTAGGATAATAAAGCGTTGTTTTTTGCCTCGTTTTTTTTTTGTTTTTTTACCGCATTCACAGAAGGGGTTAACCAGCAGGACAGTTTTATAGGTGGGGTCGTTACGGACGCGGCAATGCTAAATATGTGTACTTTTATTGTTTTTTTCTTTTTATTTAGATAATTTATTTATGGGAACAATATATATATATATATATATATATTTTTTTTTAACACATTTGATTATTTTTTTTTATTTTTACTTTGTAACATTGTATCATGTTATTGTGACAGATCAGCTTGCTCTGAGCAGGCGCTGGTAAGCCACCTCCCTGCAGGACCTGGATGTAGCCCCGAGGCCATTTTGAATCCGGGGCCTGCAGGGAGAAGGAGATAGGCTATGTTCAGATTAGCGTTGTGCGCCGCTGCGTCGGCGACGCAACGCACGACGCACGCAAAAACGCTGCGTTTTGCGACGCGTACGTCGTTGTTTGACGAAAATCGGACGCAAGAAAAATGCAACTTGTTGCATTTTCTTGCGTCCGACGCTAGCATAAAAAACGACGCACGTGTCGGAAAACGCAACAAGAAAAACGCATGCGTCCCCCATGTTAAACATAGGGGCGCATGACGCGTGCGTCGCCGCTGCGTCGCCCGACGCAGCGTCGGGAAACGCTAATCTGAACGTAGCCTTAGGAGACCATCGTAGCAACGCAATCACATCGCGTTGCTCCGAGAGTCTCAGGGAAGCACGCAGGGAGCCCCTCCGAGCGATGCTTCCCTATGCCGCCGGAACACTGCGATCATGTTTGATCGCAGTGTGCCGGGGGTTAATGTGCCAGGCGCGGTTCGTGAACGCTCCTGGCACATAGTGCCGGATGTTAGCTGTGATAGTCAGCTGACACCTAGCCGCGATTGGCCGCGCTCCCCCCGTGAGCGCGGCCGATCACATATGACGTACTATCCCGTCACTGGGAATTAAGTCGCAGGTCACCTTGACGGGATAGTACGTCATATGGGATTAAGGGGTTAAAGACTGGACCCGCCGAACATTTTCTATCAGCCTTCTGTTTTTGGACAATATGAGCAGCCCCAGTATTCTTTTAAACCTGGCTCTGGACATCCCCAAGTTTCTGTATTGGGACCTCCACCCTAGGACATTCAGAACTTATCCTAGAAAACTCATCAAAATGAAGATGAAAACCATAATTACAAAAACACAGTGCAGTCCCAATGACAGTCCAGTCACCCAATCTGGGCCGGGGTGTGTTGGGTTTCCTACAGGTGTCTTCTTTTTGGAATGATTCCCAGATTTTGTAGCTGTTTGCCTGTTATGTCTGCCAGTTGTAGTTCTGCTCAGTTTGGTGTGTGTTTGCTCTGTGCTTTGAGTCCTACTATTTTGATCTTTGTTGACTGACCTTGGATTTGCCTTTGACCATCTGTTTGCCTCGTACCTTTGCCTTGATTTGATATCTTCTTGGAATTCTTGACCTGTTTATGCTTTTGTTTCACCACTCTGTTTATGACAAACCCATCTTCCTTTTGACCTCGGCTCCTTTACTTCCCCACGTCACGCGTGTTCGCAAGTACTGACTAGCATCACAGACCACTGCCGAAACTTGGTGAAGAAGTCCTCCTCAGTCATTCAGTTCCCCTGTATCAGGTGTATGATCTTTGCCAAAGCGACTTGGATCCTGTTGGGTTTGCCATAGTTTAAACCTATTTCACTGAAAAAGGCATAAAAATGAGACTGCTATAGGGGCTTGTGGGGACAAAGAAAATGCCAGGTGTGAGGGTCCTCTTGCAGTAGCGACATGACTATACCTACTTGCAAACTCATCCACTGTAGACTGAGGCTACAGGATAAAACATAGCCTATAGCTCTCACTGAACAGCCTAAACTGTTTTTTCTCTCCCAAAACATTATCAGGGAGGGGCACTACAGGTTCAGGAGAGACCAACTGTACGTCAGAAGGTATAGATATCATAGCCACTGCTGTCAGTGGAGAGCTATGGTAAGTTTTCATCAAACTAAATATCTGACCCTGCAACTGTTATTACAACAATTCTAGACTCTGGTATTGCTTCACAATTCCTCCACTCAATGTGGTGAGTGGCAGCTCAGCAGTACAATCAGGGTCATGGTGTGTTGGGTTTCCTACAGGTGTCTCCTATTCTGAGTGATTCCCTGGTTTAGCTGGCGGTCTGCCACTGAGTACTGCCAGTAGTACCATTAGCTCAGTAGTGCATGTTGCCCAGGGCCGGTGTCCAAGTGCCGGGACCCTGGCGAGGGGGCGGGGGGGGGCACTGATGTTGTCATAGACCCATCTGGCTGCTTGCTCGCTGTTTTTCCTGCCACTTACCCTTTCAATTTGCGGGCACGGCGGTCTTACAGGTGCGGGCAGTGGGAGCTGGCACAAACATCTTCTCAGTCAGTGCAGGGCAAGGCAGGCCAATAGGGGTTAGGAACGCAGCCAGCATGACATTGTTTGTGCACGTTCTCCTGCTCTGCTCTCCTGCCCTTGGCTGCAGTGCTGAACATACCAGGCAGATTCTGGAGGAGCTCCTACCCGCGCCTGAGTGAGTGCAATGATATTGCTGTATTCTGACAGTCTGGGTGAGGTGGGGCGGCCATGGGCTGGGTGGCTGCAGATGAGCTGCTGAAGTATGTTATATACTTCAGCAGCCGCCCAGCCCAGGCCCCCAGCACCTGTCCTGTATATGTATATACTGTATCTATACAGCCTGTATAGATACAGTATATATAATATTTATACTGGACAGGTGCTGGGGGCCTGGGCTGGGCGGCTGTTGAAGCATATACACTGTACAGTACCACTCCCCCTGTATATATACACTGCACAGTACCACTCCCCCTATATATATACACTGCACAGTACCACTCCCCCTGTATATATACACTGCACAGTACCACTCCCCCTGTATATATACACTGCACAGTACCACTACCCCTGTATATATACACTGCACAGTACCACTACCCCTGTATATATACACTGCACAGTACCACTACCCATATATATATATATATATATATATATATATATATATATATACACACATACTGCACAGTACCACTCCTCCTGTCCTGTATATATACACTGCACAGTACCACTCCTTCTGCATATATACACTGCACAGTACCACTCCCACTATATATACACTGAACAGTACCACTCCTCCTGTATATATACACTGCACAGTACCACTCCTCCTGTATATATACACTGCACAGTACCACTCCCCCTGTATATATACACTGCACAGTACCACTCCCCCTGTATATATACATTGAACAGTACCACTCCCCCTGTATATATACACTGAACAGTACCACTCCCCCTGTATATATACACTGAACAGTACCACTCCCCCTGTATATATATACACTGCACAGTACCACTCCCCTTGTATATACACACTGCACAGCACCACTTCTCCTGTCCTGTATATATACACACTGCACAGTACCACTCCTCCTGTCCTGTATATATACACTGCACAGTACCACTCCTCCTATCCTGTATATATACACTGCACAGTACCACTCCTCCAGTCCTGTATATATACACACTGCACAGTACCTCTCCTCCTGTCCTGTATATATACACTGCACAGTACCACTCCTCCTGTCCTGTATATATACACTGCACAGTACCTCTCCTCCTGTCCTGTATATATACACTGCACAGTACCACTTCTCCTGTCCTGTATATATACACTGCACAGTACCACTCCTCCTGTCCTGTATATATACACTGCACAGTACCTCTCCTCCTGTCCTGTATATATACACTGCACAGTACCACTTCTCCTGTCCTGTATATATACACTGCACAGTACCACTCCTCCAGTCCTGTATATATACACTGCACAGTACCACTCCTCCTGTCCTGTATATATACACTGCACAGTACCTCTCCTCCTATCCTGTATATATACACTGCACAGTACCACTTCTCCTGTCCTGTATATATACACTGCACTGTACCACTCCTCCTATCCTGTATATATACACTGCACAGTACCACTTCTCCTGTCCTGTATATATACACTGCACAGTACCACTCCTCCTGTCCTGTATATATACACTGCACAGTACCTCTCCTCCTATCCTGTATATATACACTGCACAGTACCACTTCTCCTGTCCTGTATATATACACTGCACTGTACCACTCCTCCTATCCTGTATATATACACTGCACAGTACCACTTCTCCTGTCCTGTATATATACACTGCACAGTACCACTCCTCCTGTCCTGTATATATACACTGCACAGTACCACTCCTCCTGTCCTGTATATATACACTGCACAGTACCACTCCTCCTGTCCTGTATATAAATACACTGCACAGTACCACTTCACCTGTCCTGTATATATACTGTAGGGATTTCACTCACTCGGGTGCGACGTCTGAGACTCAGGAGGCACGTTTCTTGAAAAGTTCATAGGGTTTATTGCATCATAAACCACGTGGCGAAATAACAGAAAACAAATAGCCTTTGGCTCAGGAAAAGAAAAACAAATGTCCAGTCCTTCCGGCTCAGTCCTGGAGCCTTGACACACTCAGGAGGGTTTCACCTCCTCACATATCTACTGTGTTAAGCATTAGCCTGACTTATATAGGACTAACCACACCCAGTAACCTATCACATGATTAGCCATGTGGTCTGACATCACCACAGGTCCTGAAACACATATATATGGTTATGTAAAACAAAGAAATATTCCGGGCTACATTACAGCGACAAGGTACCTATGTGACACATACCTCCCGTCGACCACACACCCGTTAGCCATGCTACAATACACTGCACAGTACCACTCCTCCTGTCCTGTATATATACACTGCACAGTACCACTCCTCCTGTCCTGTATATATACACTGCACAGTACCACTCCTCCTGTCCTGTATATATACACTGCACAGTACCTCTCCTCCTGTCCTGTATATATACACTGCACAGTACCACTCCTCCTGTCCTGTATATATACACTGCACAGTACCACTCCTCCTGTCCTGTAGATATACACTGCACAGTACCACTCCCCCTGTCCTGTAGATATACACTGCACAGTACCACTCCTCCTGTCCTGTATATATACACTGCACAGTACCACTCCTCCTGTCCTGTAGATATACACTGCACAGTACCACTCCCCCTGTCCTGTAGATATACACTGCACAGTACCACTCCTCCTGTCCTGTATATATACACTGCACAGTACCACTCCTCCTGTCCTGTATATATACACTGCACAGTACCTCTCCTCCTGTCCTGTATATATACACTGCACAGTACCACTCCTCCTGTCCTGTATATATACACTGCACAGTACCACTCCTCCTGTCCTGTATATATACACTGCACAGTACCACTCCTCCTGTCCTGTATATATACACTGCACAGTACCTCTTCTCCTGTCCTGTATATATACACACTGCACAGTACCTCTCCTCCTGTCCTGTAGATATACACTGCACAGTACCACTCCTCCTGTCCTGTATATCTATACACCGCACAGTACCACTCCTCCTGTCCTGTAGATATACACTGCACAGTACCACTCCTCCTATCCTGTATATATACACTGCACAGTACCACTTCTCCTATCCTGTATATATACACTGCACAGTACCACTTCTCCTGTCCTGTATATATACACTGCACAGTACCACTCCTCCTGTCCTGTATATATACACTGAACAGTACCACTCCACCTGTTTATATACACTGCACAGTACCACTCCTCCTGCATACATACACTGCACAGTACCACTCCTCCTGTCCTGTATATATATATACATTGTACAGTACCACTCCTCCTGTCCTGTATATATACACTGCACAGTACCACTCCTCCTGTCCTGTATATACATTGCACAGTACCTCTCCCCCTGTCCTGTATATATACACTGCACAGTACCACTCCTCCTGTCCTGTATATATACACTGCACAGTACCACTCCTCCTGTCTTGTATACAGTATATACACTGCACAGCACCACTTCTCCTATCCTGTATATATACACTGCACAGTACCACTTTTCCTGTCCTGTATATATACACTGCACAGTACCACTCCTCCTGTCCTGTATATATACACTGAACAGTACCACTCCACCTGTTTATATACACTGCACAGTACCACTCCTCCTGCATACATACACTGCACAGTACCGCTCCTCCTGTCCTGTATATATATACATTGTACAGTACCACTCCTCCTGTCCTGTATATATACACTGCACAGTACCACTCCTCCTGTCCTGTATATATATATATACACTGCACAGTACCACTTCTCCTGTCCTGCATATATACACTGCACAGTACCACTCCTCCTGTCCTGTATATATACACTGCACAGTACCACTCCTCCTGTCCTGTATATATATACACTGCACAGTACCACTCCTCCTGTCCTGTATATACATTGCACAGTACCTCTCCCCCTGTCCTGTATATATACACTGCACAGTACCACTCCTCCTGTCCTGTAGATATACACTGCACAGTACCTCTCCCCCTGTCCTGTAGATATACACTGCACAGTACCACTCCTCCTGTCCTGTATATATACACTGCACAGTACCACTCCTCCTGTCCTGTATATATACACTGCACAGTACCACTCCTCCTATCCTGTATATATACACTGCACAGTACCTCTCCTCCTGTCCTGTATGTATACACTGCACAGTACCACTCCTCCTGTCCTGTATATATACACTGCACAGTACCACTCCTCCTGTCCTGTATATATACACTGCACAGTACCACTCCTCCTGTCCTGTATATACATTGCACAGTACCTCTCCCCCTGTCCTGTATATATACACTGCACAGTACCACTCCTCCTGTCCTGTATATATACACTGCACAGTACCACTCCTCCTGTCCTGTATATATACACTGCACAGTACCACTCATCCTGTCTTGTATACAGTATATACACTGCACAGCACCACTTCTCCTATCCTGTATATATACACTGCACAGTACCACTCCTCCTGTCCTGTATATATATACATTGTACAGTACCACTCCTCCTGTCCTGTATATATACACTGCACAGTACCACTCCTCCTGTCCTGTATATATATACACTGCACAGTACCACTTCTCCTGTCCTGTATATATACACTGCACAGTACCACTCCTCCTATCCTGTATATATACACTGCACAGTACCACTCCTCCTGTCCTGTATATATACACTGCACAGTACCACTCCTCCTGTATATATACACTGCACAGTACAACTCCTCCTGTCCTGTATACACACTGCACAGTACCACTCCTCCTGTTCTGTATATATACACTGCACAGTACCACTCCTCTTGTCCTGTATATATATATATATACACTGCACAGTTCCACTCCTCCTGTATATATACACTGCACAGTAGCACTCCTCCTGTCCTGTATATAGACACTGCACAGTACCACTCCTCCTGTCCTGTATATATACACTGCACAGTACCACTCCTCTTGTCCTGTATATATACACTGCACAGTACCACTCCTCCTGTCCTGTATACATACACTGCACAGTACCACTCCTCCTGTCCTGTATATATACACTGCACAGTACCACTCCTCCTGTATATGTACACTGCACAGTATCACTCCTCCTATCCTGTGTATATACACTGCACAGCACCGCTCCTCCTGTGTATATACACTGCACAGTACCACTCCTCCTGTCCTGTATATATACACTGCACAGTACCACTCCTCCTGTCCTGTATATATACACTGCACAGTACCACTCCTCCTGTCCTGTATATACATTGCACAGTACCTCTCCTCCTGTCCTGTAGATATACACTGCACAGTACCTCTCCTCCGGTCCTGTAGATATACACTGCACAGTACCGCTCCTCCTGTCCTGTATATTTATACACTGCACAGTACCACTCCTCCAGTCCTGTAGATATACACTGCACAGTACCACTCCTCCTGTCTTGTATATATACACTGCACAGTACCTCTCCTCCTGTCCTGTAGATATACACTGCACAGTACTTCTCCCCCTGTCCTGTAGATATACACTGCACAGTACCACTCCTCCTGTCCTGTATATATACACTGCACAGTACCACTCCTCCTATCCTGTATATATACACTGCACAGTACCTCTCCTCCCGTCCTGTATGTATACACAGCACAGTACCACTCCTCCCATCCTGTATATATACACTGCACAGTACCACTCCTCCCGTCCTGTATATATACACTGCACAGTACCACTCCTCCCGTCCTGTATATATACACTGCACAGTACCTCTCCTCCCGTCCTGTATATATACACTGCACAGTACCACTTCTCCCGTCCTGTATATATACACTGCACAGTACCACTTCTCCTATCCTGTATATATACACTGCACAGTACCACTTCTCCTATCCTGTATATATACACTGCACAGTACCACTCCTCCTATCCTGTATATATACACTGCACAGTACCACTCCTCCTATCCTGTATATATACACTGCACAGTACCACTCCTCCTATCCTGTATATATACACTGCACAGTACCACTCCTCCTATCCTGTATATATACACTGCACAGTACCACTCCTCCTGTCCTGTATATATACACTGCACAGTACCACTCCTCCTGTCCTGTATATATACACTGCACAGTACCACTTCTCCTATCCTGTATATATACACTGCACAGTACCACTCCTCCTGTCCTGTATATATACACTGCACAGTACCACTCCTCCTATCCTGTATATATACACTGCACAGTACCACTCCTCCTGTCCTGTATATATACACTGCACAGTACCACTCCTCCTGTCCTGTATATATACACTGCACAGTACCACTTCTCCTATCCTGTAAATATACACTGCACAGTACCACTTCTCCTATCCTGTATATATACACTGCACAGTACCACTCCTCCTGTCCTGTATATATACACTGCACAGTACCTCTCCTCCTGTCCTGTATATATACACTGCACAGTACCACTTCTCCTGTCCTGTATATATACACTGCACAGTACCACTTCTCCTGTCCTGTATATATATACACTGCACAGTACCACTCCTCCTGTCCTGTATATATACACTGCACAGTACCACCCCTCCTGTCCTGTATATATACACTGCACAGTACCACTCCTCCTGTCCTGTATATATACACTGCACAGTACCACTCCTCCTGTCCTGTATATATATATATATATATATATATATATATATATATATTGCACAGTACCACTCCTCCTGTCCTGTATATATATACACTGCACAGTACCACTTCTCCTGTCCTGTATATATACTGTAGGGATTTCACTCACTCGGGTGCGACGTCTGAGACTCAGGAGGCACGTTTCTTGAAAAGTTCATAGGGTTTATTGCATCATAAACCACGTGGCGAAATAACAGAAAACAAATAGCCTTTGGCTCAGGAAAAGAAAAACAAATGTCCAGTCCTTCCGGCTCAGTCCTGGAGCCTTGACACACTCAGGAGGGTTTCACCTCCTCACATATCTACTGTGTTAAGCATTAGCCTGACTTATATAGGACTAACCACACCCAGTAACCTATCACATGATTAGCCATGTGGTCTGACATCACCACAGGTCCTGAAACACAAATATATGGTTATGTAAAACAAAGAAATATTCCGGGCTACATTACAGCGACAAGGTACCTATGTGACACATACCTCCCGTCAACCACACACCCGTTAGCCATGCTACAATACACTGCACAGTACCACTCCTCCTGTCCTGTATATATACACTGCACAGTACCTCTCCTCCTGTCCTGTATATATACACTGCACAGTACCACTCCTCCTGTCCTGTAGATATACACTGCACAGTACCACTCCTCCTGTCCTGTATATATACACTGCACAGTGCCACTCCTCCTGTCCTGTATATATACACTGCACAGTACCTCTCCTCCTGTCCTGTAGATATACACTGCACAGTACCACTCCTCCTGTCCTGTATATATACACTGCACAGTACCACTCCTCCTGTCCTGTATGTATACACTGCACAGTACCACTCCTCCAGTCCTGTAGATATACACTGCACAGTACCACTCCTCCTGTCCTGTATATATACACTGCACTGTACCTCTCCTCCTGTCCGGTATATATACACTGCACAGTACCACTCCTCCTGTCCTGTATATATACACTGCACAGTACCACTCCTCCTATCCTGTATATATACACTGCACAGTACCACTCCTCCTGTCCTGTATATATACACTGCACAGTACCACTCCTCCTTTCCTGTATATATACACTGCACAGTACCACTTCTCCTGTCCTGTATATATACACTGCACAGTACCACTCCTCCTATCCTGTATATATACACTGCACAGTACCACTTCTCCTGTCCTGTATATATACACTGCACAGTACCACTCCACCTGTATATACACACTGCACAGTACCACTCCTCCTGTCCTGTATATATACACTGCACAGTACCACTCCTCCTGTCCTGTATATATATATATATATATATATATATATATATATATATATATATATATATATATATTGCACAGTACCACTCCTCCTGTCCTGTACATATACACTGCACAGTACCACTCCTCCTGTCCTGTATATATACACTACACAGTACCACTCCTCCAGTCCTGTAGATATACACTGCACAGTACCAGTCCTCCTGTCCTGTACATATACACTGCACAGTACCACTCCTCCTGTCCTCTATATATACACTGCACAGTACCACTCCTCCTGTCCTGTATATATACACTGCACAGTACCACTCCTCCTGTCTTGTATACAGTATATACACTGCACAGCACCACTTCTCCTGTCCTGTATATATACACTGCACAGTACCACTTCTCCTGTCCTGTATATATACACTGCACAGTACCACTACTCCTGTCCTGTATATATACACTGAACAGTACCACTCCACCTGTTTATATACACTGCACAGTACCACTCCTCCTGCATACATACACTGCACAGTACCACTCCTCCTGTCCTGTATATATATACATTGTACAGTACCACTCCTCCTGTCCTGTATATACACTGCACAGTACCACTCCTCCTGTCCTGTATATATATACACTGCACAGTACCACTTCTCCTGTCCTGCATATATACACTGCACAGTACCACTCCTCCTGTCCTGTATATATACACTGCACAGTACCACTCCTCCTGTCCTGTATATATACACTGCACAGTACCACTCCTCCTGTATATATACACTGCACAGTACGACTCCTCCTGTCCTGTATATATATATATATATATATATATATATACACTGCACAGTACCACTCCTCCTGTTCTGTATATATACACTGCACAGTACCACTCCTCTTGTCCTGTATATATATATACACTGCACAGTTCCACTCCTCCTGTCCTGTATATATACACTGCACAGTAGCACTCCTCCTGTCCTGTATATAGACACTGCACAGTACCACTCCTCCTGTCCTGTATATATATACACTGTACAGTACCACTCCTCCTGTCCTGTATATAGACACTGCACAGTACCACTCCTCCTGTCCTGTATATATACACTGCACAGTACCACTCCTCTTGTCCTGTATATATACACTGCACAGTACCACTCCTCCTGTCCGGTATACATACACTGCACAGTACCACTCCTCCTGTCCTGTATATATACACTGCACAGTACCACTCCTCCTGTATATGTACACTGCACAGTATCACTCCTCCTATCCTGTGTATATACACTGCACAGCACCGCTCCTCCTGTGTATATACACTGCACAGTACCACTCCTCCTGTCCTGTATATATACACTGCACAGTACCACTCCTCCTGTCCTGTATATATACACTGCACAGTACCGCTCCTCCTGTCCTGTATATCTATACACTGCACAGTACCACTCCTCCAGTCCTGTAGATATACACTGCACAGTACCACTCCTCCTGTCCTGTATATATACACTGCACAGTACCTCTCCTCCTGTCCTGTAGATATACACTGCACAGTACCTCTCCCCCTGTCCTGTATATATACACTGCACAGTACCTCTCCTCCTGTCCTGTATGTATACACTGCACAGTACCACAGGACAGGAGGAGTGGTACTGTGCAGTGTATACATACAGGACAGGAGGAGTATATATACACTGCACAGTACCTCTCCTCCTGTCCTGTAGATATACACTACACAGTACCACTCCTCCTGTCCTGTATATATACACTGCACAGTACCACTCCTCCTGTCCTGTATATACACTGCACAGTACCTCTCCCCCTGTCCTGTAGATATACACTGCACAGTGCCTCTCCTCCTGTCCTGTAGATATACACTGCACAGTACCACTCCTCCTGTCCTGTATATATACACTGCACAGTACCACTCCTTCTGTCCTGTATATATACACTGCACAGTACCTCTCCTCCTGTCCTGTATATATACACTGCACAGTGCCACTCCTCCTGTCCTGTAGATATACACTGCACAGTACCACTCCTCCTGTCCTGTAGATATACACTGCACAGTACCTCTCCTCCTGTCCTGTAGATATACACTGCACAGTACCACTCCTCCTGTCCTGTATATATACACTGCACAGCACCACTCCTCCTGTGTATATACACTGCACAGTACCACTCCTCCTCTCCTGTAGGTATACACTGCACAGTACCTCTCCTCCTGTCCTGTAGATATACACTGCACAGTACCACTCCTCCTGTCCTGTATATATATACTGCACAGTACCACTCCTCCTGTCCTGTATATATACACTGCACAGTACCACTCCTCCTGTCCTGTATATATACACTGCACAGTGCCACTCCTCCTGTCCTGTATACATACACACTGCACAGTACCACTCCTCCTGTCCTGTATATATACACTGCACAGTGCCACTCCTCCTGTCCTGTATACATACACACTGCACAGTACCACTCCTCCTGTCCTGTATATATACACTGCACAGTACCGCTCCTCCTGTCCTGTATATATACACTGCACAGTGCCACTCCTCCTGTCCTGTATATATACACTGCACAGTACCACTCCTCCTGTATATACACTGCACAGTACCACTCCTCCTGTCCTGTATATACACACTGCACAGTACTACTCCTCCTGTCCTGTATATATACACTGCACAGTACCACTCCTCCTGTCCTGTATATATACACTGCACAGTACCACTCCTCCTGTCCTGTAGATATACACTGCACAGTACCACTTCTCCTGTCCTGTATATATACACTGCACAGTACCACTCCTCCTGTCCTGTATATATACACTGCACAGTACCACTCCTCCTGTCCTGTATATATACACTGCACAGTGCCACTCCTCCTGTCCTGTATACATACACACTGCACAGTACCACTCCTCCTGTCCTGTATATATACACTGCACAGTGCCACTCCTCCTGCCCTGTATACATACACACTGCACAGTACCACTCCTCCTGTCCTGTATATATACACTGCACAGTACCACTCCTCCTGTCCTGTATATATACACTGCACAGTACCACTTCTCCTATCCTGTATGTATACACTGCACAGTACCACTCCTCCTGTCCTGTATATATACACTGCACAGTACCACTCCTCCTATCCTGTATATATACACTGCACAGTACTACTCCTCCTGTCCTGTATATATACACTGCACAGTACCACTAATCCTGTCCTGTATATATACACTGCACAGTACCACTTCTCCTATCCTGTATATATACACTGCACAGTACCACTCCTCCTATCCTGTATATATACACTGCACAGTACCACTCCTCCTGTCCTGTATATATACACTGCACAGTACCTCTCCTCCTGTCCTGTATATATACACTGCACAGTACCACTTCTCCTGTCCTGTATATATACACTGCACAGTACCACTTCTCCTGTCCTGTATATATACTGTAGGGATTTCACTCACTCGGGTGCGACGTCTGAGACTCAGGAGGCACGTTTCTTGAAAAGTTCATAGGGTTTATTGCATCATAAACCACGTGGCGAAATAACAGAAAACAAATAGCCTTTGGCTCAGGAAAAGAAAAACAAATGTCCAGTCCTTCCGGCTCAGTCCTGGAGCCTTGACACACTCAGGAGGGTTTCACCTCCTCACATATCTACTGTGTTAAGCATTAGCCTGACTTATATAGGACTAACCACACCCAGTAACCTATCACATGATTAGCCATGTGGTCTGACATCACCGCAGGTCCTGAAACACAAATATATGGTTATGTAAAACAAAGAAATATTCCGGGCTACATTACAGCGACAAGGTACCTATGTGACACATACCTCCCGTCGACCACACACCCGTTAGCCATGCTACAATACACTGCACAGTACCACTCCTCCTGTCCTGTATATATACACTGCACAGTACCACTCCTCCTGTCCTGTATATATACACTGCACAGTACCACTCCTCCTGTCCTGTATGTATACACTGCACAGTACCACTCCTCCTGTCCTGTAGATATACACTGCACAGTACTACTCCTCCTGTCCTGTATATATACACTGCACAGTACCACTCCTCCTGTCCTGTAGATATACACTGCACAGTACCACTCCTCCTGTCCTGTATATATACACTGCACAGTGCCTCTCCTCCTGTCCTGTATATATACACTGCACAGTACCACTCCTCCTGTCCTGTAGATATACACTGCACAGTACCACTCCTCCTGTCCTGTATATATACACTGCACAGTACCACTCCTCCTGTCCTGTATATATACACTGCACAGTACCTCTCCTCCTGTCCTGTAGATATACACTGCACAGTACCACTCCTCCTGTCCTGTATATATACACTGCACTGTACCACTCCTCCTGTCCTGTAGATATACACTGCACAGTACCACTCCTCCTGTCCTGTATATATACACTGCACAGTACCACTCCTCCTGTCCTGTAGATATACACTGCACAGTACCACTCCTCCTGTCCTGTATATATACACTGCACAGTGCCACTCCTCCTGTCCTGTATATATACACTGCACAGTACCTCTTCTCCTGTCCTGTATATATACACTGCACAGTACCACTCCTCCTGTCCTGTAGATATACACTGCACAGTACCACTCCTCCTGTCCTGTATATACACACTGCACAGTGCCACTCCTCCTGTCCTGTATATATACACTGCACAGTACCTCTTCTCCTGTCCTGTATATATACACACTGCACAGTACCTCTCCTCCTGTCCTGTAGATATACACTGCACAGTACCACTCCTCCTGTCCTGTATATATACACTGCACAGTACCGCTCCTCCTGTCCTGTATATATACACTGCACAGTACCTCTTCTCCTGTCCTGTATATATACACACTGCACAGTACCTCTCCTCCTGTCCTGTAGATATACACTGCACAGTACCACTCCTCCTGTCCTGTATATATACACTGCACAGTACCACTCCTCCTGTCCTGTATATATACACTGCACAGTACCACTCCTCCTGTCCTGTATATATACACTGCACAGTACCTCTTCTCCTGTCCTGTATATATACACACTGCACAGTACCTCTCCTCCTGTCCTGTAGATATACACTGCACAGTACCACTCCTCCTGTCCTGTATATATACACTGCACAGTACCACTCCTCCTGTCCTGTATATCTATACATCGCACAGTACCACTTCTCCTGTCCTGCATATATACACTGCACAGTACCACTCCTCCTGTCCTGTATATATACACTGCACAGTACCACTCCTCCTGTCCTGTATATATACACTGCACAGTACTACTCCTGCTGTCCTGTAGATATACACTGCACAGTACCGCTCCTCCTGTCCTGTATATATACACTGCACAGTACCACTCCTCCTGTCCTGTATATATACACTGCACAGCACCACTCCTCCTGTCCTGTATATACACACTGCACAGTACCACTCCTCCTGTCCTGTATATACACACTGCACAGTACCACTCCTCCTGTCCTGTATATATACACTGCACAGCACCACTCCTCCTGTCCTGTATATACACACTGCACAGCACCACTCCTCCTGTCCTGTATATACACACTGCACAGTACCACTCCTCCTGTCCTGTATATATACACTGCACAGTACCTCTTCTCCTATCCTGTATATATACACACTGCACAGTACCTCTCCTCCAGTCCTGTAGATATACACTGCACAGTACCACTCCTCCTGTCCTGTACATATACACTGCACAGTACCACTCCTCCTGTCCTGTATATATACACTGCACAGTACCACTGCTCCAGTCCTGTAGATATACACTGCACAGTACCACTCCTCCTGTCCTGTACATATATACTGCACAGTACCACTCCTCCTGTCCTGTATATATACACTACACAGTACCACTCCTCCTGTCCTGTATATATACACTGCACAGTACCACTCCTCCTGTCCTCTATATATACACTGCACAGTACCACTCCTCCTGTCCTGTATATATACACTGCACAGTACCACTCCTCCTGTCTTGTATACAGTATATACACTGCACAGCACCACTTCTCCTGTCCTGTATATATACACTGCACAGTACCACTTCTCCTGTCCTGTATATATACACTGCACAGTACCACTCCTCCTGTCCTGTATATATACACTGAACAGTACCACTCCACCTGTTTATATACACTGCACAGTACCACTCCTCCTGTCCTGTATATATATACACTGCACAGTACCACTCCTCCTGTCCTGTATATATACACTGCACAGTACCACTCCTCCTGTCCTGTATATATATACACTGCACAGTACCACTTCTCCTGTCCTGCATATATACACTGCACAGTACCACTCCTCCTGTCCTGTATATATATACATTGTACAGTACCACTCCTCCTGTCCTGTATATATACACTGCACAGTACCACTCCTCCTGTCCTGTATATATATACACTGCACAGTACCACTTCTCCTGTCCTGCATATATACACTGCACAGTACCACTCCTCCTGTCCTGTATATATACACTGCACAGTACCACTCCTCCTGTCCTGTATATATACACTGCACAGTACCACTCCTCCTGTATATATACACTGCACAGTACTACTCCTCCTGTCCTGTATATATATATATATACACTGCACAGTACCACTCCTCCTGTTCTGTATATATACACTGCACAGTACCACTCCTCTTGTCCTGTATATATATATACACTGCACAGTTCCACTCCTCCTGTCCTGTATATATACACTGCACAGTACCACTCCTCCTGTCCTGTATATAGACACTGCACAGTACCACTTCTCCTGTCCTGTATATATATACACTGTACAGTACCACTCCTCCTGTCCTGTATATAGACACTGCAAAGTACCACTCCTCCTGTCCTGTATATATACACTGCACAGTACCACTCCTCTTGTCCTGTATATATACACTGCACAGTACCACTCCTCCTGTCCTGTATACATACACTGCACAGTACCACTCCTCCTGTCCTGTATATATACACTGCACAGTACCACTCCTCCTGTATATGTACACTGCACAGTATCACTCCTCCTATCCTGTGTATATACACTGCACAGCACCGCTCCTCCTGTGTATATACACTGCACAGTACCACTCCTCCTGTCCTGTATATATACACTGCACAGTACCACTCCTCCTGTCCTGTATATATACACTGCACAGTACCACTCCTCCTGTCCTGTATATACATTGCACAGTACCTCTCCTCCTGTCCTGTAGATATACACTGCACAGTACTTCTCCTCCGGTCCTGTAGATATACACTGCACAGTACCGCTCCTCCTGTCCTGTATATCTATACACTGCACAGTACCACTCCTCCAGTCCTGTAGATATACACTGCACAGTACCACTCCTCCTGTCCTGTATATATACACTGCACAGTACCTCTCCTCCTGTCCTGTAGATATACACTGCACAGTACCTCTCCCCCTGTCCTGTATATATACACTGCACAGTACCTCTCCTCCTGTCCTGTATGTATACACTGCACAGTACCTCTCCTCCTGTCCTGTAGATATACACTGCACAGTACCACTCCTCCTGTCCTGTAGATATACACTGCACAGTACCTCTCCTCCTGTCCTGTAGATATACACTGCACAGTACCTCTCCCCCTGTCCTGTATATATACACTGCACAGTACCTCTCCTCCTGTCCTGTATGTATACACTGCACAGTACCTCTCCTCCTGTCCTGTAGATATACACTGCACAGTACCACTCCTCCTGTCCTGTAGATATACACTACACAGTACCACTCCTCCTGTCCTGTATATATACACTGCACAGTACCTCTCCTCCTGTCCTGTAGATATACACTGCACAGTACCACTCCTCCTGTCCTGTAGATATACACTACACAGTACCACTCCTCCTGTCCTGTATATATACACTGCACAGTACCACTCCTCCTGTCCTGTATATACACTGCACAGTACCTCTCCCCCTGTCCTGTAGATATACACTGCACAGTACCTCTCCTCCTGTCCTGTAGATATACACTGCACTGTACCACTCCTCCTGTCCTGTATATATACACTGCACAGTACCACTCCTTCTGTCCTGTATATATACACTGCACAGTACCTCTCCTCCTGTCCTGTATATATACACTGCACAGTGCCACTCCTCCTGTCCTGTATATATACACTGCACAGTACCACTCCTCCTGTCCTGTAGATATACACTGCACAGTACCACTCCTCCTGTCCTGTAGATATACACTACACAGTACCACTCCTCCTGTCCTGTATATATACACTGCACAGTACCACTCCTCCTGTCCTGTATATATACACTGCACAGTACCTCTCCTCCTGTCCTGTAGATATACATTGCACAGTACCACTCCTCCTGTCCTGTATATATACACTGCACAGCACCACTCCTCCTGTGTATATACACTGCACAGTACCACTCCTCCTGTCCTGTATATATACACTGCACAGCACCACTCCTCCTGTATATATACACTGCACAGTACCTCTCCTCCTGTCCTGTAGATATACACTGCACAGTACCACTCCTCCTGTCCTGTATATATACACTGCACAGTACCACTCCTCCTGTCCTGTATATATACACTGCACAGTACCACTCCTCCTGTCCTGTATATATACACTGCACAGTGCCACTCCTCCTGTCCTGTATACATACACACTGCACAGTACCACTCCTCCTGTCCTGTATATATACACTGCACAGTACCGCTCCTCCTGTCCTGTATATATACACTGCACATTGCCACTCCTCCTGTCCTGTATATATACACTGCACAGTACCACTCCTCCTGTATATACACTGCACAGTACCACTCCTCCTGTCCTGTATATATACACTGCACAGTACCACTCCTCCTGTGCTGTATATATACACTGCACAGTACCACTCCTCCTGTCCTGTATATATACACTGCACAGTACCACTCCTCCTGTCCTGTATATATACACTGCACAGTACCACTCCTCCTGTCCTGTATATATACACTGCACAGTACCACTCCTCCTGTCCTGTATATATACACTGCACAGTGCCACTCCTCCTGTCCTGTATACATACACACTGCACAGTACCACTCCTCCTGTCCTGTATATATACACTGCACAGTGCCACTCCTCCTGTCCTGTATACATACACACTGCACAGTACCACTCCTCCTGTCCTGTATATATACACTGCACAGTACCGCTCCTCCTGTCCTGTATATATACACTGCACATTGCCACTCCTCCTGTCCTGTATATATACACTGCACAGTACCACTCCTCCTGTATATACACTGCACAGTACCACTCCTCCTGTCCTGTATATATACACTGCACAGTACCACTCCTCCTGTCCTGTATATATACACTGCACAGTACCACTCCTCCTGTCCTGTATATATACACTGCACAGTACCACTCCTCCTGTCCTGTAGATATACACTGCACAGTACCACTCCTCCAGTCCTGTATATATACACTGCACAGTGCCACTCCTCCTGTCCTGTATATATACACTGCACAGTGCCACTCCTCCTGTCCTGTATACATACACACTGCACAGTACCACTCCTCCTGTCCTGTATATATACACTGCACAGTACCACTCCTCCTGTCCTGTATATATACACTGCACAGTACCACTCCTCCTGTCCTGTAGATATACACTGCACAGTACCACTCCTCCAGTCCTGTATATATACACTGCACAGTGCCACTCCTCCTGTCCTGTATATATACACTGCACAGTGCCACTCCTCCTGTCCTGTATACATACACACTGCACAGTACCACTCCTCCTGTCCTGTATATATACACTGCACAGTACCACTCCTCCTGTCCTGTATATATACACTGCACAGTACCACTCCTCCAGTCCTGTATATATATACACTGCACAGTACCACTCCTCCTGTCCTGTAGATATACACTGCACAGTACCACTCCTCCTGTCCTGTATATATACACTGCACAGTACCACTCCTCCAGTCCTGTATATATACACTGCACAGTACCACTCCTCCTGTCCTGTATATATACACTGCACAGTACCACTCCTCCAGTCCTGTATATATATACACTGCACAGTACCACTCCTCCTGTCCTGTATATATACACTGCACAGTACCACTCCTCCTGTCCTGTATATATACACTGCACAGTACCACTCCTCCTGTCCTGTATATATACACTGCACAGTACCACTCCTCCTGTCCTGTATATATACACTGCACAGTACCACCTCTCCTGTCCTGTATATATACACTGTAGAATTTACAATAGCTATCACTCATGTAAGAAGTGAAATCTGGCATTGTATTATAGCTATATTTCTCTGCTGTATCTGGGCATCATGAATCGTGGTATGTGTTAAAGGAGGACCCACTGAGACTCTTTCGCCCGGGGCCCTCAAAAACCTGGAGCCGGCCCTGCACATATATATACTGTTTATATATATATATATATATATATATATATATATATATATATATATATATATATATATATATATATATATATATATATATATATATATATATATATATTAGATGGTGGCCCGGTGTCCGTGCTCCTATCCCGCACCCTCTCATGTACCTGATGTTCTGACGGATGTAATCTTCATTTTTCTCCAATAAAGGTCACAATCTTCACAGCTAATTCTGGGTGAGTGCCGCATAATTTTATCTTCTCTTACTGCATACGGATTACTTGCTGGACATTTATGCAGAGCACCATTACCCTTTATGATTGTGACGCCTGAATACACAGCTGTCCACTAACAGTCCTGCTTGTTTAAAGACGTTCTACTCTAGTGCCGTTCTACTCTCTATACTATTAATATATATATATATTATATATCTAGATGGTGGCTCGATTCTAATGCATCGGATATTCTAGAATCTGTATATAGCTTATTTATGAAGACTTCAGAATAATGCAATGAATACACAGAATTTTCTGGGTAAAATATATTTATTATCATTAAGTTTTATTGGTCATGGAACTTAATACGATTGAATAAAATTATGAAACAGATCATCAAAATACATAAGTCATTACATGAATCTAACTGTATTTAAATAAATCATCGAACAAAAGAAGTACATCGACACTAATATATTTCTTAACAATATCAACCCAAAATATTTTTGTACACCACATTTTTTGTGAAAACCTTTTCACTACCTATAAGCAACTTTCCTTGTAACGGGGTAGGAAAATCTTGCACCTTGACGTTGGATCTCATTTTAACTCTTGAAAATGCAACGTAGAGTTGTCCTTGACCAAAAACAGGCTCCGGTAGATATATGCCAACACGGTGTAGAGTTTGACCTTGTGACTTGTTTGTTGTCATGGCAAAAGCTCGTTTAACTGGAAACTAAAAACAGTAGATGTATACAGGAAGTATATGGTCCAGCGCTAAAGCCTATGTTACATTAAATAAATCACTATTAATCTGAATTTACCTGTTTGGTAAGATGGATTACCAAAGATGTTAAAATATGGCGTGATTCAAATCGGAGGTGGCACGAAAGTAAGTTCTATTAGAAAAGGGAGACAGAGGTATTTGTTATATCTAATTTCTGATCTTACATATAAGCGTGTATATGTATACACACATTTGTGTTACTGCTTTGCGATGAAGGGCTGATATGCTCGTTACAGGGTACTTCGTGTGTATAGAATGCACTCAGATAAGAACCTAAAAAAGGAAAGAGTCTGTGTATAGCTTTCACAAATCAAAAGGTGCATATATATATATATAGTGGCAGGGTTTCTGATAGCGGCACAGATATAAGTTACTGGGTACCTGTATTATGTGACTATATACATTAGAACAGGGTCCGTAAGCCTTAACCGGCGATTGCACGGTAATAATGAGCCAATAGTTTATATATCAAAGCTACTTAGCTGTCACACTCGTATTCATACGTCAAAAGTTTAGATGTAGACTATTGGCTCCCACCTGCGATCCGTACTCTTCAGAAGGGGCACCACGTGACTGCCAGTCATGTGACCCGAACACTGTGAAGGTCCTTCTGAACAACCTGAACATCCAGCAAGGATTTCCAACCATGCGCACGCCCGTCACCGGCCGGGACGGTGCTCGCAGAAGACCTACATCTAAACTGTATAAAGCTATACACATAGTAACATAGTAACATAGTTAGTAAGGCCGAAAAAAGACATTTGTCCATCCAGTTCAGCCTATATTCCATCATATTAAATCCCCAGATCTACGTCCTTCTACAGAACCTAATTGTATGATACAATATTGTTCTGCTCCAGGAAGACATCCAGGCCTCTCTTGAACCCCTCAACTGAGTTCGCCATCACCACCTCCTCAGGCAAGCAATTCCAGATTCTCACTGCCCTAACAGTAAAGAATCCTCTTCTATGTTGGTGGAAAAACCTTCTCTCCTCCAGACGCAAAGAATGCCCCCTTGTGCCCGTCACCTTCCTTGGTATAAACAGATCCTCAGCGAGATATTTGTATTGTCCCCTTATATACTTATACATGGTTATTAGATCGCCCCTCAGTCGTCTTTTTTCTAGACTAAATAATCCTAATTTCGCTAATCTATCTGGGTATTGTAGTTCTCCCATCCCCTTTATTAATTTTGTTGCCCTCTTTTGTACTCTCTCTAGTTCCATTATATCCTTCCTGAGCACCGGTGCCCAAAACTGGACACAGTACTCCATGTGCGGTCAAACTAGGGATTTGTACAGAGGCAGTATAATGCTCTCATCATGTGTATCCAGACCTCTTTTAATGCACCCCATGATCCTGTTTGCCTTGGCAGCTGCTGCCTGGCACTGGCTGCTCCAGGTAAGTTTATCATTAACTAGGATCCCCAAGTCCTTCTCCCTGTCAGATTTACCCAGCGGTTTCCCATTCAGTATGTAATGGTGATATTGATTCCTTCTTCCCATGTGTATAACCTTACATTTATCATTGTTAAACCTCATCTGCCACCTTTCAGCCCAAGATTCCAACTTATCCAGATCCATCTGTAGCAGAATACTATCTTCTCTTGTAATAACTGCTTTACATAGTTTTGTATCATCTGCAAATATCGATATTTTACTGTGTAAACCTTCTACCAGATCATTAATGAATATGTTGAAGAGAACAGGTCCCAATACTGACCCCTGCGGTACCCCACTGGTCACAGCGACCCAGTTAGAGACTATACCATTTATAACCACCCTCTGCTTTCTATCACTAAGCCAGTTACTAACCCATTTACACACATTTTCCCCCAGACCAAGCATTCTCATTTTGTGTACCAACCTCTTGTGCGGCACGGTATCAAACGCTTTGGAAAAATCGAGATATACCACGTCCAATGACTCACCGTGGTCCAGCCTATAGCTTACCTCTTCATAAAAACTGATTAGATTGGTTTGACAGGAGCGATTTCTCATAAACCCATGCTGATATGGAGTTAAACAGTTATTCTCATTGAGATAATCCAGAATAACATCCCTGAGAAACCCTTCAAATATTTTACCAACAATAGAGATTAGACTTACTGGCCTATAATTTCCAGGTTCACTTTTAGAGCCCTTTTTGAATATTGGCACCACATTTGCTATGCGCCAGTCCTGCGGAACAGACCCCGTCGCTATAGAGTCCCTAAAAATAAGAAATAATGGTTTATCTATTACATTACTTAGTTCTCTTACTACTCGTGGGTGTATGCCATCCGGACCCGGAGATTTATCTATTTTAATCTTATTTAGCCGGTTCTGCACCTCTTCTTGGGTTAGATTGGTGACCCTTAATATAGGGTTTTCATTGTTTCTTGGGATTTCATCTAGCATTTCATTTTCCACCGTGAATACCGTGGAGAAGAAGGTGTTTAATATGTTAGCTTTTTCCTCGTCATCTACAACCATTCTTTCCTCACTATTTTTTAAGGGGCCTACATTTTCAGTTTTTATTCTTTTACTATTGATATAGTTGAAGAACAGTTTGGGATTAGTTTTACTCTCCTTAGCAATGTGCTTCTCTGTTTCCTTTTTGGCAGCTTTAATTAGTTTTTTAGATAAAGTATTTTTCTCCCTATAGTTTTTTAGAGCTTCAGTGGTGCCATCCTGCTTTAGTAGTGCAAATGCTTTCTTTTTACTGTTAATTGCCTGTCTTACTTCTTTGTTTAGCCACATTGGGTTTTTCCTATTTCTAGTCCTTTTATTCTCACAAGGTATAAACCGCTTACAGTGCCTATTTAGGATGTTCTCAAACATTTCCCAATTATTATCTGTATTCTTATTTCTGAGGATATTGTCCCAGTCTACCAGATTAAGGGCATCTCTAAGCTGGTCAAACTTTGCCTTCCTAAAGTTCAGTGTTTTTGTGACTCCCTGACAAGTCCCCCTAGTGAAAGACAGGTGAAACTGTACAATATTGTGGTCGCTATTTCCTAGATGCCCGACCACCTGCAGATTTGTTATTCTGTCAGGTCTATTAGATAGTATTAGGTCTAAAAGTGCTGCTCCTCTGGTTGGATTCTGCACCAATTGTGAAAGATAATTTTTCTTGGTTATTAGCAGAAACCTGTTGCCTTTATGGGTTTCACAGGTTTCTGTTTCCCAGTTAATATCCGGGTAGTTAAAGTCCCCCATAACCAGGACCTCATTATGGGTTGCAGCTTCATCTATCTGCTTTAGAAGTAGACTTTCCATGGTTTCTGTTATATTTGGGGGTTTGTAACAGACCCCAATGAGAATTTTGTTACCATTTTTCCCTCCATGAATTTCGACCCATATGGACTCGACATCCTCATTTCCTTCGCTAATATCCTCCCTTAAAGTGGACTTTAGACAAGACTTTACATAGAGACAAACCCCTCCTCCTCTCCGATTTTTACGATCCTTTCTAAACAGACTGTAACCCTGTAAGTTAACTGCCCAGTCATAGCTTTCATCTAACCAGGTCTCGGTTATTCCCACTATGTCAAAGTTACCTGTAGATATTTCTGCTTCTAGTTCTTCCATGTTGTTTGTCAGGCTTCTGGCATTTGCGAGCATGCAGTTTAAAGGATTTTGTTTTGTTCCAATCTCCTCGCTGTGGATTGTTTTAGAAATGTTCTTACCTCCCTTCTGAGTATGTTTTCCTGGATCTTCTTTGTTCAAGTCTAATGTTTTTCTTCCCGTCCCCCCTTCTTCTAGTTTAACGCCCTCCTGATGAGTGTGGCGAGTCTTCTGGCGAATGTGTGCTTCCCAGGTTTGTTGAGGTGTAGTCCGTCTCTGGCGAGGAGTCCATCGTACAAGTAATTCACACTGTGGTCCAGGAATCCGAATCCTTGTTGTCTGCACCATCGTCTTAGCCAGTTGTTTGCATCAAGGATCCTGTTCCATCTCCTGGTGCCATGCCCGTCTACTGGAAGGATAGAAGAAAAAACTACCTGTGCATCCAGTTCCTTTACTTTCTTCCCCAACTCTTCAAAGTCTTTGCAGATTGTCGGTAGGTCCTTCCTTGCCGTGTCATTGGTGCCAACATGTATCAGAAGAAATGGGTGGACGTCCTTGGAGCTGAAGAGCTCTTTCCTTTTTTAGGTTCTTATCTGAGTGCATTCTATACACACAAAGTACCCTGTAACGAGCATATCAGCCCTTCATCGCAAAGCAGTAACACAAATGTGTGTATACATATACACGCTTATATGTAAGATCGGAAATTAGATATAACAAATACCTCTGTCTTCCTTTTCTAATAGAACTTACTTTCGAGCCACCTCCGATTTGAATCACGCCATATTTTAACATCTTGGGTAATCCATCTTACCAAACAGGTAAATTCAGATTAATAGTGGTTTATTTAATGTCACATAGGATTTAGCGCGGGTACATATACTTTCTGTATATACCTTCTGTTTTTAGCTTTGTTTACCCTAGTTGTGATATAGGTAGTGTTGAGCATTCCGATACCGCAAGTATCGGGTATCGGCCGATATTTGCGGTATCGGAATTCCGATACTGAATTCCGATACTTCCCGCGTATCGGATACCGGAATCGGAAGTTCCCAGAATTCAAATTGAACGCAGCAGCCAATGAGGAATGAATGAAAGTGTGGGCACATCCTGTTTAGCATGGTGGGCATGTAAGTACTGGCAAGGCTTGGATTGGCTGCTGAAATGATGTCACTCTGCACTATAAAAAAGCGCTGCCGCCATTTTGCGCTCACTCTGCTGTGATTTCAGTTAGGGACAGGACGCTGTGTTCTAACTGAGGGCCAGTTGAGCTAGCTAATTGCTTTATTTTCCTTTCCAAAGGCTAATTTAGCAAAACGCTGTGTGTTCTTCACTGTTCACCTTGCTCTTGCCTTGCAGCGCTGTTTTAACAGCGTTCTGCAAGGTCTCTGTGTGTGTGTGTGTGCAGCTCACTCTGTAGTCTGTGTGCAGCCATATACCCGGTTGTATTCAGCTCAGGGGGGGTTCACACTGCCTCACACAGTTGTTCTTTTTTGCTCTTAGTGCAGCCTGCTGCACATTTTTTCTCAAATTTCCTATTAGTGTTTTTCCACCAGTCTCCAGCTCTATTGTGGAAAAACACTACATAGGATAACCTAGAGGGGGGTTTTTGGGCCTTGCAGCGCCGTTTACGGCTGTCTGCACGGTCTCCGTGTGAGCCCAGCTCGCCCTGTAGTCTGTGTGCAGCCATAGCCGGTTGGATTCAGCTCAGGGTTCGTTACTGGCTCATACCTTGAGAAAAATTTTCCTTTTTTTCAAATAGTGCAGCCTGTTTAAAATTTGAAAAAAAAAATTCCTATTAGTGTCTTTCCACTCGTATCCAGCTAAATAGTGGAAAAACACTATATAGGATAACCTAGAGGAGGGTTTTTTGGCCTTGCAGCGCCGTTTACGGCTGTCTGCACGGTCTCCGTGTGAGCCCAGCTCGCCCTGTAGTCTGTGTGCAGCCATAGCCGGTTGGATTCAGCTCAGGGTTCGTTACTGGCTCATACCTTGAGAAAAATTTTCCTTTTTTTCAAATAGTGCAGCCTGTTTAAAATTTGAAAAAAAAAATTCCTATTAGTGTCTTTCCACTCGTATCCAGCTAAATAGTGGAAAAACACTATATAGGATAACCTAGAGGAGGGTTTTTTGGCCTTGCAGCGCCGTTTACGGCTGTCTGCACGGTCTCCGTGTGAGCCCAGCTCGCCCTGTAGTCTGTGTGCAGCCATAGCCGGTTGGATTCAGCTCAGGGTTCGTTACTGGCTCATACCTTGAGAAAAATTTTCCTTTTTTTCAAATAGTGCAGCCTGTTTAAAATTTGAAAAAAAAAATTCCTATTAGTGTCTTTCCACTCGTATCCAGCTAAATAGTGGAAAAACACTATATAGGATAACCTAGAGGAGGGTTTTTTGGCCTTGCAGCGCCGTTTACGGCTGTCTGCACGGTCTCCGTGTGAGCCCAGCTCGCCCTGTAGTCTGTGTGCAGCCATAGCCGGTTGGATTCAGCTCAGGGTGCGTTACTGCCTCATACCTTGAAAAACAATTTCCTTTTTTTCAAATAGTGCAGCCAGTTTAAAATTTGAAAAAAAAAATTCCTATTAGTGTCTTTCCACTTGTATCCAGCTAAATAGTGGAAAAACACTATATAGGATAACCTAGAGGAGGGTTTCTTGGCCTTGCAGCGCCGTTTACGGCTGTCTGCACGGTCTCCGTGTGATTTAAACTAGCTCTGTAGCCCGATCTGCACCAAAAAAAAGGTTAAGTTCACCAAACACAACTTACACTTGTGTAGGCCACATTTGAAAAATAATAAAGTTTAGTCCACAATTTACAACATTAGTGTTTCTTACACCTGTTAGGAGGAGCATTACAGGAATAAGCACACTAAGGCCTTAGTACTTTTCTGCTTATCTTTATCTGTCAACCAAGATGAAGAGGGCAGGGAGTAAGGCACGTGGGCGTGGGCGCGGAGCAGGGAGAGGAGCAGGGAGAGGACGTGGTGATTCTGTGCCTGCTGCGGGCGCCGGTGACTCGTCGTCACTCAGTTTCAGCAGGGAACAGTCCTTCATGCGCAGCTTTGTCGGAGAGCGCCGTGCACCGCTGCTGCGTGAAGACCAAATTGAAGCCGTTGTCGGGTGGATGGCAGCTAACGCCTCGGCATCGACTTCAGTTAGTGCCACATCCTCTCAGGCACAGAGCACTGGAGAGCAGCCATCTGTCTCTTCACCACCTGCCAAATTGGCCAGGCAGTCAGAGAGCCCAGGACAGGAGCCGTCTCTACTTCTGTTCTCTGAATCTCTTGGCTTGGAAACAGGGGGCCAGCCAAGCAGCATTGGAGAAATGGAAGAAGAGGCAGTGTGCAGTGATGCCCAACACCTTTTTCTCTCTGACTCTGAAGAGGCAGGTGGGCCAGTGCCTCCGGTGACCACAGCGCAGTACGCATCTGATGATGAAACTCAGGTGCCGCTTTCTCGTGCGTACTGTGCTGCTGAGACTACCCAGGAGGAGCAGTTGGTGGCAGAGGGTAGTGGAGATGATGAGGTCCTTGACCCATCGTGGCGTGAGGAACAGGAAGGTGGTGGGAGCAGCTCAGAGGAAGAGCTTCCTCTTACGGGCCAAAGAGGGAGAGGGAGGGGGAAGACTGCGGAGCCTGTAGCCTCCACTTTGGCACCCGTTAGGAGCCTGTCTCTTTCCAAAGCCAAAAAGGGCGCTCCCAAGACTTGCAGTGCCTGGTCCTTTTTTGACACAGTTGCAGATGACATTTGTTTTGTCAAATGCAAGCTGTGTCATCATAAAGTAAAAAGAGGGAAAAATGTCAGCAACCTCAATACCACAAATATGTGGAAACATGTGCGGACCAGGCACGCGGTGGAGTTACAGAAACACACTGAAGATGTAGGCCAACCAACAGCGGCAGCTACCACCTCTTCAGCTCGTGTTGCCTCTTCCTCCAGCTCACGCACAGCTGGTTTGGCTTCCTCCCAGAGACCTTGTGTAATTCCACCCACAGCACCACCTTCCCAGTCATCCTCACACTCCCAGTCTACTCTACAGCCATCGGTAGTACAGGCATGGGAGAAAAGGCGGGCATTCTCGGCCAACCACCCCCGAGCACAGGCTCTGAATGCAGGCATTGCCAAACTGTTGTCCCTGGAAATGCTCTCGTTCAGGCTGGTGGAGACTGACAGCTTCCGTGACTTGATGGCATTGGCAGTCCCACAGTACAAGGTGCCCAGCCGCTTTTACTTCAGCAGGCAGGCTGTCCCTGCCCTGCACAGGCATGTTGAGGCAAACATAAAACATGCGCTACTGAACGCCGTCAGTAGCAAGGTCCACCTCACCACCGATGCGTGGACCAGTCAGCATGGACAGGGGCGATATGTTTCCCTCACTGCCCATTGGGTTAATGTTGTTGAGCCAGGTACAGATCGTGCGAGTGGCGCAGGACGTGTCCTGCCCACTCCAAGGATTGCAGGAATCCAGTCTGTACGCATCGACTCCTCCTCTTACACCAGTTCCTCTGATTCCTCTCTGCAGGATCCGTCACAGTCCACCCCCACATGGACCCGTGAACGTTTACCTATGACCGACATGAGCACAGCCGTGGCCAAACGTCAGCAGGCCGTCTTGAAACTAGTTTCATTGGGGCATCGAAGCCACACAGCGCAGGAGCTCTGGAATGCCATAAAGCAGGAGAGCGATGTGTGGTTACTGCCAGCGAATCTCCAGCCAGGCATGGTAGTGTGTGACAATGGCCGAAATCTGGTGGCAGCTTTGGCCCTTGGCAACCTCACTCACATCCCATGTCTGGCACATGTGCTCAATTTGGTTGTGCAGAGTTTTCTGAGGGACTATCCGGATCTTGATGCCCTGCTGCACAAGGTCCGCCTAGAGTGTGCTCACTTGCGGCGTTCCAGCTTGGCCAGATCCCGCATTGCTGCTCTGCAGCGCCGATTCCGCCTTCCGGAACACCGCATCATATGTGACCTACCTACCCGGTGGAATTCCACGTTACATATGTTGGAGCGGTTGTGTGAGCAGCAGCAAGCAGTTATGGAGTACCAGCTGCATCAGGCGCAAAGAAGTCGCAGTCAGCGCCGATCAGACTTCACAACCACAGAGTGGGCCACTATGAAGGACGTCTGCCAGGTTTTGCGTCCTTTTGATTATTCCACGCGGATGGCAAGTGCAGATGATGCACTAGTCAGCATGACTGTCCCCCTTATCTGCCTGCTTCAGCAAACTTTGCAAGGGTTAAGGGATGATGTGGTGGAAGAGGTGGAGGATGAGGAGTCACCTTTTCCATCAGCTTCTGGAGAGTCAGCGCCACGTGGTTCCTCACAAAGGGGTACGCAGGGGCCAATTTGTGAGGAGGATGAGGAGGAGTCAATGGAGGAGGAAGAGCTCCGTCCAGAGGAGGGAGCGACACAATTGTCCAGTGGTCAGTGTGTACAGCGAGGGTGGGGTGATGACGAGCGGGCAGAGATCATGTCTCAAGCAGGGGACAGCGTTTCTGGGCCGGTTGGCACTCTGCAGCACATGGTGGATTTCATGCTGCAGTGCCTGAGAAACGACCGCCGCATCGACCACATTCTCAACATGCCTGATTATTGGGTGTTCACCCTCCTCGATCCTCGCTACCGGGACAACGTCCAAAACCTCATCCCTGCGTTGACCCGGGAGCGTAAATTGCGGGAGTACCACGACACACTGGTGAATTCCATCATCTTCTCCTGTCCAACTGAGAGGAGTGCTGCTAGTGCTTTACAAAGCAGCTCAGTGCGTCGAGGCAGTGGGGGAGGCTCTGCCCAAAGAGGGAGCAGAAGCAGTGCCTCTGCCCAAGGCAAGCCCAGTATGGCACAACTCTGGCACACTTTTGTGTGCCCGCCCCAAATGTCTACACCATCACCGGCGGCTCCAGTCAGCAGGAGGCAACGGTTCCGTCAGATGGTGACAGACTACATGGCTTGCCCTCTTACTGTACTCCCAGACGGCTCTTCCCCGTTCAAGTTTTGGGTCTCTAAGCTGGATACATGGCCAGAGCTAAGCCAGTATGCATTGGAGGTGCTGGCTTGCCCTGCGGCTAGTGTCTTATCGGAACGTGTCTTTAGTGCCGCAGGTGGTGTACTAACAGACCGTCGCATGCGACTATCCTCCGATAACGTTGACCGGCTTACTTTCCTGAAAATGAACCAGGCCTGGATCTCGCAGGAATTTGCCACTCCTCTGCCTGATTAAGTAATTGGGTGTCATCCAGGTCTCTGCTGTGTTCATCTTTCTACCACCTGAACTGCTATTCCTGGGCTCCAACACCGCCAGTTGCGGCTCAGAAGTGCAGGCTGCACAGTAAAAACATACGACCCAGTGTTATTGGGTTTCAGTAACGTCAGCTGATCCCCAGCTGTGTAGCCGGCAATGTGTCCTGCGACCGCCACGCTGGCACAACAACCTAAATGTAAGGGAACCTGTCCCCCCCCCCCCCCCGTCGTTTGTTACTGAAAGAGCCATCTTGTGCAGCAGTAATGCTGCACAAGGAAAAGGTAGCTCTTTTTTTTTAGCTCTTTGCACACGCAGAACTTAACACTTATAAAATGTGTTCACTGATACCGTTATACCGTCCCGGAGCTGGGACTTTCCTTCGTAATGTGACGCAGCACAGCCGTCATTCCTACCCCCTTGGTGCCATGCGCTGCCTCCTCAGCGTTGTTTTAAGCTGTCACGGAGCCTGCGCTGTTCTGTTATCCCTTGGGCATGCCCTATTTGCGCTGCCTGTCTTCTGACATAATTTGGTGTCAGGCTGGCTGCGCCTGTGCGGCCGCGGTGCCCGAGATCCCGCCTCGCAGTGTCTTCTGATTGAGTCACACTGCGGGCCTGGGATCCATGGGCATGCGCAGTGCATATCTTCCCCTCGGGCTCTCGCTCATTTCCCTCCGCCTTCTTTAGACTGTGCGCCGTCAGCTGATCCCTAGCATGCCACGGCCGTGACACCGCACAGTCTGAAGAAGAGGGAAGGAGGGGAGTGAGAGTCGAGGTTATGCACTGTGCATGCCCATGGTTCCAAGGCCCGCAGTGGGATTACGTTAGATGAGACTGCGAGGTGGGATCTGGAGCAGCGTGGACGCACAGGCACTGACAGCCTGACACCAAATTATGTCAGAAGACAGGCAGCGCTAATTGGGCATGGCCAAGGGCTAACAGAACAGCGCAGGCTCCGTGGCAGCTTAAAACAACGCTGAGGAGGCAGCGCACGGCATCAAGGGGATAGGAATGACAGCTGTGCTGTGTCCCATTACGAAGGAAATTCGCACCTCCGGAACGGTTTAACGGTATAAAGGGACACATTTTTAGTGTTTACTTCGGTGTTTGCAAGGAGCATAATTAAAAGAGCAACCTTTTCCTTTTGCATCCTTAGTGCTGCACAACATGGCTCTTTCAGCTACAAACGTCTTGGGGGGGGGGGTTAAAGGTTTCCTTTCAACTTGCTCCAATCAGGCTTCGGCCTACACTCTGTTCCTCTGCTCCTCCTGCTGTCCCTGGGCTCTAACACCGCCAGTTGGTGCCTGGAAGTGCTGTGTGCACAGTCAACAGTCGCTCCTCTGTTATTGGGGTTCAGTAACGTCAGCTGATCCCCAGCTGTGTGTGCGGCAATACCTCCAATCTGCTCCTCCTGCTGTCCCTGGGCTCTAACACCGCCAGTTGGTGCCTGGAAGTGCTGTGTGCACAGTCAACAGTCGCTCCTCTGTTATTGGGGTTCAGTAACGTCAGCTGATCCCCAGCTGTGTATCCGGCAACGTGTCATGCGACCGCCACGCTGGCACAACTAAAATGTAAGGGGACCTGTCCCCCCCCCCCCTAGGCGTTTGTTACTGAAAGAGCCACCATGTGCAGCACTAATACTGCACAAGGGAAAGGTCGCTCTTGAAATTATGCTCCTTGCAAACGCTGAACTACACACTCATGTAATGTGTCCCCTCACACCGTCCAACCGTCCCGGAGGTGGGACTTTCCTTTGCAATGTGACACAGCACAGCCGTCATTGCTACCCCCTTGGCACCGTGCGCTGCCTCCTTAGCGTTGTTTGATTCCGTCATGGACCCTGCGCTGTTATGTTATCCCTTGGCCATGCACAGTTTGCGCTGCCCGTCCTCTGACATCATTTGTTGTCGTCCTGGCTGCGCCTGTGCGTCCACGCTGCCCGAAATCACACCTCGCAGTGTCGTCTAATGTGATCCCACAGTGGGCCTGGTATCCATGGCCATGCGCAGTGCATATACTAGCCTCTCACTCCCCTTCTTCACGCTTCTTCAGACTAGGCGGCGTCAGCTGATCCCTAATAGCATGCCACGGCCGTGACGCCGCACAGTCTGAAGAAGCAGGAAGGAGGTGAGTGAGAGGCGATGATATGCACTGCGCATGCCCATGGATCCCTGGCCCGCAGTGGGACTACATTAGATGACACTGCAAGGTTGGATCTCGGGCAGCTTGGACGCACAGGCACTGCCAGCCTGACACCTACATGATGTCAGAAGACGGGCACCGCTAACTGTGCATGGCCAAGGGATAACATTACAGTGCGGGCTCCGTGACAGAACCAAACAACGTTGAGGAGGTGGTGCCCGGCACCAAGGGGGTTGGAATGACGGCTGTGCTGTGTCACATTACAAAGGAAAGTCCCACTTCCGGGATGGTTTGACGGTGTGAGGGGACACATTATATGAGTGTGTACTTCAGCGTTTGCAAGGAGCATAATTTTCGGAGCCACCATTTTCCATGTGCAGTATTACTGCTGTACAAGATGGCTCTTTCAGCAACAAATGCCTGGGGGGGGGGGTTAAAGGTTCCCTTTCAACTTGCTCCACTGCAGGCTTCGGCCTACACTCTGCTCCTCTTTGATTCCCTGGGTTTCAACACTGTCAGTTGCCACCTGGAAGTGTTGTCTACACAGAAAAAAACACTAGGTGATGTGTCAGTGGGGTTCAGCACCGCCAGCTGTTCCCCTGCTGTGTAGTCGGCAACGTGTCCAGCACAAGCCACGCTGGCACAACAGAACAAAAGCTGCCACCAGTGCAGGCTTCGGCCTACACTCTGCTCCTCTCCTCCTCCTGCTGACCCTGGGCTCAAACACCGCTAGTTTTTGCCCGGAAGTGCTAGCTGCACAGAGAAAAACACCAGCCAATGTGTTAGTGGGGTTCAGCAACGCCAGCTGTTCCCCTGCTGTGTAGCCGGCAACGTGACCTGCAAACGCCATGCAGGCACAGGAACTGAAATTAAAAGGGAACCTGGCCCCACCCCCCCAGGTGTTTCTATGTATAACAGCCACCTAGTACAGCAGTACTGCTGCATTTGTACAAGGTGGCTGACTTTTTCTCCTTGCCCACGTGGAACTCAACACGTACAAAATGTGTCTCATTGAGACCATTCCACTGTCCCTGAGGTGTGACTTTCCTTTGTAATGATACGCAGCACCCCCCTTGGTAGCGTTTCCCGTCTTTTGTCATCATGGTTAGCTGGCTGCGCCTGTGCATCCGCCCTGCTAGAAACAACGCCCCTCGTTGTCATATTTATTTTGTCAGCGAGGGTGTGGTTTATGGGCACGAGCAGTGCATATGTTCGCCTGTCTTAACTCATCTCCTTCCGCCTTCTTCAGACTGTGCGGCCTCCTGGCCGTGGTAGGCGATAAGGGATCAGCTGAGGCCGCCCAGTCTGGAGCAGGTGTAAGGACATGTGTAAGCGGCAAACCTATTTACTGCACAAGGCCACGAATCCCAGCCACGCAGTGTGATTTTTTGAAAACACACTGTGGGTCTGGGATTCATGTCCATCGCTAACCGCAACGGCCGACATGAAATGAGGTCAGAAGACAGGAAGCGCTCACAGCGCATGGCCAAGGGATCACAATAGCGCAGACTCTTGTACAGCAAATAACAACGCTCAGGAATCTGCGCCCAGTACCTAGGTGCAAATTTTGACACCTGTGCTGCGTCTCGTTAAAAAGACAAGTCACGCCTCCACAACTGTTTGACAGTATAATGGGCTAAATAGTGTACGTGTTTTAGTCAGCGTGTGCAAGGAGCAAAACAAATAGAGCAACCTTTTACTTGTGCAGCATTAATGCTGCACAAGGTGTGGCTCTTGTACCTTGCAACACCTGAGGGGGGGGTTAAAGGTAACCTTTGAAATTGGTTCAACTAGGCTTCGGCCTACACTCTGCTCCTCTACTCCTCCTGCTGACCCTGGGCTCAAACACCGCTAGTTTTTGCCCGGAAATGCTAGCTGCACAGAGAAAAACACCAGCCAATGTGTTAGTGGGGTTCAGCACCGCCAGCTGTTCCCCTGCTGTGTAGTCGGCAACGTGTCCAGCACAAGCCACGCTGGCACAACAGAACAAAAGCTGCCACCAGTGCAGGCTTCGGCCTACACTTTGCTCCTCTCCTCCTCCTGCTGACCCTGGGCTCAAACAACGCCAGTTTCTGCCCGGACATGCTAGCTGCACAGAGAAAAACACCAGCCAATGTGTTAGTGGGGTTCAGCACCGCCTGCTGTTCCCCCGCTGTGTAGCCGGCATCGTGTCCAGCACAAGCCACGCTGGCACAACCGACCAAAAGCTGCCACCAGTGCAGGCTTCGGCCTACACTTTGCTCCTCTCCTCCTGCTGACCCTGGGCTCTAACACCGCTAGTTTTTGCCCGGACATGCAATCTGCACAGAGAAAAACACCAGTCAATGTGTCAGTGGGGTTCAGCAACGCCAGCTGTTCCCCTGCTGTGTAGCTTGCAACGTGACCTGCAAACGCCACGCAGGCACATGAACTGAAATTGAAGGGAGCCTGCCCCCCACCCACAGGTGTTTCTATGTATATCAGCCACCTTGTACAGCAGTACTGCTGCATTTGTACAAGGTGGCTGACTTTTTCTCCTTGCCCACGTGGAACTCAACACGTACAAAATGTGTCTCATTACAGACCATTACAATGTCCCTGAGGTGTGACTTTCCTTTGTAATGACACGCAGCACCACCCTTGTTAGCGCTGCCCGTCTTTTGACATCATTGGTTAGCTGGCTGCGCCTGTGCATCTCCCCTGCTCGAAACAACGGCCCTCGGTGTCTTATTTTTTTGGACAGCGAGGGTGTGATTGATGGGCATGTGCAGTGCATATGTTTGCCTGTGTTCACTCATCTCCTTCCGCCTTCTTCAGACTGTGCGGCCTCCTGGCCGTGGTAGGCGATAAGGGATCAGCTGAGGCCGCCCAGTCTGGAGCAGGTGTAAGGACATGTGTAAGCGGCAAACCTATTTACTGCACAAGGCCACGAATCCCAGCCACGCAGTGTGATTTTTTGAAAACACACTGTGGGTCTGGGATTCATGTCCATCGCTAACCGCAACGGCCGACATGAAATGAGGTCAGAAGACAGGAAGCGCTCACAGCGCATGGCCAAGGGATCACAATAGCGCAGACTCCTGTACAGCAAATAACAACGCTCAGGAATCTGCGCCCAGTACCTAGGTGCAAATTTTGACACCTGTGCTGCGTCTCGTTAAAAAGACAAGTCACGCCTCCACAACTGTTTGACAGTATAATGGGCTAAATAGTGTACGTGTTTTAGTCAGCGTGTGCAAGGAGCAAAACAAATAGAGCAACCTTTCACTTGTGCAGCATTAATGCTGCACAAGGTGTGGCTCTTGTACCTTGCAACACCTGAGGGGGGGGTTAAAGGTAACCTTTGAAATTGGTTCAACTAGGCTTCGGCCTACACTCTGCTCCTCTACTCCTCCTGCTGACCCTGGGCTCAAACACCGCTAGTTTTTGCCAGGAAATGCTAGCTGCACAGAGAAAAACACCAGCCAATGTGTTAGTGGGGTTCAGCACCGCCAGCTGTTCCCCTGCTGTGTAGTCGGCAACGTGTCCAGCACAAGCCACGCTGGCACAACAGAACAAAAGCTGCCACCAGTGCAGGCTTCGGCCTACACTTTGCTCCTCTCCTCCTCCTGCTGACCCTGGGCTCTAACAACGCCAGTTTCTGCCCGGACATGCTAGCTGCACAGAGAAAAACACCAGCCAATGTGTTAGTGGGGTTCAGCACCGCCTGCTGTTCCCCCGCTGTGTAGCCGGCATCGTGTCCAGCACAAGCCACGCTGGCACAACCGACCAAAAGCTGCCACCAGTGCAGGCTTCGGCCTACACTTTGCTCCTCTCCTCCTCCTCCTGCTGACCCTGGGCTCTAACACCGCTAGTTTTTGCCCGGACATGCAATCTGCACAGAGAAAAACACCAGTCAATGTGTCAGTGGGGTTCAGCAACGCCAGCTGTTCCCCTGCTGTGTAGCTTGCAACGTGACCTGCAAACGCCACGCAGGCACATGAACTGAAATTGAAGGGAGCCTGCCCCCCACCCACAGGTGTTTCTATGTATATCAGCCACCTTGTACAGCAGTACTGCTGCATTTGTACAAGGTGGCTGACTTTTTCTCCTTGCCCACGTGGAACTCAACACGTACAAAATGTGTCTCATTACAGACCATTACAATGTCCCTGAGGTGTGACTTTCCTTTTTAATGACACGCAGCACCCCCATTGTTAGCGCTGCCCGTCTCCTGACATCATTGGTTGGCTGGCTGTGCCTGTGCGTCCCCCCTGCCCGACACAACGCCCCCCGTTGTCTCATATATTTTGACTGCGAGGGTGTGATTGATGGGCACGAGCAGTGCATATGTTCCCCTGTTTTCACTCCCCTCCTTCCGCCTTCTTCTGACTGTGCGGCCTCATGGCCGCGGCATGCGATAAGGGATCAGCTGAGGCCGCCCAGTCTGAAGCAGGTGTAAGGACATGTGTGAGCGGCGAACATATTTACTGCACAAGGCCACGAATCCCAGCACCGCAGTGTGACTTTAGGAAAAGCCACTGTGGGTCTGGGATTTATGGCCATCGTTAACCGCACCGGCCAACATGAAATGAGGTCATGAGACGGCCTGCACTAACAGGGTATTGCCAAGGGATAACACAAGAGCGCAGTTTCCTGTACTGCAAATAACAACGGTAAGGAATCTGCGCACAGCACCTAGGTGTAAATTTGTACACCTGTGCTGCGTCTCCTTAAAAAGACTAGTAGTCACGCCTCCACTACTGTTTGACAGTATAATGGGCTAAATAGTGTACGTGTTTAATTCAGCGTGTGCAAGGAGCAAAATTAAATAGAGCAACCTTTGACTTGTGCATCATTAATGCTGTTCAAGGTGTGGCTCTTGTACCTTGCAACACCTGAGGGGGGGGGTTAAAGGTAACCTTTGAAATTGGTTCAACTAGGCTTCGGCCTACACTCTGCTCCTCTACTCCTCCTGCTGACCCTGGGCTCAAACACCGCTAGTTTTTGCCCGGAACGGCTAGCTGCACAGAGAAAAACACCAGCCAATGTGTTAGTGGGGTTCAGCAACGCCAGCTGTTCCCCTGCTGTGTAGTCGGCAACGTGTCCAGCACAAGCCACGCTGGCACAACTGACCAAAAGCTGCCACCAGTGCAGGCTTCGGCCTACACTTTGCTCCTCTCCTCCTCCTGCTGACCCTGGGCTCAAACAACGCCAGTTTCTGCCCGGACATGCTAGCTGCACAGAGATAAACACCAGCCAATGTGTTAGTGGGGTTCAGCACCGCCAGCTGTTCCCCTGCTGTGTAGCTGGCAACGTGTCCTGCAAACGCCACGCAGGCACATGAACTGAAATTGAAGGGAGCCTGCCCCCCACCCCCCAGGTGTTTCTATGTATAACAGCCACCTTGTACAGCAGTACTGCTGCATTTGTACAAGGTGGCTGACTTTTTCTCCTTGCACACGTGGAACTCAACAAGTACAAAATGTGTCTCATTACAGACCATTACAATGTCCCTGAGGTGTGACTTTCCTTTTTAATGACACGCAGCACCCCCATTGTTAGCGCTGCCCGTCTCCTGACATCATTGGTTGGCTGGCTGTGCCTGTGCGTCCCCCTGCCCGACACAACGCCCCCCGTTGTCTCATATATTTTGACTGCGAGGGTGTGATTGATGGGCACGAGCAGTGCATATGTTCCCCTGTCTTCACTCCCCTCCTTCCGCCTTCTTCTGACTGTGCGGCCTCATGGCCGCGGCATGCGATAAGGGATCAGCTGAGGCCGCCCAGTCTGAAGCAGGTGTAAGGACATGTGTGAGCGGCGAACATATTTACTGCACAAGGCCACGAATCCCAGCACCGCAGTGTGACTTTATGAAAAGCCACTGTGGGTCTGGGATTTATGGCCATCGTTAACCGCAGCGGCCAACATGAAATGAGGTCATGAGACGGCCTGCACTAACAGGGTATTGCCAAGGGATAACACAAGAGCGCAGTTTCCTGTACTGCAAATAACAACGGTAAGGAATCTGCGCACAGCACCTAGGTGTAAATTTGTACACCTGTGCTGCGTCACCTTAAAAAGACTAGTAGTCACGCCTCCACTACTGTTTGACAGTATAATGGGCTAAATAGTGTACGTGTTTAATTCAGCGTGTGCAAGGAGCAAAATTAAATAGAGCAACCTTTGACTTGTGCATCATTAATGCTGTTCAAGGTGTGGCTCTTGTACCTTGCAACACCTGAGGGGGGGGGTTAAAGGTAACCTTTGAAATTGGTTCAACTAGGCTTCGGCCTACACTCTGCTCCTCTACTCCTCCTGCTGACCCTGGGCTCAAACACCGCTAGTTTTTGCCCGGAAATGCTAGCTGCACAGAGAAAAACACCAGCCAATGTGTTAGTGGGGTTCAGCACCGCCAGCTGTTCCCCCGCTGTGTAGCCGGCATCGTGTCCAGCACAAGCCACGCTGGCACAACCGACCAAAAGCTGCCACCAGTGCAGGCTTCGGCCTACACTTTGCTCCTCTCCTCCTCCTCCTGCTGACCCTGGGCTCTAACACCGCTAGTTTTTGCCCGGACATGCAATCTGCACAGAGAAAAACACCAGTCAATGTGTCAGTGGGGTTCAGCAACGCCAGCTGTTCCCCTGCTGTGTAGCTTGCAAC